>NC_136737.1:21532933-22732933 GCF_936440315.1 Barbus barbus | reverse complement strand
AACCGAAATTTAAGACTGACTCACCTTCATGTAATTGTTGAGCTCTGGGATTCTGTTCTCTGCAATCTCCTTTTTGATTCCCATATACACCTTGCCTGTGGCGAAACAAACAAGCGGCAGAAATAAGTATTTATGTCTCAAAACAAATTAGTTTGTAAACTAAACAATCAAAAGCTAGCCGAAGGATGTCTCTGAATCTCTTTAGTGCTAACGCTAATTAGCGCTTAGCGTAATGTGTCCCCAAATATTACACTAAATTACTTTCTTATTTGTATTTTTGATTTCACCCAACGGAAATGTTAATAATGCACAGAGTGAACAATGATGAGAGGTCTGTCATTGGAGTCAGAGGGTCATTCTCTGAAGCACTTTATGAGATCCAATTAGGAGAAGAGAAAAATGAAGAGGGATCCATTCATACAAGTTGATTTGAATCCAATTTTAACATCATTTTAATGGCTATGCAATAATTCCCTTCCAACTTAAATCTTCTAATTCTCATCGCTGTGTCTCAAGCTGTCTATTCTTTCTAATAAGCTTCTTTATTATAAATCTGCATTAACTAAGCATTAGTGCGATCTGAATGGCACGAGCAAAGCAAGGAGACATCCCTTTATAGTGCATCAAGGCAGACATTGCTTATGTCCTTATATAAACTTGCCAATTATCTTTCCATTGCGTAATATTGCATTATCAATGCATACTACTCATTGGCTTGAGCAATCAGTTGTCATGAAGATAGTAAGTCCAGGGATCATTTGTAATATAATTGGGCTTGATTTAACTTGGCTCCACTAGGTTCAGGTTTAGCTGGCAGAGAGCTTTGAAGAAGCTTCGGTGGAAAGTCACGGAGACTTGACAAGTCCTGTCGGCTTGCAGTCTTTAGGTGACCTTAATGAAACAGTGGGTAGGGTGCCAAAGAACGACCTCTCCTTCCTGTTGAATTCAATTATACACATACTCGTTTGGTCAAAGACGGAGAAGGGGACGAGCAAAGGAAAAGAACATGAGACAAAGAGAAAGCAGCCTGAGACATAAGGCTGATTAAAAAGGGATCAGAAAAGAGGTTAAAGACATTAGAGACTACAGAATGAAACGAGAGAACACTACTACGATGATGTTATTACTTCTTTTATAGTTGTTGGGTTCTGATGAGTCTCAGGCGGTCTGAGATATTTGGAACCTTTCAAACAAACTTGAAAACTGTATTTCCTTGTGTGTGCAAATATTTGTGTGTAAATAGATGAAGTGGATGTAGATGAGGACAAGAAGAGACAGACAATGGTGTCAGTGTCAGTCGAATGGATTCTACTCGTCTCATTTTCCTGGCAATACAATGCTATTCTCTTCATCTGTCTCTTGTCTCTGCTGTTCTCCATCCCAATCATACAAGTTCTAGTTAATCAGTAACTCTGTGGGAAACACTTCAAGTACTCAAAGAACAAAGTCCACCTAAGGAGTGAACTTTGACTCTGGAGGAACAGCAAATGTGGGACAGTGGAAGGTGGTGTAGCTAAAGGGCTCGAACACGGTGATCTATGATCTGGTGTTTTGAAATCCTTTTTCCGACCGTACAATTGGTTCCTGCATCTAGCCCTGTGGTGTCCAACCCTGCTCCTGGAGGATGAGTATCCTGTAGAATTTAGCTCCAACTTGTCCCATCATACCTGCCTGGAAGATTCTAGTAATCTTGAGGATCGTTAACTTTGATTCAGATGTGTTTAATTGGGCTTGAAGTTGAACTCTGCAGGACAGTGGCCCTCCAGGAGCAGGATAGGGCACCCCAATCTAACCTGTTGTTGTTTTTGAACATCATCTTAGATTTTTTCTGAGCTCTCCACGGCTAACTTCATGAGGAATCATCACCAGACTTGAAGTCTCCTGTAATGCTCCTACACAACCACATCCAGGTGATCATCAGTTGTCGGGTTGAAGTTATGGCTTCACGAATATTATCTATATGCTTGTACTTGTTTCTTTTACTTTGATCTTGACAGTACCTGTGCCCCATCATACTAGTTGTATATTGAGTTGTGGGACTTGGGTCAGATTGTCGGAGGGATGACATTTGGCTGCAATCAGATTGGTGACAATCCAAGTCATGATTATTGCACTCTTAAGCGAAGCACTTGAACTCAGGTTGTCCTAAAGCAGGAGTGTCCAATCCTGATTCTAGAGGGCCACATTTCTGCAGAGTTTAAATCAGTCGAGCTCCAGGAGAAGTGCTGTGGGTGGAGCTAAAGAGTGACGAGCATGCAAAACTTTTGCGTAACAATCATCTGCAAGCTGTAACATCGACAAAATTCCCTTAACGCTGGGTTCTTTGGGAAGCTGAACAAGGTTATCTTTCCCTCACAACCAAAAACTCACTTTTTTGGTGACATTGTTGATTTTGTGGTCATAAACAAAATGTAAAATCTCGAGCAAGTCCTGTGCAGCGCTGCCGACAACGTTGATGGGCTTGCTCTTGCTCTGGTTGACGTTTGTGTTTGTGTGAATTCCACCCTTTATGGCGTCATTCTCGAAAAAAAAAAAAAAAAAAAAATTCAGAAACTGAAGAAGTGTATTTGGAGTGAAATATTCCATCATACAAGAATTTTTTTTTTTTTTGAGACTTTGGTCATGTGTAGCATGAGAATCCACTCCTTTGCTGTGTAAATAAGTCAAATGGCATTAGACATCCCCTTTAAGCACCTATAGTAGCAGAGACGGGACAACGGTATTTAGCTGCAGTGTGTATGTGGCCTGTGCTACTGAACTTAGATTTCCCCAGGGCTCTACATCACTGTTTTTTTAGATGAGGCTGTGCAACAGCAGCTTAGTCACAGACCTGGCAGGGTAGGTAGTTGACAAGTGTAGTATCCTGTCTGGGCTTCAGCTGAGTACTTAAGCTCCAAACTCTGGTGCAGAGTGAAGAACTGACGATACCTTCTGTAGATCAGGTATTTACTGTTGCCTTTGGTCTTCACCTCAATTACGAACCTCTGTAAGAAGGCGATACAGAGCAAACAAGTCAAAAACTTATGCAGTAGTGTATGAAATTTAAAAACATTGAAAGTGACACAATGGCATGACAGGTGTCTATATAGACAAATAAATATAAAAAAATAATAATAATGTAGGAATGTGTCCCCTTAAGACAAAATTTAAGACTGGCATTTTATATATTTGGCATTTAATAGTATTTTGTAGTTGGATGCTGTTAGTTAAACATAAACCACAGGTAATAGGCAGACAAATTATAGAAGACAGGCAGACTAGAGGAAGGGTCAACTACAGTGGTTCAGGTTTGAACTCACATAGTAAACAATGAAACCTGTCTTTTCCTCAATATCAGCAATGGTTGCAGTGACTGGGATGTTGTCTGGAAGCTGGTCGAAATCACTGTCAGGTGAACAAATGTTACAAACATTTCAATTAGCACAGAGAAATGTCCTGAAATATGTTTTTTGTTGTTGTTTTTAAACAATGTTACAGTAATTCATTTACAAAAACGTAATCTGCTCCAGCATTAAAAGCATTTGTGTGTGTGCGTGTGTATAATATAAAGATTGTTTTCTTTGTTGAAACACTTACATTAATAATAATAATAATAAATCAAATGATTTATAGTTGTCTAAATTATACTTTTTGAGATTGAGAATACATTTCTGAGTGGATAAATCAATACAAAAAAAAATTATTGTTAAATAGTGAGATAAATTTAAATATTTTCTGACTAATTAGCATTATGTCGTAAGCAAACTTGTGTTAAATACTGAAAATGCTCATTTACCCCTTATTGTTTTTTGTTGTTGTTGTTGTTTTTTTAATGTGATTAGTAAGCCTGCACATAATGTTATGACACGGTGGACTAGTCGTGTCCAGTATAGTATAGGTTTAGTCAACTACACTAAACTGAGACTATTGTTCCATAGTACACTCCACCCAATACAGTTGGTAGTCAACTACTGTACAGAATAATATCTACACCACAGAGCATAGTATTTTAAAGTAGCCTACAGCTATAGAAGTTAAACTGGAATAGTAGCCTACACAAACACTATACGCCCTGAAAGCGACTCTGCTACGAGACAGGAACCTCGGCTTTGAATATTCACGAGTAAATAATAATAATAATAATAATAATAATAATGAGATGATTTCGCTCACCTTTCATCGCGCAGCTGTTGCGGGAGAGACATGCTGGATATACAGGATTCAGAGCTCTTTAGACGCTCACAGACAGAGACAGACGGAGTGTGATTAGTTGAGGAAAGTGGAAGTGAAGCTGCTGGTGGTTTTCTGAGGCAGGTTTATAGTTGCATGTAAACCAAAGGGGAACTGAAAGAGTCCCGGTGGGGGACTTTAGCACGAAGACTTCACAAACTACGTTATTGCGTTCAGAAACAACAGGACGGAGAACAACGGTATGAAGAGGCGTTTGAAATGTTTCAAGTGGAAACAAATTTGAAATGTTTTTATTTGATGGGAGTAATAAGATAAATAAAAAAAAAGCGCGGAGACGCGCGACGCAAAGAGAGTATACCTTGAAAGAAAGTGTCCTGTGTAACGCCCACTTAAACTTTGTAAAAATAAGAATGATAGAACGACAGAATCTTTTTCTCTTTCAGTTCAGCAGTCCATCTGATTAATTCTTGAGTATGAGAGGAATTCACCTGCTACAAAGTCAACAGGTGAGGCAGGTCATTGTTGCACTACAGGTGCATCTCAAAAGATTAGAACATCGTGAAAAAAATCATTTTTTTGTAACTTATTTCAAAAAGTGAAACTTTCATATATATTTTAGATTCATTACATGTAAAGTAAGACATTTCAAAAGTTTTTTGTTTTAATTTTGATGATTAGAGCATACATGAAAGTCAAAATCCAGTATCTCAAAATATTAGAATATTTCCTAAGATCAATTAAAAAAAAGGATTTGCAAAGCAGAAAAGTTCAAGTTGTTTAAAGTATGTTCATTTGTGCACTCAATACTTGGCCGGGGCTCCTTTAGCACAAATTCCAGCATCAGTGAGGTATGACATGGAAGCGATCAGCCTGTGGCTCTGCTGAGGCATATTGAGCCTTCAGCTCGTCTGTATTGTTGGATCGACTGTTTCTTATCTTTCTCTTGAAAATATCCCCAGATTCCATATGGGGTTCAGGTCAGGCATGTTGGCTGGCCAATCAAGCACAGTAATAATGGTCAGCAAACCTAAAAAAAAAAAAGGTTAAAGTCCTGCTGGAAAATGAAATCAGCATCTCCATAAAGCTTGTCAGCAGATGGAAGCCTAAAGTGCTCCAAAATCTCCTGGTAGACGGCTGCATTGACTCTGGACTTGATAAAACACAATGGACCAACACCAGCAGACGTCACTGCACCCCAAATCATCACTGACTGTGGAAACTTCACACTGGACTACAAACAGCTTGGATTCTGTGCCTCTCCAGTCTTCCTCCAGACTCCAGACCTTGATTTCCAAATGAAATGCTAAATTTTAATTCTGAAAAGAGGACTTTGGACTAGGGGTGTGCCATATCATACCGTCCACAATACCAGTATAAATTTGTACATAATATAAAAGTGTCATATCGCGATATCAATGATATAGTGACTTGATGACGTATTTCCTAGGGAAATGATTGTTTGGCGGCCGAAAATAACTAAAAAAAATCAAATAAAATGCTCTTTCGGTGTTGAAATGCTGAAATCTGTGCTGAAATTGTTACTCGTCAGTTGCTCAGTAACACTTTTATGAATTTTTACAAGGCATGACAATGTGATACCTGCATCTTCCCAAATTAGTAATGAGAATAATTTATAAATCTGCTGCTGTCAACAAAAAGAAGCACTGAGGACTTCCTGCGGGTTTCCGGCAAAATAAAAGCTCCATCAACATTGTAATATTACTGTTGTTCTGTTAAATAAAATTAAAAAGACAATAATAATTATAATAATTTCAACAGCTCTATTAATACATTTATTATAACGTTCACACATAGTGTTCAAATTGGGATCTTTAATATTTCCTAATGTTTTCAAATAATTTCCTTCTGCTCAGTAAGTCTGCATTTATTTGCATGCCTGATTCAAGAAGGGAGTCTCAAAAATGGCCACAAAAATATTATTTTACTAACTTATTAATTTTAAGTTAAATTTTGCTTTGTTGGTATAATGTCTGCTAAAATGTTAAAAACGTTATGTGTTAAATAAGTATTTTTAAATTGTTGTTTTGTATTAGTGTACGTTTAAAAATGATTTATTCCATGTAGTGTCCATTTCATTCATTTAACATTTAATATTGGAGGCATCCAAGTTATTTAACACATTTGAACATTTAAAAAAAAAGTAACACAATAGTTACTTTCCCTGGTAATTGGTTACTTTTGTAATGATGTAACTCAGTTACTATTTGTGAGAAGTAACTATAACTAAAACTATAACTTTAAAGTAACTTGCCCAACACTGGTCAATACTATTGCACTTCAATGCTGCTTCTGCCACCTTATGACAATAGATTTACACTTCGAATTAGGTATTCTGTGATCAATGACAGTAGCTCATTGGAAAAGGATGGAAAATGCCCTTCATTGTGTTTACACTAATAAATGCTGCTGCCTGCCAGCTGCAATCACCAAACGTTCCATATTTTTTTTTTTTTTATATCGTCATAAATATCATTATCGCAACTATTCTTGAAATATCATGATATAATTTTGAGGCTATATTATATAGCCTCAAACTTTGGACCGCTGAGCAACAGTCCAGATATTTTTCTCCGTAACCCAGGTAAGACGCTTCTGACGTTGTCGCTGGTTCAGAAGTGGCTTGGTAGCCCTTTTCCTGAAGACGTCTGAGCGTGGTGACTCTTGATGCACTGACTCCAGCTTCAGTCCACTCCTTGTGAAGCTCTCCCAAGTGTTTGAATCAGTTTTGCTTGACAGTATTCTCAAGCTTGCAGTCATCCCTGTTGCTTGTGCACCTTTTCCTACACAAATTCTTCCTTCCAGTCAACTTTGCATTTAATATGCTTTGATACAGCACTCCGTGAACCGCCACACCTTTCAGTAATGACCTTCTGTGACTTACCCTCTTTGTGGAGGGCGTCAATGATTGTCTTCTGGACCATTGCCAGGTCAGCAGTCTTCCCCATTATTGTGGTTTCAAAGAACAAGAGATACCCTGAATTTATACTGTAGGAATGGTCGTTTAATGAAACTCTAATATACTGAGATACTGGATTTTGACTTTCATGAGCTTTAAGCTCTAATCATCAAAATTAAAACAAAAAACCTTTTGAAATGTCTTACTTTACATGTTATGAATGTAAAATATATATGAAAGTTTCACTTTTTGAAATAAGTTACAAAAAAAGTTTTTCACGATATTTAATTTTTTTTAGATGCACCTGAGCATAGCCTACTCGGATGTGAACACTGCAGGCTTAAAGTAGGCCTATTTAAAGATTAAATAATATAATCTGTACATTTCTTTCATGGGTCTCAAGCAGCAAATTCTTGAAGTTGTCATTTCTGCACAAAGGGACACGTTCAAGCTCAGACCGTGCCGGGTTGAACGGCATGTTTCCTGGAAACGTTGTGCAACGGGGTTTGAGATACGTTGGCTGTTTCTCAATTCCAAGAACGCAGATAACGGACTTGTGTTCTCGTGGAGACCAATCTTGCAAGGCTTCCTTGGAGGAATGAACTGCTGTATCCCTTCTAAGCCACAACCGCTAGTGACACCAACTGGATGGAGTTGAAAACAAAATTCATGTTCCGCTCCAATCTGTCATTGGTTGGCTAAACAAATATAGTCCCACCCATAAGCCATGCTATTGGTTGAACTAATGTTGCCAACTCAGGTCATTTATATAAAAAACAAACAAACAAACAAATTAAAAAAAAAAACACGTTAAAATTGCATGAGGATGAAGATAATTTTTCTTTCATTTTTGGTTGAACTATTCCACCACGGAACATCAGCAGAATTAAAGGCTTGTGAAAGATTGAGATACAGTAATAATGAGTGACCGCTAAGTGGCAGCAAAAAGAACAGACCTTCTGCAGAGACACAAATGGTTTAACGATCTTATAACAGATACAAGATCCTCTCTTGTATACGTCAAACATAAAAAATTAAAATTAAAATATTGGCACAAATATAGCACCACTATATTCTTTTGTCCAGGCCAGCTTTGTTATGGGACTGTGTAATAGACTCTTACTTGTCTGTCCATAGGGTATTACTATAAAATTTAGCCTACTACTATGGTCCCTTAAGCCTGGGAATGTCAACAATGTCCAGGCAGTTTTAATCCAAGAGGATGAACCTTACAACATTACAATTATATACCTACACATAGACGCTACATTAAGTTCAAGGTCATGGCAGCTGTGATGTTTTGTTTTTTGCTTTCAGCTCCAGGGATCGTGTGTGTGTGTGTCTCTGAGGTTTCACATTGCCACTTCAGCAAGAAATAGCGACTGTGTCATGATCTCAAATCAAGGCCATTCACTGCTACGCTCCAAAAACTCAACCTACAGGTTACATATATGCCTTTGTTTACTGCTCGCGCATATGTTCTCACAAAATGAGAGGAGGAGAGTGTAAAGATTTGACTGACAGGCATTTTTTGAATCTAGAGATTGTTTCCCAGACAGCGTTATGTGCTTGTATTATTAGGACACATTGCATACACTTGTTCATATGTGCTAGAAATAGTATGCTTTATGTATGCATAACATTGAAGAATGTGTATTCACTAGGCTGTCAAAAAATTATTTAATTTTCATGATCAATCGCATATCAATATTCGATCATTCCAATTTTTTTAATGTTTGCCATAAATTTGTCCTGCCATATATTTTTCCTTATTGTATATTCTATTTAGGCTATTATGCAAGTAAAATATTATTTCATGTTGACTTTCAAACTGTCAGTCACACCCACCACACATGAGATCACTTTAATATATCAGTTGTTTCTTGTAAGTGTCCTGCTTCTCAGATGTTTCTACTGAGAAAAGATCTCATACGTGAGTTTCAGAAGAGAGTGCAACAATATATCAAGACTGTTCTCAAGTTTGCCCAGATTGTATGTCAACTATTGTCTGTTTTGTGTTTCTTTGTGTCTGTCCCTTCAGAAACATCATATACACCTAAATAAATGAATATGAAAAGAAAAAAAAATAAAAGTTGCTTACACGTATAAAACAAAGACTCATTAAGTCTCAACAGTGACCACAAAAAAAGCATATATATATATATATATATATATATATACACACACACACACACACACACACACACACACACACACACACACACACACACACACATATATATATATATATATATATATATATATATATATGTTCTATTAGGTAACAATACATCAAAAAGAATATCAAAAGAACAATTCCTATCATAATGAAACAATAAGATACAAAAACTGTTCAATATAGTGTGCTATATATTATAGCTATTAAATAGGAGAGCATATGTCCTGTTTTGAGCTAATATATAGCCTAGCCTACATAGCCTACTATGAAACCCATTGACCAATATCGGACCAAAATTGGTCACTTTATATTCAAAATCATAATGTATAAAGCTGTTGTCATAGATGCTAATTTTGTTACATCATGTCACTTGTTTTATTATAATAAAAAAAGCGTGAGGAATTTAACTTTTAACTTTTTTAGAATACAGTGTCATGCGCGAGACGCTGCAAAAGGCGGGAGTGCAACGGTCAAACAGTCAGTTTGGCGCGTTTACATATAAAAGCAGCGCAGTGGAATGGAAAAACGTGTTCTGTGTGAAAAACTAAGTTCTTTTTGACCAGTCACCATTTTCATCCTCCCTTCTCCTTCCTCTCATCCCTCCTTATTTATTAGCAGGAGGACAGTCCATTTGTGGATCCGCTTTCTTTCTATTCCTGTCTCCCTCTGCCTTTCTTTCAGTCTTCGTTTTTCTCTTCCGCAGCCAACACTGTGTGTGAGTATTGCTGAGGCAGGGTAATGTAATAGGGCCGGTAGAAATAGTGAAACACTCTTGCATGGTGAGAGAACAGAGGGTCAAACAGTACAGAGAGAGAGAGAGAGAGAGAGAGACCCTGCATTAGTCATGTAGGCAGGATCAAGCTACAGTAACAATATTCTGATTTCTAACAGATGGGAAGTGCTGTGTTAAAAGGGAATCCCTAAGAGGAAGACAGATTTTTGACTCGCCAGGGCTCTGTTTCCTGTTCTGACCCATGAAAACCATCAGCATATATATATATATATATATATATATATATTTTACTTGTCCAGCCAAATTAATTATAGGTAGGACAGTGGAAATTTGTCAATTAGATGTTTTAGAAATGAAAATTATCTACATAAAAAAATTGTGAGCTCAAAAAAAAGTGAGAAGTCACACCAAGGCAAAAGGCAGTAACTTCCACATTATCACTATTTTGTCACTGATCACCATTTACAAAATCATTATAGTAACATCTGTATAAAGTCTAGTTATCATGGGCTATATCATCTCATATAGGCTGTTGCATATACTGACTGTATTAATTTTAGAATTACAGACACACTGCTCCCTTGTGGCACCAGCAGTGTGGTAATAAGCAGACAAAATGTTAAACGTGAGTGGATACTGTTTTGCAAGTTTTGCAACCAATTTATTTGCTATGCTCAGTAATGTAAAAGAATGCTAAAGTCCTGCTGGAAAAGGAAATCAGCATTTCCATAAAGCTTGTAGGCAGATGGAAGCATAAAGTGCTCCATCTCCTGGTAGACGGCTGCATTGACTATGGACTTGATAAAACACAATGGACCAACACCAGCATACGTATCGGCACCCCAAATCATCACTGACTGTGGAAACTTCAAACTGGACTTCAAGCAGCTTGGATTCTGTGCCTCTCCAGTCTTCCTCCAGACCTCGGTTTCCAAATGAAATGCAAAATGTACTTTTATCTGAAAAGAGGCAGTACCACTGAGCAGCAGTCCATATCTTCTTCTCCGTAACCCAGGTAAGATGCTTCTGATGTTGTTTCTGTTTCAGAAGTGGCTTGGTAGCCCTTTTCCTGAAGACGTCTGAGCGTGGTGACTCTTGATGCACTGACTCCAGCTTCAGTCCACTCCTTGTGAAGCTCTCCCAAGTGTTTGAATCAGCTTTGCTTGACAGTGTTCTCAAGCTTGCAGTCATCTCTGTTGCTTGTTCACCTTTTCCTACCAGTCAACTTTGCATTTAATATGCTTTGATACAGCACTCTGTAAACAGCCACCCCTTTCAGTAATGACCTTCTGTGACTTACCCTCTTTGTGGAGGGTGTCATTAATTGTCTTCTGGACCATTGCCAAGTCAGCAGTCTTCCCCATTATTGTGGTTTCAAAGAACAAGAGATACCCATTATTTTATACTGTAGGAATGTTCATTGTATGAAGCTCAAATGTAAATATTCTAATATTTTGAAATACTGGATTTTTGACTTTCATGAGCTGTAAGCTATAATTGTCAAAATTAAAACAAAAAACTTTTGAAATGTTTTACTTTACATGTAATGAATAGAGAACATATGAAAGTTTCACTTTTTGAAATGAGTTACAATAAAAAAATAAATAAATAACTTTTTCACGATATTCAAATTTTTTTGAGATGCACCTATATATCATTCTAATATGCTGATTTTCTGCTCAAGACACATTTCTTGTATTATCAAATCGTTGTGGTGCTTAATTAAGTGTGAAAACGGTTACAGTGTGTGTTTTTTTTGTGGCGAAGAAAATGCCTTTTATTTGAAATAGAATTATTTGTAAAATTATAAATGTCTTAACTGTCACTTTTGATTAATTTAATGCTAAAGTGGTTCATGTCAGTTTCATGTGATTATGTCTGCTAATTTAAAATGAATTGTGTCCTATTGCCACAAGTAATATTTTCCACACAGCTCCTTGTGCCTTAGCTACTTTCTTCTCTGCCGTCCCTTCTCACATGAACTGCTATCTGTCTGTCTGCCCAAGAGAAAATCTCCTCACCTGCTAGAAGCCAAAAGTGAAGGAGGGATGAATGTCAATGTTAATAGTACCATACAGAGGTCAAGAGTCAGTAAAATAAAAATAAATAAATAAATACATTTGTACACACAAAAAGCTACCAAATGCCCCAGCTTGGTTATATATATTTATTATATATATTAATTTGTTTTCTATAAAATAATGCATATAAATGTATTTTATATAATATTTCATTTAATATATATGCAATAATTATCTTAAATAATATATGCAATAAAATAAGTATACAATTATATAAAATTAATAAGTAAATAAATACAAACTGCACAGGAAAGACTGGAAAATCATGTGTGTGTGCGTTTATGCGGTAAGTATTTCACATCAGTTAGTTGAGACGACAGGATTTAGTGCCACTTTCCGAGGTGCCAAAGAGAAACTGCTGAGAGTTGACAAGCACACACAGTCATTCACATTACTCTCCATATGACAGGCTGCACTGTGACCAACACTGTAAAAGTCACAATACATCAAATATACACAATAATAACAAAAACAAAACTCAGCCCAACACAGGGCCTCCGATTATCAAGCAATATATCCACTGACCCGACACAGTCATGGAGTGTGGAGATGGTTGTGGTCCCCCACCTTGACTGCCACTAGATAGAGGAAACTAATAAATTTGGTTTCACTAAGAACAAAAGAAGAAGCTACATATACATTGGTTAAAGCTCAAGTACATACTAAAGAACCTTGAGAAGCACTGTGAGATTGGTGATTTATCTGTGAAGAGAGAAAGAAGCTGAACGAGGAATGCTAGTATACAGTAACTATAGAAAGTGATTTATGGGTCGAGGGACATCTGAAACCCTGCTGGTTTGATATAGATGTTCTTATTAATATAGTGTCACATTTCGGGGGATCACGCAGGGCTATGTATACCCACCATGCACTGGTGTTGTGTGTAAACATGTGTAAGGAGGTTCTCCCTGTCTTTCGTCAACTGTCTTAAGTATGCGTTAAGTATGAGTGAAACCCATCCTGGGTCTTTTTCAGTGGAGGCACGTGGCTCAATCATCGTAAATCTCGGACAAAGATATTTCAACACCAGGGCGACGACAAGAAACTGGAGATATAATTTATGGCATGTTGCATTCCACTCAGAAAATCTTACTCGATTGATAGCCATTCTTAAGTAGTCATGTATTGTATATAAAATAGATAAATTAATAAAAAATAAAAACATAAATCACATAATAGTAGATCTTTTACCATGTGCTCAGTATATTTGCTAGTGAATGTTGTGGGACTGTGCTTGTTCTTGTGGTTGTGTAGCATAGAAGCATCAAATTATAATAGAATAAATTTTATAAACAAGTGTTTGGTGTGAAAATTTGATGTGCTAAACATATTCATTTGAATTGATGGTTGTTAATGCATCTGTTCCAAAAAACAACTGAAAAAGCAAAATAATTTATTCTGAGTTAATTAAATTAAATCTGAGTGAAAAAAATGTCAAAATTGTGAGATGAATGTGTCCAGAATTCCGAGTTTATTTCTCACAATTCTGACTTTTTTTTTCTTAGAATTGCAAGAAAAAGTCTGAATTGAAAGAAAATAGTCACAATTGTGAGATAAATTTAGTTTTTTTTTGTTTGTTCCATAGTGGAAACAAGCTTCCATCAATCTCTTTTCCAGCACACTGCAAAGAAAATTGTTCAGCCAAATAGCTTTGTTTAGATTCAGTCACATTCCCAAAGCTACTGCTGTTACATAAAATTGCAACAAAAATCAGATCAGCTGATGAAAACATGTTACAAACTTATTTTCTTTTCTGAATGACAAACAGGTATCAGAAAGGAAAGTTACATACAGGTCTTTGTGTACTGGGGAATTTCTGATTTTCTATAAGTGCCACCTACTGTTTGAGCATGAAATTACAATTTCATTCAGGTCGTCTGCTGTTTTTTACTCATTGGTTTGAACAAATAGCATACAAAAATTGGCCCAGATTTTCATACCAAATATTCGTGCTGGTGTGAACAGGCCTTGAGCAAGGCTTTTTGTGCTTCGTTTCAGAGGTGGTTGTTTTTGTTAAATACCTAGAAGTCTTGACAAACAATGTCTATCAAGAAAATGAATGGGAAAAAGTCACTAAATAAGTGGGCGATCGCTATTGAGCTCCATTGGACTCAATTGGTAGTTATTTGAATTAATTCTGAGTCGCGCCTTCTGTGGTGTGCCGAGTTGCTGTCTAGGAGGAGCATTTCAAATCAGTCACCTATTTCCATGTCAGTCAGGATGTAGGCAGTAGACAGCAAGGCAGTTCACTAGGGTTTGTAATGGAGCTTTAGAAGCTGAAGACAGAGGAGCAGACAGAGATTTACTGTGAGGACACAAGAAGTCAAATGGGACCTGATTATTAATAGTAGCATTTGATTCGCTAGTGCCACCAAGAAAGTGATCTCTCACACACACACACACACACACACAATCCTTCATTCTCCTGCGTGCTGCGTTATGACCCAGTCTATCCTGAAATAGACAAGGGGTAAGCCAGAGTATATAAGACGCCTGGTGGATCCCCATCTCTCACCTCTGGCTCTCTCTCCAAGTCTCTCCTCCAGCTTTCCCTTCACACAGGTAAGGTTAGAGTTTAGGCATATCATTTCCTCTGAGAATTTCCTAAAAAATTGACATAAATGAAACAACTGCTAACATGAAGTGAGAGTACCATGAAGAGGTTTAAAATGATAATGCTGATAGCATAATTTGGTCTTGAAAGAATCTGAAGAGAAATGTTTGCGTTCATAATTGAGATCTCTTTGAGTTTTGATTGGAAACTGATATCTTAGAACATCTAAGCACGTTTGAGAACTTTTGTAACTTCAGCAAAAATCTCTATTCTCATTCCTGTCAAGAAGCATTTTGTTTCTTTATAATGGGTTGTTTGCATAATCTGGCTTACAGTATAACCACACTCTTTAAAATATAGGTTCCAAAAGTAGGATTTTGAAGTTGTTCCATTTTTGGTTCCTCAAAAAAAAGTTCTGTAAACCGTTATTAATAGAACCATTTTCCTACCCGTGAAAAACATTTAAAAAATCCACAAGAAACTTTGTTTCCATAAAGAGCCTTTGATGCAATGGAAAGGTTCCATGGATGTTAAACGTTCTTCATGGGACCATAAATGTCAATAAAGATCCTTTACTTTAAAGAGTGCAGAAGCAGCCACTGTAAAAATTATAATATACTTCAGGGACTATTTTCACTATCCTCAGATCTGAACATTCTAGAGAACCTCTAGATCCTTTTGAAGGTTCCACAAATATCCTAATGGTGTTCTTTAAGTACTTCACTACATATTGACCATTCTTGCAGGAACTTGTGGGTTCCTCAAAGAATTTACCTTCTCCAGTTCCATTGGTGTGACCCCGAATGGTGCATCAGTTATCTTTAATTTTACACTGTAGATTGAGCTTGTGACTTTTTGGACCACTGTTTATCAGAAAGGCCAAAATCCAAATAGGCAAACAATATTTTGACAGTCATTGTGCATTAGAACTTTCTGCGTGATTTATATCTATTTGTAGTTTTCATTGGCAAAGTTACTGTAGCAGCTGCATAAATAGTTGAATAGAGCTTGTAAACACCTAACGAATCATTAAGAAAACACCATCTCATCTATCATGTCATATATTTTTACATTTGAATTATCTTAGTTTGTTGTACTAGACTTTACTAGCTAATGGTTTCTTTTAGTATTCTGTTATTTCTTGTGGACTCAGCATGACAGGTTTAGGATAAGGTTTTTGTAATTTACTTGTAAAGTGTAAAGTTGACACCTTAGATGTGTAAAGACTGGTTCAACATCTGGTTTTAAACACTGGTCTCTCATTGGCTGCTGCAGTTGTGAAGTGTTAGATGCGGTTAAGCAATCAGATCTCTCTTAGCGTCACAACGGAGACACCTCAAATGTCACATCACTTTATAATCTGTGATCTCACCCCCCCACACACACACATATATATATAGTCTAAACTACAGAAGGATAGAGTTTCTCAAGATGGCAAACACATTCTTCTCCGAAAGGCCTTTCTGCCCTACCCAATACACTTGGATGAAACATACCTCAACTTAAATAGGCAAACATACAAACACATACACAGCTGTCATGCCTTGCGGATGCCACCTTTGCAACATATGAATGCTGTAAAGTTATTTACGGGCGACAGGAACTCTTGCAATCATGAGAGGCTGAGATGACAGCAATTGAATCTGTTCTCTTGGCAGCGGAGCTCATTGTTGGTTAGTGTTCATTACAGCAGTTGCCTGAGCTTGGACACTAATGGATCTAATAGTAAGCTGATACAGCAGGAGGATTTGGTTTAACATTAGTACCTTTGGAATAGTAACTGCCATTTGGATATTAACAGGAGAATCAAATTAACTTGAGAATCAAGATTTGTTGACAAAATTTGCTGTATACTTAAATTTGAAACAAATACTAAATAATCTTGTAAATATCAGTTTCTTTAATGCAATTTCAATTTATTAACCAAAGCTCGAATAATCAAACAGCCAGAACACAAACTCATTCAATGAAATGCATGAACACCAAAGAATAAAACGGTCTATGCTATACTATAGCACCCCTTGTGGTCACCAGTGGTAAATGCAACACGCACCTGCGTGGCATTATAAAAGGGGAAGTGGTGTGTGGCCAAGTATGGTGACCCAAACTCGGAATTAGTGCTCTGCATTTAACCCATCCAAGTGTACACACAGTAGTGAACATACACCAGGAGCAGTGGGCAGCCAATGCTGCAGCGCCCAGGGAGCAGTCGAGGGTTCGTTGCCTTGCTCAAGGGTCTCACCTCAGTCGTGGTATTGAGGTGGAGAGAGTGTTGGTTATTCACTCCCCCCACCTACAATCCCTGCCGGACCTAAGACTCGAACCAACCAACTACCTACGGGTTACAAGTCCAACTCTCTATCCATTGACTGCCCATATAATCCACAGCTAGAAGGATTTGTGTTTGTGTACTTGACTGAAAGTATGTTTCAGGTTTTAGAGAACAACACAAATCCGATATACAGACATCAGGTAAAAAGTCTGTATAGTAATACAAAACCTGCATGTAGTTGTACAACTTTTAGTTAAAGAAAAGGCTAGCCATCTCAGAGGTGAAAGGCATGACTAAAAAAAACAGATAAACAAGACAACACAATAAAATTAGCACTGGATTAGAGAGATGACTGTAAAATCCCTAGCAATAAAAATAAACTCAACCCACTTCCATTTCATAAGTCTACTATTGCATAAGTGTATTGTGTTATGTATATCACATGCATATATTGCGAAACAGAATATAATGAATTAGATAATAGTTTTCCCAGCATTTAACTGCAAATGAAAAAAAAAAAAAGACTAGACTGTTTTTCAGTCTGGGTCTCTGTACTGCTCAAAGCCTGCTGATAAATCCTGTAGTGCTGATTCACACACACACACACACACACACACACATTTTAGCATCCATTTAGTTTATATCAGTTATTATCACCTAATATTTTTCTCTCTTTCTCTGGCTCTTCTAGCTGTCAAGATGGCCATGAAAAACCTTTTGAAAGAAGACGACATCAAGAAAGCCCTTGATCAGTTCAAAGGTGAGTTTGGTAATAAATAATAATTGCTAACACTTTCAAGTTTCATTTGTTAACATTAGTTAAAGGAATAGTTCACTCAAAAATGAAAACTACCCCATGAGTTACTCGCCCTAAAGCCATCCTAGGTGTATATGACTTTCTTCTTTCAAACGAATACAATCTGAGTTTTATTTTAAAAAATGTCCTGGCTTCCATGCTTTATAATGGCAGTGAATGGGGTTTGAGATTTTGAAGCCCAAAAAAGTGTGTCCATCCATCATAAAAAGTGCTCCACACGGATCCGGGGGATTAATAAATGTGTATGTAAATATGTATTGCCCATTGTTAGTTAATACATTAACTAATTTTAACTAATAGGACCTTATTGTAAAGTTACCATAATTATATGACATTATGTATTCTAATAATTTTATAAATTATAACAATTACAAGGTATTAGGAACATTCACGTTCCAAGAATGGTACAGGACATGCCGTCAATTATCACAGAAAATGATATCAGTCCCTCAGATTTTAAAGACACAAAAATTAATATATAAACTTACTTACAATCCAAGTCTATGGGTCAAGGCATTCTGGGAGGGTTCAAGTAGAAATGTGAAGCTCATATTTTTGTTAAAGCACTGATGTAAAAGCACAAAAAATAGTTATTTGAGCTGTAAAGTCTAATTTGTCCTTTTATTAGTGGGACTATTTTTTTAGGCATTTGTGGGTTATGTGATGTAATTTCTGTGGTTGCAGTTTACTAATGTACCAATTAAAATATGGCACAACTATCTTTCTGCTATTGAAGTTAATATTTAACGACTTTACATGTTCAATATTGAGTCGCGAGATATACTTTCCAAACAGTGTGTATTTCAACCCCAAACGTACTGTGCCTTACATGTCTAGTTTGGATCGTTTTTACGAACTGAGGGACGAGTCGCTATTGTTTTCTGTGGTGGGCAGTGCAATGTCATCATCTGAAGTGTCTTTCTCATAAACAGCTACGGACAGCTTCGACCACAAGAAGTTCTTTGATGTGGTGGGACTGAAGGCTCTGTCTGCTGAAAATGTGAAGTTGGTCTTCAAAGCTCTGGATGTGGACGCCAGTGGCTACATCGAGGAGGAGGAGCTAAAGTGAGAGACGCTTTACAAGCGGCTGCATGGTTTTACATTCGTGCCAACTATCTCTGAATAAAATCCTTTGCGCAACTGCCATAAATTTGTTTTATTCTCGTGTCATTTGGCCCGTCTTCAGAGCTGGTGTCTCATTCTGCCTTTATAACTGTCTCCTGTTGGCCCTCAAGGACACAGAACAACTGCGAGCAATTCACGTTTGCATTGATTGGCTCTATATATCTCCTCTGGCAGCATTCTTGCCCACTATTATTCATTATCAGTACATGACTGTCCATCATTGGCCAACAGCAGGGAAGTGCGGGGTTGCCAGATTGAGAAAAAGACAATCAGGGGAGACCTATTTTGTAATACAACTCCCAGATTGCGGTTTTTAATGGTAATGGATATCTAATTAAGTAAATTAGTTAAGTTACTTAAGTTAAAATGAAACAATTATCATTATTGACTCACCCACAAGTTGTTCCAAACTTGAGTAAGTCTTTTTCTTCTGTTGAAACCCAAAAGAAGATACTTTCAAAAATGTTAACAAACGGTGGTAGCCATTGACTTCCAAAGTATTTTTCCCCATACTATGGAAGTAAATGGCTACAGTCAACTTTTTGAAACTCATACAGGATTGGAACAACTTGTAGGTGCGTCAATGATAACACAATCTTAGTTTTTAGGTGAACTATCACTTTAAACCCCTCCAAAGTAAGTCGAAACTTTTTTTATTTTTTTTGTGGGGATCAATGTTTAACTCGCACACTACAACGGGTTTTGAATTATATTATAATATTTAGTCACTTGACTGTTGTGCCCACGCTGTGACCTGGGTTGCCAGATTGAGGTTTATCCCTTCATTTGGACAGGTTTGTGCTGAAGGGCTTTTCTGCAGATGGCAGAGATCTCACCGATAAGGAGACCAAAGCATTCCTCGATGCTGCCGACAAGGATGGAGATGGGAAAATTGGCATAGACGGTGAGAAATCTAGTTCTCTTAAAGGAGCAGTATCTCTTTCAATTATAACACACTGTGCCCCATGTTTGTTCTAAAAATTAAGAAATTTTTCTTAAGTGACAAAAAGTATAATTTAATCCATGTGCAATTTTCTTTCAGAATTTGAAGCTTTGGTGCACGAGTAAATCGTCAATATTTGGCAACCCTTTACACCACTACTCTCCTGTGAATACCTACAGCCAATCATAGTGTACGTCTCTACACATCCTGCCACGAGCCAGGAGCAGAACCGCCTCCTTTACCACATTTATTTATTTACCTTTTCTTTTTTTTATATACAAACTCTGTATATTTTAGTTAGCTAACCATGTCTCTCATAGAAACCAGGAGATTTCTGCACTGCTTTAACCTCCCATCTCTTCTTTTTTTGTTTATTTTGGCTCGTTTCTCTGTTTAAGCCTCAAAATGCTCTTTTCTTCTTCTCATCTCGCTCCATCTGTCATCCCTTCCCTTTTTCGCTCCTCTCTTGTGATAGAGCCACTGAACACGATGAATACATGAAGAGAAGGATGAGACGAAATGAGAGAAAAAATATTTAAGAGAGATCAAATAAAGCCATGCGTTGAGAAAAAATACTTCAGTTTTCATTTATTTCATTGACTCATCTAGTGCAGAGTGTTAGAATCCTATTCTTGTAGTATTAAAAAACGAATAATAATAATTAAAAAGCCATTATTTGCTAAAATTGGGGCAAACTTTTCCAAGTGGGGCTTACAATTAAACTGATTACATAAAATGGCAAATAATTCATACAATAAATCACAAATGAGTGCACCAATGGCTTTAGGGAATTTATGCACAAGTGAAACGTTATGATTAATTGCATTGTTGTGTATATTTTTCTTTTCAATTAGTCAGGAAATTAAAGCATGAAATTGATAGCCCTAAAAAAACAGTAAATAATAATGCTCACCTTGTCAATCACAATCACACACCATAAATATACATGACTTGTTCCTTTGTAATAAATACATAATTTAGCTTAAACACTTCAACACAAAAACCTTTTGTAAAATTTGCACTAAACCTATTAAAAAATGCTCACAAAAACATATGCATATTATATCTATCAAATACACAACATTCAGACACAAATATATAGAAACAAATTAACTTAACACAATAAAACAACACAAGTCCGCTTTGTTTTTATGACTACTTTAACCGTCTCCCTTTTTTAAGTGTTGATATGTAAATGTAGAAACTCATGGGATGTCACCAATCTGATATTATAAAGCTGTTCTGTAACTTTTGGAGGATGTTTTTATAGTATGTCTAATTTCATTTCTCATGATATAACCTCTTCAAATGATTTAGGTCACTGAATTCTGCTGAAAGAAAATGTAAATAATGCACTGAGAGTGACAGCTATACAGCTGGACATAGCCATTCAAATTAAATACTAATTTAGTTTAAAAAGTGCATTTAAATCAAGTTTTCATTCTAATATTAAAGTTGACAAATTGAGTTTGACATTTAGTAGACTCTGAACCAGTCAGAGTGTAGGTGATGTTTGTTTTTTGCGGTAGTTACTGTCAGTGGATTCGTGGTGCCGATCTGTCGTTGGTGACTGTGGGACGGAGCTTCACGGTGGCAAAAGGATTTGAGCCTCTAGAAAACAGGCAGAAAACAGACAATTAAGCACATCTGCCCACAAATTCCAAAGATTGTACTGCAATCAATCAATCAATAAACAGTCATTACTGTAATTTTATTACAATAACAATACAATATTTGATTTAAAGCAATATTTTATTGAAAAACTACCATGACATTTTTTAACATACATATTCCATTGTAGAACTATATATAGTTTTTTTTTATTATTTAAAATGTGCATTTGTCATAGAAACTAATTTCATAAATGATCTATTTCTCTGTTGAAAATGAAAACTCAAAGACTTCAGGAGTGTAATACCTGGGAAAAAGCGGGTGATCTGGTGGTTGTCCATGAGTAGTTGGCCTCTGTGAACATTGAACAGGTTTTATGATAACACTCACATTCACACAAAATACGACTTCATTAATAGCCTCAACCAAGATGAAGCCTCAACAAGAACCTGAACCTGAATCTACAGTGTAGATTCAACACTTACTTCAGAGCTTGAGTCGGTCTTTCGCTCAGGCAACGGAGAGTTTGGTAGGGGCGGAGCTGGAGGCGAGAGTTCATTATAATTCTTGTGCTCTACTTTGATCTCAAAATGAGACTCCGCCCTCCTGTCCGGGAGGGGAGATATCGGTCGAATATCAGCTGATCCACGGCGGAGCGGTGTGGCTGGGGGTGGAATCTCATGGTAGGTTTTTTGGCTGGTCTTGACCTCGTTGTTAGACTTCACCTTCTTTTCAGGGAGGGGAGAGATTGGGCGAAAATCAGCCGACGCGCGACGCATAGATACCACTGGGGACGGGATTTCACTGTAGCCCTGGGTATCTGAATATTCTGATTGGCTGGTTGGCTCCAGGAGGTTGTTCATGCTGTGGCTTCGGTGCGACGTGCTACTAAAAACATTAAGACGTTAGCATCAAATTTGATACATTTTTAAGTAGTTACAACTCATACTCAACTTTACCTTGAGCCCAAAGGTAGAAAGTCTTCAGTGGATGCCACATAGGCAGCAGGAAACCAGCCTTGACTAAAAAGACACAAAAAACAATTGTAAAGCAATGGTAAGTGTAACAGCACCTTTAGCCGTGGTACTGACAGTAGACGCTCTCACCGGAGGCTTGAGTCATGGCGTCCATACAGCCAACCGTTGCGTGGTTCTGATATGAGCACAGTCACAATGTCACCATGGGAAAATGGCAGCAGGACTGGATTGGATGAAGCAGGATGGGACACAATGGCCCTCATTGAGCGGCCACCACCTAGACCCAAAGACTCGCCCACAGAGCTGGAGCGAGAACGACTTGGGAGAGGAGACGGGGCTGCGAAGAGGTTTAAACAGTCAATCTTAACAGAACATTAGGGTAAATTACACATTGACTTAGTTGTGAACTTTTATAGAGTCAAAGTTAAGACTTGAGTCTCCAGACCTCTAGAGGGCACTCTGCCCAGCGGCTCACGGTCCATTTCTCGGTCTCCAGTCTGCAGCAGAGAGCCCAGAGAGCTCTTTAACTGCAAGACACATCATGATAGACCTAAATCTTAGGGTTACCAAGCTTCGAAACAACACGAAAGAGTAAAATGCGACTAAAATGGATTTTGCAGAGTAAATGTAAAGACTATGGGACCCTCATCACACTTTTAAAATCAGGTTAAATTATTAGAGATTGTTGAGGTGTTGAGATTGCAAAGTGTTAATGACAGACTATTATAATCAGCTGATATTATTAGAGTTTGAAGTATTATGTTAGTTTAGCAGCACGTTAACTTCAGACTCTATTAAAATGACTTGAGATTGTTAGAGTTTGTTGGCATATTGAGATGTTAGTTTAGCAACACGCTAATATCAGACTTTCAGAATCAGCTGAGAATGTTAGTTTAAGTACTGATATATTATCTTAGCAACATGCTAATTTAAGACTCTTTAGAATCAGTTGAGATTGTTAGTTTGTTGATGAATTGAGATGCAAGATTAGCAACATGCTAATGAGAGACTTTCAAAATAAGCTGAGATTGTTAAAGTACTGAGATGTTAGCTTACAAACATGTTAATGTAAGACTCCTTTAGAATCCGTTGACATTGTTAGTTTGTTGATGAATTGAGATGTAAGCTTAGCAACATGCTAATGACAGACTATTAAAATAAGCTGAGATTGTTCAAGTTTGAAATATTATGTTATCTTAGCAACATGCTAACATCAGAATTTATTAGAATCAGTTGAGATTGCTAGAGTTTGTTGACATATTGAGACGTTAGCTTAGCAACATGCTAATGTCAGACTTTCAGAATCAGCTGAGATTGTTAAAGTACTGAGATGTTAACCTAGCAACCTGCTAATATAAGACTCTAAAATCAGCTGACATTTTTAGAGTTTGTTATGGGGTAAGTATTGAGGTGGTAGCTTACCAACATGATAAAGTCAAACTCTTCAACTTCAAAAAATAATTTAATAGTGTATAAAAAACACAATTTTGTAGTTTAGCCACAAACCAAACTTTAAAAAAATTTTTTTTTTTTACTGTTTTTTTTTATCTGCATTCTTAATGCAAGTCTTGTTGTGAGCCATTCATCGATGTCCATTATTTGAAATTAACAAAATTTCCTCCTTGTAATCTCCTAATAATATGTAAATAAAGCACTCCACCTCCACCAAAAACTAGCTGTGTATTGCAAATGACATTTCACAAATTTAAATGATGCAAAAAACTATTTCATGGCTTTTAAATTCACCCACAATTGACAGATGTGATAAAAAGTTAATTTTGGACCTTGTACACCACACAAAGCTACCCATCTGTTCCATGATGTGATTGTGGAAATGTCTGGGCTCGGCAGTTAGCCTAAAACAGCACAGAAAAGTAGGGGAATATGGATAGATGAGCAGTTACTCTTCATTCTCATCATTCCAGTGTCACCTGAGCTTCTTGATCTGATGGAGTGGGCGTTCGAGGTCTGGAACTTCTGCTCTCACTGACTTTTTCTTTCCAACCATCTGCTCTCTGCTGGAGAGATACTCCCGTCTGTCAACACACGGAAAGATGGTTGTGCAGTGGGCTGATAAGGTTTGGGTGGAACTGGAAAGAGGATCTATATGACTGAGTGCACACTGCTAATGAACTCCAGTAGAAAGCAGCTGTACCTTGTTGATAAGGTATAGTAGTGACTGTGTCAGTCCACAATGTTTTTCAGCAAGGAAACGATATCTCCTTTCTTCCTCTTTGAGAATTTCATGCTGGCTCTGCCTCAGGTACTGCATGTACTCACTGCCCTCCTGCATACACACAAACATATGCACTGAGACACAGGCTCTGTTCCAAAACATAGTGAGCTTCACTGCCGTCTCTCACAGTGTCAGATGCCACATTGTGTAAAAAGTTGAACTCAACTGTGTCATATTGCCAAAGGTACTTTTTACTTGTTGCCTCAAATTGTCATTTGTCGCTGCGTTTCCATTACAGATTTGTGTTATTTTATAAATGTCGATTAAAACTAAAATATTGTGAAATGAAGGCATTTCCATTAAATGATGTTATGAGACTAAAACGTAATTTTTTTAGGGTATTGAGCTGAGTTTGTTAGAGTAATGAGCTGTTATCTTAGCAACAAATGGCTATTGGACTCAACTGAGTTTCTTAGGATGATTCACAGGGCAACATCCTGAGCAATTTTGCCATGCAACTTTTTTGAGCAATGTTGCTTGGGCACTTTAACATTGAGAATGGGTAACGAATTTCTATCTGGATACTTTAGATCAGTCATGGGCCCTGTGTCTCATCCTGTATGTCATCAGCCTTAGAGTTTGTCAGAACATTGGTTGTTAGCTTAGCAACATGCTAACATCAGACTGTTTTTTTTTTTTTTTTATATTTATTTTTAGCGTTATTTGCCTTTATTGCTATAAGACAGTGTAGATGAGGCAGGAAGTGAAGTGGAAGAGTGGGGGCTGGATCCGGAAAGGTCCTCGAGCCGGGATTCGAACTCGGGACGCCCGTATAGCGCAAAAACGTGTTTTGTGTTTTCTGATACAACACTTTTATTTTGAAAGGTGTGCATTAAAGCTGTTGACACTTCTGTCAGACGCCAGAGAAAAACGTGTTGTCTTGATTCAGTATTTGCGGTCAGATAAAATGTTGTCAGGCTATACGTCACTGTCATTATTCTAAAATTATTTTCCTAACTTTTTACGAAATTAAAAAAAAGTGCCTCACACCTGTCAGCTGTTATATTGTGCTTGTTGCACGCACTCTTCAATGGCATGTGCTAATGCAGTGGCGCGTGCGGTATATCAATGTGGTAGTTATGTTAGTAAATTATTAAATTACAAAAAAGTACCAATAAATTACATAACTGGAATTTTTGGTAACACTTTATTTTAGGGTCTCTTAACTAGTTGCTTATTAGCATATTTCTAGAATATTAGCCTTTCATAGTAGCAGTTAAGCACATATTAATGCCTTATTCTACATGACCTTATTCTACATCCCTAATCCTACCCATTACCTAAAGTTAACAACTACCTTACTAGCTATTAATTAGCAGAAAATTAGGAATTTACTGAGGGAAAAGTCTTAGTTAATTGTGATTAAGTGTTCCCTATTCTAAAGTGTTACCGAATTTTAGGAATTAGGTCAAGGCAAGAGAAGATTTGGTCTTCAAAAAGACTTTTCCCAAAAGATACATCTTATTCATAATTACAGTTTTAAACATTCCACACTTCATTTTTTCAGTTAGGAAAACTCAATTAAAAAAAAAAAGGCTAATTTTCCAACTCCCCAAGAGTTAAATAGTTGAGTTTTACCTTTTTCTAATCCATTCAGCCGATCTCTGGGTCTGGCGGTAGCACTTTTATCGTAGCTTAGCATAGATCATTGAATCTGATTAGACCGTTAGCATCTCGCTCAAAAATGACCAAAGAGTTTCGATTTGTTCCTTTAAAAGGAGAGTTCACCCAAAAATTTTAATTACCCCATCATTTACTCACCCTCAAGCCATCCTAGGTGCATATGACTTTCTTTTTTCAGGTTGATACAATCAGAGTTATATAAAAAAAAATATTCTGGCTCTTTATAATGGCAGTGAATGGGGTTCGAGATTTTGAAGCCCCAAAAAAGTGCATCCATCCATCATAAAAAGTGCTCCACACAGCTCTGGGGGGTTAATAAAGGCCTTCTGCAGCGAATCGATATATTCTTTATAAACCGTAATTTCTATCTTCCGCTACCTGTCGTATGTGCGCTCACGAGAGAGTAGCGTTCCAGCGGATGACGTAGGAGTAGGCCTTTATTAAACCCCCGGAGCCGTGTGTAGTACATTTTATGTTGGATGGATGCACTTTATTTTCCTTCAAAATCTCAATGTCCACGCCATCGTTTTCAAAAGTCTACGTTTTGGTCCGTTTTGGAGTTTTCAAACTAAAACGGTGTATGCAGCATTTTTGAAAGTCTCGGTTTTTGAGGGTCGAAAACGCTGGAGTAGTGTAAACGACAGGCTTAACCGTAGCAAAACTTATGCATTTTAAAACAAAAACACAATACCGTAAATGCCGCCGAAGTATGTTAAAGTTTCTCAGGGTATTTAAATTTTAGCTTAGCAAAATGCTAACATCAAATTATATTAGAATTAACTCAGTATTTTAATTTGGACAAAAACACAGCACAAACAATGTATGAAAGTTATAATATGGGTGTAAATGTTTCCTAATGGTAATTCTGCACACAACATACAGAAAAGATAGTTCTTTTCTTCCAGTGTAAAATATTACCAAGTTTTTTTTTTTAATTTTCAAAGAGTTTGCGATTTCTGGCATCATGAGCAACAGCGACTACTAATAAGGTGCAAAAGACCAGTGGCGTAATTTGACAGCAACCCCTTTTGATAAAACTGCATACTACAATTGAATTAGCAATAAACAATACATGGTGACCCTTTCAGTGCAAACACATCTGACGACAGTCAATTACTGCTGAGTGCAATACTTGGCAAAAACTTTGTAGACAAAGGGAACATAAGACCGATGACATGGGTGACTTATCTACAAACCAAAATAACATCAACCCACAAATATGCATGCAGATTTGAATACTGTACATAAACTTACCAGTGAGTCTCTGAATGCACCACGTCTCAGCTGTCGCTCCAGTGCTGCAGCCTGATTTCTTACCTCTAATTCATACACTCTACGGCTGCCCTACACATAAACACGCAATATATCAGCTCATACACACATCTCAATACATAACACATGGTTCCAGACTCACTTCGATGTATTCCTCATCTAGCTTCACATTCTTGTCCATGGCCTGCAGAACCTCCACATGGAACCAGCAGAACTAAAGCAAGACCAGCAATGAATCCAGTTTATGAATCCAATCAAACAGAAAGACTTGAAAAAAAACCACAGAAACACTATTTACTTACCACACCCTCCACTTCAGCCGTCAGCTTCCGCTGGGTCTCTGATATCTGAATCAACACGTCACCTGGGAGACCAACAAATACATTAATTTAATAATTGATCAAGAATACATATTTAATAAGTGCAGAAATGGAAGAGTGGGTCTTTTGTGATTGTTCATTCGGTTGTGTCAGTTAATGCAGTCGAACCGTAACAAACTGAGACCAGAAATAAGCAACTGAATTTGTTGATCATCTAGCATTAAAGGGATAGTTCACCAATGAAACCTCATGTTGTTCCAAACCTGTAAGACTTTCTTTCTGCTGTGAAACACAAAATATGATATTTTGAAGAATGTTTTTGTCCATACAATTAACATTAACATACATTAATATCAATGGGGTCCAAAACAACATTTTTGGACCCCGTTGACTTTCAACGTATTGACAAAAAAAAAACAATTCTCAAAAATATATTCTTCTGTGTTCCTCAGAATAAAGGAAGTCATACAGGTTTGGAACAACATGGGGGTGAGAAAATTATGACAGAAGTTATAACTTTGTTAAATTACTTTATTAAAGAAATATATGAAATATTACAGTGATTCAGTTGAACTGGTAATGATTCTTGTAAATTAATTAACTAATCATTCTTATAATTGCGAATATTTGTCAATTATAGTTAGGATTTATTATAATTAAAAATATCTATAATTAATTATACCTAATTCTAGAAATTTTGGAAGTCTTAAAAAGAAAAGTCCAAACATTCATCTTGTAGCTTGGCCAAAAATGGTACTTTTTAGTCTTTTATTAACATTATTATATGTGCATTGTAATGATGAGTTTAATGTGCTGAGGTGAATCAACGAATTTAAAGGGGTGAAAGAATGAGACCATGCATCAATAATTTAAGTCTCAATGCTCACATGGACACCTGATCTTAAACACACACACACACACACACGTCTCTTCTCATCACATGCAGGTTTATATGCCTGTAGTAATTTTAAAGAGATAAAGACCCTTGTTTAATCCATGCTGTTCCATTTTTAAGCCTCTAAAACTTTTGTTCTGCTGTTCATCACTGCCACGGCGCTCTGTGCGTGTGACTGGAACGAAAACTCATTACATGGGCAGTGAGCCGAGGGTTTTGCTGAGCCAAATCTTGTGTTGTATGACAGAGGAGAGGAAGCATCTGCCACTGGACACCGTTTGCTGAAACATCTATTGTCTGAAGCACAAACAAGCTCTGATACAGCCAGAAAGTACAGATAAAAACTCGATGGACATCTTGCTGCACAATCTGCCCAACTGGCATTGGTTTAGAGATGCAAAAACACACACATTTTGAGTCTTACCAAGTGATCTGGATGATAATGTGTTGAGAGCTTGTTCGCCCATCTTAGCAACAGCACTGAAGTAGGCCTCGCTTGTCAGAGCCAAAGCTTTGGTACACACACACAAACACACACATGAACATCATACATTTAGGCATTTTTCAACATTTACTTATGATAATAGCATGATAATGTGTTGAGTTGGGTGGTTTGCTGGTTTTCCAAGCTGGTGTTTTGCTGGTCTTTAATCTGACCAGCTGATAAGTGCTCTCTAAAACCCTCAAAACAGACCAGAATATGGCAATCCACGCTGGGAGACCAGATGACCATCACAGGCTGTTTTAAGCAAGGCTTTTTTCCAGCAGGGTTGGCATTTATTATGTTTTTTGAAGTAAAAAAAAACAAACAAATGAAAATAATAATAAAACACACATAAACAATTTTAACAAAAAGAAAAAACTAAACAAAACAACTTAGACAAAACAATTTTTAACAAAACAAAGAATATAATGAAGACCAAAACAAAAAATAAACAAAACATTAAAACAAAAAACACAAATTTTAGGAAAAACAAAAAACAAAATAAATTGTAAATAAAAAAATTCACAAAGCAAAAATCCATAAATTTAACAAAAACTAACAAAAAACTAAGAACAAAATAAAAAAGTAACATAAAAGCAATTACATTTTAACAAAACAAAATGAAAAACTTCAATACATTTAATACAAACCAAACAAATAACAAGTAATAAAATAATTATAATAAAAATTTAATTAAAAACAACGAAGAACAAAATGATAAAATAAAAAAACAAAACAAAAACTAAACTAATTTTCACAAAAAATTACCTAAGAAAATGAAAAACAAAAACCCTAAGAAAAAGAAAAAGTAACATAAAAACACATTTTAACTAAACTAAATACATTTGAACAAAACAAAAGAACAAAAATTAAAACAAAACTTCAATATGTTTAATACAAAAACGAAAAAAAAAATATTTTAAGAAAGCAAAACAAAAACAACAAAGAATAACAAAACAAAAATAAAACAAAGAATAAAACAAAACTTCAATATAATTTAAAAACACACAGTTCAATACACTTTTAGCAGTCTGTGTTTGAAAACAAACACAAACGTTATGCTCACCTTGAAAAGCCTTGATGTAGCTGTTTCCTAAAGTAACCAGCTTTTGCAAGCCAGGATTAAACTGATCCATGAGGTTCTGAATAACCCAAAACAACACCATCAATATCAATGCTGGGGCATCAGAAATACAAGTTAGTGATACAGTAAATGTACAGTTAGCTAATGATCTCAAAATAAATGGCAAAAGAGTGTTCAAGTTAACAAATAAAGGGGTTTATATTGAAATAATGATTGGCTGTCTGAAAAATTTAAATTGACTCAAATCTATTTTACTATGTCCAAAGAGACTGCAGAACAACACGAAAGACGTAAAAACCAGCACCGATATGTTTGAAATCAATTGCATGGGACAACAATCAATAATACAGTTGTGTTTTTTATATAAAAATATTTGACTGCAGAACATCACGAGTGACCAATCAGAATCCAGTATTCCTGAGCCTTGTAATAACATTAATAATGAATGAGCATTCTCAGCTTAAATGAGAGTATCAGAAGACTCACATTATAAACACTCAAAGTTGATCTATGCAGAAGGTCACTGTTCGCACCAGACATCCTGTTTCTGTCGGAAAGTACGCTACACAAACCAAGAATGATGATGTAAAATCAAATTCAGAGAACATTATCAAATCGTCTACAGAAAAACACTGAAGAGAGTGCTTTACGTACCTGTGAGAGTGAAAGTTTTCACGCTGTAGTTAATTCTGTGTGCTGATACACTCTCTTTATGTCTATAATGTGTTTTTCAGGTCTCTGTTAATGCCTATTATAGGGCAAGAAAGGGCGAGTAAAAGAGAGAGAGCGAGGAGTCCACATCTGATACGGCCTGGTGTTTTGAATTATTTACCTGTGCAATGACAGAACGTGGAGAAGGACGGCCATCTGACAGACGGGCAGGAGATACACAGAGAACAGCTGTAGAAGTGACGCTTCAGCTGCTTACACCTAATGACACACTCGACTACAATCACAGAAAACAACTAATTACTGATCATTGTCATGCAACGAGACTAAAAAGTTATTGTATAAAACATTAAATGAATGAAGTACAAAATTGAAGGTACTTATTTAAGAAGTATCGAGTGTTTATCTTTCTTTGCTGTACAGTTATATTTACAGTAAAAAAAAATAAAAACATCTCATACATTTTTAACCAATAAGTCTCTAAGACACTCCCAGTTGTACAGTAGAGCTTAAAAAAAATAATAGAATACGAAATACTAAATAAACTTGAATAACACTAAATATTAGTGCTGTCAAACGATTAATCACATCCAAAATAAAAGTTTTTGTTTACATAATATATGTGTACTGTGCATATTTATTATGCATATATAAATACAAACACATATAGTATATATTTTGAAAATATTTACATATATATTTATATTTTAAATTATATATAAATATATTTAATAAACAACATTTTTCTTAAATATATAGATGCATGTGTTTGTATTTACACAATACATATACACAGTATACACACATATATTATGTAAACAAACTTTTTTGGATGCAATTAATTGCGATTAATCGTTTGACAGCACTAAATGATACATTAAATAATAAACGATTTTTAGCTGATTAGATTATCATAAATCCTGCTTATTACAACATACACACTGAAAAAGAAAGATAAACACTTTTTTACTCTGAAATTGCTAGCAAATGTCACAATTAAGTACAAAGAAACAGTAACACATTGCATTAAACATGTAATTTATAAGATTGAAACTTGATTGATTCTTGTAAAACATACTCTAATAATCTTTAATTTACAACTTCAAGATAATAAAAAACTAATGCTTTATACATTGTAGGATATGCTGATTGCATTTATATGAGGTTACATTAGTATTATTTACTAAAATATTAGTAAAATCACATTTAATTCAAAAGGTTATTTCACATACAGAAAATACCAGACCTAATCCCAGTTTGAATAATTATCTGTGCTTTTTATTTCAAGTTTATATCAAGGTTTCACATCAGTGCCACAGCAGCAGGTTACACGTATAAAGTCAATAAATGCTTATTTTAGTCTCTGAACAACAGATCTGTACGTCCAGTGTTTAGTATGTTATCACCAAGTTTGTTTTTTTGTAGAAAAATGAACTGTAAATTTGTTATCAATAAACCAAACAACAATACAACAAGGCTAATGAGAAATACAAGACGTTTTCACGTTATACTTTATGCATATTTGTTATTAAAAACGTCAGTATATTATACATTATCTTAGTTCATCATTTCTATACTTCACAGACGGTGAATTTACCAGTTGCAGCTTAAAAATGTTCAAGTATGCAAGGTTACATATGACAAAAAAAAACAAAACAAGGCTTTTCTTTAAAATCACAAATAACACACGAGAGACAGCACACAGAAATGTTATGAAGATCCAAGTGTATGGATAAATGCACAACAAATAGTAAATGCAAGGAAGTGCTCAGTATTCAATCACAGTGGCTATATTTTGACCCATGACTCTCACAAGAAAATTCCAGAAAAAGTGTTAATTTCCCTATAAATGTCACACATGATAAAATGAACAAAATGAATGCATATATACTGATAAATAAGGAGTAAAAACATTGCACCTACTCACTTCCTTTTTAGTTCACCTTAATGCAAATGTCAAATATAGAACATGTTAACTGAGCAATTTAGCATTCATAATGTAATGCAATATAAAAATGACACTCTGAATCCTTCATATATGTTGTTACATTACCCTTGGTCCAATCTGGTATTTATGACATATGGGGAAAGCTTGTTATAATTAAATATATATATTTTTTATAAATGCCTCGTCAGAACAACATGTAAACAGATTCATTATCTGTATAAGATAAATCATTTATGCATATTAAGCCACCAAAACCCTGTTTATCAGCCTCAGTCTAGAAGCTGCTGGCAGAGGGTCTGCATGACATCTCTGTGCTCGAACAGGTACATCTGAGTCTCCCACAGCATGTCAACTAACACGGCATCACTGACCTCATCCAGCATCACCTCCTGAGACAGCTGAGGACTCAACCTGAAGCAGAAATGACACCAAATGTGAGAAGGAAGACAGGAATGGAATAAAAAGGTAGAAATTAAATTGAATCATATGTAGAAACGATAGGAAACAAAATGATAAGAGGAAAGAAATGAAAAGGAAAGAAACAAAAGGGAAGAAATGAATGGAAGCATGAAATTAAGTGAAATCAAATGTAGGAATGAAGGAAGGAAGGAAGGAAAATTATAAAAGGAAATTATAAAAGGAAGGAAATGGTAGGAAGGGAGGAAATAAAATAGAAAGAAGTAAATGATAGAAATTCGGTGAAAGAAGCAAAGACGGAAGGAGGAAAAAATGAAAGGTATAGGAAAGGAAGGAAATGAAAGGTAGGTAGGAAGGTGGAAATAAAGGAAGGAAGGTTGGAAGCAAAAGAAAGGACGGAAATGAAAGGTAAGCAAAAATGAAGGAAGGATGGCAAGAGGAAAGTAAAATAAAGGAAGGAAGAACAGAAGAAGGGAAGGAGGGGAAAGACAGAAATGAAGGGTATTTTAGGAATATGTAGAGAAAAAAATAAAACAAAAAGGCATAAAGAAGGGAACGAAAGAAGAAAACAAATGACGGGGAGGAAGAAAGGGAATTATAGAAAGAAGAAATGAAGGAAGGGAATGGATGGAAAAAATTAAAATGAAAAACAAAATGAAATCAAAAGAGTGGTGGGACAGTAGAGGTCGCGAGTCAGAAAAAAAATGATAGGACATGACAATGCAGAAAAGAAGAGAGTAAAAAGACATGAAAGGCCAGACAACAGGGCAGAACAGAAAGACTGCAGAGATTTGCATAAGCTGTATCATAACCATTCAAATGAGGCTATGAATGAGGGTCATTCACAACTGACCTGTGATAGTTTATATCGGCCATCTCACACCACGCTCGGGCTCGGTCCACTGCACACCCATCTGAGTCTGTACACTGACATAAAAAACAAAAACAATGCGTTTAATGAAAAATAACACCAGCACAACCAACCGTCACTAAAAAGTGCCTACAACTTATACCTAAAGCAATGCTACTTCTAAACAGGTGACTGAATTTGAATATGTAAACTCACACAGTCCACAAGCATCTTGCCCAGTTCTCTGACACCAACAAAGGTCTTGGCCAGCTCCAGTGGATTGGAAGGCCTGAAAACGTCCACCGAGTTTACCGCCGCCTGAGGAGGTTTACCGGTGCCCAATGAGACGACCACACCTAACCTGCACACCTCTGATTCACGGCCCTGATGGAGCGAGAAAAAGATGGACGCTCAACTGGAATACATTTAGACCATTCCAACAATGTCCAGAGGACTCTAGACAGGGTTGACATTGTCATGCATTGAAGCAGAAAAGTAGTAGTCCGTTTCATTTGTAACCAATCCTGGTTCTGGACATCCAATGTCCTACAGAATTTAGCTTCAACCAGCTAAAATAAACTTGTCTGGAAGTTTCTAGTACATTTGAAGACCTTAATTAGATGCTTCAGTTGTGTTTAATTAGGGTTGGAGCTAAACTTTGCAGGACAGTGGCCTTCCAGGAACAAGTTTGGACACCACTGTTTAAAGCCCAATGTATACTTCAGTTTTGACGTGAATGCTTAGCATATGCATGCAGCCAAATTCAACAAATAGTCTTTTACTGCTTTTCCACTGGGGCTGGAGCCGGGGTGCTTGGCCAAGAGTGGCACTCATTCAGAAGTGGCTCGTGTTTTCTTTGGGAGGGAGCAGAGTCCTCTCCAACACCAACCTGTGACTGGAATCACTTGTTCTTTCTTGCGGAAAAGCGCAGCCCGGTTCCCAATTGGGCTCCGGTGGAAAAGTGGTAATAGTCAACTCCATTTGATAGTGTGCGCAAACACAGGCGACTGACATATGCGCACTAGAAAGTTTCATCCTTGTCCAGTGTCTGCACTATTTCTCTTTAGAAGTTATGACCAATACAAATGTTTGTACTCTTTGAGTTGTGGGTATCTCTTGCCCCTCAAACAAGTGTTCGTCAACATGGCTGTCTATTGTTCTTGCTTCTCTAGTAGTTTGAGGTTGTTGTTGATCCATCTCTTCAGTTTCTTTTTCTTGACTGTGAAACAACATCCCAGGCCACTATTGCCACCTTGCGGACTAACTAGTCCAGAAAAATTGAGTACAGAGAACGTACGGTTTGAAATAAAATCACACTTTGCGCAAACAGTAGGTACATATTCTTCTGATGGCAAAATATATGGTGTAAGTAAAAACCAAAGCATACTTTGGGCTTTGGATCACATCTGATTTTCAAATCCCATTTAGAGTAATCAATTAGATTTTTTTTTTTAAGAAGTATAATTTCTCATCTTAATTTATTTTAATTATACTAACTAAAACCCATTGTATGAAATATTGGCGATATTCATATGAAACATGTAGTAGTTAATTACATTTCTAGCTAAAAGTGAGTCTTTAACAGGTAATTCTTAAGACCAAATTGATTTATCAGACCTGTGCCTTCAGGGCTTTGTTGTACTGGTGTATTTCTGTCATGGCATCTAGCGTTGGGTTATTGGCCAGCAGCCCTCCATCCAGAAAACGACCCATAGGTCGAAAATACGTAGGAGCAGCTCCACTGGAGCGGGCAGCACGCCAAACTAATTGCTCTGAGAGAAAGAGAATGTGACTGAGCAAGAGCACAAAAGAGAAACTAGAGTGCGCAGGATGATTAGCCTCCCACAAACAAACTAACGACCCTTAGTTCCAACGTGAGATACGACTGCGCACCAAACATCAAAACTGTGACCCCTCCGTTCTACACACACTCTCTCTCTCTGTCACACACACACACCTTCATCCGTCACCTTCCTACGCTTTCTGGGAGGTCGAGTACATCCTACTACCAAAAGATCTTCGTCCTCCCATCCTGCAACAGTGACAATGAAGCTTTACGCATCATTTGAGATTGAGGATAACTAGGAACCCCAGAGTGCGGCAACATGCTCATAAAGAGCAGGAGCATGATTGTTTTCCCCGGCACAAAGATAATAAGCATAATGACATCCCAAAAAAAAAATAAAAAAAAAGCACAAAAGAGATTTACCCTGCGGCACAGTAAGGGGTTGAAATGTGGCTGTAGATGTGTACGGAGGGTCTCTTTGCAGGGCTGGTGGGTCGTAATTACGAAACAGATGCAGTTCTCCAGGATGCCTGTCTGCAAGAACGCTAGTCACCATTACTCTGAGAAAAACAGACAGAAGCTGTATTAAAAACATGCATTTTCTGAAGAATATGTGTGATGTTGGCTTGTGCAAAACTCACTGGTCCCATTCCAAATGGTACTAATCTGAAAACTAAAATGACGAATGGGGCAGACTACGATCTTGTGGATTTAACGGATACATGCAAGTCCACAAGTTCAAATAAAGTGTGCCATTTGAGACAGGACCAATGTTGCCAATTGCCAATGGTATGGGTGGTGATGGCGCAGTGGATAAGACACATGCCTTTGGTGTGAGAGACCCGGGTTCGAATCCACTGTGAGACACCATTGTGTCCCTGAGCAAGACACTTAACCCTTAGTTGCTCCAGAGGCGTGCGACCTCTGACATATATAGCAATTGTAAGTCGCTTTGGATAAAAGCGTCAGCTAAATGAATAAATAAAATAAATAATAAATAAATAAGCCAATTAGTATAAGTTATGGCTATAGTTGCTAGGGCATTACAAAAGTGTTGCTAAGGGGTGTTCATAGTCATCACAAAAGACATTCTGGGCGGCTGCTACAGTAGGGCATTGCTAGGGTGTATTGGGTCACTGCTAAGGCATAGCTAGGACATTTTGAGTGATTGTTTTTCTAGGTGGTTGCTCGAGCATTGCTAAGTGGTTAACAGGGAATTCTAGGGTTTTGCTTGGGCATTGTTAGGATGTTCTGGAGGTTGATAGGCAGAGGCTGTTATTGTAATTCGGTGGCCCATTTAAAAAAAATAAATTAAAAAAAACCTTTGGAGGAAAGGGCTGCTTCTATTGCCAGGGTGATGTTACGTTGGTGTAGTCGGTGGTGTGTTCAGAGTCATCCCGAAGACATTTCTAAAGAGTTCTGGGTGGTTGCTACAGTGGATCATTGCTGGGTTGTAACAGATTCTAGGGCATTCTAGGGAAATTCTTGCTAGGTTATTTGCTAGGTTTTAGGTAGTTGTTAGAGCATTGCTACTGTAGGTGGTTGATAGGTTGTTCTGGGTCTTTGCAAGGGCACAACTTAGAAGTTTTGGTTTGCTAGGCAGTTGTTAGGGTGTTTCTTGTGGTTGTAAGGGCATGATGTTCCGAGAGGTTGCATGGGTATTTAGGGTGGGTGCCAGAGCACTGGCAGTAGGAAGCTGATGCAATGCTGGTGTTTCAAGTGGTTACTAGGGCATTATTTTAGTTTTCTGGTGATTTATGAGGCATTGCCAGACCTGCCAACCTTTGAAATTTTTTGGGAGTACCACTTGTGTGATGGCAACAGGGGGGTTTGGCGGCAAGGCATGAACACACACACTTTTCTGTCACCGAGCACATAACTTTACACTACTTTCCCAACTTAAATCCCTGGTGAATAGGCAAACTAGCTTGAAAATTATGTAGTGTTAGGATAAAGTTATTCATGTTAGATATTTACCAAAGGTCTGCATTCAGCCACATACTACAGCTGCACGATTCTGGATAAATTGAGAGTCACGATTTTTTTTTGTCTCAAACAGAGATCACGATTTTCCCACGAAACAAAATAATGTGACAAAATATTATTGCTGCAGTCTATTTAAAAGTGTTTAATTTGAACAAATTATTAAACATTTAAATTAATATATATTTCTAATATATTTAGTTCATATTAAAATTATGAAAAAGTGGTTTGAATGATTTAATGTCTCACTCATAAATACTTCACTTGTTTCTTTACCGGATGAATCAGTGTTTTTAAACGAATCTCTTGATTCAATCACAAATACATTTTTAAGTCACTTCTCTGCACCTAGTGGCTAAACAATGCAATCGACACAAACGTTATTTGAAGCGCCAGTTAACTTTCTAAAGGTCTATTTTGATCGCTACCATAAACATCGGTGTTTATATCTGAACTATTAACTTATGAATGACTGTAATACAGAAATAATACTGTGTAGTTGAAAAGACTGTTTGTGGATCTGTTACCAAAACACGGTAACTGTCTGCTCTGTCAGCAGCTGAACGCAGCTGTGAATGTTCCGGGAAGACACTTTTAAAGGTTTATTAGACACGGGCGAAGCTCTAGTGCAAATATATCAGTATTTATCCAAGTACGTGCACTTTTTTGGACTAAAAGCCCTAATATTAGGACGCTGTTCAGTGAGTGCAGCTAATAAACCGCAGCAGATCTGACTGAATATGAATCTGCTTTTATTCTGTTCACAGTTCGTCTAGAATATCAATACGATCACGTCGACTCCAGATGATTAAGTTAAAGGAACACTCCACTTTTTTTGGAAATAGGCTCATTTTCCAACATCCCTAGAGTAATACAGATGTGTTTTACCGTTTTTGAATCCATTCAGCCGATCGCGGGGTCTGGCGGTCCCAAAATTAGCATAGCTTAGCATAAATCATTGAATCCGATTAGACCATTAGCATCTCATTATAAAATGACTAAAGAGTTTCGATATTTTTTCTATTTAAAACTCGACTCTTCTGTAGTTGCATCGTGTACTAAGACTGGCGGAAAATGCAAAGTTGCTATTTTCTAGGCTGATATGTCTAGGAACTATACTGTCATTCCGGCGTAATAATCAAGGAATTTTGCTGCCGTACCATGGGTGCAGCAGGCGCAATGATATTACGCAGCGCCTGCTAATAGTATAACGTGACCACCTGTTTGCACAGGGAGCGTGCCTTGCAACCATGGAGACATTAGTAAGAGACGATTTAGAAAACATTTCCTTTGGTACAGAACCTGAACCATATCTGTTTGAACCTGAATACACAGAAGACGAACTTTTACAGCATGAAAGTTTGGAAAGTGTAGCTGAACAGTCTATGGCAGAAGAGAGGAGGAGAGCTGATTCGAACTGGTGGTGCAAGTGTGGGGCTTGCCAGCCCATGCCGACCGAAAGTGAGTGCGTGTGCTGTAGCGAGTAGGACCAGGTGTTGCCATCGATGGCAAGGGTTGATCTACCTGATGAGGAAGTGGCATGTATCGCAACATCCGAGGACCTCTTAGTAATGCTGCATCCTGCAGTGGTCGAATGTTTTTTCCGGTTTGACAAAATAAACTGGAAAAAACTTCCCATGCCGAGTGGACCTGACGGACAGCTGTCGCTAGAGTAAGTGATTTCTGCAATCATTACAATGCATGACTGCAAGATATAGAATGCGTACTGTCAGTATGCATTTTCAAACTTATATTCATGATGTGCTATTTCTACTACACAAACATAGTGCCGGTGACTTTGAAAGTTACCTAGATGGGGACTTCTTTCAGGCGCTGCGTAATATCATTGCACAAAGCGCTTTATATACAAGGGGGAATCTCATCATCCACCACCAATGTGCAGCATCCACCTGGATGATGCGACGGCAGCCATATTTTGCCAGAACACCCACCACACACCAGCTTACTGGTGGAGAGGAGACAGAGTGATGAAGCCAATGAGTGTATGGGGATGATTAAGAGGCCATGATGGTCAGAGGCCAATGGGCAAATTTGGCCAGGATGCCAGGGTAACACCCCTACTCTTTTTCGAAGGACATCCTGGGATTTTTAATGACCACAGAGAGTCAGGACCTCGGTTTAACGTCTCATCCGAAGGACGGTGCTTTTTACAGTATAGTGTGCCCATCACTATACTGGGGTGTTCGGACCCACCCAGACCGCAGGGTGAGCATCTCCTGCTGGCCTCACTAACACCTCTTCCAGCAGCAACCTAGTTTTTCCCAGGAGGTCTCCCATCCAGGTACTGACCAGGCTCAACCCTGCTTAGCTTCAGTGGGCAACCGGGCTACAGGGTGATATGGCTGCTGGCCAAGGATGAAAGGATTGAAAGGATGTTGTGGGTATTTGCTAAATAAAAAGTGGTTGCTAAGGTGTTTTGGTGGGGGATGTGTTGTTTGCTTTCATAAAATCCCCAACCTTAAGTACCTGGGATGTGTGACGTCCGTCATCTTGGTATTTTCTCCAAACTCATTCTTGAGAAATTCCTCCAGAGGGCCAGACTCATACGGTCGAGAACCTTTAAATACCTGTTCCTTCATCCTGAAGTACAGACAGCGCAGATACTCCATCGATTTACCTGCTCACAAACACAATAAACACAGTTATACTGAAGCATGTACACACAGTCAACATATTTTATAACTACATAAAGGATCCTTCTGTTCTGAATGCTGATTGGTCAATATGGTGTCATAAATGTACTTAAATACTACATGCTACATTAAATACCGTGCACAATTGACAGGGCCAGTATGCCACCAGTGCTAGTTCCAGACACCCAGCCAAAGAGTTCCCTGATGGGCCGTCCTGCCTCCTTCTCCAAAGCGATCAACAACTGGATCAGAACCAGTCCCTTTATTCCTCCACCGTCAAGACACAGCAATCTGTCCGATCTTGAGAAAAAGAAAAGCAAGCGAGTGATCAGTTCTGTGAAGGCTTGTTTTTAGCCATGTTAACTGCATGTAACATACTTCTTGCTTCCTGTCTTGAGCCCATCAACCTCTGCAAATCCGCGACTCATGGCCGTGACAGCTACTGCAGCATTCATTATGCCATCAAACCCTGTGTGGACCAATTATGGGAAAGATATGAAAGCAGTGAACCACACTGGAGGCAGATTGACTCTATCATAGATTTGCAATACCTAGATACCACTGTTATTAAAAAGTGTGATACGCAAACGTGTCCATAAAATTGGAAAGGTTAATAAACACCTGTAAACACATACCGGTGATGATGCAACAAGCACCATGCTTTGTCAGCATTCGTAACTGTGAAACACTACCCTCTTTTGTCTCGCCGGTTTGCATCATAGGCTGTACTGTCATGGGATTTATGTTGGTGTAATTATAGTAGGTTGGTGAGTGATTGTTTGAGTTCAACCCAAAATGTTGACCTTTCCAATATGGCAGCTGTTGCTGACAAATCTGGATTAGTCAAATGGGGCATCTAGGTATGCAAATCTGGTTTCTATGACCACAGGAATCTTTAAATAAAATAAACAGATTTTGAAATACGATTAGCACAGAAATTAAGAAATAAAAAAAATCTAAATCATAAATTTAGGAAGTTTTAGAAAAAGAGAGGACACAATTTTGGTGGCCATTAAGCACTTATTCGAATTCATATTTAATGACAAATATTAATATTTAGTTAATATTTAAATAGTATTTAAATTTGTATATTATGTTCCAAAAAGCAGACAGCATATTTATGGCACTCCCAGAATGCTCTGCAATGAGTTCAAAATCAATAGAAATGTCAATTTACTTGTGTGCCAAAAAATGGGATAGTTCACCCAAAAATGAAAATTACCCCATGAGTTACTCACCCTCAAACCATCCTAGGTAAATATGACTTTCTTCTTCCAGACAAATACAAGCAGAGTTATATATTTATTATATATATATATATATATATATATATATATATATATATATATATATATATATATATATATATATATATATATATATATATCGATGCTCCAACTGGATTCTAAAAGAAGAAAGACATGCACCTAGGATGGCTTGACTGTAAGTGAATCATAGGGTAATTTTCCTTTTTGGGTGAACTATTCCGTTAATTTACCAAATATTTTTGTTTCACGCACTTATGTTGTTAGCTTAGCAACATGCTAACGCCAAAACATTACTGAAGTCAATTTGTGAGTCGAGTCATGTGAGGAACCCCATTTGTAAAACACAGAGTTGTTGCCTACATAGACTGTTCCACTCATTAGATTGCATTTCATTTAGTATGCTGCCTATGTAGGCAGGAGCTAACCAGGATTTGGAACAAAGTCACTTGTTTCTCTGAAGACTACTGAAATAACAACATAAAAAGTACAGAAGATGACTGAAGGACAGAGGTGAAAGATACTGGCAGGAAAGCTGAAAGTTTGGGGGCGGGGCTTTACCTATGCCAGGAGGCGGAGCTTTGTTGACACTGAGGATAGGACTGTTGAGGGATGGGGGGTGACACCGCTCGGCCCCTACACTAAACAGCATGTTCAAGAGCACCTTACGGTTGGGCCCTTCAGCATAAGCGCAGGATTAGACACACACATGCCATGGAAGAAGGAAAGAGTATACGTTGACTGAATGCATGAATGACAAAGCAAAAGAGCATGACATTTCATTTTTGTAGTCCAAACACCTAGATGTGCAAAAACCGTCATGACACGCAAGCGTCATATAGTTTGTGGTGACGAGCTCACAAGGATTACTACAGCCAATCAAATCATAGGGACCTATCAGACAGCTTCTGCTGGTTTTCCAGAGAATATCTACTGTAGGCTCCTTAAAACGCTGAAGACATTTCCCACCTTTTTGGGGAACATTTTGCAATAAAAAAATAAATAAAGTACATAATTTGATAAACTGATAAATAAATAAATAAATTTACGTAAATATACATTTTAAAGAAATACAATTTCTAACTTTTAAATGAATAAATAATGTTAAATAAATTAATGTTTTAAATAAATATGTATTCTTTCTTTTAAATGCATTTTAAACTTTTTTTTTACACAAACTATTATAAATAAATAAAAATAATTAATTTAATTCTGAAAAAAATACTGGTCTCTTTAAAACCATTAAATATGCTACGATTGACTGAGAAATTAAACACTTCACATTTAAAGCAAAACCAAAGCAAATCATTAGTGAGTCAATGAACTGCACACAAACTTGCATTGTATTTATACATAAAGTTTATGGCGGTTTATGGTTAGATAATGTTGTGCTTGCATGCAAACACCTCAAAAGATGTCATGCAGCACACTTAGACAACAAGCCCTGTGACACTGTGCAACTAGAAATTGAAAGAGCTTGAATACATTAGTGACTGTTCTGCTAGCCTTCAATCTGATGTCTAATCTCACATCTCTCTCTCTCTCTCTCTCTCTCTCTCTCTCTCTCTCTCTCTCTCTCACCCTTGCTGGTACGAGCAGCGATGAGTCCTGGTGTCTCTCCCAGATCATTGTGAACCTCGACATCTGCTCCAAACACCATGAGAGCTTTGATCAGGTCCATGTGGTCCAACTGTGGGCCCAGAGGAAACAGCATATAAAACAAAACAGAATAAAGTGCTCTCTATACCAACAATTTCTATTAACTTATTAATTTAGAATTCTTAATTAGGGCTGGGCGATATCTCGATATACTGACAAGCTACGCAATATCGTGTTCATTATCGCAGATCAATGGCCTTTGATAATGAACACAACATTGCATAGCTTGTCAGTGAATTATGGCTCTGTTTATTAAATGCTGCTTCATTTGAAAGCAGGTGATGGAGATTTACCGCTAATCACGGAACCGGATTTACTGACGAGATGCGCATGAGAAACGCGTTCGTATATCGCCCAGCCCATATATACAGTGGGTACGGAAAGTATTCAGACCCCCTTCAATTTTTCACTCTTTGTTATATTGCAGCCATTTGCTAAAATCATTTAAGTTCATTTTTTTTTTCCTCATTAATGTACACACAGCACCCCATATTGACAGAAAAACACAGAATTGTTGACATTTTTGCAGATTTATTAAAAAAGAATAACTGAAATATTACATGGTCCTAAGTATTCAGACCCTTTGCTCAATATTTAGTAGAAGCACCCTTTTGATCTAATACAGCCATGAGTCTTTTTGGGAAAGATGCAACAAGTTTTTCACACCTGGATTTGGGGATCCTCTGCCATTCCTCCTTGCAGATCCTCTCCAGTTCTGTCAGGTTGGATGGTAAACGTTGGTGGACAGCCATTTTTAGGTCTCTCCAGAGATGCTCAATTGGGTTTAAGTCAGGGCTCTGGCTGGGCCATTCAAGAACAGTCACAGAGTTGTTGTGAAGCCACTCCTTCGTTATTTTAGCTGTGTGCTTAGAGTCATTGTCTTGTTGGAAGGTAAACCTTCGGCCCAGTCTGAGGTCCTGAGCACTCTGGAGAAGGTTTTCGTCCAGGATATCCCTGTACTTGGCCGCATTCATCTTTCCCTCGATTGCAACCAGTCGTCCTGTCCCTGCAGCTGAAAAACACCCCCACAGCATGATGCTGCCACCACCATGCTTCACTGTTGGGACTGTATTGGACAGGTGATGAGCAGTGCCTGGTTTTCTCAACACATACCGCTTAGAATTAAGGCCAAAAAGTTCTATCTTGGTCTCATCAGACCAGAGAATCTGATTTCTCACCATCTTGTGGTCCTTCAGGTGTTTTTTAGCAAACTCCATGCGGGCTTTCATGTGTCTTGCACTGAGGAGAGGCTTCCGTCGGGCCACTCTGCCATAAAGCCCCGACTGGTGGAGGGCTGCAGTGATGGTTGACTTTCTACAACTTTCTCCCATCTCCCGACTGCATCTCTGGAGCTCAGCCACAGTGATCTTTGGGTTCTTCTTTACCTCTCTCACCAAGGCTCTTCTCCCCCGATAGCTCAGTTTGGCCGGACTGCCAGCTCTAAGAAGGGTTCTGGTCGTCCCAAACGTCATCCATTTAAGGATTATGGAGGCCACTGTGCTCTTAGGAACCTTAAGTACAGCAGAATTTTTTTTGTAACCTTGGCCAGATCTGTGCCTTGCCACAATTCTGTCTCTGAGCTCTTCAGGCAGTTCCTTTGACCTCATGATTCTCATTTGCTCTGACATGCACTGTGAGCTGTAAGGTCTTATATAGACAGGTGTGTGGCTTTCCTAATCAAGTCCAGTCAGTATAATCAAACACAGCTGGACTCAAATGAAGGTGTAGAACCATCTCAAGGATGATCCGAAGAAATGGACAGCACCTGAGTTAAATATATGAGTGTCACAGCAAAGGGTCTGAATACTTAGGACCATGTGATATTTCAGCTTTTCTTTTTTAATAAATCTGCAAAAATGTCAACAATTCTGTGTTTTTCTGTCAATATGGGGTGCTGTGTGTACATTAATGAGGGAAAAAAATGAACTTAAATGATTTTAGCAAATGGCTGCAATATAACAAAGAGTGAACAATTTAAGGGGGTCTGAATACTTTCCGTACCCACTGTATATATGCATGCATGTATATATATATATTTTTTTTTTTTTTTTTTTTTTACTTTAGTCATTTTTACTTTTCACTTTATTTTTTAATTTTTTTATTTTAATCTTTTTTTTTTTTTTTACAGATTAAAGGCAGTATAACAAGCACTATAATGACACGTTTTACAATATAAATGACACATATATATTTTAATAGATTTTTAAAAGTGTATAATATTACTTTACATATATATTGAGGTGAAATACGAGCCAGAAATGTTCTTGACAGGCTTTATGAAATGCTCTCTCATACCTTCATGGCGAGGTGCAGTGCTGTGTTTCCATCCTGACCCTTAATGTTGGGGTCGGCTCCATGGGTCAGCAGTGTCATTGCGGCCTCAAAACGCCCCCTCTTGGTCAGGATGTGTAACGGACTCTCTCCGGTCTTACTCAGGTAGTTGACGTTACATCCTCGGTCCAGCAGCACACGGCTCATCTAGAGAGAGCACACACAGGACAGTCAAATAACTAACACTTAGAATTCCTCAAGTACAGGAAGTATTCCTGACCTCGGCAGTCTTGGCCCAGTGAAGAGGCGTTCCGCCGTAAATCGGATCCTCCGCCAGAAGTTGATTTGGGTTGGTGTTTAAAATTGCTTCGGCACAACTAAAGGAGAGAGACTGATGTATAAGCCTGCAAGTGAATTTTCAATTAAAAGCGACAAAAAGATTCTTCTTCTGCACCTTTTCTCACTAAACTTCATGGCGGTGTGGATCGGATAGCCATTGCTTCCCATGATGTCACAGCAGGCTCCTCCCCCAAGCAGGCCCTTGACGGCCTCGACCCTCCCGAGACGGCATGCAATGTGCATTGGTGTTTCCCCAGCGGCGTTCAACTCGTTCACACCCACGCACATCTGTGCACACAATACCTACGAGCGACAAAAATACACAATTACAGACGCCCCAATTTGGCATTCAGCGGATTGTATGCAAGCCCTAAGCTGACCTCTCACCTCTATAATAACAACGGAGTCTTGTTTAGCAGCGCAGTGCATGGGTGTCTCTCCGTTCTTGTCCTTGATGTCTGTGCGAGCCTGACACTCCTCCAGGAGCTCGCGCACGCAGCCCACATTTCCTCTCTCGCACGCCAGGTGCAGTGGGGTCTGACCCTGGGCGTCACGGGCGTTCATCTGACTGCAAGGGGCCACAGACGATCAGAATTTTGAATATTTCGTTCTTGATTTAATGTTTATAATCAGACTCAGCAAAGATTTTGGTTTTTAAAAAAAATATATTCTTAGAAAAGAGTACAAAATAAGCAGCAAATAAGAAGTTGACGTCCTGTGGTGCGACATGTTAAACTCTGTGGAAAACCATTGTAAAGTTGTGTTTTGTTGATTATTTCTATATTTTTAATTTAACTTCATAAGCTCTTAATTGAGAGACTGCATGGAATATTTCTACTTGTACAAATTAAATCATGGGACTGTTTAAAATTAACTAATAAAGGAAAAAGGTGCTTAAAAACAGTATAAAAAGATCTAGATTACCTTTCTTAATTAATTCCTTTACATTTTCAAGTTTTACACATTTCAATAAACATATGTATTGTGTTTATATTGCCCACTCATTATTTATTTATTTAAATGATTATTACAACATATTTTATTTAATTAATGAAAAAATGCACATGAATCATCCATGAATAATACAATTAACTTACTCTAAAACTAAATCTAAAAATCACAGAAGAACATAAATAAATGAATAAATATAGTATTGTTTTACTTAAAATAATCTAAACTGAATTCAAATATTTTAAATAAACCTTTTCATTTAGTTCAGCTTAAAGTATAAAAAACAAACTGAAATAAAAATTATTCAAAATTAAAAAATATAATCATGTATTATTAATAGACAAAAACAAAAAAAACCTATTAAATATCACAAAAACATACAACAAAACTTCTAAAACTAACTCAAATTAAAAGGACATACACACATACACACATATACCAGGGGTTAAAGCAAAAAAAATCCTGAGCCTGAACTTTTTTCCGAGGGTTGGGGGGTTGCGGGGGTGGACACATACACAGGGTTATTTGGCGAACAAACAACAACAACAAAAACATTTTCCTTGAAACTACCTGATAAATAAACTAATAAAACAAAATGGTACAAATAAAGTGCTGCACATGCCACGAACGCAATGACTGTGGCAACTTTAATATTTGATAGGATACTATGGCAAAGTTACTGCTTTCCTTATTCAAACTGATTTTTATTCCTGAATATATAATTGACTTGAAGAAAGCTAGCTGTATCATACACTTGGAAAATTATGAGCTGAAAAACAGGCTTTAATATGATTAAATTTATATATAAACTAATGTGAGGCAATAAGAATTAGATCAAATAAAGCATCAAAACCAAGTAATTACATAGTTTTATTGTTAATTACATGGTTTCACTGTTAAAATGCACGTAATATGCCTATATTATAATAAAAAAAATACCTGCAGAGGGCGCCAATGGCCTGGTGATGTTTCATGTGATTCAACGACATTTAAATCAATTTAATTTTAATGTTTGGCCACAGGCAGTCAGAACTTTTATTTTGAAATTGCGATGTACAATCAATCGCATAATTACACATATTTAAGGTTTACAAATGATTTATGGTTTATTAACGTTTTACATTACAAATCTAGTGAGATAACGCACAGCTTCCCCAGATGAACGTAAACTCACCACATATGCAGAGGAAGAGTTTAGCCCCTTTCACACAGTCTTTACTGGTAAATTATTATCCTTTTCAAAATTACCGGTAAATTTGTTCTGGCAATCATCTTATGGATGACATGATTATTTTTAGCTGTTTACAAAGCTCGGCTGCTTTTTTAATAGCTTTTCTATGTAAATATGGCGCTAGATAGCTAGCTTTTTCAATGTGTCGCGCGCTCGAGACGCAGACGCTTCTTTTCCATTCCTCTGCTATAATGCGCGTCTCGTGTTTATGAGAGCAAAAACTTCTGATGGTTAGTAATGTTAGTTTGGTTGAGAGTGAAAGCTGTGTTCCTCTCATACCAATGGTAGGCGAACTCATGAACTCGAAAGTGACATCAGCAAGTTTTTTTTTAAATGTAAGTTAGGACTATCTTTATTTTACACAGCCACATGCCAGAGATCTTTAAGCCCTGATATTCATATACACACATATATATATATATATATATATATATATATATATATATATATATATATATATATATATATATATATATATATATATATACGTATGTGTGTGTGTGTGTGTGTGTGTGTGTGTGTGTATGTGTGTGTGTGTATATATATATATATATATATATTTATATTTATATACAGTGCCCTCCATAAGTATTGGAACAGTGAAGACAAAATTGCTCTGTTGTCTGTGGAGTCGAGATATTTGCAAATAAATGAATAAAAGATGAATATGAGACATAACTACAGAATGTCACATTTTATTATTAGCCGTTTCAACACATACATGTTTTACCAAATAAAAAGAACAGCACTTTTGGAGTTCATCCCACTCATTGATGTGAGCATAAGTATTGGGACAGCTGAACTTAAGGCAGATATAAAAGATTAAAAGCTATTATTTAGTTGCAGATCCCTTGAACACAATCACAGCAGTGAGTCTGTGACCCATAGACATCACCAGACTCTTGATCTCATCCTTTGAAATACATTTCTCAGCCTTTAATGCAGCCAATTCCAGTTGTTGCTTGTTTTTGGGAGTTTCTGCCTTTACTCTCCTCTTCAGCTGGTGAAATTCATGTTCAATCAGATTTAAATCTGGAGATTGGCTTGGGCAATCTAAGACTTTCCATTTCTTTGCTCTTATAAATTCCTTGACTGAACTGGCAGGGTGTTTTGGGTCATTGTCCTGATGCAATATGAAGCACTTCCCAATGAATCTGGTGGCATTTTCTTCAATATTGGTAGGCAAGATGGTTTTGTACCCTTCCAAATTCATTCTGCTACTGTCATCACACATTAAGTCACCAGTAAAGTTGAGAGGGCCTGTTCCAGAGACAGCCATGCATGCCCATGCCATGACACCACCTCCACCATGCTTTACAGATGAGGCTGTATGCTTGGGATCATTTGCAGTTCCCTTTTTTTCTCCACATTTTTGCTTTCCCATCACTTAGATAAAGGTTCATCTTTGTCTCATCGGTCCATAAACACAGTTCCAAAACTCTTCTGGCTCACCTTTGTGCTTTTTTGCAAACTCTAATCTTGCCTTTCTATTTTTGGTGCTGGTCAGAGGTTTGCATCTTGCTGTGTAGCATCTGTAATTCTGTGTCAAAGTCTCCTGAGGACAGTAGATTGTCAGAGCATCACCCCAACTTTCTGGAAGTTGTTGGTGATTTTACAGACATGTCTTTTAGGGTTCATTTTCACAGCTTTTATGATTTGTCTGTCATCAACTACTGTTGTTTTCTCAGCCGATCAGGTCGTTGTTGGTTGCTGGTGGTTTCCATGCCCTTTGTTTTCTTTTAGCATCCAAATTGTTTGCTTTTCTCTCAAAGTCAGCTCCCTCGTCTTCATCCTGGTTTGTGTGTCATCATCGAATGCAGGATTCAGAATACAGAAGTAATGGATATAACTGATACGACACATTCCCTGCTTTTAATATCTGAAGAATTAATGCAACAGGACACAGCTGATCACTTAGAAAGACCTGTGAGGCAACTGCTCCAATACTTATGCTCACATCAGATAGAGGGATGAAACTCTAAAAGTGCTGAAGTTCTTAGCTGGTAAAACATCTATGTGTTGAATCACTCAATAATAAAATGTGACATTCTGTAGTTTTGTCTCATATTCATCTTTTAATCATATTTATAAATGTCTAGACTCCACATATTAGGGGTGGGAATCTTTAGTCACCTCACGATTCGATCCGATTCCGAATCTGGGAGTCACGACCCCCCCCCCCCCCCCCCCCCCTTTTTTTCCAGTAAAACCATTACAAAATTCCTTTTTGTAGTGTGATTTGGGCATTTTTTCAATAGGAAATAAACATCCCACCAATAGAATCCATCATATACCAGTAGACACCATTATAGTTTCCATTAAAACCAATACAATTCCCATTATAACCATTAATACATTTTCTATTGTTTTTTTTAGCAGAGTTGTTTTTTACTATGACATCATAGACAGCGGGAGATCTATTAACCTGCATTCACGCATAGATCTCTTTTGAAATATAAGTAATGTGGTTTGTCCCGTCCGTTTAATCCCTTAGCACATAACTGGCTGTGTTTACATTAATTTTGCCTCATAAAACCATTTTGAGACGCGAATACATTAAACCATGGAATCGCGCACAGCCGCATACGCGAGCAGTCTACACAAACAAAGCACGCGTCAGCATTTGAAATTGAAAGCAGCCTTCTGTTAGTGAGGTTCATATTTGAAATATGTGTCCACTGCATTCCAAACCACATGAATTATGACTTCGTAGAGCATTTGTAAGGAAAATACCGATGGGCCAGACCGCACACTTCAATTGTAACATCAATGTCGTTGTAATTCACTTCAACCTTTCCGAACTTTATGAAAGATTATTTTACGGAAGGTACGAGTGGTGTATGTGTGTGAGGAATTGGAAGCAAGCAGAATACCGGTGTTTCTAAAGGCAACTCAGCGTCATTGCACATCTGGTTAAAAACTAAGCTCAGAATCGATCCAGAATCGTTGGAGAGAGAATCGCGATGCATCGATGGATCGATTTTTTTCTCTCCCACCCCTAGTGTTTAGTGGCCTCCGCTGTCACTGCAGGGTGTGTGTTGAACATGAAAAGTAACGCATGGTCTCTGTTAATCTGTTCTCATCATAAATAAATAAATGCATTAGCCTGATGTCTCACCTCAAAACGTAATTGTGTTTGAGACAGTCTCTCAGTCCAGTGTCCACGGCGATGTGAGCCGAGCTCCAGTCGGGGTGATTCCGCACGCAGTCCACGATTGGCTGGAACATTTCAGGTTTCAGCGGTGGGCGGAGCATATCATAAAATGGGCGGAGTTTGAGGGCGTACTGAGGAAACCAATTCATGGCGTCTCCCTCTGAAGCTACCTGGAACATCCTGAGCACAAAGATATCAAAATCACAGTTCCAGTCATTCTGGAAACCCACAAATGATGAGCTAATGAAGTGGGTGACAATGAAAAGCCATATTCAGGGTGGTGGCTGATGGGAAAGAAAATCTGTTTGACATATTGTGAAGCGATATGGGGTTATTTGCAAGATTATGATGAAATCACAGGACACTAGTGACGTTTTACAGGAAACCAATTTCTTGACTGAAGATGGGTCACGCTGTATTGTGAAGCTTAACTAAAGGGTCTCACCTCAGAGCCACAGATGGAGACTCAGGGCAGAGAAGCAGGCAGTCCCATGAATGGCTCTGTTGGTTCTTGTACAGGACCAGCCTGCCCTCCTGTTTCAGTAGCACTTTGCCATTGTAATCCGTCAGCTGCACATCCCTCACACGGTACGGGTTGGAGAACAGAGTCGACACGGAGCTCACCGTGTCCAGTATACGGCCCAGGAACTGCATGGTGACCTGGAGTAAGAAAAAGAAGTGGAAACTGATACACTGATCAGGGTTTTCATATTTGACAAATCACATAATTTTGAGAAAAAATAATAGTAATTGCACCTTCCGTCCATACATATATATATATATATATAAAATTGCTTCCTTATTTGTGTCCAGCTATTTTTAGCTGTACAAAACCACTCATTATGCTGCTTGATATTGCAAATTGGTGTGTCTTTACCATAATTGTGTATTATCTTAATTATGAGCACACTGGTTTGTAGTGCAGTTTTACCGTTTACTGCACATTGTTCAAGTTCATCGTGCAGCATAGATAGCAATGCAACTGAGACGTTTAAAGCCCAGAAAGGCAGTAAACATAATGACTTTATCCATTTCTTCTCTGTTGTGTTACTCTCTGACGTGCATTCACGAGAGCACCACGATGCATTTTGTCTAAGTATTCTCGTAGCTTTGTAACATTACGGTTGAACCACTGATGGACTATTTTAATGATGTCCTTACAACCTTTCTGGGCCTTGAACGTGTCAGTTGTGTTGCTGTCTATGCAGAGTCAGAAAGCTCTCGGATTTCATCGAGAATATCTTAATGTGTGTTCTGAAGATAAACGAAGGTCTTACGGGTTTGGAACGACATGAGGGTGAGTAATTAATGACAATATTTTCTTTTTTTTTTGGTGAACTATGCCTTTAAGATGCATGAAGTGATGTACTAATATACTGTATTCCAATGTCCACCTTGATTAGCTGGGTTCAGGTGTGTTTAACCTGGGATGTATCTAAACTCTGCAGGACAGCTGGCCCTCCAGGATCAAGTCTGGACACTCCTGCTGATCATCACCATCCGTATCTGGGATTAAAGTAAGCAGGGAGGAGCTGAGTCTGAAGACAACGCTACATGATCAAACTGTAGCTGCTAATGCAAATGAGGCCAAATTAGTGCTGACCAAAACTGCAACCACAGGCATCCGCAGGAACGTTTACCGTACGCGTTCAATATTTGACTGGCTTGATAAAGTGGTATGTTTTTTAGACGCATGCACCAAATAATGTTACATTCATATCGCAAACGAAATTGTCACCTAAACTGCTAGCATTTTACAGCTCGCCGTTTATTCGCTGGCTTTTCATTATCACTATACAACTGACAAAAAACAAAACTTGTTTCTCAAAACTGCCAGCCACAAACCAGTTTAACAGTCATCCGTGCACGAGAACTTGAGAAGTCACCAGCCAGCACTTAAATGCCACATTTAAGTCTTAATTCCCCATGAAATATTAAATCTCCAAATCGCATATTACATTTTATCCTTCGCTAAACACCTTACCTTGTCGCTATTTCATTATCCCTTACGGTTACGAATATAAAAACTCAGCAGATTGTTGCTGACTTTTGACAAGACACATCAACAATCAGTGCGTCACAACCAACCTTGTGTAAGCATGACTGACAGACGGAGAAGCCAATCAGAATGCGCAACCGCCATTCCAGCCAATGAGGCTGAGGGGGTGTTTTACATCGACAAAATGCAACTTCTATTCAGGCTTTTTAAATGTTACGAACGAGTTGTTTTGAGACTTTTTGGATAGCCAAGCTGTTATTTATTTAAAATTGATGTAACTCTCCCGTTTTTATTTTTAAATAAAATACATAATGGTTATAAAAATAAAATCAAAAACCTAAAATTAATATTAAGGAACGTTTTGTATACATTCGACCTTTATGTTGTCACAAAACATAACTGGGAGAGATTATAGCTATAAAAAAAAAGAAAAAAAAGAACCTACAGTAGGTTCGTTTTAGAATGTTCTTGGTTACAAAATAACCAAACGCTGCACTGGAACGTTAGCAGCCTACTACCTTTCAGATCACCTGAGAAAGCCTGACCTGGACTAACCTTTTTTTTATAGCTAATCAGAAAACTAAGATGCTTAAAGATGATTTACAAGTTTCAAATGATAAATTATAATTCAACAGGCAAGAAAAAGTTTGCCATTCTTCTGTCACTGGAATTTATTTCTAAGCACTTTTGAGCATTATGTATATATATATATGTGTGTGTGTGTGTGTTGATGTGGTTTATGAGGACACAAATTTGTATAATGACATGGGTATGACAGAGGTATTACAATATGAAGGTGGTTTATGAGGACACTGCCTATGTCCCCGTAATTCAAAAGGCTTAAAAAACATACTAAATTGTGTTTTTTTGAAAATCTAAAAATGCACAAAGTCTCCTGTGAGGGCTAAGTTTAGGTGTAGGGTTGGTGTAGGGCAATAGCACACACAGTTTGTTCAGTATAAAAACCATTACGACTACGGAGAGTCCCCATATACCACAAAAACCAACATGTGTGTGTGTGTGTGTGTGTGTGTGTGTGTGTGTGTGTGTGTGTGTGTGTGTATATAAAATCAAAGTCAAATATCTTTATTGTCACACATCATGTACACAAGTGTACCGATGGTGAAATTCTTAGGTACAAGACTCTGTGTCATGGTAGTGCAAGCAACAAGATATGAAAAATGTACAATATACATAAACAACAATATACAGCAATACACACACTTTACACAATATATATACATTTGCACAATATACAATAAACAATGGACAATTGTACACCGTATACAATACACATTTTTCCATAATATACACATAGTAAACTGTATTCTCAAGAGACTTATAGATGTATGTATAGCTTTTATATTGACTTACAGTAATACTGTTGGTGCTTACTATGAAGTTCAGTGCAGAAGAAGATGGAGCTGCATGTGTTCTACGCTGTGCAGTGCAAGACATGCTACAGTGCTGTCAGAGTCATTGTGGTTGGTGTGTAGATGGAATCCAGTGTGAAGTAGGGATAGGTGGGTGAGTATCGTTTGCTATCTGGAGTTCAGCAGTCTGATGGCCTGCGAGTTCGGGTCCTGATGCTGAGGTACCGTCTGCAGCGAGAAGAGTTCATGGCTCGGGTGGCAGGAGTCTCTGATGATCTTCTGTGCTTTCCTCACACATCGCTGGGTGTAGATGTCCTCTGATGATGTGCTGGGCCGTCTGAACTATTCTCTGCAGGGCTTTCCGGTTGAGAGCGGTGCAGTTCCCGTACCAGGCGGTGATGCAGCCAGTCAGGATGCTCTCCACAGTGCAACTGTAGAACTGTCTGAGGATTTTTGAGCTCAGACCAAATTTCTTCAGTCTCCTGAGGAAGAAGAGACGCTGGTGGGCCTTCCTCACTACTGATTGTGTGCGAGTAGTCCAGGTGAGGTCCTCGGTGATGTTTACGCCGAGGAACTTGAAGCTGCGTGCTGACCCGCTGGAGTCCCGTCGATGGTGATGGAGGAGTGCTCACTGGTCCGCCTCCTGAAATCCACCACCAGGTCCTTGGTCTTACTGATGTTCAGAGAGAGGTTGTTGTTGTGGCACCAGTTAGTCAGGGTGTGCACCTCTTCTCTGTAGGATGATTTATAGTCTTTAGGGTTAGGTCAAGCCTACCACAGCTGTGCATACATAAAATCATTTAAATAAGTTTTATTAAAATTACCACTCTCTTATTGAGATAGGATAACGAAAACGTTTTTTATCTTTAAAAAATAAAAAGTAAAAGTTTAAATTCATTACCCTTGGCGCCGTTTTCAGATCTGCCGGGGCAAGTTGACCCGGAGCACGTGACCGCGCGGGTTTGTTGCTGTCACAGATTTGTAAAGTGCAGAGCCGCGAGACAGAGCCGTCTGGAGCGCGCACACCGAAAAGATGGAGCTGTCGGCAGTAGGAGAGCGGGTTTTCGCCGCGGAAGCCATCCTGAAAAGCCGCGTTAGGAAAGTGAGTAATGAAGAACGGGGTTTAGCGGGGTTGGGGATGTTTTGCACGATGTAAAGTACAGAGAGAGGGTCGTCTTTCGTTTGTTTGGCGATGCGGAGCTTCAAGGCGATGACAAGAGGGGGAGGCCTACTTGCAGATGTTTACCGATTTAGCGACCCAATACATTTACTTGCATTGTCAGAATTGGAAATAACAAGTCGAATGTGGGACATTTGGATATGCAACTTGAGATTTATGTTGTAAAATTGGGTTGTGCTGAGCTGGGAACTGACAGCAGACCGCTAAAAGAGCAGCAGGAGGAGGCTAAAAAGGGACAAAGTGTCTGGCATGAGTCCATAACAAAATCAATGCATGCTGGCCGACCCTAGATTCAAAGATCTCAACAATGCAGGAGGGTCGAGTAGTTTCAGTACTGCACGATGTCGTGCCACATGGTTTAAGGTGTGCTGTATTAGTCTATATTTGGTTAAACACACTTTACTGATCCCCAACAATAAAATAAATGGGCATGAGGTTTGAAGTAGAGCATGTGTTGCTCATGAATTGTTTAGTTGGTGTTAAATAAAGAACATTTTATGCTGTTTTTCTCTTTGCAGGGTCGAGTTGAGTACCTGGTTAAATGGAAAGGTTGGGCGCTAAAGTAAGTGTAAAATATAAGTATCACAATTGGTGTATTTTTATATTGTGCTGTTTGTTTCAGTGTCGTGCACTGTTTTCTAACTTTTTCTGTAGTTTGAGTGTAAAGGCACTTTCTTTGGTTTCACATTAGGTCTTTCACAGTTTGTGCACAAGTAGTGTGTAAGCGAAGCGTAACTAAGCTGCAGCTCCATGAGCTCTTAAATAAAGTGATTTGTGTGTTACTGCTTTGAATAATTCCTTTGAATTCTAAAATGGTTCTAAGATTTATTTTAAACTTGTCAAATCTAATTACATAAGAATCATGTTTGCATCCAAATGGTAAGTAAATGATAAAAAAATGGACTCAAACCACAGCTATAAACGGTTTACATTATGTGAATTCATTCTGATTTACTGAATAGAAAGTGTTTGTGTGCTGATTCCTGCGTGCATTGTGAAACACGCCTTATCATTGCAGAAGTGCATTGTGGGTAGCTAAAAGGTCAAGCAGTGTTCTGACTATTTTCAATTATGTTTTTGATTTGTTGTTATTACGCATGCAGTTTTGATTAACTGAGTCTATATGGACAATTTTAAAAATGTTCGGCTTTTATTTGTATTTGTCACATCATGGGACTAATTAAATGAACTGCAAAAAATGCAGTACTGTAAAAATGCAGCATATATATCACTTTTTAAACTGATAGTACTAAGATCTTAATGGGGAAAATAAAAAAGTTGATATTTCTTAAATACCCTTTACCATTTAAAAGATTTCAAATGTTTTGCAATGTAGACACAGCACATGGGAACCAGAGGATAACATCTTGGACGATCGACTCATCACGGCCTTTGAGCAAAAGTAAGTGTCACTTAAAGACTTAACTTTATTTCTGTATAAAGGCAGAAAAATGTAGAGAATAAAAATATTTATTCCTCATAGAATATATATATATATATATATATATATATATATATATATATATATATATATATATATATGCCCAACAGTTCATGTTTTCAATGTAAGAGCTAGGAAAAGATTGTTTACGTTTGTTCTTTTTTTCCTCGCTTGATTTAGTTTTGCAGCTTTATGCTGCCAGTTTGACTGGAAACTAGCCTCTCTGATGGATTTTTAAACAAAGATGACTTGCATTAAGCTTCAAAGCCTTCCATTTTGATTGTTATGGTTTGGGCTTGACGCTAAAGTGATGTCATATTTTCCTTGGCTTAAATGGTGCTGTTCTACAATTCACAGGGAGCGGGAGCAGGAACTTTACGGCCCAAAGAAACGTGGACCTAAACCAAAAAACTTTGTACTAAAGGTTGGAGTTTTCCTAAAACGTTCTTTAAAATGTATCCATTTTCAAATGTTTAAATGTTGAGTGTTTCAAAACATATACACATACACTTTTAGTCTGATGTTTTAGGACCTCCCAGTCACATTTGCTCTCCGTCTATCTAGGCACGGGCACAGGTGGGTGATAGACCTCGGAGCTCAAATACCCAACGCACTCCACCTCGCACTACCGCGAAGCCTCCCGCCTCTTCCTCTTCTGCAATTGCAGCTCCTCCTCAGCCTTCATCATCCTCTTCCTACAACACTGCTCCAACCCCCAGAGTGCACTCTCTTGCCGCTGCTCATAAACTGAAGAAAGACATCCATCGGTGTCACAGGATGTCTCGGCGACCTTTGCCGCGGCCTGACCCCCTAGGTGACCCCACGGGATCCATGTCCTCATCCCGTCCTCCCATCTCTCCATTCTCTGAAACTGTCCGCATCCTCAACCGCAGAGTCAAACCGCGGGAGGTGAAGCGAGGACGCATAATCTTGAACCTGAAGGTCATTGACAAAGCCGAAAACAGTGGAGTAGCAAGTAGAAGGTCACCGCAGTCGTTCGCGGGGCGGGCGAAAATCCCATCCCGGAATCGCATCATTGGGAAAAAGCATGGGGACATGCCTTACAGGCCTTTCCAGCATCCTATGAAGATGTTAGGCTTCCCGATGTATGGCCAACCATTCGGGCTTAACCCCTGTGGGTCAATGTCCTCCATGGCCAATGAAGGATCCAACACCGGAGTCAATCGAAGAGGTGGAGGCTGCTGTGATAGCCATTCCTCTGCAAATGCACAGAACTTTCAATATCAGCCTCCACCTTCTCCATCCAGCTCCAATGGGTCTAACAACAGCTCCCCTTCACCTCAAAAACAAGCGACTCAACCTGAAGCTCCAACTAAGTTGGACTCTGCTGCCTCATCACGTTCCCGAGATGCCTCCCAACCTCACCCAAAGTCCAGCTCTCCGCCATTCCTCCCTTCCTCACCTTCCTATTCGTTCTCCCCGCCATCCTCTCTTGAAGACGAAGACCAGGGCTCTCCAAATCTCGCCACTTCTCGGGGTGGAAAACGGAAACTTCGTCATCGAACCCAGGTGGGTCGAGCTTCGGTCTTCCAGGTTAGTGACCGCACTACTGCCCCATTTCCTGAGGAAAACAGGGTGCCAAAAGAGGGGGATCCCGATTGGCACCCTGAAATGGCACCCAGCTGTGCCAATGTAGTCGTGACTGACGTCACTACAAACCTTCTCACAGTCACCATCAAGGAATTCTGCCATTCAGGAGCTGGTTCTGAACCCTCCTCCCCTTGCCAAGCTGACAAACCACCCAGTCCCACCACAGCTGCCTCATGAAAGTTCCCCCTAAACATCTCCAATTAAAATATCTGCCCACTAAACCTCATGAGAACTTGCCATAATGATATTCACACACCCTAAAATAGTTGCCGTTAATGAAATTAAAATGTTTTTTTTGGGTGAAATTAAGATATATTGAAGTAATATTTAAAGGCAGGTGTACTTTCCTTGACCTGTACTTTTTAAACAACATGTTATGATGGTTTTGTAGTACTTCATGCTTTTCTTCCCCCTCTTTTTTCCCCAGTGATCCTGTCTTTCCGCAGCCTTTTTCCCCCCCAAGTAATTGCACCTTGTCTTGTCACCTCCAGTCCTGTAGAGTCCAGACCTAAAGTTCAGAATCCACCCAAGAAATGTTGATCTCAACAGCTTTTCTTGGACTCGAGATGTTGCACCAAGACATTTGTAATCTTCTGAGGTCCATTTTCATTGGGATACCGAACACACAATGCTTTGGAAGTTCAGCCATTGTGGGTGAAGATGCGCCGCACCACGCACACTTGATAGATAACACTTGATGTGGCAGTACGCCCATTTAGGCATCCAACCAGTGCATTGATCTCACCAACCTTCTCCTGTGCTAACGAAGAACCTTGCTGATGAAGAACCCAAGTGACTCTATTTATATGCACCAAGCTGCAAAATCCTGAGGACAGTTATTTCCTTCTGCTTGAACTCCGCTCTGAACCAGTTGTCTGCCGAGACTCTAAACTGACTCAAGTGTGAATGCTGAGAACTGCATCTGTAGTGTGGTACTGTACGTTAAACCTTCCATATACTCAATTGCCCACTTGGAGAAGTACCTTCTCATATTTGCCTTCTGACTACAATAGTTTGTGTTTCATGTTATAGTTACTCTATTTTTGGGGCCGGTAACCAGAGGTAGTTTCTCTCAGAACTTGATTGGAGGAGTTCAAATACCATTTAGAGACTTTTACACTATAAGCGGGTCTCAAAAATACCAAATATAACAGATTGCCTTGGTTGATGAAATCCTCTTTCGCACTCTCAAATGATACAGTCCGGGACCATGCGTATTGTGTGTTATGCTGGTGACTACATGTTGTTGGCCCTTGAGCTCGTCCCGTGTTGTCTGCAGGTTCAACTGGGCGCTAGCATTGACAATACAGACCTGGGATAAAGTTAGCTTGTTTAGTTAGTAGATGCTAGGGATGTGTCAGTACTTATATTTTGGAATTGGACCTATACTGAGTACTCATAAAAGTGCTCCAATACCAATGTCCATGGGAATTATCTATCTGTCTGTCTGGCTATCTATCTATCATCAGGAAGTATTGGTATTCACATTATTTCCCTAGTAGATACACCACTTGCTGTCGGTTGTAGTTAAACATTAAAAGAATAGTTAATCTAAAAATTAACATTCTGTTTTATAATTTTCATTCATTTACTCACAATCATGTTGTTCCAAACCTGTACGATATGTTGTGTGTTTACCAGAATGTCCATGCTCTTTTCCATACTATGAATGTGGATGGGGACCGGAGGCTGTAAATCTCTAAAAAAGACAAATGACTTGTGCGCTGTATTCCAAGATGTATAAAGCCATTATATTGCTACCTGTGAGGAATGAGCTGAAAAAAGTTGTCTTCACAACCTTGGCCACCATTTACTTTCATTGTAGGGAAAAGAGCAGCTTGGACATTCTGACAAATAACTCCTTTTATGTTTTACCGAAGAAATGTTTCATTGCATGAAGGTGAGTACATGACGACAGTTTCGCATGAACGTCATTTAATATTTAACATTTTACTGAAAGCTTTTTTAGTTGCTGCATGGCGTAATTTTTATTATTTTAGAATTTATTAAAAAGTAGTTGTGGGATACTTTTTGCTTAGGCTTTTTTGGGCAGTCCAGCAAGCAATATTATAACCTGCCACATCAGGCCTGAAGAAACAGGCTAACACACAGTTTATGGCAGCTAACCTGGTTGTACTGAAGGATGATAAAATGTCAGACTCCATCGGAGGACAAAGGCAAACCTCATTATAAGATTTAATTATAGAACACTATTAAGTTCCACTTGTAGTCATACAGTTGTCCTCTAATGGAGCCTTATTACTCTATCACTGTGCCTTTACGGAGAAATTAAAACCTTACGACATTTTTTATGACTTTTTTTAAACGTTTCCCCAAATTATTTACAAATATTGACAATTTTTTAATATTTTCATATTTTTAGTATGTGTGTGTGTATATTACAACTTTTTCTTTTAATAACTTTTTAGTTTACCCGGCTTCCAAACATTAATGTGAACTTATGCACTCTAAAGGTTATTGCACATTGAGTCTTTTTTGCCTGCGTTTTTTCCTTTTTTCATATTCCTCATCCTTTCCTATCAAAATGCATGCTACGGATGCAAAAACGCAGAAAATCGAACTTGATCTGAATTGTTTTGTGACAGACGAACGTTTCGGAGGCAGCGTGTAAACGTGATTGATACAACGTGAGGTCGTATTTATTTTTTTAACGTGCAAAAATTTAGTACTCTGTGTGCAATGACCTTGACATTATTTTTCAAAGTTCTTTAAAACCTTTTTTGTTTATCATATTCATACGTTTATCCCAGGTCTGAAATAACTCATGTTCTGAACATAACCCTGGTGCTGCCCCACGTAGGGCGCCATGTGTGGTTCATCTATACAATAATATCTAATATTGAAGCATGTGTTGCCTTTAGCTGCTCCGTTCAATCCCATGATGTTGTTACCTTTGCCTACAGTACAAATTGTTCCACATACAAACAGTCAAGTCCTGGTTTACCTTTATATCCTCAATGTTAGAAAAATAGATGCCACTATGTTGTGAAAAAATGCAAGATGGTTTCTGCTAAAGAGGTAGCTTAGCACTATGATAATATCTGGCCTAAATTTCATGCAATAGGGCTTGTATTTTATAGGATGTAGCCACCAGGGATCATCACTGCACAGACAAGAAGAGATTATGTTTATAAGGTAAGGATGAAGGTGTACTGGAGGTTACATCCTCAAATTTCAGTGTCTGATGTTTTTTTTTCATTTTATGATGAATTATTAATTTGACGTGCTGTAGAAGTGAATGATATGTGCTGCCTTTATTTTATAGCCATTGTTGTTCGATTTTACTAGTCTACTTTGGGTTTGAGAGAATGTAGAAGTCAAAAAACAGAACTAAGTGTGATTTATGAGTCATTTCTTTGGTAATGTGTAAGGTTAATGCCATCGATGAAGCTGATAATGAACTTGTTGTTATGACATAGTAATGCAATGAATGCATGATTCGAGAACCCTAATTGTACAGGTCATTTAAATGTCATAATGTGTTTGTTGCTTTGTGTGTTTCTTGAAAGAGGCTTTTAATAAAATCACTTTAAAGACACTGTCATTGCTACCCATTTTATTTCACTGTTATAATGACTATGTTCTTTTACTGGTGCCTTTTTGCACTTTTAAATCTAGACAGTGTCTGTTCCTATATACTTTCATTGTGTGGAACAGTGCAACATGAACATTATGCTTAACATCTCCTTTTGTATTTTTACGGAAGAAAGTAAGACACACGAACAGTGTTGGGGGAAGCGCATTACAAGTAACGCAAGTTACGTAATAATATTACTTTCTTCAACTAACTAGTAAAGTAACGCATTACATGTTCATTTACAAGAAAATATCTGAGTTACTTTTTTCCCATTTATTTACTGACAGTGCGCTGTGTGAACATGCTTTTAATGTAGTACTATGTACTATACTAAGTGTGCATTAATTCATCCCACTCCCACTTGGGTGGGATTCATCCTCATCCCACCCAATTTAGTATTTATCAAAATGAATTAAAACAGTGAAATGCAAACTCAGAATATGATGCAAACCTGCAATAATTAAATGTTAAATAACACAAATGTATCTAATCCCATTTTATTAATCAATGTCTTTGCTGCTGACCTTTGATCCAGTTCAACCATACTAATAAGCAAACAACAATTGTGCTTCATTGTTTTTTTTATTGCTGAAGAGTGTTGAACCACCTTCTCCAGCGTTCTACTTTACAGACATGAATTTACTTTTCCTTCAGCCTGAGGTTTATTCGTTACACTTTTTGGTGTGAAAGGGCTTTTACGTTTGCTATAAATATAACTTATTATATTAAAAACAATCAAGCCCTGCTCATATTTAAAAAGTAACGTAACGCATTACTTTCCATAAAAAGTAGCTAAGTAACATAATTCGTTACTTTTTGGGGGCAGTAACACAATATTGTAATGCATTACTTTTAAAAGTAACTTTCCCCAACACTGCACACGAAGGTGAAAAAATTGATGACAGAATGTTAATTTTTAAGTGAACCCTTTTTAAGTGGCTTTAGCATCAATGATTAACAACTTACCCACCGTATTGTTATTTCTGCTAGAGGACACTGTACAGTTCTAATGTTAATTTGAGAACTTTCTTGCAACAAATTATAATTTGCTATAAAAATAATTGATGATGTTTATGATATTTATCTAACTAGGCTCTGCAGGCAGGTTTTGAACACCAGACTAGTTCTCACACAAGGTTTTCTGTCTATGTACCTCTGCTCTCTTGTGGGCTTCACCAAAGACTTTGGCCTCACCCAGCAGAACCACATTTTCTATTAATAGCTGAGGAGTTTTTGGACTCATTACTTGTCTTTATTCCTGGCTGCAGAAATGTCATAATCATTATGATTCTTAATGGGAGCACCAAATTCGTTTTGAATAACCACAAAACGTCTCTAAAATTAATGAATCGTAATTTTAGAGAGGCATGAAAAACTATATTCTTGCGCCTCCTGCAGGAGATTAAGTTTTTAGTGTGTGTGTGTGTGTGTGTGTATGTATATATGTATGTGTATATGTGTATGTATTTATATATATATATATATATATGAGGGATCGTACAAGCCATAATTCATGTGAAATATATTGTCATCATGTGAATAGAAATATATGAATGTGAAATGAGAATATAAGTGTGTGTGAGAATAGAAATATATGAATGTGAAAAGAGAATGTAAGTGTGTGAGAATAGAAATATATGAATGTGAAAAGAGAATATAAGTGTGTGTGAGAATAGAAATATATGAATGTGAAAAGAGAATATAAGTGTGTGTGAGAATAGAAATATATGAATGTGAAAAGAGAATATAAGTGTGTGTGAGAATAGAAATATATGAATGTGAAAAGAGAATATAAGTGTGTGTGAGAATAGAAATATATGAATGTGAAAAGAGAATATAAGTGTGTGAGAATAGAAATATATGAATGTGAACAGAGAATATAATTGTGTGAGAATAGAAATATATGAATGTGAAAAGAGAATATAAGTGTGTGTGAGAATAGAAATATATGAATGTGAACAGAGAATATAATTGTGTGAGAATAGAAATATATGAATGTGAAAGGAGAATGTATGTGTGTGAGAATTGAAATATATGAATGTGAAAAGAGAATATAAGTGTGTGTGTGAGAATAGAAATATATGAATGTGAAAAGAGAATATAAGTGTGTGTGTGAGAATAGAAATATATGAATGTGAAAAGAGAATATAAGTGTGTGTGAGAATAGAAATATATGAATGTGAAAAGAGAATATAAGTGTGTGTGAGAATAGAAATATATGAATGTGAAAAGAGAATATAAGTGTGTGTGAGAATAGAAATATATGCATGTGAAAGGAGAATATAAGTGTGTGTGTGAGAATAGAAATATATGAATGAGAAAAGAGAATATAAGTGTGTGTGTGAGAATAGAAATATATGAATGTGAAAAGAGAATATAAGTGTGTGAGAATAGAAATATATGAATGTGAAAAGAGAATATAAGTGTGTGTGAGAATAGAAATATATGAATGAGAAAAGAGAATATAAGTGTGTGTGTGAGAATAGAAATATATGAATGAGAAAAGAGAATATAAGTGTGTGTGTGAGAATAGAAATATATGAATGTGAAAAGAGAATATAAGTGTGTGAGAATAGAAATATATGAATGTGAAAAGAGAATATAAGTGTGTGTGAGAATAGAAATATATGAATGAGAAAAGAGAATATAAGTGTGTGTGAGAATAGAAATATATGAATGAGAAAAGAGAATATAAGTGTGTGTGAGAATAGAAATATATGAATGAGAAAAGAGAATATAAGTGTGTGAGAATAGAAATATATGAATGAGAAAAGAGAATATAAGTGTGTGTGAGAATAGAAATATATGAATGAGAAAAGAGAATATAAGTGTGTGAGAATAGAAATATATGAGAAAAGATAATATAAGTGTGTGTGTGAGAATAGAAATATATGAATGAGAAAAGAGAATATAAGTGTGTGTGAGAATAGAAATATATGAATGAGAAAAGAGAATATAAGTGTGTGAGAATAGAAATATATGAGAAAAGATAATATAAGTGTGTGTGTGAGAATAGAAATATATGAATGAGAAAAGAGAATATAAGTGTGTGTGAGAATAGAAATATATGAATGAGAAAAGAGAATATAAGTGTGTGAGAATAGAAATATATGAGAAAAGATAATATAAGTGTGTGTGTGAGAATAGAAATATATGAATGAGAAAAGAGAATATAAGTGTGTGTGAGAATAGAAATGTACGTGTGTGAGAGGAAAATGTAAGTGTGTGTGAGAATAGAAATGTACGTGTGTGAGAGGAAAATGTAAGTGTGTGAGAGCACCAGAGTGAATTATGCCTTGTACGGCCCCTCATAGTTGGCTGTGGAGTCAAGACATTTATAAATATGATTAAAAGATGAATATGAGACAAAACTACAGAATGTTCAACTAAGAAGTTCAGCACTTTTAGAGTTTCATCCCTCTATCTGAGGTGAGCCTATCTGATATATATATATATATATATGTGTGTGTGTGTGTATGCAAACGCATGAGCACAGCTGTAAAAATAGATGGATGGCCTGATGGTTACATAGGCAGAAAAAGTGAGAGAGATATATTGAGATAGACAGACAGACCAGCCCGATCTCACGGCAATTCGTACATATTTTACGATGTGGCTAATTCGTACGATTTCGTACGACCTCACTCGTACAAATTCATATGATTTTTGCTAAATCGTACGTATTTTAGGAGTTGCCAATTCGTATGAATTTGTATGAATGACCTACACCTAACCCCGCCCCTAAACTTACCCGTCACTGGGTTTAGACAAATCGTAGATAGATAGATAGATAGATAGATAGATAGATAGATAGATAGATAGATAGATAGATAGATAGATAGATAGATAGATAGATAGATAGATAGATAGATAGACAGACAAACTGATAGATAGATAGATAGATAGATAGATAGATAGATAGATAGATAGATAGATAGATAGATAGATAGATAGATAGATAGATAGATAGATAGATAGATAGACAGACAGACAGACAGATAGAGACAGACAGACAGATAGATAGATAGATAGATAGATAGATAGATAGATAGATAGATAGATAGATAGATAGATAGATAGATAGATAGATAGATAGATAGATAGATAGATAGTTTGTCAGAATAAAGAGAGGGATGACGAAGAGGGGCTACTGATGACGAATGGTTGACGAGTATTGGAGGCGGGCTCTTCTGAGGAGGATGTAGCTGCGCTCATGGCTCCCAGACCGCGAATCCCAGTGCAATAGTAACTAAAAGAAATGCATTGTCCCTGTTTGTAACAGAGAAGTGGATTTTTAGGATACATATATTTACAATTTTAGTTTAAAACCGTAGATTTGTATCTCCCTTACACGCGAGCGGGCTATGGATGTGCAGGTTGCAAACCATTGCAGCATCAAATCTGCAGCGAAAGCGAGCATCCCGCAGAATGCGGCTGAATGCGGGATCGACAACACACCAAAGAAGAAACCCCGCTCGAGGAGGGGCAGGAGAGGCAAGCGACGGAGGGGCAAGAAGGCCAACGAGCCTCCGCCGTTTCTACCTCCGGAGGTAAATACAGATACTGGCGGATGCTAACCATTAGCCAGATCGTTCCCACTGTACTGTAGCCTCTATACAGAAACATAATAACAGAGACAGAATTATGTGTGTTCTGAATATTATATCTTAATATCGTTCATTACAATATGAATTAATAGCACAGCAACAATGTGTTACAAAGCTGCTGGTGAAATACTTATTTTAGATACAGTCAGTAAAATCATAATAAATTATTACTACTTAACAGTGTAAACAGTATGTCTTTCCTATTTTTTTTTTTTTTTTTTGATGAGTTGTCGAATACTAATTTACTGCAGTGTACAATTTTAGTTACAGAGAAGGCCAAAATGTGCTCTTTATTTTTAGGCGAAAACAGATATTTAAAAATACCCACTGTTCATGTTGGGTTGATTTTATGGTAATAGTTATTATATATATATATATATATATATATATATATATATATATATATATATATATATATATATATATATGTAGTAAATACAAATAAGTAAATACAAATGTGCTAATATTTAAACAAAAATATGAGTAAAAATGGCAAATACAATTTGATGTGTTATTATTCGTTTTCTAGCTCTCTCCAAGGTAGTGTTTGGCCTAATAAAAGAATTATGTGCAAGGACTGATTTTTGCAAGATTGATGACCTATTTATTGAATTGAATCTAAGATTTTTATTTAATTGATTGTTATTTGCCCACATATCTTCATGTTTTAGGCTGAAGAGGGAAACATTGAATACAAGGTATGCAAACACCTGTGAAAATTGAAGTTCAACATATTTTTTTATTGAAATGTTTATGTATTTAATGTCATATTCATCCTCTCTTTCTTGGCTCAGTTGAAGCTGGTAAACCCCACGCAGTATCGGTTCGAACACTTGGCCACACAGTTGAAATGGCGACTGCAGGAGGGCCGCGGGGAGGCCGTGTATCAGATCGGGGTGGAGGATAACGGTCTGTTGGTTGGACTCACAGAAGAAGATATGAAAGCCTCGCTTAAGACTCTTCGCAGAATGGCTGAGAAGTATGTATTCAATTGATTGTCCAGTTAGTTTATTCTTTAATGTGAGTGTGTAAGAAGTGGCTTACAGGCTTGTTGTGTTGTCTTGGTAAGACTCTGTGACTCTGTGCAGGGTTGGAGCCGATATCACGCTTCTGAGAGAGAGGGAGGTGGACTGTGATAGAGCGCGACGGAAAATCGCTGAAGTTCTTGTGCGGAAAGTTCCAGATGACCAGCAGGTGAGCTTGTGATGCTTCAGTCAGTTTCCATTTAGTTTCTGTTGTGAATTGTGGTTTTAGTTATTATAAGTCATGGCACATTTTGTTATATAATCTGTTAAGAAAACATTTTTATGAAGATGTTTTAAATTTTTTGAATTATTTGTTTATTTATTTATTTGTTAGTAAAAGCTTATATTGTTGAGAACAACTATTACTGGAATAAAATATATTATTATTATTATTATTTCTTTAAAAAAATACTAAATAAAATGTACACATTTTTTTAAATATTAAATATAAAACAAACAAAAAGTATTAAATGATTATATAAATTGCCTTTTTATGATGAACATATTTTACATTTCAGAATTACACTTTTTTATGAAAAAAGTCTTGCTAAAATTCTTGAAATTAATGTCATTATTAAAATAAAATAATCATTTATTATTATTTCCTAAAAATACTAAATAAAAAATGTTTATATTCTTGAAAATAACTATTAAAAATGATCTTTTATTCTTATTTCTTCAAAAAATAGAAAATTATGACGTTTTAAGATATTAAATATTAAAATCCTAAAAACTATTTTGTAGTTTTCAGTTTGCCTACTTTGTTTTATGACAATTTCTGCTTTTATTTTATTTTTTATTATTATTTTTTGTATTTACGAAAAAGGTCTTGTAAAAAGGATTATATTCTTGAAATAAAATCAATGGAATAAATAAATAAATTTAGAATAAACTAGGAGTCATTGGAATAAAATAATCTTTTATTACTATTTCTTAAAAAATACAAAATAGAAAATTACAACATTTTAAAAACAAAAAAAGCTGTATAAAAAAAACTTCATTTTTGGAATAAAATAATCTTTTATTATTATTTCTTAAAAAAATAAAATCGTACATGATAATTCAAATATAAAATATTTGTCAAATAATGATTAAAATAAATAAATCATTTTGATTTTATATTTATAACAACTTTTCCACCAGTTATAAACCTGTGGGTATAAATAACTCACAGGAAGCTGTTTAGTTGTCAAGTTGAGAAGAAGGTCATAAAAAAGAAATCATCACAACATTGACCACAGTAGACTCTCATGACTGTTTAGGTCAGTAAATTTCTTTAAAAATATCCAAGAATTTTGCCCTTTTTTAGGCTAAATATAATATTTGTTACTTATTCATGGTTATTATACAGCCATTTGTAGAGTAATACAATTATTTTTTAAAAAGATTTTATTTTCATCATCTCAACCATCCTTATTTGTCATTGACCCAGTAAACTAATAATGTATTTTGTACTGTCACTGCGATTTCTGTGTTGTGTGTGCAGTTCCTGGATCTCCGTGTGGCTGTTCTGGGTAACGTGGACTCAGGGAAGTCAACTCTGCTGGGGGTGCTGACTCAGGGCGAGCTGGATAACGGACGGGGCAGGGCCAGACTCAACCTCTTCAGACACCTGCATGAGATTCAAACCGGACGGACGTCCAGCATCAGTTTTGAGATCCTGGGCTTTAACAGCAAAGGAGAGGTGAGACAAATATTCAGGACTCTAAACAGGAATTTAAACCAACATCCTCCTGCTTGCTAGCATATAAGCATGTTGCTTTGAGAAATACTGGTATTTTTCGTTGGTTTAGGTTGTAAACTACAGTGACTCCCGTACAGCAGAGGAGATCTGTGAGAGCTCTTCTAAGATGATCACTTTTATTGACCTGGCTGGTCATTATAAGTACTTGAAGACCACTATATTTGGCCTGACAAGCTACTGCCCAGACTTTGCCATGCTGGTGGTGGGAGCCAATACTGGCATTGGTTTGTATTTATGCATATAAGTTGTAAAAGTGATTTAAGAGTATATTTAATGAGCAAGCCATAAAAAGTAAAACTAAAGCTGGCCGATATGTTAAATATTTACAATAAATTCAGTATTTTACACTATTCAAAATATTTACACTACTGTTCAAAGGTTTCGAGTCTTTAAAATTATTGAAATATTTTTAAAGAAGTCTCTTATGCTCAGCAAGGCTGCATTTGTTTGTTTGGAAATACAGTAAAAACGGTAATATTGTGAAAAAATATTACAATTAAAAAAAAAAACAGCTTTCTAAATTTCCAAGTGTAATTTATTCCTGTGATGCAAATCTGAATTTTCAGCCAGATTTTTTACTCTGTAGTCTTCAGTGTCACATAATCCTTCAGAAATCATTCTAATATGCTGATTTGGTGAAAATAAACATTTCTTATTATTATCTATGTTGAAAACAGCTGTGCTGCTTGATATTTTTGAGGAAATCATGATACATTTTTCTGAATTATTTAGGATGGGAAGTTCAAAAGAACTGCATTTGTTTGAAAATAGAAATCTTTTGAAATCTTATAAATGTCTTTACTGTGACTTTTCATCAATGTAATGCATACTTGCTAAAAACAAGTATTATTTTTTTCAAAAACCATATAATCTTATTGAGCCCAATACTTTTAAACGGTAGTGCATATTTCTATATTATTTTTAAAATCAAATATATAATGATTTATGATTTTATAAATCATTAATCAAAACCACCCAGATCACTCAACCCTACTTTTAACAAATTCTGTGTCATAACATATTATACGTTATTCCCACATTGTGAAATTCTCCCAGCTGGCACAACTAGAGAGCATCTGGGTTTGGCGATGGCTCTGAAGGTGCCCATATTCATTGTGGTGAGTAAGGTGGACCTCTGCGGTAAAAGCACAGTGGAGAAAACGGTCCGTCAGTTGGAGAGAGTGCTCAAACAGCCTGGCTGCAACAAGGTCCCAATGGTGGTGTCCAACCCCGATGATGCCGTCACAGCTGCACAGCAGTTTGCACAGTCCTCCAGGTACACGTGTGTATGAGAACAAAAGGGTTATTTTACAATTTACTGCATTTTTTCCACCTGAAATCAGTGTTTCTTGCAACATAAACAGTCACAATAGATTTTTGCCTGACCACTTTCCACCTTCTCTTTGAGCCTTATGCTTAAACAGCCTATTTTTGGTACTGTACGTAATACGTTACTTGATAGCTGTTCAACTCTAGTTTGTACAATATGTGTGTAATAATGTATCGCTTTCCCTACAGTGTGACGCCCATCTTCACCCTCTCCAGTGTGTCTGGGGAGAATCTGGACCTTCTGAAGGTCTTTTTCAACATTCTTCCTCCTCTGAGCAACAGCAAGGAGCAAGAGGAGCTCATGCAGCAGCTTACGGAGTTCCAGGTACAAACACACTCTTACCAATGCACACATCATGTCTTAATTCTAAGATATTCCAATATATTTGATGTCAAATTGATGTGCTCCTAAAGGTGGATGAGATTTACAGTGTTCCTGATGTAGGAACAGTAGTTGGTGGAACACTGTACAGGTCAGTTAACATCTGTTATGTCAATCTTGTCTGTTCATCTGTCTAATAAGTGCCTATCATCCACCTAGCAATGCACTAGCAACCACTCGTTTATCTTGTAGTAAATATATATGTATATATATATATATATATATATATATATATTATAAGAAAAAAACATGGTTACTATAGTTATAACATGGTAACCAGTAATTAACCATGGTTTTGTTACACTAAACATAGTTTAACCATGGTACTGGTAAATGGTAATAAATACACAAAAAACATGGTCATTACATTTTCACTATAATAAAACCATAGTTAATTTTTATAAGGGACAAATCAATACCCTAGCAACCACTCAGAACACCTTAGTAATTCTTTAGCATCCTAGCAGCATCTTAGCAACCACCTAGATCACTCTAGCAACAACAAAGTAACATACTTGTAACTACTCAGAACACTTTAGCTTTGTAAACCTTCTTAGCAAACCCCATAGCGAATGCACTCTCAAATGCTCTGAACACCTGGGCAATGCCCTACTAACAACTTAGAAACCACTCACTCTTCCAATTGTCTATCCAATGCTCGGAACACCGAGGCAACACCCTAGCAACGCCTTAGAAACCACCCACTCTTCCAACTGTCTCTCAAATGCTCAAAACACCTAGATAATGCCCTAGCAACGGATTAGAAACCACCCACTGTTCGAACTGCCTCTCAAATGCTCAGAAGTTAGATCACCTGGGCAACACCCTAGCAGCTCCTTAGAAATCACCCACTCTTCTAACTGTCTCTCCAACGCTCATAACACCTAGGCAATGCCTTAGAAACCACCTACTCTTCCAACTGTCTCCCAAACGCTCAAAACACCCAGGCAACGCCCTAGAAACTCCTTACAAACCACCCACCCTTCCAACTGTCTCTCAAATGCTCAAAACACACAGGCAACGCCCTAGCAACTCCTTAGAAACCACTCTCTCTTCCAACTGTCTCTCAAACGCTCTGAACACCTGGGCAACGCCTTAGAAACCACCCACTCTTCCAACTGTCTCTCAAATGCTCGGAACATCTAGGCAATGCCCTAGCAACACTTTAAAATCCTCTCACTCTTCCAACAGTCTAATAACATTCTCACAACCACCTAAAACACCCTAGTGACTGCTTATCAATCCCCTAGCAACCACTCAGAACAACACCAAACCGTAGCAACTCAGAGCAATGCTTTAGCATTGTAGAATCTGATTTACACCCACATTTCAATGCCTTGCGAAATTTTCATGTGGAAGTCTTTCGCCCTCTTGTGGAATCCCTGATCTCCCAGTTTCCAGTTTGAAATAACCTGATTTTACCAGCAAAAATCTGTTAGATGGTTAATGTGACCAATCCTCAAAGCCTATATAACCTTCACACTTCAAGGCTTTTTCAAGCCATTCAATATTCAGTTTGTCTTGATGAACTTTCCTTTTCTAGTTCATAATTGACTTTCTGTTCACACACAGTGGTGTGTGTCGTGAAGGAGACCGGCTGGTTGTGGGCCCCACCGATGATGGGCGGTTCCTGAGGTTGAAGGTGTGCAGTATCCACAGGAATCGCTCTGGCTGCCGTGTGCTAAGAGCCGGACAGGCCGCCACACTTGCTCTTGGGAACTTTGATCGCTCATTACTACGAAAGGTCTAATCTCAAAACGAGAGCAAGAGGAGAAAAGACTAAACAAAGTCTTTATGTAGCTATATCTTTATGATGTCTTTGATCTTGACTGTTTGTGTTTTTAGGGCATGGTTATGGTGAGTCCCAAAATGAACCCAACAATTTGCTGGCAGTTTGAGGCGGCCATAGTCCTCCTGTTCCATGCCAAGACTTTCCGCCGTGGTTTCCAAGTCACTGTACACGTGGGGAATGTAAGGCAGACTGCCACGGTGGAGTGTCTCCTTGGAAAGGTGTGGATTTTTTAAACTTCCTAACATTATAGGAATCAAGTCTTTACAAACAGACTTGACTTACTTTCTTCTGTAGAACACAATGTTCTGAGAAGTGTTACTTCTAAAACTAAAGTTCTTTATTGTCATCTTTGTTTCCATGAAGAACTTTAAATATCCATGGAATCTTTCCATTGAACAAAAGGTTCTTTATAGTGGAAAAAGTTGCTTCATATTATTTAAAATTTATTTAACTTTAACTAAGGGATAGTTCACTCAAAAATGGAAATTCTGTCATTAATTACCCACCCTCATGTCGTTCCAAGACAAATTAAGATATTTTTTATGAAATCCGAGAGTTTTCTGACCCTCCATAGACAGAAACAGAACCATGATCAAGGCCCAGAAAGGTAGTAAGGACACCATCTGCCGCCATTCATATGAGTATCATGGCTCGTGCGCTGCACCTTGTTTACGAGCAGAGGAATGCACTCACATGCATCGTAGTACTCTCATGAATGGCGGCGTACGGTGATGAGGAAGAGAAGAATTGTTGAATAAAGTCGTTATCTTTTCTTTGAGCACAAAAAGTATTCTCATAGCTTCGTAAAATTACGATTGAATCACTGATGTAATGTGGACTTGGACAATTTTAACAATGTTCTTAATACCTTTCTGGGCCTGGGAATTTTTCAGTTGCATTGCTGTCTATGTAGAGTCAGAAAGCTCTCGGATTTCATCAAAAATACCTTAAATTGTGGTCCGAAGATGAACGAAGGTCTTACGGGTTTGTAACAACATGAGGGTGGGTAATGGATGACAGAATTTTCATTTTTGGGTGAACTAACCCAAGTGGATTTTTAACAAAATTTTCCATGAAAGGTTCTTTGAGAAACAAAAATAATTCTCTTTTGGAACCTTTATTTTGAAAAGTGTGTCATCACAGAAAAAATGTGTGTGTTTGTCCTCTAGGAGGAGCTGCGGACAGGCGAGAGAGCCGTAGTGTGTTTCAGATTCTTAAAGCACCCTGAGTACTTGCGCGTGGGCGCCAAGCTGCTCTTCAGAGAGGGGGTGACCAAAGGCATCGGACACGTGACGCACCTCCTACCCTCCACCCAGAACCACGTGCCTGATCAGAACCGCAACCAGAACCACAGTTAGACACATCGAGAGTGACACCATTAATCAAAAGAGTACATTTGACTGCATCTGCAGTCATTTCCTGTCCTTGCCTTGAGTTCGCATCCCCTAGTTCAATCGTGCACCTTTTATTTCCACTCTGTAGATTTGCCTATATTAATTGCAGATTTGCCTGTGTAAATGCTCTCGGCTCCTGTGACATTTGGAGGGTTGATTAGAGTATATGTCTGTTGGGTGTAATGGAGCTCGGAAACCTATCCTATTTTTGCACACGTGCGTGTTTCACATCTTAAGTTAAAGCTGTCTGACCTTGAGTGAAGCATTTGGGAGTCGCTAAGTTGGGTATCTGGAGCAGGTTTCTGCAGGAACTCATGCCTGCTGACTGTTATAGATATAAGAACATAATCACAGCATTGGAAAATTATTTTTTTTTTTCAGCTGTACTACCTTCTTCAGGTTCACAGTGACATTAAATACATGACATTACCCCAGTAGATCAGATAACACTTTTTTTTTTCACAAAGTGTACACCTTGAGAGATAGGTCTTCTCCCTGTTCCTGTAGACCAGGGGTCCTCAACTCTGCACCTCGAGATCCACTTTCCTCCAGAGTTTAGCTCCAACCCTAATCAAACACACCTGAACAAGCTAATCAAGGTCTTCAGGATTACTACAAAGTTGCAGGTAGGTGTGTTTAATCCAAGTTGAAGCTCATCTCTACAGGAAGTTAGATCTCAAGGTTCAGAGTTGATGATCCCTGCTGTAGACCCACTGGCTGTAGCCGAAATCGCCCACTATACCCTCATTCACTATTCCCTACATTAGTCCACTCATACAGTTCACTTGAAGGAGTGAATGAAAACGAGTGAGTGAATTCGGACACTGAGTGCACCGGAAGGACTGACGCTTTTGCATAGTTTGCTTGCTGTTTAATAATCATTTGATACGGGCAGCTCCAATAGTAAGATTGAAGGATATATCTTGAACTCTATCACGGAAATTATGTATAAACTCTAATAGTCAATTTACAATTAATTTGTACCTGTGTTGTATTACGCCGTGGACGAGTGCTTCTAAAATCAATGAATGGATGATTCAGCTGCAGGCGCCATCTTCTGGTGAGACGCGGGAATTGACTCGGCACGCAACTCTCGCAGTGCATTCTGGGGATTCTCTAGCCGTTGAGTGTACATTCGGTTGTACACTCGTTTTTGCGGTGCATTGTGGGATTGAATGAATGCACTCGAGAACATCCACTATGGTTTCGAACACCACTTAAAATGGCCGTCCCCTCAAATAGTGCACTATTTGAGGGTGTAGGGGGCGATTTCGGATACAGCCACTGTCTTGCTAAGTTTAGCTACAACCCGAATCACATACAGCTGGACCAGCTAATCAAGGTCTTCAGGATCACTTGAAAAATCACAGGCCAGGTGTGCTGAATCAGGTTGGAAAGGACAGTGGGAGTTAAAGACCTAGGCCTTAAACTCAAAGTATACTTCAATTTGGCACGACTGTTGAGTGTATGCTTATAGCCAAATACATAGCTTTTCAAAGTATACTCCATTTGATGGCCAGTTAGAGTAAGAAAAATTAAAGCCACATATACACAGCTAAAATCAGACTGCGCACATATTATGCTGGTGACGAAATTTACGTCCACCGTACTGTCTGCACACCCTAGTTTACACATAAAAACCCAAGCTGAGCTAACCACTGTATGATTTCTGCAGTCATTTACGATTGTTGCTTGTCAGTCTCTATGATATATATGTTTTGTATCTATGATTTGTCACAAAGGCTATTAGTCAGAATATGTGAGGATGATACATTAAGCAAAATTGTCTTGAATGGAAGAACTGTAGCTGAAATCATACAGTAATGCGAAGCTGGCTGTAGTCGCAAATGGAAAAAAGATTGTGATAGACAAAAGTATATTCCATTTAATACGTTGTAGTTTTACAGTTGTTCTGTTATGATTGAGCTAAATTCAAATTTCAAAAGTTGAAAATGTCTTTACACAAATTTTTAGTGAACAAAAAAAATGGCGTAACATGTTAACACGTAAAATGTAAGATTTACACATTAATTTTAAGGTTCATGAATAAATGACCACAGTCTTGTTTTTGTTCACTTAATGTTGCATTTCAGTGGATTTGTTGGTGTGATTGAATATCGCCCCTATCTTCAGGACAGAAGAGGTAACCGAAAGGGAATTGTTGGAGCTCTAGGGTTGTAGGAACAGTCAGGCATGATTGTTTTTTTTTCCAACTAGCTTGATTACATTGTGCCTAATTCTAAATGTATTCACAGATTACTCAAGAAAAAAAAAATTGTGCATATTGCACAATTGTTTGTAAGCAAATATAAGGTTTAGGTCATTTCCAATGGCTTACAGGGTTAACTGGGTTAAACTTACGGCAGCTTTGTGTGATGGGCATTTGTCTTGAGCATGCACAGGAACCCAGATAACCATTGTGTTGTGTGTCTCCTTCACTCCTTCTCAAAATATTGTGCAATTACAAAAATATTGAATGTACTGATCATAGATATGTGTACCATTTGAAGTTACTAAACTAACGTGACTCGCTAATGTATAAAAGCTCATTTAACAGTATTAAACATTGAGCATCAGTAATGAAGCTTGCTTTTGTTTTATAAATGATACCTTCCGCTGTTGGTCAACAGTGCATGTTGTGCTTACACAAATAATAATTAATATTGTCTGATATGCAGCTGGTGGGCTTTAATACATTTGAGATGTATCTTCATTTCATGTACTTCAGCAAAAAGGCTTCAAAAGCCTAGAAACCAGACTAGATATCTATTGCTTTGCTATTAGTCCCGATGTAATAAAGAATCAAATGTTTTATTGTGGAAACCCTGTTCTTTGTAATTATTTAAGAAGGAAATACAGTTTGTCATGGAAATTACAAGTTAAAAACAAGTAAAGCTCTTTTCAGCAGATTATATATGATTTTAAACTGTCCCACATTTGGGACAGTTAAAACAGAACAGAAAATGGGTTTACAGTGAACCCATTTGGGGCAAGTGTATCTGCAGAAATGTGAAGGTTGTAATTTTATGGTATATGATATTTGTACATTTTGTGCACAGATTAGCTGGTTTGGTCTTGTCTATATTTTTGAAACGGAGTATTTTAATGTTTAAACTTATTCCAGTCCAATGCCTTGCCGCATAAACTTCCATAGTAAATGTATTCCCAGAAATCTTTTTTGAACCAGAATGGGTAAAAAGACAAAAACAGTGAGTCAAGAGTTTTGACAAGTTTTATTATGATAAATGAAAGCTGTCTTTGCGCAATAAATTGTTAATTGTTCACAGAACACACTGTTGTAGCGTAGCAGCAAGAATAGGTTTATGGAGCATGGCATTATGAATAAAAGAAAAAAAAAAATATTATATAAAACTCTATTTTCCTTCAAAAGATGAATGCTTTTTTGTTTTGCACTTTGCGAAACAAATCAGCATTTGTGAATACGGAAACTTGTTCAAAAAGATGAAAAATGACATCACTAAATCTGACATCCTTCATAATACTCAGATGACTATTAATGCATCTGTACCATTCATAAATTCTTCATTCCTCTTTCACTTAACTATACATGCTTAAAACCTGCTTTTAACACGTATAACATACCAACATGAAACTATTCTTATTTTTCATCATGTAAATGTGATGCGTTCATCTTCAAAACGTCCCTTTGCTCTGCAGAATTAAGCGACTGTTGAAATGGTAGACAAAACTCCAGGCACATCAGCGCTGATTTGGAGAGTTTATGCAAGGCTCCTCTGTCTGGGCTTGATTCTGGGGTATAGCTACAGAAGAAAAACAAATATGAGCAATCTGTAGTAAAAAAAAAAAAAAAGTATGTAATTTCCCCCAAAATGCATTTCCTCACCCCGAGGAGGTTGCGAGGTATGTAGCCCTCATTATCGGCACATCTTGCCCACCACCACTCTGTTTCTTCACTGTCCTCTCTTCGTAGGATGGTCAGACAGTCTCCTTCCTTAAAGGACAATTCATCTGGGCTCTCAGCGTCATAGTCCCACAGGGCATAAACAACGCCCCTGTTCATGATGCCCATCTTCTCCTGCACACCTGTGAAATAAAACATCTTTACAATATAGTTTTATTGCGATAAGGTACAGGTTGAGCTACAAGAAGTCCTCTTGTAAAGTTTCATAAGGGGCTTTCGCACCAAAGGAACCCTGTCAGAACTACTGGTGGACGTTCCCGCTTTTTGGTGTGTTCTCACATCAAAACTAGGAATGTACTTAGTTCTAGGAACTCTGTTTGCAGGAACTAATTTAGCTCCTACTTCAGAGTAGGGTCTAAAACAGTTCTATAGAAACTATCGGTGACGTAAGTGTACGCTGATTGGCCAAAAGCATACGAAACACCAGCTACCCGGCATTTTTAAAAAGCCATGTAAAAATGTTTTCTCCACAAACATGCAAAACAGTGATAATGCATTTACCTGTTGTCTGCATTGTGTTCTTTTCTCAGCATGATATGTAACATTGAAAGTTGCCATAGGAGATTTAGTCAGATTTTTGTGCTCTTTTAATAGCGTAAACTGTGCATTTACATTCCATCTCAGTTATCACGAAACCCATGACACACATCAAAAACAGCTCCAATCACAGCGTCGTCCATTCATCGGTTATTGACATTTGTAAATGCCGCGAATAAAGATGTCGCTGTTGGCCGCTTCAGAGTTCCTGCAGCCAGTGCGACTGCAACCAGAAAAACGAGCCTGCTGGCTAGTTCCTAGAACTACGCGGTGCGAAAGCGCCTATAATGGGAGGACTGGTCTCTCACCATAGAGAAACTGTGAGCATTGGGCGTAACCTTCTTCCATCTCCTCGCACTTGTCTGCCGCCGTCTGCATATCGCTGTAGGTTGTGGCGTATACGGCAGCTCCCGATTCCACCAGGAACTTACATACTTGCACGTTATTACAGGAAGCAGCACAGTGCAGGGGAGTCCTAACAGAGAGAAAGAAATTTAATTCTGTTATATTAAATTATGGACAGAATTTTACCTGGTTTACATAAATATTTTTCGCTCACCATCCATCGCTGTCTGCGGCATTCGCGTTTACTCCAAACTGCACCAGGAACTTTACGATTTCCGTGTGTCCAGCACACACAGCATTGTGCAGAGCAGTAATGCCCTCATCATTGGGTAAACTGGGGTCTTCCACCTGGATATGACGTACAGACCAATATTTGAAATCCCAACTAGCTATATGTCTAGTTGTAATATTACTCACTAGCGTACCAAGTATGTAACCGATCTTGGCCTATTTCTCACCTCATATATGATCCTCTGGACGAGGTCGTACTCGCCCTCTAAAGAGGAGTCCAACAGAAGGGCCAGAGGGTTAAAGCGCACACGCATCCCGTGGTTGATGCGCTCCGAGCCCGTCTTACGCAGGTTTGTTCTTTTGCCCTGTGAAAAACAGGATGGATGAATAGATATTTAGTTATATGCTAAAAGGAAATTCAGTACATACTTGATGTGTATCTTGTGGTAAAGTTCTTTGGATATGAAGTACTGATACTAGGTGTTAGCCTGACATAAACCACGCTTTCATTCTGCATATTAAAAGCCCTTTGAGGGTCACTGGTTGCCACTTCTGCTCCATTTAAATGTTTAATGAGATCTGTGCGGAGTGCTCAGAATCTTAGTGTGCCTAGTTGCTAAGCAACAGCCCAGAATGGATGGTTTGATCGGAATCGCTACTGACCTGACTTGTCTTCACCCTCTTTCTCTGTCTCCCCCTCCTCTCTCTCTGTGGCCATAATGTGGGCTAAATGGCTATATAGTTTTCTATAAAGACAAAGAACCTCAAATGCCTCATCCCTTGGAGTCTTCTTCTGAGTCTAAACTTCAGAATCGTAGTGCCACCTAGCTAGCTGATTCATAAAATGACAAATGGGACACCTTATGGTCTGATAGACTTCAATGCCAAAAGACCATAGGGTGTCAATTTCTCAATTTATGAATCAACAGACACCGGTTTTGTGGCCATGATGCACCCTTTATGTACCCTGTTGTCCACATCAGGTACACCATTTCAGACACCGTCCATGATTCCCTGCATAATATTGTCAGGCTCCTTTGTGCATAGAGTTTGACTGTAATGAACTGCTCACTGTTGAGTCAGTATCTGACTAAGCTTAAATGCTTGCACACCTTAGCACAGCAAAAAGACTTTCAGTTTCAACCCATCCATCAAGTATCCTGCTGCTGGGATACTCTTCCCATCAGTGCATATTTTAGAGGTCTACCTTATCTGACTCACCCACTGCAGGTGTCTCTACTAGCAAATTTATGAGTTGAATCAAGTGTGTTTGATTAGAAAGACAGCAAAAAAAATGCTAGAGATTGCAAAGTTGCAATAAGGCTGGTTACAAGAAGGTCAACTTGAATCCTGTTTTTGGCAACGATTGACTTTGGGTCACTACAATTTGATGTCAGTGTGAATGTCCCTTTGGTCCCTCTACAGATATGGTTTTACCATTTGGGAATGTTGTAGTACCTACCGGTGGTAGCATGACCTGTCCTGTGACCTCTGGAGCCTTCATATTGATGCTGTCCTCGCCTGGTCCCTCCTGCTCTGTCATGCTGGGATATGGAGGTGGAGGGTAAGGTGGGTACTCCTCAACATACGGTTCTGGAGCGGGTGGGCCATAGACTTCCTGTTCTTCCTTCTGCTGTGGTTCCTTCGGTCCAGTGCTAGAAATGCTGCTGTCGTCCAGGATAGGCGATCGAGGTGGAAGCGGAGGAGGTGTCAACTCCTCATCCTCTTTCTCACACTCAGGTATCGTAGTATCACGGTGTCCCACGTGGGGTCTACTGCTTTCGTCAGCTACTGGCCTGCATCCATCCTCGCCTTCTGCCTGAAAGAAGGCAGCTGGGGTTATAGTAGTTTCCATGGCTGCCAACGTGGTCTTCTGGTAGAGGAGCTTCTGGATGTTGGGTCCACCAGGCCCCTCAGATTCTGTTATAGAGCCACGCTTTTTAAGAGGTCTGGGAGCATGGTGCAGTCTTTTCCTCAGGGCCTCCAAATCAGCATCGCTCTGGAGCCGATGGGAATTTGAGAGGAACGGAAGAAGTTTGGTTGGGCTGAGGGGCCGGGGAACACGCTCTACCTCCTGGCCCTCAACAGAAGAGAATGCAGGGGCCATATTGTTGCCCTGGTCCACTTGGTCACCATCTAGACCTCCAATTTTCTCCAATTGACCACTGTCCATGATAAGAGACTGCTGGCCCCCACTGGATGGGATGACTGGTTTACCATATACTGTGAGAGGCAAGGAATGAGGATCAGGTACTTCATAAAAACATCTATAGAATAAGTTGGTTGTCAATTGCCATTTATATTACGCAACCACTAAAATAATAACATAAAGGTACGCTACTGAGATAAAATTTACCCAATCCAAGGGTGTTGAGTATATTTAGTACATATAATAATAATAATGAATTCTATTTTATGACTATATCCTCATTTGACTTTTTTTTCCGTGTCTGAGCTACAAAGTGTAAGAGCAATTTGCCTATGTGTTCCAAGTTTTAAAGATATGCAAACCAAAGCTGGAACCAAAATGACTTCAAAGTTATGTAAAAAGAATGAGCCTTTCCTTATCTTGTTGTGGTAAGTGAACATCACTATGAGCCCTACTCACTCTGGAGGGTAGAGCACTACTTATATTCTCATGTGTACAATTTTGGTCCACACTATGAACTCACAGATGGCACTGACATTTTATCTTGAAATATTACTTTAAAAAATGTGTATAGCTGTTGATTTTTATGGCAAATATAATTTCCATGCCAAATACGGTCTCCTTTTTGTCTTTAAACTGATTCCAACTTGTACAGTCTCTCCATCTGGTGCTTGCTAAAAAAAAGGGAATAAACATTAACACTAGCTGAGCAATGCAGTGTCCACTTGCTACAGGATCATTTAAGGATGCAAAAATGCTATTTGGAATTCTCCTGAAATCCCCTGTTCCTAATTTGTTTCTGCCCTGAAGAACTTTCAACTGAACTAAAGCAAGCTTTTGAACTTCAGATTTTTCAGACGCAATGTTCGGATTAAGACTAAGAAATAAACATGATTTAAGACCAAAAATCCTGTTATTAGACTTTCAGTCAGTTACACAACTATGTGGAACACCAAAGCATTTACAAAGAAATGGTACATTGTTTTCTGTTCCTGCATTGCAACAGCTTTTAAATCTCAACAGTAATAAATGTTGGCAGAATTGTTGTTTTTTGGGTGAACCATTCCTTTAAAAATAGATTAAATTAGTCAATGTCTTGTTTAAAGTTGGTTCTGTATGCTCTTGTTGATTTGGCAGAATGTCCAGTGTAACATTACATCTTGTGAAATAGATACCTTTCAAATTCCATCACAAGATACCTCAAAATTTGTTTGGGTGTCTAGTGGGGTGGAGGTACTCACATCGAGGCTGTGAACGGTTCAGCGTACTTTGCCCTTGATAACCCTTCCCAAGAGTGCTTTGTTGGGTGTACATGGAGTAGATGGATCTCGCTGCCACCGTCTGGGGTTTGTGAAGAGTGGGGGCGGAGGTCTCTTTCCCTGCCAAAGTATCTGACGTGAAAGGACGTACTGTCGCGGCAGGTAAGGTGTCCGGTTTAGGGGGCAGAGGTAGGGGTAAGGTGTTGTTGTGGGATGGAAGGGGCACTGGGGGTTTCTGATTGGCTGGTCTAGCTTTGCCAGGGAAGGTTCCCGTGCTGTAAGGAGGCTTACTGAAGGTGGACTGGCCTGGTACAGCAGGTTTGGGCTTGCTTGGAACAGGAGGAGGAACCTTCCCAAAGGTTCTACCTGCAGACTATGATTAAAGAGTCGTTAGTGTTTATAAATATCTATGTATTAGCATTGATTAATTGCCATTTTTTTTAAAACTGTTAACGTCAGGCATTCTTTGCAGTACCTGGGTGTCCCTCAAGAGGTCCTCACTACTCTGGTTCTTGCGTAAGGGCAATGGCGCAGGTTTCAAATCTGCCTCAGAATCTGGAACAGATATTCAAAAAAATAAGCATATCATAGATTAATAATCATGTTTAAACACTATGATGCCTTGGTGAAAGTGTCCTCTGACTGGATTAAGACATGGCAGATGTGCCCAATCCTATTCTTGGAGATCTACCTTCCTGCAATGTGTTTCACACCTGAACCAGCTAATTAAGATCCTCAGGAACATTTGATAATTACAGACAGCTGTGTTGGAGCAGGATTGGAACTGAGCTCTGCAGGTAGGTAGATAGATATCCAGAAACAGGACTTATCCCAGTTTAATGGAGACACATTTTCATGTAAGCCACATGTAAGCTGACTTTCCTGAAGAGTGTAAACACTGTGGTTCTATCAAAACATTGCTTTATTTGTTTAAGCAGTCTGACATGTCATGAGCCTGAATGCGGTTCTTTAAAGGTTGGAGAGAGGCGTACCTTTCTCCTGGGATCCGTGGCTGGTCATGCGGGGAAGGGTGGAGGAGTGGCCATGGGTGTTGCTGTTAGTTTCTGTGTTGGAAAACAAATCTGACACCTTGGAGATCTTACTTGTCAAGAAACCAATACCTGTCACATGGAAACAGAATTAGGTGAAGATGAATCAGGGTTTTCTGGTGCAATTTGTGGTAAATACTGTACATATATACACATACCTGTGGTCGGTTTAGGGAGAGGTTTGGGAAGGGTGGCTGTGCCGTCGGGATAAGCAGGCTTTACTAGAATCTCCTGCCTGGGAGGAACTGGAGGAGCCAGGGTGGTCTGGATGTACGGCCCAACAGCAGCAACCCTGGAAGGGCCGGTGGGCTGAGAGCTCTGCCCTTCGGATGGCTGCTGGAAGTGGAAGAAACAAAGAATAAGAGAAGAATTTCTGGGCATCACAAACTAAATTTGTTTCTAAAAAGCACAAGAAATGTAAACGTTATAAAGTTGCTCACAGGCAAGTTCTCTTTCTGTTGGAGAGCAGCTTTTTTCTTCCAGAGCCTCTCTCTCAGTTCAGCCACTCTTTTGTCCATGGTGGCCATTTCTACATTCCTCTTGTTTAGATTCTCTCTCTGCTGCTGGAGTTTGGCACTTTGCGCCTGGTTCAATTTATTCCTCAGCTGTAGAAAAGAGAAAAAGTCAGAACAAAAGATGGACTGTTGAATTTTTTTGTGCGGCACTACAGCTTTTCAATTCTTTACTATTTTTTCTCCTATTAAAAAACAATGTATTCCTGCAATATTTTTATCAAATAAAAGGCACTTGGTTTACATTTTTCTTGTATAAATGAAAGATATTCAGTCCGACTTTAAATTAGGTGGCCTTAACGACAATGTACTTATATTTAAATTAATCATTTGATGCTATGTATTTATTGTGTACATACAGGTTTTTACATTGTATATATATTTTAAAAAATATCTGCATATAATTACATCTGTAATTAATTTCTGTAATTACATTTATAGTTACACTGTTGATCCGTCCCTTACACCTTAACCCACCCTTTAACATACCAACAAACCTGTCTCTAATCTTACCCGTATCCCACCTCAATAGCAGAAAGCTGAAGTGTTTTGCAAAACAATATGAGCATGTACTTATTTTTTGATGTAAGTACATGGTAGTTAAGGCCACCTAATATAAAGTGGGACCAGATATTCTTATATTTTATGTGTGTCCATATATCACTATATGTAGGAATAGCAGTGTTACAGAAAGCTGTAGACCAACAGGAAAAAAGCTACCTGAAGCTCTTTGTACAGTCGCTCGAGTTCTCCACTTGAGCTTGGTCCAGCTTCATGTGGGACGTCCATTTTGCCGCCACGTAACATGTCCAGTTGTCGACTCAACTCCTCCACCCTGCTGACGGCCACCACCAGCTCCCGCTGCTTCTGCTGGAACAGACCGTTCATCTGCTCGATCTCCTCCACTACAGAGAGAGAGAGAAATGAGGCATATCACTCACTTGTTAATTAACTTCTCATTCCCATAAGCAAGACCATTTGTTGTTGTCTCTGTTGATTAATTTAGGCGCTAATGGCATTTTTATATAACAAAAACAGTAGAGCGATCTTTTCCATTAGTGGGCAAATGATCCACAACAAATGACATCTTCGTAAGTGAATCTGGAAAAAGTCCTAAAACACTTTTAACCATAAAATATGGATACTAACTTTCAAATTGCACACCTCAGTGTAGATCATAATTAAAGTAAATCTGAATTTTTCAGCAGAAAACCTGATTAGTTGTTCAGATCAACTGACTTGGAAAAATTAGGTAACAATGTTAAATTTGAACATTTTTTATATTTACAAAAATAAAATAAAAAACACTTTTTATCTTTAATTTATTTTCTAAATAGTCTAAAAAGACTAATAAAATATAAAACTAGTCTTTAATAGGTAACAACAATGATATTAATAATGACAATGTAATAAACAAGTAATAAACATTTTCCATAAATATAATTGCTTTTAATGAAATGTTTACTTTGTTTTATACCACTACATTAAACAAAATATCAAAATAGTTTATAAAACAAAATTTAGATAAAAAAAAAAAGATATTCAAAACACTTCCCCCTAATCTAGCAAACAAATGGGCCACAACACCATTTGGTGCCACTAGTAGAGCATAAATTACACCTTGAGCTAATATTCCTCAAAGAAGGTCAACGTTACAGCACTTTCAGCATTCCTAACCTACTTTCTCTCATGAGTTTACAGGTCCTGACCTAGTTTACTGTTGCTGATGCGTTTCTGTTCCACTTGTCCTTTCAGAGCTTGAACCCTGCGCAGTTTGGCCTCCTGGTTCTCTGCGTTCTCCCGCAGCAGTCGCAGTTTCTCCTGCTCAGACACCTGCTGCTGCTGCTGCCGCTGGTCCTGCAGCTTCAGGAAGCGCAGTCGCTGCTCCTGTGAGGAGGCGTTGGGTCACAATCTCACCAAAACTCATTTTCAGACATCATTAATTTTCAGAACTATGTGCCTATTGTTTTCATTCACGCTGATAATGGAAAAAAACGGTAATGGTTTTGATATGGAGATGACTCCATGCAGTTGTTTATTCAAATGACCTTAACGCAAAACCATTTCACGGATGACTTCAAACCTGGTATTTTAAAGAAATGTTGATTTCAACTAACAAACAGGAAATGCTGCTCTTTTCCATATAATTAACGTGGATGGGGACCAAGGACAGACTTGGTTGCCATTCATTTCTATCGTATGTAAAAGAGCAGCATGGGAATTCTGCTGAATATCTCCTTTTGTGCTCAACGGAAGACAGAACATCATACAGGTTTGGAACAAGTAAATTACTTTCATTTTGACACAGTTATTTAAAAAAATACACTGCACAGCACATTATGTCAATAGTGCAGTAGGCTACCTTTGTGGCCAGGAGTTGTTGTTGTGTGTTGATCTGTTGTTGTTGCCGTGACGCCATCTCTTGCAACTCGCTGAGAGTGATATCCATATGAGGAGCCGCCATCTAAAAAAAATAAATAAATAAATTCTATATCACAGAGCTTTTGCTATTTTATATTGGATGGCTATGAAGAATTTGTATGTTTGGATTTTTAAAGGAATTTAATATGGCAAAACTTTGTTGTTGGGTCACTTACATGCAATTATACGTGTTATTCTGTTTTCTTTTTGAAATCGTTACATGAATCTCGAGTGTTGTGGATTAAACTGAGTCGACCCTCATTCTGAAAGGTTTATTTACAGTTTTTAATCATAGCTTATTAAACTGTAAGATACAACCCGAATTCCAGAAATGTTGGGACATTTTTTTCAAATCACACGAGCCAATATTCTATTTACAATAGAACATAGAGAACATAACAAATGTTTAAATGGATAAATTTGACACTTTTATCCACTAAATTAGCTCATTTCAAATTTGATGCCTGCTACATTTCTCAAAAAAGTTGGCAACAAAGGGCTGAATAAGCAAGACATTTTGAAAAGATTCAGCTGGGAGAACATCTAACAACTAATTAAGTTAATTGACATCAGGTCTGCATCATGATTAGCTATAAAAGGGATGTCTTCGAGAGGCAGAGTTTCTCAGAAGTAAAGATGGGCAGAGGCTCTCCAATCTGTGAAAGAGTGCGTAAAAAGATTGTGGAATACTTTAAAAACAACGTTCCTCAACATCAAATTCTGTCATTGATATTACTAAATGGGCCCAGGAATACTTCCAGAAATCACTGTTGGTAAATACAATCCGCCGTGCCATCTGCAGATGCCAACTAAAGCTCTATCATGCAAAAAGGAAGCCATATGTGAACATGGTCCAGAAGCGCCGTTGTATTCTGTGGGTCAAGGCTGATTTAAAATGGACTGTTTCAAAGTGGAAAAGTGTTCTATGGTCAGTCAAGTCCAAATTTGACATTCTTGTTGGAAATCACGGACGCCATGTCCTCCGGGCTAAAGAGGAGAGAGGCCTTCCAGCGTGTTATCAGCGTTCAGTTCAAAAGCCAGCATCTCTGATGGTATGGGGGTGCATAAGTGCATACGGTATGGGCAGCTTGCATGTTTTGAAAGGCACTATGAACGCTGAAAGGTACATAAAGGTTTTAGAGCTACATATGCTCCCTTCAAATTTGTGATTTGAGAGGAGCATATGCAAAACCACATACTGCAGCTATTACAACAGCATGGCTTCGTAGTAGAAGAGTCCGGGTACTGAATCAGCCTGCCTGCAGTCCAGATCTTTCACCTCTAGAGAACATCTGGCGCATTATTAAATGAAAAATACGTCAAAGATGACACAAACTCTTCAGCAGCTGGAAACCTACATCAGGCAAGAATGGGACCAAATTCCAACACCAAAACTCCAGGAACTCATAACCTCGATGCCCAGACGTCTTCAAACTGTTTTGAAAAGAAGAGGAGATGCTACACCGTGGTAAACATGACCCCGTCCCAAATATTTTGAGACCTGTAGCAGGCATCAAATTTGAAATGAGCTCATTTTGTGCATAAAATTGTAAAATTTCTCAGTTTAAACATTTGTTATGCTATCTATGTTCTATTGTGAATAAAATATTGGCTCATGTGATTTGAAATTCTTTTAGTTTTCATTTTATTCAAATTTAAAAAACGTCCCAACATTTCCGGAATTCGGGTCAATGTCACAATTATTTCCAGTCCATCTAACTTTGTGTACATTTTACAGAAAATTTAAAATTCAGGACTGAAATAGCAACAGTAAAGTACCAATAATATAAATAAAATAAATAAATGACAAAGGGCATTTATGAGTTAAAATTAATATGCAAAAAAAGAAAAAAAAGTTGTGAGAGGTTTTATATATACACGTAATTGTTTTATACATATCGGATACATATTTTTAATTACAATAAATAAATAATAATAATAATATAAAAATATAATATGAAACCAAATAAAATTTTTATGATACTATAACTTACATCAAAATAGCAAATTAAACTTTGTTTTTGGGTAACTTGTATGCAGTTATGCATGCTATTCTGTTCGCTTCTCAAAATCTTTAAATACATTTAGAGTGCTGTGGATTAAACGCAGTTAATTCTCATTACCAAAGTCTGATTTCCAGTCTCCTCAGTTTTAATCATGTTAAAACATAACAATTTATAGTATATAGTATAAAATGATAAAATAATGCTTTGCAGTGTCACAATTCAGAATATACTGTCTATTAAATCTTTTTGTTTACACAGCTTACTGACAATTTCCAATTCAAGCCTAAGTTAGAAACAGTATCCAAGGGAGTAGAATTTAACAATTCTCTGAAAGCAATTCATACTCACTCCATTTTCCATGTGTCTGTCTATCATCCCCTTCACCGCGTTTCTTCTGGCAAGAGACTCTGGAGCCCTGTGACCTCCTGTAGTTAGAGACAGAATTAGCGGTGTTGGCTAAGCTAAACACATTATCGCTTATTTTAGGATTTGAGATTTGTATTAAACTGACAGATAATTAGTCAACCACATTTTGTGTTAAAAACACAAATAATATCTCAAGTCATGTGTTTTTTTTTTAAGGAGAAGTTTATATTTAGACTTTGACTCAAAATTCAACAGTTCGTATTTAGCAAACTAGCATGTAAACAAGCTAACAATGAAGGCCAGGAACATTTAGGTTGAAAAAGAGTCGCTGCTCTGGGGTAAACCTCATTACATAATGACTGTTTGGCTGGGGAAAACAACTAGCGCTCAATTATCGTGCATATGACTGCCTGTGCCAGGGTCCCACTTATATAACATCAACACTGGCACCGCTAGCTCTGCTTATGTGGGATACTGGATAAACCAGTCTAAGAGCGAAACAATGCCCAAATAATGTTCTTGGTCACTGTCTGACACCACAGGGGTCCTAATCAGGGCTTACTGATTACACAAGCAGAGGGTTTTACCTCAATTCTGTGCGAAAACAAACAACAAACACAACAGATACGAGTCAAACTACGTGTAAACGACATAATTATTCTCGACAGAGAAATAAGGAACTCTTTGTGAGGTAAAGCCAGGCGTACAGAGCCGATATCTCTCGCATTGTTGTGTAACAGCCGGTCTTTGTCCGGTGAAGAGGGCCAAAGTCACTCTGAGAAATCTGAAACCTCACACATGGTTTCACATGACTGAGATGTTTAAACTTCTCAGGGGAATAGGGAGGATTCACTTTAAACACGCCGTGTAAACAAACTAGTAGAAATTGTGACAAAGGGGATTTTATATATTACACATTTTGATTTCTGATTACAAATAAGTAAATAATTAACCAAATGAAAATTCTATGGTACCATTACTTACAGAATAATAGCAAATAAAAATAATAAAAATATAAATAAATCAGTTGAGATAGATCAGAGATTTTAAATATGCATTATATGTTTTAATACATATTTATAATTGTAAAAACATTACAGCAGAATAGAATAGAATAGAATAGAAAAATAACCAAGTAAAAATTCTGTGGTGCCATAACTTACACAACAATAAATAATAAAATATATATATATATATACAAAAAGGGGTATTTATGAGTTAAAAAATAGCATGCAAATCAACTGACCTAAAATTAATTGAATTAACTGCAATTCAAATAAGTTGTTTGAGGTTTTACATATATAATATAATATAATAATAACCAAAGAAAAAAAAACAGTAATTATTACGCAAAAATATCGAATAAATTGTTAATTTAATAATTTCCAGGGCCAATTTTGTCACATGCTATTTAGGGGTTTGATTATGTAGGAGTGGCAAAAATGAACAAGAATTAGAGAAAGGTTGTGTGTATTGAATGTGTGTGTGTGGGCATATGTGTTAGTGACTGAATTCTTGGAGGCGTTCAGATGGAAAGTGAGGACTCACTCTCTCTCACACACACACACACACACACACACACACACACACACACACACACACACACACACACACAAAAGCAGCCATGTTTTGACTACACCTGTTCATTACTCTCACACAGGTGTTAATTCACCATCTGCACTCTGCAATATGAGATATACATATCAGTATTATCTTAATTGTTTCTCCTAAACAGAATTATGATTTTAAATGTATATCAGATCTGATTCGCAGACATTTCTTTTGAGAAAAAGACCCTTGTTATCTCACATGGGTCTCCTCTGGAGTTTCAGAACAGATGTCAACAATGTCTGAAACTGGGCTCAGATTTGCCAAGATACCAAATTATGCAATTAAATGTCAACAACTGTCTCATTCGTGACTGTCTTAATTTGTTCCTTTAGGCGAAACTTAGTTGATACTAGGGCTGGGTAAAAAATATTGATTCTCCGATTTTAATCGATCTTCAGTTTAACGCAACGATATCGATTCGGGAAATCCCCGAATCGATTCTTAATGCGCGTGCTTCCCGTAAGAGGATATGAATATTCACCTCTCGTCCTGAAGGTGTCACCATCTTTCGAATTGCTCCACTAAAAAAAACAACTGTGTGCTCCCTATTATTAATGTAGATGTGTATTTCAGTAATAAACTTAAGTAGGAGAGTTTCAGTTACCAGCATTTATATCAAAATATGGATCCCATGTCTGCAAAACTAACATTTTAAATATTAATATAACATATTAAATATTGATAGCTAATCGATATCGAATCGAATCGAAACCATAAAAATAAGAATCGAATCGAATCGCAGAATTGGTCACAATACCCAGCCCTAGTTGATACCTAAAAAAACATCCCCTACACAAGCAATACAGTTTTCCATTGCGTGCACATGCTTTTAGGACACAAGATAAAGATCCATTCTGATCTATTCCAAAGTCCCCTACCCTTAGGCAGTGCCCACAATACAAGCCGTTCTGCAGCAAATAATTCATGCTTCAACAGCCGTAATCATGTCAAATTTACAACCCCTCTATTCACAGTCTCCCATAAAAGGAAATGACATTCACGCCTATCCGCAACAACAGCATGTCCACACTGACAGCAGACTGCCGAGGGGGAGAGGATGTAATCAAACGGGTCTGTGATTTGGCATGGAAAAAGAGCCTGTCTATATTAAAACTGCCATCCAACCATACAGCAGAGAGCAAATAATAAACAAGACCAAACATTCTCTAACTCTTTCGTAGTGCTACTGTCTTTAACAGGAAGAAAACACAAAATAACTGTCAATCTCCCTCGGACTGGGGCTCCATGCAGGATCTCACCTTGTGGAGTTTCAATGATCATGAGAACGGTGAGGAATCAGCCCAGAACTACACGGGAGGATCTTGTCAATGATCTCAAGGCAGCTGAGACCAAAGTCACCAAGAAAACAATTGGTAACACACTACGCCGTGAAGGACTGAAATCCTGCAGCGCCCACAAGGTCGCTCTGCTCAAGAAAGCACATGTACAGGCCCGTCAGAAGTTTGCCAATGATTCAGAGGAGAACTGGGAGAAAGTGTTGTGGTCAGATGAGACCAAAATCCAGCTCTTTGACATCAACTCAACATTTTCGATTATTAGTTGTTTACTATACAAAACCATGGTAACAGGTTTACAATTGAATATAAATTGATAAAAAGAAGACTTTAAGTTGTCCTTGAGGAGCTAATTTCTTACATGGATGATGTCATTACTATTTATGTATTTATTCATTTGCTAACATAGCAAGGAAAAATACACAGGTATTATATACACAAGTGGGGACAGGCCAAGAATGCATCCTCATAATGAAAGGAAAAATGTGAAATGTGTATTAACACACAGTAATATGATAGACAAAAATGCCACCAGTTTTGCAAAATAACCCAAACACATTCTGTGACTTTTGAAAGCACTCCTGTCCTATTGACTTGTCTCTCACTCTCTTTCTCACCTGTATCGAGGCCAGGTGCTCGGTCATGGCGCAGGAAGAATCGCACCTCTGCCCTTTGCTGACCCCAGCGCTGCAGTACTTCGATAATTCGCTCGCTGTCACCAATCACACGCTCTAAAAAGACACAACCAATAGGAAACAAGGGATGCAAATTAGGTGGCAAAGATCCATTCTAGAGTGATGCATCACTGCACTGCACCTGTCCACAGTCGCATGGACAGGTGCAGAAAGAAGAATTATATGAATTTTATTTCTTTAACAACTTTGTAAAAGAAAGGATTCACTCCAAATATCTCCTTTATCTTTATTTCTTTGGGTAGAACACAAAAGGAGATTTTTTTTACAAATGTTCATGCTGCTCTTGACAAATAATGACAGAATTTAAATTGCTGTGCAAACTGTTGCTTAAAAAGTGATCCATATCAAAATAACATTTTGGAATGAACTTGCTAAACAGACAAAAAACACAAAAGTGCAAGTCAGCACATACCAGATCCTCTCCACATCTCGGCCAGATAGCAGTCCACCTCCCCCGGCTCTTTACACATGTCCACCACATCTCGACACAGTGTCTCTGGCGTGATGGGAAGCTCGGTGAAGTGCTTGTCGCTATTGCTGAGGTACACCGTTAGGAACATCTGAGTCAATTAAAAAAAGACACAACATGGGACGTTATAACAACAGACATAAAAAAAACTCTCTGGAGAAGAGCATTTGTTAGTTCCTCAATTAAGATTTGATTCTCTAGTTCTTAAGAAAACCATCTATTTATTTGTATTTTAAAGAAACCACACCAGAATTTAATTCTGTGACCTATAGCGGTGGCATTTTTAATATTATTTATATACTATGAAAATGTTTACTAATATAAAATTATATATAACTAAAAGTTTTTGTGTACATAATATATGTGTGTACTGTGTATATTTATTATGTATATATAAAAGGCATACACAGAGTATATATTTTGAAAATATTGACATGTATATATTTATATTCATATTATAAATATATTTAATATATAAACATATTTTTCTTAAATATATACATGCATGTGTGAGTATTTATATATACATAATAAATATACACAGTACACACACACATATTATGTACACAAAAACTTTTATTTTGGATGCGATTATTCGTGATTAATCGTTGCCCCACACTAATTTGTATGTGGTTTTATAGTTTATTTTTTAAATATTTCTATTTAGCTTTCATTTATTTTAATTTTGTCATTTTAAATTTGTATTTTGTTGTTGTAATTTCAGTACTTGCATTTAAATTTTTAATTCAGCTGCCAAGGAAACAGTAATTTTAGTAATTTTGTAAAAAAAAATATTTTTTTATTATTTCAATTTAGCCTCTTTAATGTTAGAAATTTTAGGACATGAACTTAAAATTCTATTTTGCGTGTAATTTTCTAATTAAGTTTTTGTTCTTTTTTACTTCAGGTATATTTCTATTGACAAACATATTTTTGTTATTTTTAGTTAACAATAACAGCACTGAACCTATAATGTTACAGACAACAATTGTCCATCTCTCAAGATCCATACAGACTCAAAAACCCTATACAGCTAAAAATGGTTCTTGCTTTACTACATTAAGGCAGCTTCATTATGAATGCTCTCAATCATCCAGACTGTTTATAGATATGTGACTTTATGCCAGATACCCACGTAATCTTATAATACAGCTGTGAACGTGGGAGAAAATGCCAAGATGGATGGTTGAAATCAAAAAAGATGCTGTATTTCTGTCTTGGCATTTTAATTGCAGCCAGCACAGATGGCTGTCACATCTTATCCAGAAATAAAACACAAGCATGGGGTAATTAATCAGAAAGCAAGGAGGTAATTGATTTGTAATTCCGAAGTGAACAGCAGTTTTGGAAGAAAAAGACAAGGTTACTGTCAATGTGGGTTACATCATTCATGTAAATTAATGATCAAATAAATAAGATTTTTTAATAAACATAAATAACGAGAACATAAACTCAACATCTTAACTGATAAAGAGTAAGCATTTTTTCACATCTGCTAGTGTGTGTTTATTTTCAGACTATCGGCAGCAGAGTTATTATCACAGCTGATAGAGTGCAAAAACACTCAGCAGTTCTCTGTTACTATGTGTGTGTGTGTGTGTGTGTTTTCATGCTTTGCCAAGCGACACTGAGGTACTACTGTCACACCAGATGGGTAGAGGCAAAACTCAGCGGCTCTTCCACCTTAACCTGAGTCACACGATGGGACAGGAAACAGTGCTGCATAACAATTCCTGAACGCACATATTTTATTACACGCTTCTCTGCAATACTTGATTCTGATTGGTCAACTGTGACATTATGCAGTCAAATGATTTACCATTAACCAATTTCTTATGTTGTATTACTTTACAGGCTCTTTCATTCATAATAAAACATTATTAACAAAAAATAATGTTTAGTTGTTTTTATTTAATTTATTTTTAGTTATCAATAGTTCTTTTCTATATATTAGGATCAATTAAATTTCGTAAACCTAATTTTGTAAATTTTGCAACCTATTACACAACTTTACAATAAAAAACCTGAAATTCTCAACCCAAATTCCACCAGCTAAATATTGTAATGTGAAATTTACTTAACTAACTGACTTAACTGACTAACTGAAATCAAATAAGTACCAAAATTCCCAAAACTAAAACACAAATAAAGCTAAATCAAAAATTTTAAAAATAACTTATATTACAAATTAAATTAAAATAAATACTGAAAATATAAAATAAAAGCTCATTCAAAATATGAAATACTATTATGGTAATATGAAAACACTGCACTAAAGTACCTGGATTTCAAGTAGGTGAAACAAAAATTTGAGTAGTTTTGGTTAATAACGACAATTTTTTTTGCTGAACACACTTTTCTCGATTGCGATACGGTTGTTGCTGCAGACCACCACAAACAGCTGTCATTAACATTAGCCCTTACTGCAGTTTTTAAAAGAGCTAGACTTGTCCAAACAGTAATTTCCTGATCTGTGCTATATCGGTGCCGTGACATTCGTGTGCCATCACACTCAGCTGTGCGAAATGGCTTTAAGAGGCTTTCACTCCTTCAGTGTGCACACACTTTCTCACATTCAAGTCTAATCTGGCTTTGGATATGCACATGACTGCTAAAGCACCACTGTCATGCTGCAAGCATGTATGAATGAATGTTTGACAAGATTCAGTCAGGAATAACTGTGGTTAGGCTTGTAATCCAGTAGTCTTTTAAATAATGAGGCCTGTTAAAGACTGCGGATCACAACCACAATGGTTGCAAATGACAATAAAGTCTTAACAACAAATATAATGAAATTCAAAAGGGTAATCACTGTCAACATAAAAGGGATAGTTCACCCGAAAAAGAAAAGTCTGTGATTAATTACTACAAACCCATAAGACCTTTGTTCATCTTCAGAACACAAATTAAGATAAATTAAGATATCAAATCTGAGAGCTTTCTGACTCTGCATAGACAGCAACAAAACTGACACGTTCAAGGTCCAGAAAGGTAGTAAGGGCATTGTTAAAATAGTCCATGAGTTTGTCTATATCAAGAAAATCAGCAATTTGGCAACCAAATACTTCGGTTATTTAAGGAAATTGTTGTTAAGCTCTTGAATTCTTCACTTAGAAAATTAAAGGTGAGTGTTTATTAGAATCCATGGTTCCATGAAGAACCTTTAACATCCATTGAAACTTTCCATTCCACAAAGGTAAAAATGGTTCTTTTGGAAGGTTCTTTGGAGAGCCTAAAATGGTTCTTCTATGGCACTGCTGTGAAAAACTCTTTTTGGAAGCTTTATTCTTAGGAGTGTAGACCTTAGCCCTTCTGTTTAAGTTAGATGGATGATTTTATTTCTCTCAGACCATTCTGTCTGAATCTCTTGGGCTTACCAGTGAAAGCCTTAATTAGATGAATGACCCTCACTGGAAATGGAATTTCATTAATCTCCATTTAATGTATATCTTCCTCTAATGTCCTTACGTTATATGTCTAAAATCAAGCTAAACGCTAACCTCATTTGTCTCTGGGTTATGGTTTATAAAATGAGCTCTTAAAAGATCCAAATTGAATTATGGATGGAGCATATTGCCTCATGTCTACTTACAAACCGCAGACCTCTTATGTAGTATTTTCCTTTTTGGAGATCCTTTAGTGAACGCATATGGTGGTAAATTCGTCCTACGGTGATATAAGTGTGTCTTTGAAGCCATTGGGAAAAAAAAAAAAATGCTAAAATGTTGAAATTAAACATTTATTTTTGCCATCGTCATATTTCTAAGACATACAAAATAGCTGATGTGGCTATTTTACTAATTTCAGATACAATGCTTTGTATTTTGGTCTCCCGTCATCAACGATTTTAAGTAGGGCATGTGTCTGAAATTCTGGCTTTTGACTCCGCATTTGTGTCCATAGTACATTAAATCCAAGAGAGATCGCACACAGAAAAGCCCTTGTGCTGAAAACCAGCCTGCGGCTGTGATCCAACACTTGATCCCTCGAGTAATATTTCTGAGAAATCTTAAGTGACATAATGCTGTCCTAGGGCATGGGACAGAGCTTTAGGATTACAGTAATAAAGCACTATTTTGCAACAGGACACTGTTTATGTTGCCACAGGTAACCACAGGTGATGTAGTGGATTTGAATAATCAAACACACTGGCATTTCCCATCAGCTGACAAGCACTAAACTCTCACTGAAGAGACCTCATTTGTGTCTGAGTTTAAGGAGAAGTTAAGTTTAAGTCATTTAAGTCACTTTTTACACACAAAATAAGATATTTAAAGGTGTGTTTTAACTGTTTTTGTCCATACAATGAAAGTATGGACATAAAAACACTTGGTAAATTGTATGCTGGTTAATGTTAGTCTGATCTGAAGACAGGTTAAGCTGGTAGTTGTTTAAGCTAGTTTAAGAAGACAAACACAACATATGCGGTTACCCATCCATGCCGAACTTCTCAGCATATAGAGTTTCTTATCTCCTGTTAATACTATGGCATAATTTTTCTAACTGACCTGATTTTATTGATACTTTGCTTTTTATGAGTTCCCTACACATTTTCATCATGAATGCATTCAGTATGCGGTCCATTTCATATAGGGTCATTTTGAGTGGACAAGGAAATAGGACACCATTCCCTTGCTATTCAAAGTCAAGGGGCGTAGCCTCAGGCCACTTTGCATTTCGTGCATCAAAAGAATAAACATTAAACAAAAGGTTTGATGACTAAACCATGCCTTTGTCAACAGTCCATTTTCAACAGAGTGCACAGCTTTGACGTAATGATATTTAGGTTAACGCCTACAAGCATTAATCCTAAAGAGTCAAAACTAACCAAGCCACAAAACCTCATAAATTGCATTGCATTTGCAACATGTTTCCATAATAGGAAGCATTCTTAATTATTTGTCCTGTTGTCGAATGTTGAAAACAGCAGAGGCATTGTTCAACTCAGATGGATAACCAATGACATCGTCTGTTCTGCAACATACATTGTACATTCAGTGCCCGTACCACATGGTTTTCATTAACTATAAAGGTTCATTGCCTTGACTAATGGAGCTTGTGCAAAGGTGGCAGAAATCACATTCGACTGACTGAATGACAAGCAGTCAGCCACAAAGTCGAAGAAAATCTACTATGCCTACACAAAGAGGTAATCCAACGCATGCATCGATTATTCAGTCTGATCACTACAAGTGCATCTGTCAATACATGCTCTGACCAGACAACGCTCAGGAGCACAGTTTACTCTATAATGTGGGATTATTTAGGCACTCATGCTTTGAAGTAGCTACTATGTGCTTCTGTAAATCACAGGACAGAACCCACAGATTCAGCAGGCTATCAGCCCGCAGTGTGTGTGCGCGCGTATACGGGCACAGAATCAGCCATATGGCCCCTGCAGTGGATTGACACAAAGCACGACTAATGTGAGGATTAGTCTCGAGTTCATACACTACCCTCCTGCCCACACAACTGACCCTCCGAAACCCTTCGGCTACTGGCAGAATAAAGTTGATTGAATAAAAATGCTGAAGCTTCAAAAATATAGAGTCGACTCACTCAAGGTCCTTGATGGTTTAATTTAAACTAAAGAACAGTTGAACCAACTGTATATATCCTTTGTTCAGCAGTACAGACCCTGCTTATTGTAGCTAGAAATAGCTTAAAGGTCAAAGTTAAAACATTCAGAGTGCCTGATTACCGGCTGGTCCTTGGGAGCCGGGTTTTCCAAACACAGACTCCTCTGCATAGCAGCAATGTTGTGGTGTGGAATGTGATCTTGGCAACGGTTGCCATGGCAACCGGCCGCCGCAATTCTGGTCATTGTTTCCCGCTGAGGCCTCAGGTGGCTGAAAGGGCCCGACAACCATCAGCAATATTTATAACTCCTAATGCACAGCCTTTGAACTGAAGTGGGCTACGGAATTAAATTACTACAAGCTAATCTTATTCCTCAAGTGCTCCCGGACCAAGTCATCTATTCACCTGTCAAATCAATTTAGAGTCTTGAAAATAGCTGCTCTGGTACTTACACAATGGGAATTGCACAAAATACATTACCACACGAAGACCCTACAATACCTTTCAACAGGGGGAAGCCATGCGACCAAAATCAACTTCCTCTAGGGGAACTATAAACAATGCCTTGATATTCTGAATGCAGTTTTAGTTCAAACTGCAACAAGGACAATGCAGGTCAGCTCTGTAAAATGTCACACTGAGAGGAATATTACACTTCTACTTTTTTCAAACACAATTGCTGTTCCTTTGAGAATTAAGGGAGCCAGTAATTCACAGGAAAAACATTGAACTCAGCGTCTGAGGTACGAAATGATTTATGGAACAAAGAACACAGTCAGTATTCAGACAATTCTCAATGCTGAAAGAATACGCTTCATCACAAAGCTCAAAAACACTGTGGTTCTCTCAAACACAGAGTATGACCTCAAATAGCTGCTTTACTTCACTGACGATTATCTAGGATCTAAAACTGACCATGACTCAGACTGAACTGATGATCCATTAAGACAAATGTTTCTTTGCAAGCCAAATATACAATGCTATTGTATCCACCTCAAACACACACACACCAATGCTACTGTACTATATATAAACACTAGGAGTGTAAAAATACTAAATTTTGGTTTGAAACCGAGGTTTCCATTGAAACAATACTTAGAAATGAAAACGCCTAAAGTTGTTGTCTCTGCAGGCCATTCATTTCATTATTCACATTTGTAAATCCATAAAATGAAAACTCAGAATATCTCATTTGAGTTTATATACAGGGATTATAATTTACATTAATGCAGAAAATATATAAATCCATGGATTGATGGTTCATCCAGATTGAAGGCGGACATCCGGTGACAAAGCCAGTGGAGATTAAGGACTTGCTTGAAAATGAACCTTTAGATCCTGGATTGGATGTTTAATAGAAATGCACTACAATGAAAAGGTCAAAAAGACAAATGGCCTTTGTCATCAATGACATAGAGGTGACACGGTCATATGTTTTACTGTGGATGGAGGGTGTATGAATGTGTGACTCACCAACACCACAAGTGACTCACTCATATGATTAGTGACAGCAAAGAGATGGCAGGTGCTTATTCCACACTATACGTATAATCTCAAATACTGTTAACATCAAATGATTCTCACACTTCTACGCTTCCTATGAAGCAAATAACATCTTCTATAGGGTCTGGCAGGTAAATGTTATTGTCACATTATTGAATATTTGGTTACATTCTGTGTTTCTAATGTTATATTTCATTTTGTACATTCCCTGGCACCATATTTAACCCAAAGAACTGCAGAATGATTTCAGTTATAGTTTAAATGAAGGTGTCTTCATAAAACCGTTCTTGCATTTCTTGATCAATTTCAACACTTGTGCTAACATTGTTAAATCATATCTAAGAAATCATTTACTGGAATGAATTAAAAGATACGCAATGTTCCGGATCATTCTGTGTTTGTTATCACAAAGCAGGATATGAAATCTAAACAAGAAAACAAGTAATGCAACCCCTACTCCTATTTATTGCATAGAATCCCATTTATCACCATAACATCGCTTCCTAGAAATATATCTATACAATCAAAGCTGCTTGGATGAACACAAGAAGTGACATTTTACCAATGCATTTGTTGAGCTCATCAGTGACAAAGAAGCACTGGTGATGCTTGGAGGTGAAAATTAATGTATAGCAGCGTATTATACACTTAATCTCGACTGAACTCACCGGCATCATACTGAAAAAGACCTCCAGATATTCGGTATACTGAAGAATATAAAGACCTTTCCCTGGTCTCCCAAGAAGTGTTTCTTTTTGTTGCTTTATATGCAGGTAAATTATGCACGTATTATCCTCTTCTTTTACGTATCATTATTTTAGATTAGTCTCCTCTGATATTGTGCGACAACTTTGTAGCGTTGGTTAATTATAGAAACCTGTTGCAGAATGAACCCGAGATGAACTCGGTAAATACAGTAAAGTTTCTTATATGAATCGCTCAGAGGAAGGGAACCGCAGACCACCGATCACACCGCAGAGATTCGCCACCCTTATACAATATAAGACAAATGAAGATAACGGTCGTCCGCGAACGTATCCTCTACTGTCCGCTAAACTGATTGCAGGTCCACATTATATCCGTGCGAGCGAGGTTTTTCGCTGGATCAACAAACGCAACCCAACCCAAGATGACGCTGCGCGAGATCCCCGGCGCGTGCACGACAAACTCCGCCTCGCGCGCTTCCCGCCCACTTCATTAGCGTTATCTCTGAGGAGGAGACGTTCGCGTTCAACTGAGAAACGGTTTGAAGGTTTTATATGACTTTGTCTTATTTAACGTGTCCTTTGGAAGCGTTTGAGATGAATATTGAGGAATATGAAGGACCTGTTAGTGAACGCGATAAATGGAAGACCCCCCCCCCCCCCCCCCCCCCCACTCAGTTTCATTGTACAGTACGATTACACAAACTATAACTAACAAAAACTTATAAAATGCGTTAAGAAATACCCTTAATAGATTAGACATGACCAGGTATAGAACACAGGCTATCATGAGTTAAATACAAAAAAGTAGCTAATTGTGACCCTTACGAATTTTTTTTATTATAGTAGCCTGGATTGGTTAGTGTAGCAAAACCATGGTTAATTTGTGCTTACCATGGTTTAACTCTAGTAACCATGGTTTTGTCTGTGTTAAGACAATGGTTAATTTCCATAAGGGGTGTTGCTGGACATGGTGCTATGGCAATGTATTTTGGACATGTTATGTCAATATTTGGATGTTTTATGCATGACAACCAATCTGTCATTCACATATTAAAGTCCCTGGGTATTACCATAACACCATCCCTATAGCTTTAGAGATGAATATTGTGGAATATAAAGAATCTGTTAGTAATATTGAACGCAATAAATGGAACACCTTTATTGTTCAATATTAGTTTTTTTCCCACTCAGTTTCATTGTACAGTACGATAAGCCTACACAAACTATAACTTACACAAACTATAACTAACAAAAACATATAAAATACTATCAAAACGTAAAGAAATACCCATAATAGATTAGAAATAACGCTGACTATCTGTTAAATATAAAAAAGTCCCAGAAGTAATCATGTCCCTTTCGAAAATTAACCATGGTTTTATTATAGTAAAAGTGTAGTAACTGTGTTTTGTTTTTTTGGCATATTGATTACCATTAATATAACAATAGTTTTACTACAAATACCATGGTTAAATTATGATGCAGCAAAACCCATGGTTAATTTGTGCTGAACATGGTTAGCCTAACTATAGAAACCATGTTTTGTTTTGTTTGTTTTTTTATTTGTAGTAAAACTGTGGTTAACTTTCATAAGGGGTGTAGCTGGACATGGTACTATGGCAATGTATTTTGGATATGTTATGTCAATATTTGGATATTTTATGCATCAATATGACATTCATTCTGTCGTGTGACCCTGGACCACAAAGCCATAAGGGTCAATTTTTGGAAATTGAGATGTATACATCATCTGAAATCTGAATAAATAATCTTTCCATTGATGTATGGTTTGTTAGGATAATATTTGGCTGAGATACAACTATTTGAAAATCTGGAATCTGAGGATGCAAAAAAAAATCCAAATATTGAGGAAATCACATTTAAAGTTGTTCAAATGAATATTTAGCAATGCATATTGCTAATCAAAAATTAAGTTTTGATGTATTTATGCTAGGAAATTGACAAAATATCTTCATGGAACATGATCTTTACTTAATATCTGATAATGATTTTTGAAAAAAATAAAAATGTATCATTTTGACCCATACAATGTATTTTTTGCTATTGCTACAAATATACCCGTGCAACTTTTTTTTTGTCCAGGGTCACATATCAAAGTACCTGGGTATTACCATGACACCATCCCTGTATCGTAGTGCCTCTGTAGTAGGTTTTTGTTAGAGTCATCATTTCATTGGTGTTATCAGGTCAAACCAGAATACATGTGGAATAAATTAACATATATAGCAGACATTTGACAAGAATATACTGTGTTGACTAGACCTTCCTTACTTGACCTACTCGGGTAAGGGCTGTCGTGGTACATCAGTGGCTAGTCTGTAATGGCAAAAATAGAGATAACTCAAGTATGATGCAAATACCTCTGGCAGATCTGTTATCTTAACTATAAGCAGAATGTCCTTTCAACACTGTGTCTGAGATGATAGTCAGGTGGTGGTCTGTTTTAAAGCACTGTCTGAGAATGCAGCTGAATGGTGTTATGTGGTGCAAGCCATTGCCATAAAGACAAGAAACATCTTGAGCAAAAGCTGCTATAATTGTGGTTCAACTTCCTGAAATGAAGGGAGAAAAACTACAGAGAGGAGCTTCCTATAGAAGAACAGCAATAATCAAATATACCTTAAAAATATAGGGATTGGTTCAGTATAGTGGTCTTCAAAGCACTTTGGGATTAAAAAAAATAAAAAATAACTCTATTTCAACACAATTAATCCTGGACCATTTGTGCTACAAACATGATTAAGAAGATGTATTACATTTCTTAGAAATGTGGTTGAAAATAAGATTTTTGTCTGGCAGAAAATGCCATAAATTACATTTTGATTAACCATACCTAGTGATATTATTATCATATATACCAGTAAGGCACCAAGATACCACCTAAAATCCCCACAATGTGACTGCAACTTCAGGGTGGACAAGCTCCACATTTTCTTTGGAAAAACCTAAAAGCTACAACCACACAAACACTTGCATACTGTATAGAATCCTATTTTAGTGCTTGCTAAGACCCCTTCATTTCTTTTTCTGTTCTGTTTCTTTTGTCTTTTCCCATCTCTCTCTCTCTCTCTCTCTCTCTCTCTCAGCATCTTTCGTGACCTTGCGGAGCACCCATGATTGATAGGTTGGGGACAATGTTATGGCAGGTTCCGTACGTTCTAGATTAATGATGTTTGGCTCAGATTTACAGGGATTTGGCTGTAAAACTGCCTCTGTTGAATGAACATAATAGATTTTAGTGCAATTTTCAAAGTAATAACTGTCTATAAGTTGTTCAGGATGTAGGACATACTTAATCTGTTTCTTTTCAGTACCTTCGTTTTTTTGTGCAAACATTTTTGTGTTTTATGTGTGTGTTCATTCTGTCCTCTACTGGACAAGGGCTGTTATGACAGATGCCTAACCACTCCCCAAAGTAAGGTCCCACCCTGTTAGTCAATTTCCATGGACATCACATCTCTGGCAGACATTGCTGATCTAGGATCAGTCTGGACCTGTCCTTTGTTACTTCACCTTAAAATACAAAACTGAGCCAGAAACTGCAGTTCTAGTTTGACAGTCGCCAGGGGGTATGACATCAGACCTTATTTAGTGTCTGCTTCAGACAGGGCGGTTTATGTTGTGGCGGATGGTCTGGTCTGGGGTGAGGCAGGTGGAGGGATGTGTTTTTGACTACCACCAGATGACACTTGTCCCTGAATGTCCCACAAACACACAAACAACCTCTGAAGGCTTTAAGTAATTTTAAAGGAAGAATACATATTGTTGATATCTTTGTTAATATGCAGTGCATATATTGTACTGCCAGTATCATTACTGAAATCAACATTTGTAAACATTTAGGATTTTTTTTTTATATCACAGATTCATTCAATTTTTCATAGATTTGGGTCAATGGATCAAAATGCATTTGTATTTTAATTACAATTATATTCATTGCACATGACCTTAAAAAACATTTTAAATAATTAAATGCCCTATGTATTAATTAACTGCTTTATGAAATGTTTTGTAGACATGCAAATTATAGCTACTTCTAGGGTCAGAAAGTTAGCATGAAAGTGCTAAATGGATAAATAAAGCAAAATATTAATATAAACATACTATATTAATATATAAATAAATTTTTAATGAGATGGTGAGTCAGACAGGCAGCCAGCAAGCACCCTGCAGCATCCTCTTCAATACTCTTAAGGTAAGTTTTGATTTATTATATACATTTTCAGTATTCCACATGTATATAAAATAATATTTTTTTTTTCAGAATCAGCTTATTTCAGCTCATTTTATGTATTGTTTTAAACACTTGCATATTTGTAATGTATTGTTTTTTTCACTAGATGGCGCTATGAAGAAGCATTACTACATGGGAATGGAACAGCGCTTCTTTTCGTGATGCAGTGAACCTGTGGTCATGGTTGCATGCCATGTGCAGTAGCTCACTGCTTCTCTCAAACTGTAATTTGCCATTATCTTCCAAGCAAATTTGTATTTACTAAGTTTGAGACTGTTTGTGATTGCTTGAGTATGTGAAGCGCAAGGAACTTGCTATACTACTGTGGTACGTACATGCTTTAAAACAGTATGAATATTTTCTTCATCATTTACATGTTACACGTTTCATAATTTCAACGAACTCTGTTGACGTGAATGCATTTATTCTATAACCAGAAATGTATTAACAGGGGTGCAAAGCAGAGTTATCCTTTCTAAAGAAAAAGTGTCACCCCAATTTCCACAAAGCGTGAACCACTGCCCATTGTGCTTGGTGTGTTTGTGGTGTGTTTGTGTGTGTGTTCATGAGGGAGGGAGTGTCTTTTTAGAAACCCCAAATACTCATTATAGTTTACGATGTGCACAAGAAAAATGTCCAAGTCAATGAAGTGAATGAATGACTTGAATGCTTGACATCATATATGTTCCCTGATGCACGTTTTGTCTGTTGCCACAGGGAGAGGACAGCAGAGGAGAAAAACAGAGCAAGGGAAGCGAAAAATAATGTGTGCTTCTTGTGCTGTTTAATCTCCAGACAGTCCCTAATTTCTCTAATTATCAAGCTGCTAAGCAAACAGAGGGAAGCAGGCAGGAATTGGCCGTCTCCTGCGGCTTACATTTTGGGGGGGGGGGGGGGGGGGGGGTCGTGCCTAATTTGAAGGAAGACCCAGTCCATCTCTTGCATGAACACAACTAGTGCTAACACACCCCTACCAGTGCGGCCCCTCCCTGTCGACCCCTACCCACACGCACCAGCTTTATGGCAGATGGCGTAGTTCACCCTCCCTCTGAACCTCCATTCCACCCCCACCCTCGGCAGCTTTTGTGCCCCTGTGCGTGCAGTGTTAGGGGGCTGCGACAACAACAGCCCTCCCCACTGCTTCCACCCGCCCTGGCCCTATTGTAAGCAGGATTCAGGCTTCATGCATGGCACCGCGATCAGGTGCCCTAACAGGGTTGTCAGCACCCGAAAAATAGTTTTAATCCCAGTGGTTGTGCATCAGGGCCACTGGAGTTTGTAGTACTTTCCTGACACACTTGACCGGGTTTGATCCCCAACTATTGCCAGAATCATAGGAAGATTCTAAAGGTCTGTCGCAGTTTGTCACAGAACTGAATGTTTTCAGTAACTTACTATTAACTTCTTTGCTTAAAGTCATAAGTTACCAAATTCTACTTAACATTGCTTCCATCGAAGCTTCTTTGGTTTGGTTCCTTTTCCAGGGTTCTTTGATAGCTCTTCACCAAAGCTACATACCTGATCTAGGTCATCCATCGGGCAAAGACTCTGCTTGTACAAGAGTGTTGAGCTGTAAAAACCTTGAGCAAGGTCAGAAGTTAAACAATTATACTCACTAGAGCCTTTGACCAGTGTAACTGAGACCATTGTTATCTCTTCGCAAGTGTTTGTTCCTTTTTGTAGCTAAACACTTGATAAAAGTGGCAAATATGGGCCAAGATTCTGCTTGGTCATGAGTGTTATGTAACTGCTAAGGGACTTCTGTTTCCCTGAGGTTATCTCCATGACAACAGGGTTCAAGTCTCTTGGGACTTTTGGCACACGCGACCCTTCTGCGGGGCAAGACCCCTGGGGCGTGGGGGTAGGGACACGTATGGGTTAAAGGTCGCTGGACACTGTGGACACTGAAAGCGAATTGGAACAGGGTTACGGTGACATGGGCCGAGGTCACCTCAGAAAATGCCTCGCATCCATAGCATTAGTTGCGGTCAAAGAAGTCCTTTCTGGCCATCAAAACTGTGATGACCCTTGGAGCGGATGGCACATGCCACCAATTCAATCTTATAGACAACTAACTCACAATCCTGTTTCACCCTCAGTTTGGCTAGATTCTTTCTTGAATAAATCTATGATCTTCTTATGCCAAGTAGGTGAATCTTTGCTTATGTTGCATTCTACTGCCCTTGGAGATTTTAGCAGAGATTTGCCAGAGTTTACAGTTGCCCCTCTCCAGGACCATAAACTCCTTCCCTGAAATTCACCTTCGACAGTGAGGAGGAAACATATGACTCAATGTTTTAGTGGGCAATGAATAGAGTTTTTGATCAGTTCAGCATTTACATTTGGCTACACCCTTGACCCTTTCCCTTCAGTTTCGGGATACTTTTTATGGTTTGGTCCTCACAGTGTAGGCAACAGGGCAAGGAGCCAAATAGAAGGTGGACGGGAAAAAAATCAATACTTTGTGTGTCCAGTGGCATATACAGATGACAAATGCAGCAACAGAAGACGCCAAGATCAGTTGGCCAATGTGGAGAGAGAGAGAGAGAGAGAGAGAGAAGAATGAGTATAAAAAATACAGGGAATGAGTTGGGAAAAGAGTCAGGCCCCCACTCTTTCCTTCCTCTTCCCTTTGTTTTTCCCTTTTTCTTTTCTTGTGAACTGTAACGTGTTCCTGAGTTTGTATTGTTATTGCCTGACAACCTGCTGACACTCATCCACCATCTCCCTGAAATTCTTGTTGCCTCTCCCACAGTCGTTCGTTCTTGGTTTCGCATCCATATTTCTGTCTCACAGCCATGCATATCATATTGTATTGTTACTATTTATTACTTTCTCCACAAGTTAAAAGAGTCTGGGTAGGAAAAGAAGAGAAGACATAAGAGAAGAGCGTCGGGATGAGATTTGTGGCTGTGGTCATTCCAGCAGCTCTTGTCCCACCTGCCATCCATCCATGATGGAGGGGGTGAAAGAAAGTAGAGTGGGGAGCTGCATCTCTCTTTCCCTCGGCTAACTCACCCTGACAGGCGGGAATGCAGACTGCAGAGAGGAGGAGGACGACGAGGAGGGGCCTCAGCCCCCACCCTCCAATCAGATGCTCCCTTCGCTCTCAGCCAGTGGCAGCAGGGCAAAAACAGTAGCAGGGCTAAAGCTAGTGGTCCTCTCTTCTCCTCTCCTCTTCTGCCTTCTCTTTTCCTAACACTCTAGGCATGGAGTACTATTCCTCCATCTCCTGGGCGTCACGCCTCTCTCCTCCACCCTGGCTGACCACTGCAGTGCATCCACGAGGTACTCTCTCCCTCTCTATCTGATTTTCTTTCTCTCTTCCTTTGGCTCTCCCTCACAAACATTCTCGTTGGCTTGTTGCTATCGTAGATTGTTCAAAATAACTTTTTGGTCAATGCAATGCTGTCGGCAGTCCTACTCTGTTTGTCCTAACGAAATAGGACCTGTTGGGAATGACTGTGTATTTCATTGCTTCACTCCACTTTTAATGCAACTGATCATCCTAAATTCATTATGTTTCTCTTATCGGTTAAGTTTTGCCTTACATATTTTAAGCACCGCATTGCTCTCTGGGTTGTAAAGTAGTAAACAACCGTTTATGTATTAACCCCATCATGAACAGCAGGTGCTGTGGTGCAAAATATTCCCTCTCTTCATGCTTGATCGTAACTTGACGGAATTCAATTGCACAACTTTTATTTTTCTATTTCAATGTGTATTCTTACATATTTAATTGTGCTGCCTGTTATGCATAAAAAAAGACTCTCTTGTGCTCGCTGTAGAAATGTGCATGAAATAAGCAGAACAGCAGTATGCAGATATTTATTCACAAATGCATTTTCTGAGTGTTTTAGGTAGTGTTTTTACTACAAAGTTCAGTTTTGATATCCATATATTTGTATAGAGCAGCATGGCACACTTACGCCTGGCCTCTCAAATGGAGAACGCATTTCCAGGCTGCACATTTCTAAAACCAGAGTGTCCACCCCCTCTTCTGTGTTGATTGGTTAATGGCATTATTTGTGGAGTGTGCCTCTCTGGACGTTAGCCCTTTTTGGCTCCCTCGCTGTATTTGTGTGTGTGTGTGTTTTAAGGCCATTGAGGCCTGACCGATGGTCATCCTTCAGCGTTATTTGCTTTCACACCAAAGGTCAGGGGGGGTCATAAGAAATCAGAGGGTAATAAGTTTAACCCTGATAGGGCCAAGGTCACTTATAGCGTGACTCCAACGAAACCTAATCAATACTCCCCTCACACCATCCTCTTCCTCATATTCTGAGCAGGACTCTTTCCTAATTCTTAAAAAGTGATAAGCACCATGTGGAGAACTAAAGGTGTTACAAATGTTCCTTGAAATACCTTGTAAATGTTTTATTTTAAGGATTATGCCTTTTGTTTTAAGTCAAATGTTTTGCGAAGGCTTGTTACATTTTTTTATTTTTGGTTTTAAAGCCATTCAAAGATGTTCGTGTCGTCTTAGGTGCAGCGAGCCAATTGTTGGAGGCAGCGCAGGGCAACGCCCACCCGACAGATTTGTGAACCTTTTGGAAATTATTCACTCTGTGCTTCTGCACCTGCACATCTCGTTCTTAACCCTCATTCTTAAACTGATAATACTTTCACAAAATCTAATATCACTGTAAAAATTTCATATCCAAAAAAGAAACGGCAGTAGAAAGTCTTTAGATACACTGCAGTTGGCTGTGGATTTCGACTTTACATCACAAGTCCTGAGAGAAAAACAGGTGTTTGTCCACCATACCTTGCGATAGAGACCAAATAAATGATTAAACATGAAACAAGTACAAAAAATGGTAGTGTGGGAAGGTCACCAGCTGGGCCACTGCATACGATAAGAGCCTCCATCTTCACTGAGTCAGCCATTTTACTACAGTACTAATCATCTTCTGGGCATCCAGCCTACACATGCTAAGAGTAACCCTGGTGTTTTTACTTTTTTTACGAAGTGTACAAAGATTTTCACTCAATTTTGCCAAGTTACGATAAACTACTTCAATAATCTCCGAATACACTGTTCGCTATATATGAAAACCGAAAGGCGTGTGCATGCAGTGTGATCGTAAATGCAGCTGTAAATCTCATTTAAAATTTATGGTTTTGTGAAAAAAAAATAAAAAATTATAAAGACAACATGGTACGGTAGTAAATGCACCCTTCCAACAAACTAGTTATGCAAATTTTTGTCTGAATTCTGCGTATCGAGAATTAAATTCGATTCGCTCACAAAATTCAGAAAAGCTTTTTTTTTTCAATTCAGACAACATACGAGATGAACTGAATACTATGTTGAACTGATTTTTACTTATTCCCATAAATGCTGTCAGAGTTGTTTGTACTGGGCAAATAAACTGTATTAGAGTCCTTTATGGTTAGAAAGATTTCCCAATTTGTTTGTTTACATAAGCAGAGTATCCTTTGATCTTGTAGCATTGAAGCCAGGTTGATGAAATTTACAACACCAGACTTTACAAAAAAAAGACAAAAACTAACCAAAACACAGACATAAACACAAACAAAACAAGTAAGCAGATGCACAAGAATCCTTTGATCATCTCGTAGTGTTAAAAACAGGTTGACGAATTTACAACAATACCCCCCCCCCCCCCCCCCCCAAAAAAAAAAAAAAAAAAATCAAACAAAAATTAAATACGAATTCAAAATAACATGCACACACACTACATCATGCTGTCAAAACAGATGCGTTAGCTCACCTGAACTCCTTATGGCTCACCAAGGGAAACTTTGGAAGATTTGTATTATAATACAGGCTATGTGGGATATACTTCTGTAAACATAACCCTACTGAACAGTGTCACCCCTTTTACCAGGCCAGATACACTTAGTGCTCTTTAACACGCACATACTACATTCCTCCTGTCCCACCGGACAGAACAAGAGGAAAGAGGGAAAAGGGAAGTGCTTTTTTCACATCTTTCCATCTCAATAAATTCTCCTTATGATCGCAGCTCTCTCAAGAAAACCAAGCAATGGTTAAACAGGAAGAAGTGACCTGCAGGGTGGAACGCCTATCAGGCAGGCTGAAGATAGATCAACGAAGGGGGGCCATTGGAAGAAGGAGAGTCGTGTGCTGCTCTACAGTCAGAGAGATAGGGTGGGATTTCACAGGCTAGCAGCACATGCTCTCACCACGCTGAGAGTTGAAAGGCGTATAGTACACGTGTGTGTTTGCAGTAGAAGGCCATGGCGTCTTTGGACTGTCGCTTTTGAGGATAAGGCAGGGTAAGATGCCTTTCCGATAATATCCTGAAATTATCCCACTGTTGCACATGTATGTTTAGACAGGGCTCAATTAATACATTTCAAAATCGAAAAGTGCTACGCAAAAAGTGTTTAATGCATGCTGTACAATGTTACTTCAATGTAAACTGTACATTTTGCAGATTTGCTCATTTTATTGATTTATTTTTTCCCACAAAAAATATGCTTTGTCACCATGGGCCCCTGGCCCATATGGCACCGCCAGTAATTCAGTTGATTGCAGTAATGCATTCATTGATTGATCACTGAAGCCACTACTGTACAAGCACATCTGCTCACTTCAGAATGAAACGAAAACGAACATTTGTTTTTTAATGTTTAAATAATAATAATAATGATAATATGACATAACACTACAACTAATAATAATAATATCTTTTAATATTATATTACTAAATATTTTATTATTTTAAAACATTAAAAATAAAATGAATTAATTGATTCCACCCTCCGTATGCTATAAGTCAAATTTTATTTTCTAAAAATGTATTAGTTTTCTGAAATATAGGAATGTGAATACATTAAAATGCACATTTATTTGTGTAAATTAGACATTTTAGACTGCAGTACATGTTTTTGGCTGGTAGAAATTGTCACAGGTACAGCTTCAAAAACATACATGAGACATAGTGTGTAAATGTGCAACTGTGTGCAATATACAGTATAGGTTATGTTGTAAATGTTGGAACATTTGTTTGATTCTAGAGTGGTTAAGTTTAGACAGGGGGCCGGTCACAAAAGGCTTCTTTTGTCTGTAAGCTATCACTAATTAAAGATGACTATTGCTCTAATTACGAAAAAGTCCAAGACGTCCAGGGTACCAGAGTAGGAAAACTTCAGAGAACACAATATAGCAGTCCTCATTAATGAGACAAGTGCAACACCATGGATCCTTCTGTCAAGGACTGGTCATATTGTCTTTTTTTGTTTTCAATTTTCTACCAGACAATATGACGACAGAGGGGGGTCCCTGGCCACATCCACTGCCAGAGAAGCTGTTCCACTTTTTCAATTGTTTTATTCCTCTCGCCCTCTGCCCCTGGTGGGAAAGTATTTAGGACTTTAGGTCTGTGACAAATAAAAATGTCATCCCTGCTCAAGTCTGCTGTGATTGTTTGTGGGCAAACCGGTGCTCGGAGGTCTTAAGATGTTGCCTTACAGTGAGAGGAGATGCTGGGAATGCCTCCGTATTCTCCACACGCCACCTTTGGTCAAGCCCAAGTTCTGGAACACCGCTGGCCCTTCCTTAACAATACCACTCGCCGCACAGGGGGTCCCCTCGAACCCAGAGCTCAAACAAATTCACATAGAAACACCATTGTACAGTAAAAAGCCTTTTGAATACGACCACCAACTGACACATCTCATCTCAGTTTAAGGGGGGAGGAAAGTGGCTGGAGAGAAGTGACTCAAAAACAAGAAAAAAATAAAACGAAATGTATCGAAAATGGAACCGTGTAGATTTGGCATAGTGGAAAAACAGAACAAAAACAAATTCATATATTTTTAACTAAAACAACTGCGCTTTTGGAAAACATTGATTTTAAAAAAAATTCGCCACTAAAGAGTTAATGGGAGGGGCATGTTTTGGTTTTGAAACCTATTTTGAAATACAATGTAATACAAGCTAATGGATTAGGCTAAAACTGTAATGTTTTCTTGCGTTCTTTTAATATTTTTTAAAAATGAGCCATGTTCACACCTTTTTTAAATCTTTTTTGTTAGAAAACTTTCACGGAGCACAAAGCAGATTGACAAAAACATTAGACGACATTTAAAGTCGTGACGTATTGTCAAGTATGGTGACCCATACTCGAAATTGGTGCTCTGCGTTTAACCCACACACACAGCAGTGAGTAGTGAACAAATGCACACACACACACACACACACACACACACACACACACCCGGAGCAGTGGGCAGCCATTTATGCTGCGGCGCCCGGGGAGCAGTTGTGGGTTCGGTGCCTTGCTCAAGGGCACCTCAGTCGTGGTATTGAGGGTGGAGAGAGCGCTGGACATTCACTCCCCCCACCTACAAACCCTGCCGGCCCGAGACTCGAACCCGCAACCTTTCGATTACGAGTCCAAGTCTCTAACCATTAGGCCACGACTTCCCATTTGTAACAGTATCAGACGTTCAGCTTATCGGTTAAACAGGAAAACTGCAAACAGGAAAACTGCAAAAATCATCTCATTTTTTGCAAACATAATTATAGAGCCAAGGGCAAATGTTGTTCCTCCCTTTTACCCTTTTATTTCCGACATGGGCCATTTTTGACCTAGTTTTCCCTAGTGAAAAATAAATATACTAAAACAAATACATTTACATATTTATGTGCTTAATAACAATACCCTGCAATTATACTTTTGGTATACTAAACCGGTATACTTGATGTCTGCTAAATTGAAACAACTAATTTTGTACTTAATGTCCTTTAATTGTGCGGAAGTCCAACTAAAGATATACTGAAGTATATTTGATTGTGCTAAAGTGGAACTATTGCGAATATACTTCAGGTACACTTAAGTGCATATATTGCACTTAAAAACCAATATTATTCAAAGATTATACGATCGTCATCAACAGTGACATTAAAACACATTTTAGGCTCAATATTAAGAAATATGCATTGTGCATGAGTAGTACTACAAATAAAGTTTAATTATCATTTTTATATCCGTAAGTCTCGAGAGATATATCAGTAAATATGATAATAGATTTGAACTAAAATATTTATTTTTACTAGGATTGACTAAATATCTTGACTGAGTGAATTTTGCCATTACAACACACTTGCCATCATATTTCTTTATATATATATATATATATATATATATATATAGACAAATTCATTTTATATTTATTTGTTTATTACTGGAAAAATAATAATTTTCTTTGGTAACTGACAAGTGTTTGTTTCAGGTAATGAATATCGGTCAACAAATTTTAACAGATCGATAGATAATTTGATTTCTAATTTATTTCAGCATCTTAAAAACTATAATAAAATGCTATTGATCTTTAATGTACAACCCTAGTTTGTATTCATTTTGGGGTGCGTTTAATTAAAACTATAAACTGCAACATACTGAAGTGCTCACTCCTTTCACATTTCTTTGGGTGGGTATCAGGTGTTCAGCAATAAACCACTTTCTCAGCAATAGTTGAAATGGTCAGTATACAGCTCCCACAAAAGCTAAGCCCCTCATGCTTTGTAAAAGGTCCGCTAGTTTGGGAAGAACTGGCCTTTGATCTGGCCTACACGACTTAGTCTAGCAAACACACAACGGCTACTCTCTCTCTCCCTCCCTCTTTCCCTCTCCCTCACTCCTTTCTTCCGTCTTTCTCAATTTGTTGCAGTGTTCAGGGGTGTCAAAGGACCCGAGCTGTGACTCTAAAGAAGAAACGGCGAGAGGGACATACACATCGGACGCTCTGACAATGCCGGCTCAGGTTCCTGTGAGTTTGCCATGGCGACCAGTGGGCCCTGACAGCAGCGGGGATCACGGTCTTGCAGAAGAAGGGTGTGTATGTGTGTGTGCAGTTGAGGGGGTGTGGGGTTATTGGGGGACACACGCCAGATGCCTTGGGGAGACGCCCTTCAGCTCACCAGCTGGGAGAGGCTAAACTGCCCCTAACGCGACGGTTTTCGGCCTTAACGGATTAGAATGTTTGTTTACGGCACACTTCGGCTATCATACGCTCATCAACACAAAAACAACGATAATATAAAATAGCACTTTTCAGCTGGTTTTGTTTCAGGACACAGATTTTACAGTAGACATGAAATGGTGACACAAAACTGTAGCAAAATTATTTATCGTATAAAAATTTTTTAAAATGGTCTTAAAGTTACCAATCTAATCAAAATGGTCAATTCTTATTTATGGAGTATTGGAATTTTATTATAAATTAAATTAATTCATAAATACTTCCCCTTCCCCTCTTATTAGTAAAGATTACAATAAGGGTTTTCACAGCATTGCCATAGAATAACTATTTTGGTTAAATTTTGAAATAAATTTCAAACCTAAAAAATAACAACAACAACAAAAAAACATTTTGGTTCCCCAAACCTTTAAGCAAAATTTTCTTTAACAAACTTTTTTTTTTTTTTCCTTAAAGAACATTTTAAAAATCCAAAGATCCTTTTTCCGCTCTAAAGAACTTTCTGTGGAATGGATAGTTTCATTGGACTATTAAGGTTCCTCGTGGAACCATAGATGCCAATAAAGCAAAAGTTTTTGTCTTTTTTGAAGGTGAAACAATAATTTCATCCCTCCAACAACCTGTGATTCAAATGAGATTGGAAACTGACAATGATCTAATTGGTTCCCGATGGACAAAATCAAGTCCCGCCCAACATTTTTTTTTTCTCGTTCGAGAAGGCATTTCTTTTGGATATGTGTCAAAAAAGAGCGACTTATGTTTCATGCTGACTTTAAAATCAAACATTCACATTTATCAATATGAGCCTGAACAATAATGACATAGACTGAACAAGAAAATTGTTGTTTGATATGTTTGATGAATTTGATAGTTTCACGCTCCAAACATTTAATAATTCATGCTAATGAAACACGGCCAGTGCAAACCATGTTCATCCTGCAAACAATATTTAATATAGTCAATGACGCATTTATTTTACCTTGCAAAATTTCATTCATGGTTCTCGAAGATAAGAGCATTTCATGCAAACTGTCCATGTTAGCATCCCTACCAAAATACTGTTAAGTTTGATTTTGAAGACAGCATGAAACAAAAAATGTACTGTATTTTTGATGTTATCAATCTTATTGTGAATAATTAACAAGTGCATTTTTTTACCTCATAATTAGAATGTCACAATGTAACCATGGTGAAGTATTCCATACTTCTCCAATCATTCCATCCGCTTAAACTCTGTCCTTTTACAATCTTCTGCAAGCTCCAGTCCAATCAGCAACTGATGGATATAACCAAGTCTCCACCCTATATTTTCTGTTTTGATAATCCATTACACTTGACTGTACGTCACAATATGGAAGAAAATATCTGTTGCTACTTTTAAGACTTTAACAAAAAAAAAATATGCAAAGCCTTTTTCTTTTCCTTCCTAAAATTACAGTTTTGCATTTAGCATTGTTTTGATTCTGCCACATTTGATAAGAATTGACCTGCGGCCTACTTTTGGGTCGCAATCCTCCATTTGGGAACCAATGCTCAGTTTAAACCCAACCTTTTTCTTATTGACTAGCATCACAGCAAAGACGTAATGGACCGACTGCGTAATCTCTGCAGGCAACTGTGATATGATTACAGTCTCACATTGACCTGTAGGGGTTGAGTAGTCTGTTTACACCCAAAACCTAAGAGAAAACTACATCAGCTGCACCTGAATCTGCCTTTTACTTCAATACTACATCTGTGCTAATCTCAATGCTAAAATGCTAATCTGTTGTTTTACAATAACCGCTTCAATTTACAGTAAAATGATCAAACATGCGTCTTAGACTGTACAGAGGAGATAAAGTAGTTTGTAAACGTATTACCATCTCTGGGACGCAAACATCTGCGCGCCCCCCTGCTGGAGGACACCGGTACTGGCGGCTGAGTTTTGGCATAATCTCAGCTGGCAACTGTGAGTAGTATGTCACCCCTCTCACAGGCGCTGCTGGGGTTCTGTCACACACAGCACTCGTACACCCTGATGAAATAACTTTGGTCTCCATCGGACAGAAGAGAGCAACCTGTGGATGAGAAGTCAAAGTATAATAGAATCACGCTGAAATCTGCGGCAAGGCTGAAATGTAAATGTTTAAAGTGTTTGTTATTCATTCAGAATATTATTAGCTCACAGACTTGTTCACCAATTCCTAACTACAATCCATCCCTTCACCTGTGAGGACTTTCTGATGTTGGTGATACTGCATCAGGAACTGATTGGATGATATCTAGGAGCCATCAGTTCTTGATGCACTCCCTTCAGCATCGAAAGAGACACCCGTGAGTCTTTTAACTTTTACGATCCAGTACATGGATGTCAGTGAACAGTATTAAAGTGTAAGTGAGATGATACTGTAATTTGTATGTAGTTTTGAACAGCTTATATAGATATTAAAGATGCAGAATGCAATTACCTATCCGCTAATTTATAGGCCTAATCTGTTTGTTTAAGCGGCCAGATATAGTAATATTGCTGTAGTATTGCTGTGGTTATTTGTCTTGTAGAGTTAAACACATCATATGACACATTGTACATTGTTTTGTGCTTTACTTTTTCATAACGAGTTTTCCACTGTTTTCAATAAAGTTATATTTGATTTTTTTTCTGAATATAAATTATCTCTGCTCTTCATATGACACCAAACCTTTTACTTTAACTAAGAGGCATACAGTCAAACCAAAAATGATTCAGACACCAGATATAATTTTTTATATTGGGTGCAGGACACTATAGTTATTATAAGTAAGAATAGCTAATTAAAACAAAATGTGTTATAATATAACCAAAAAATCTTCATACAGTGAACTACCAGTAAAACTGATAAAAAAAGTTGGGCCAAAAATTATTCAGACACTTTGACCTGACCATGTTTTAAGCGTTTTTTTTTATTTATTTGCTAATGGACCCTTTTACACCACAGACTAAACAAAATTAAGCATTGCTTGGTAATTGATTGACCTAAAGTGGTATTATCTAATTATGTAGGCTACTTAAATTGAACAGCTGACAGCCTTTAACCGAAATGATTACATACCTTTCTATCAAAGTTTTCTGACATTATCAAGATGAATTTGTTCTGACACAGTTTAACTCTGAGTCCTTGTCATATTTTATTACCATTTTCTAAGTTATAGAGAATAAACTGTGATTATGTGAGAAATGAATACATTTTGGTTTGACTACCATTATTTTTGTTTTTATACAAACAGCCACATAAAGTATTCTAACACTTACAGTAAGTAACACTTAAAATGTCAGAATGTCACTGCATTAGAGGATAAAAATATCAATAAATATATCTGTTTTAATGCCATTTGCTATGCCATTTAGTTCGGCATTTTACATTTTAAGAGTGGCCTCGATATTATGCGGTCAGTCATAGTTTTTGCCTGAGAAATGTTAGAGCGCTCTCTGCCGGTTAACTTGAGCTGTAGAGGCCTGTTGAGTAAACATTCAAATTATGAATTTTATAGTTGGTTGTTTGGTATATGTAACACACAGAAAATACATTTTATATTAACGAGGGAAATAGCAAAAAGATGCCCTGCATCTATCACGAGTTTAACGACTTTAATGAGCGCTACAAGTATCTTGTGCTGCTGTTTATTATCCTAGTGGCCACCAAATGCCATATGATCAGCACATGGAGTAACTCCGCTTCACTCGGCTTGAGGCCACTCTTAAAATTGTATGCAGTTTGAGAGCGCCAACATTGTAGCATTGTCTTTCAAACAACATCAGTTGAACAACGGAAGAGTTAAAAACACCGGCAGCTCACATGAGCTCGAAGGGAGGCAGAATTAAACGCACCAAAAATGTGCGTAATTTGGATTCGGATGATGCGCCTTCACTAGCGCAATCAATAATCGACGAGCAGCCAAATATTATGCCTGCCGGGCCGAAGACACTTCCATCTAAAAGTGAAAGAGTAACAACAAGCCCCCCCAGCAAACCAGATGGTTCTCCAACATCAGAACAAGTGGTCAAAGATGAGCCATGTGGCCAGGTAAACAAACTCACACAACGATAGTATTTTTTTCAGTAGGTACATTCGTGTCTCACATAGACAAATGTGTATGGATATAAAGCTTTTAACACACGTTTTCATTTCGTTTATGCCTTTTTTATCATGAGAAAATTTTGGCCTGTCCTGAATATTTTGGCCTCATGTGTTTCTAACATATAAGACATGGATGAATCCATATTGTGAGCAAAATTCTAAATATTAGTTCTGCTCTGTGGCATAATTAAATAACACTGAGATTAAACAAACAAAAAATATGTCTGAATATTTGATATTATTAATAAAACAATGTAGCGTCATAATTATTATAAGTCATAATTATTAATGTTATTGTGATTGTGTAACTCTTGTTTAAGTGTAAAGCTACAAATTTCTCATTTGGGAATGATAAAGGTTTAATTATTAATCAAATAATACACTGTTTTTACAAACCCACCAAATTCAGTTATTAAATAAAACTTATTAAATTGACAGCTGTCAATATCAGTCAAAAAAGAAAACTAAACATTTACATTAATAAATATGAAATGAAAGCTAGAATTCTCTCTCTCTCTCTGGTCTTTCAAAAAATTACATATATTAATTTTGGATGAAAGTATGCAATTTATTAAATGTCATATATTTAGTAATCACTTCATAAAAGTTCTTAATGAGTTCAAAATTCTTTTCATGGAAATAACTAAACCTACTAAAATCTTTCCAAGGAAATAGCTAAACCTCTTTCTTGCAATGGATCAAATGAAGTTCTCCAGCACCCTAAAGTTAAAGATGAGAGGATGTCGGTCCGGAGGTCTAGTTCTACAGCTGCTTCAGGTGATTTCATATGTTCACTGATATAAGTAATCATATTCACACATCTCTCTATGTTCTTATATTTGTTAGTAAAGGTACTACCGCACCACATATACTCACTGTTTCTTGTTCAGTATGATTTAATTGCTTTAATATTCACTTTCATGACTGTCCAGCAACCCCTGGGAATCTCGATCCTGAAATCTTCATCCAGGGAATGCAGGGATACAAATGGACAGACACAGACCTGGAGTTTGTCTACCAAACCAAATGGAACAAGCGAGTTCAACAGGCACAGGTCAATGAATGGATGGATTTTTGGATGGAATATTAGTGTACTGCATAGTATACACTAAATACTGCGTACTGTTTTAAAAAGTGCTGCAAGTTATGTAGTGTTAAACATTTCCAATTATATCAAATGCTGTCCAGTTATCATCTAAAAAAAAATCTCAGGTTATTTGCCATGTTTATTCCACTATTTACATTAAATTTTGTTTAAAACCACTGTTTATATTATTAATTTGCATATTGAAATTTGTGCATTTTCCCACTTACACTCCGATCATTGTCATTAACATTTTCTTTTCATCTTGAGAAATAAATTGAACCAAGAGGACATTTTCATGGCAATTTGGTTTACAGCAAGAGTTAAGTGACTTGCAGAAGTCTCTGAAGAGCATGAAACAAATGCGGGACATGGGCTTTGCTGCGCTTGACAAAATACAAACAGAGCTTTCTAAGGTAATAAATTACACTTTTACAGTGCATTTTATCACTTTATATCCACCAATTTCATAATGTGATTCTTGTCAAACACGTGTCTGATCTCAATGTTTGTTGCTCTGGTGTTTGAGGTGGTGTCGTGTGAACGTTTACAGCAAATTTCCATGGAAATACTTCTGAGGTCCAAGAGCTCTAGTCAGCTGGAAGGGCTTGATCTTAAAGCTCTCCTTACCAAGCTCAATGTTGCTGATGTGCACTGCACTACTGCTGAGGAGAAGGCAGATGTCAGCAAACTCAAGACAGAGCTGGAAAAAGCACAAGAATCAAGGTATTAACCAGACCGCTTGCACAGAATGAAATAATGGCTTTTCTAATGGTACTTACCCATGCAAAACTCACTAGCATGATGCTAAAATGTTGCCATGTGGTTGCTGGAGTGTTCTGGGTGGTTTCTTACCCCCAAGACTTCTGTGTCCCGACTTGTATTAAGATGTTTTGCCAGTTTTATTGTCCACGGTCCACCAGAAAACCGCTAAATTCTCAGTTCTACATCTCTTCTCAACATATAGTTGTTGCTGCAGATTACCAGTGTGTAGATTTTCGATACATCTACCTTTATTTTGTTTGCAGAGAAAAGGAGGAGCGACTCATGAAGGACATTGACAACTATGAGGAGAACATCAAACATATCAAGGTAATCGCTAGCAAGAGCACATCCTCAGTCATTGTTGGAAATGTGTATATTTTGAACGTTTCACACTTAAGATGATCCTTTTTTGTGTGGGAAGGTAAACGTAGATACGCTGAAAGCAGAAATATCTGCTCTGGAATCCCAGCTGTCCAGTAAAAAGGTTAGTGGATCACTTTTGATTACCGTTTGCTTTGTCCTAGCTGATACTTTTAATACTTAGCAGTTGGGCTGCGATGATAAATCGATGCAAAATCGATTCTCCGAATGCATTGCGATACTCTCTGGAATAGATTCTGAGTTTAGATTTAAACAGCAGATGGTGCTCTAATCTAGTTTTTACTCAAATACTTATGAAGAAGAGTCCTGCGCTTGTTCGTTTGGCTGAGTCATGTAATTTCACCTCAGAATGCTTTTATGACGCGAGATTAATGTAAACACAGCCCACTGTGAACACAAATTTTATGAACGATTATTTTAGGTTCAAGTGTTCAATCTTGATGATGAAGAATTGATGCTGAATCATTTCATCGATTTATTTCCTCAGCCCTACTTAGTAGACATTAAAACAGAATAAAGGCCTGTTACATCAATGACACTAACTGTAATGTCAACAATAATTGTAATAATAATTTTTCCATACTGCTGTAACGATAACAGAGGAATGATACCATTGGAAACACTTGTAGAACGTTAAAAACATTGTATGATAAAAACATTGACAGCATTGAATGAAAACATTGACTTTAAAGAGTTTGAGAAGTGGCAGATGACAAAACTGCATCGTGCTTATAATAAACAAAACCTTATCCTCTGTTTATGAGAACACTAATATAGTTATAATTCTTGGTGTGAATGGGCCTACACATTTTTAGTCAATGAAATTTGCTTTCGACTCTTGTAGGAGAAACCACAGTCAGCTAAACCACAGAAAAAAGGCCACAGAGGCACCAATCCCTCAACTGCCCCTAATCCCCCAAAAACACCTTCAGGCCCCAAACCTCCTGCTCCAAAAGCCTCCAAAGCTCCTGCTGCTTCAAAAACCTCTAAACCTACTGCCACCCTGAGAGCCCAGACTGCCTCCAAATCTCCCGCCTCACCACCTGTGCTAAAAACCTCCAAACCTCCTGCTCCAAAACCCTCCAAACCTACTTCTCCTGCTCCAAAAACCTCCCAACCTACTCCTGCTCCAAAACAGTCCAAACCTACTTCTGCTCCTCCTGCTCCAAAACCCTCCAAACCTACTTCTCCTGCTCCAAAAACCTCCCAACCTACTCCTGCTCCAAAACAGTCCAAACCTACTTCTGCTCCTCCTGCTCCAAAACCCTCCCAACCTACTCCTGCTCCAAAACAGTCCAAACCTACTTCTGCTCCTCCTGCTCCAAAACCCTCCAAACCTACTTCTGCTCCTCCTGCTCCAAAAACCTCCAAACCTCCTGCTCCAAAACCCTCCAAACCTACTTCTGCTCCTCCTGCGCCAAAACCCTCCAAACCTACCACCACCCCAGAAGCGCCAGAGGGTGATGTCAGAGGCCTCCGCCGCTCGAAAAGAATCGCTGGTAAGAAAAAGTAGTGAAGAATCTGCTCAGAAATGTTCCTGATCAGTTCATTCCTCCAGCTCAGGAAGTTGTCTTCATATGTTCTTACTCTCATTCAGGACAGACCTCTTTTTGAAAACGTTTTAATTTGCAAAGATGTGATTTACAGTAGGCTTTTAGACGTGGGAGTAGTTTGGTGCCCTCTAATGGATATTTTGAGTTTAGCATTTATGGACACTCAATGGCGGAAATCGGATGTAATTCTGTCTAATGGTGTAACCACACATTAATGTAGTTTTTTTGTTGTTACTCCACATATTAAGTGTTTTTTTTTGTTTTTTTTCTTTGGAGATGAATAAAAAATTTTTTCAACCCTCTATAAAACCATCTGGATTGTGTGTTGTAGAAGGAACATCGGAGAGTTGTCGTTCAGAGTTGGGGAGTAACTAGTAACATGTAACAAAATTACATAATTTAATTACAAAATAAATGTAACTGTGATCTGTTACAGTTACTGAGGAAAAAAGTGCAATTCAGTTACAGTTACGTATGAAAATGTTAGCGATTACAAGGGGTTACATCAGAATATTTTTCACACACACATATATATATATATATATATATATATATATACATTTTAACCTTTTATTTGGATCCATAAGACAAGCAACAAAAACGGAATCCAAATACCTTGGGAAATCAGTTTGCAAGATGTCAGGTACACATGGCTAACATACATTCACAAGTCCTTATATTTATAACACTCAAGGATAGATAAAACATCTTCGTTTCCATATTTGCATACTCTCTATAATGGCTGAAACTGAAAAATGTTTGCAAAACTGAAACTGCAGTCCTTTAATCACATTCTTGTGCACATGACCTAAACTTCAGATTTGATTTTCTTTCCCAAATTGCATTGACTGCTCAAATATGAGACATCAATAACATTTTTCTTATGATTTTAAATCTGTGTTTAACCTCAGAAAGATCTCAAAGTAAAAAGAGGTGATAAAGTCTGATTTTTTGGTGGCTGCTTTAAAATGAAATTATAATCTTAATTCTAGTGAAGAAGGATTTTAAAAAGTCAAAGTAATCATTGTTGAGTACCTCAAGGTTAACCCTGCCTGCTCTGAATGTTTCAAAATGATTAACAGTTGAAAACTTTTATTTGAAACATACTCAAAAAGTAATCAAATATAAGAAGTTGTAAAGTAACACTTATTATTAAGTTACACTACTTCTTACATTTTAAATAGGGTAACTTGTAATCTGTAACCAAAGTAAACTTCCCAACACTGGTCATATTACAACATGAATTCTGGAAAAAATAAATGAATAAAATGAAAACTAAAAGAATTTCACATCACATGAGCCATTATTTTATTCACAATAGAACATGGATAACATAAATGGTTAAACTGAGATACTTTACAATTTTCTGCACAAAATGAGCTAATTTCAAATTTGATGACTGCTACAGGTCTCAAAATATTTGGGACGGGGGCATGTTTACCATGGTGTAGCATCTCCTCTTTCTGTTCAACAGTTTGAAGACATCTGGGCATCGAGGTTATGAGTTTTGGTGTTGGAATTTGGTTCCATTCTTTCCTGATATAGGTTTCCAGCTTCGTTTAATGATGTGCCAAATGTTCTCTATAGGTGAAAGATCTGTACTGCAGGCAGGTCAATTCAGCACCCGCACTTCTCTACTACGAAGCCATGCTGTTATAATAGCAGCAGTATGTGGTTTTGCATTGTCCTGCTGAAATACACAAGGCTTTCCCTGAAATAGACGTCGTCTGGAGGGGAGCATATGTTGCTGTAAAACCTTTATGTACCTTTCAGCATTCATAGTGCCTTCCAAAACATGCAAGCTGCCCCCACCGTATGCACTTATGCACCCCCATACCATTAGAGATGCTGGCTTTTGAACTGAACTCTGATAAGGTCTCCCTCCTCTTTAGCCCGGAGGACATGGCATCCGTGATTTCCAACAAGAATGTCAAATTTGGACTCGTGATCATAGAACACTTTTCCACTTTGAAACAGTGCATTTTAAATGAGCCTTGGCCCAATTAATTAGATGTTAGATGTTCTCCTAGCTGAATCTTTTCAAAATTTCTTGCTTTTTCAGCTCTTTGTTGCCCCCGTGCCAACTATTTTCAGACCTGTAGCAGGCATCAAATTTGAAATGAGCTCATTTTGTGCAAATTATAAAATTTCTCAGTTTAACCATTTATGTTATCCTTGTTCTATTGTGAATAAAATATTGGCTCATGTGATTCAAGATTGCTGTTGCAGATTTTCCAATGGTAAATACTACAGACCCCCGCATCTCTTAGTAATAAGATGATCTCTGGTGGTTTCTTGAAGCTGGCTAGGTTATTGCGTTCTCTGTGGTTTCTTGTGGTTGATAATGTTCCAGGTGTTTTCTATGGTGTTTTGAGTGATTGTCAGGTCATTGCTAAGTACAGCGCTAATTTAATTCTTATGGTTGCTTACCTCCCGAGTCCTTAAATGTAAACTGTTGGCTTGTCTGTCATTATTCCTACATTACTTGAATTTATTATATTGAATTATATTATATAGCCCACTTAAAGGAGTGAATTCATTCAGTGTGATGCTAATAGGCAATCTCTATAGCAGCTATAAATTATAGGACTGAATAATGTCCACTTTATGGACACCATGAGACGACTTCAGCCATTTTAACGTATCCAAAGGGTTTAAAAAAAAATAGTGAGTAACTTTTCTTTGCAAACACTACTAATAATGATTCAAATGTAAACCATTAGCATGCAATAAGACCGCTTTCATCAAATTTGAGGCCCCCTTGGTTTGTGCTATCTGAGTAACTTTCTGAGTAATTTAACTTTTTTTTTTTTTACCATAGACTGGAATTCTACACAAATATAATACATACATACACATGAAAAGCTGGAACATGGAAGGTCTGTAGAGGAAACACATTAACGCTTTGCTGACTCAACTAGAGTCACCCGTTATTGTTGGCTTGGAAATGGTGGATGAGAGACCGTGTGAGAGTCCAAATGTGGTTAACATTTCATACGGCAGGGAACAACTTCTACTGGGTTTACATGAACAGATTTCTGCTGGATCAGTTAAAATCGGTGTTGAAGTCGGGTACACTTTCAAAACAGTTGATTTTGGAAATTTTGTTTAAGATGTCCCAACACTAATGTTTTCCAGGCCCTATCTGGTTTCAGACTATATTTCAGTGTTTTGGAGTTAAGACATGTTTGTATTTCATTAGCATGTACCAAAATTAAACTTTGCAAACCACTTTCATAACACTTTTGATCGATTAAACATTTGAATCAGTCTTTTTTTTCCTCACATAAACCTATCATATTGCTTCAGAATATTTTGAATATCATTCACTGGTAGTATTTATTTTAGATGAATGGTTCACCCAAAATTTTGGAGATTTGGAGAAATTTAGCATTATAGAATTTCCTCACCAATGGATCCTCTGCAGTGAATGGGTGCCATCAGAATTAGAGTCCAAACAGCTGATAAAAACATCACAATAATCCACAACTGATATCACATGGACTATTTTAATGATGTCCTTACTACCTTTCTGGGCCTTGAACATGTCAGTTGCATTGCTGTCAATAGAGGATCAGAAAGCTCTCAGATTTCATCAAAAAGATCTTAATTTGTGTTCCGGAAGATGAACAAAGGTATTACGGGGTTAGAACGACATGAGGGTGAGTAATTAACAGGGACGTGCACAGGGGGTTGCTCAGGTTGCCCTGGCAACTGCCCAAATGCCCTTTTCGACTCACGTTGCCCTTCCGAGGAAAAAAAAACAACATCGTACAATGCATGCAGATTTTCACGTAGGCCTAGATTAATAATAATAATAAAAAAAAAAAATTCGGGCACCGAAAGTGAAAGTCAGTAGGGGAAGGGCAAACTCTGTTTACGTGGCTGCTGCAGCGCTGCACGTGACGGGCACCTGAGCTGAGCCTGCATGAGCGGGCGCGAGATTGTCGCGGTTGTCGGGTGAGGCGTCTCAACGTTGTCGGAAAAGGTGAGTTTGTGATGTATAACAAACGAATGATCATCATCATCATCAAGTTTTATGAAATGAATTAAAATCTTCATAAATCCAGGCTGCGTTTGCCACGTTTAGCCTGAATAATCAGATGGATAGCTAGCTTGCAGACAAGCAGCCTAGCTAGGCTACTATTTTTTTGGTAGGCATTAGGCAAACTAAGCTACATGTCTGTCTGCTAATAGTTAGTTTCTCATATTTCGTTTTAGCAAGAAGAATGAATGATGGAAGTAATGTATCACATTAATTATTTTATTCAAAATGGTTAAATGCCTAAATCCTATCACATTTTGGGTGTTGTTTTGAAGCCAAGATGTCCACTGAAAAGAGGCGGATTCAGGAGAGGGAGAGACAATTAAGGGAGGCAGCAAAGGGCACCACATCACTGCAGGGTTGGCTGCGAAAAAGTCAACCAGCAGGTGAGACAGAGACTTTGCACTGTAATAAAGATGAGAGGACATGACACTGTGTAGGCGAATTGTGACCCCGGATCACAAAACCAGTCTTATGTTGCACGGGTATATTTGTGGCAATAGCCAACAAAACATTGTATGGGTCAAAATTATAGATTTTTCTTTTATGCCAAAAATCATTAGGATATTAAGTAAAGATCATGTTTCATGAAGATATTTTGTAAATTTCCCACCTTAAATATATAAAACATTTATTTTTGTGAATGGATGCAGCACTATCGCCAATAGAAATGGACAACTTTAAAGGCGATTTTCTCAATATTTCGATTTTTCTGTACCCTCAGATTCCAGATTTTCAAATAGTTGTATCTCGGCCAAATATTGTCCTATCCTAACAAACCATACATCAATGGAAATATTATGTAGTCAGCTTTCAGATGATGTATAAATCTCAATAAAAATATTTTGTGGTCCAGGGTCACAATTGATTAATTAATCAGACTCATATTTTAGCCTACTAATGGCAATGTTTAATAATTACATTACATTTAAGATGAGGAGGAGCAGTCACAAGCCTCCAGACTATGTGAGGAAAATGTGGACCGGGAGGAGGCACATAGGGCAGGTAGGCCTAAGTGATGATCACCAAATATGAGATGAGAGGACCATGCTAGAAAGTATAGGGTTAAAGAGCTGCATGCTAAATAATTGTAATCTAAAAAAACATAGGCTATTTTAGAGGTCATTTCAAAGATCTTGCCTGAGCAGAACATAAATACCACTAGTGGGCATTACAATAATAATGATAATGGCAATAACAATAATATGTAATTGGATAGATGATGAGCCCAGTGCATCAGCTGCATTCAGAGAGCCAGAGCCAATCCCAGATGAGATCAGGACAGACTGACAAAATAGGGAAATGACAGATGAGCAAGAGGATGAGATGAGGGAGACGAGAGCATCAGCAAGAGATATTGAGATGATGAGTAGGGCAGAGTCAACAGATTTAGATTTTTTGCTGAGGTTGGCTAATCCCACAGATCCAGCTCATGTACAAAGCAGCAATCTTAAATACGATCAGAATTTCATCACATTTTCCAATTCAGTCGGGCCTTGCCGTCCTATGGTAAAGTTCCCTAAAAATACAGATGGGCGCTCTTTTCAAGCCCAGTGGTATAACGATGACCCCTGGCTGGAATATTCTCCACTGAATGATGCCATGTATTGCTTTAGCTGCAGGAATTTTATGAATGAGGAAAGATTTCAGAGCAGGACAGGATGGAAGTCTGTAGGGATAAACTTGTGGAGGCAGGCCAAAGTGAAGATTAAGGAGCACCGCAGCAGTGAATTGCATATGCTAAGCATGATTAGGTGGAATGCCTTTACAAAAGATACACTGCAGAGGGCTTTTGCAGTAGCTGATTCTCAGATGGAAGCAGCCAAAGAAAGAGAAAGGCAGAAAAACAGAGAGATTATGTTCCGTTTAATAGACATCACATTATATCTGGCAAAACAAGCTTTGGCCTTTAGGGGAAATGAAGAAGGCTTGCCAAGTTCAAATAGAGGAAATTTTCTGAACCTGGTGGATTTGCTTGGCCAATATGACAGCGTACTCGGGCTTCATCTTGATGCAGTCAAGGAAAAACAAGCAAAGTCAAACCAAAGGTGCCAGGTGTCTCTCCTGTCCAATAGGACACAAAACGACCTCATAAAAGCACTTAGTCTTTATGTGAAACGAATCATACAGAAGGAAGTGACAGAAGCATCACAATTTTCTATTTTGCTGGACGAGACCACTGATGTGTCACATATTGAGCAGGTGTCCTTTGTTGTGCGATATGTCCACAACAGGACTATAAAGGAACGCTTTGTCCAACTATGTGATGTGGCATCAACAACGGGAGAGGCACTGGAGAATGTAGTGATGAAGCTACTTGAGCAAAACAACTTCAACATTCAAGATGTCTGTGGACAGGGATATGATGGAGCTGCCAATATGAGTGGACGCTACAATGGGCTGCAGTCCCGGATTCAGAGACAAAATGAGAGAGCATTATATGTGCACTGCCATGCACATTGTTTAAATCTCGTTTTAGTTGAGAGTGCAAAATCCAACAAGCACTTTGTGGATTTCTTCACAGTCGTTGAGAGGCTATACACATTCATTGCCAACTCTACAAAGCGCCATGCTGCATTTGTGGATACTCAAAAAGCGATGAATCCAGACCAACGTGTCCTTGAACTACAGAGGCTTTCAGACACCCGGTGGAGCTGCAGGGAAGATGCTTTAAAGACAATTAGGAAGGTCCTCCCTGCTGCCCTACAGTACTTGAGAGATCTGAGAGAGTGTGACCCCCCCGATCTGGCTGCAGGAGAAGCTAAAATGCTGTTGAGCAGCATAGATTTTGAATTTTTGCTGTGTCTTGAAATAGCAACGCCAGTGTTCATGGAGACATCAGTTGCCTCAAAAGTACTCCAGCAGGATGACCTGGACTTGGCTGCTGCTTACTCTGTGTTAGATGGTGTCTTGAAGCGAGTAGTGGAACTGAGGAGAGACAGCAAATTCTCACAAATATACAACACTGCCACAACAATTGCAGAGGAAAATGACATAAGCATTCCCACAAATATTCCAGGTAGACAAAGAAAAGTCCCTGCAAATCTGAAATACACTTCCAAATCAGCAAGAGAAGATGATGCATTCCAGACCTTGGGGGAATATTACAGGGGAAGGACATACTATACCTTTCTGGACAGATTGAGACAGGAGCTTGAGAGAAGATTTTACGGGGAAGGGAAGACTCGGGACATTGTGATGTCACTGCAGAGACTCACTGACCCAGAGCAGTGGAAGGATATTGGCCAAGGTGTTGATACAGCACATTTACTATGTGAGTTTTATGGACTTCGGGGGGAAGAGACCAACCTTCAAACAGAGCTGAGAGTCTTCCGTACGTCTTACAAGTGTCCCAAGAGGACAGTCAAGTCTATGCTCGAAGTATTCAAGGAAAACAATGCTAACGTTATATTCCCCACACTATTCAAACTAATCAAAATATATGCAACGGTAGAACGATCCTTTTCAAAGCTGAAGCTGGTCAAATCAAGGCTCAGAAATCAGTGTGGTCAAGAGCGGCTGTCTGACCTCCTCCTGCTGGTCATAGAGAAGGACATAGGAATCGACAAGAAAGAAGTTCTGAAGATTTTTGTTGAAATGGCCCCTAATAGGCGGCTTCTCTTTTGAAGATTTGCATGTTTAGTGTGTAAATTTGGAGAAACCTATCAGTGACTTGATAGGATATTGATAGGGATATTGATGTAGGGATTTTCATGACTCAAGTCATGTTTTTCTGTGTTATTATTAGTAGTAGTTAAGGTGATTGAGTGCTGTATTTCAGTGTTTTACTTCTTTGTGTATATATATTTTAATAAAGACCCTGTTATTCTCAGTCCTTCATATAGCCCGTGAGTTGTTTTTTTTTGGGGGGGGGGGCCCTTTTTTCAGGTCAGAGCAACTGCCCCTCAAAATTCCTGTGCACGTCCCTGGTAATTAATGACAGAATTTTCATTTTTGGGTGAACTATCCCTTTATATTAAACAGATGTACTTTACCTTTAAGAGGTTAGAATGTGAAATCACATTGCTTCTTACAGACAGACATTAGACAGTCTTTGCATGACAGACCAAGATAGGATTATTAAATATTTAAGTGAATGATGCCTGCAAAAGCTGCCCAGCTGTACCAACAAGCGGTTTCCTGTGTCCAGACTCACCAAAGGCCTTTATAGAGAGACGGGACAGTAGGAACACCCTAGCATTAAATCACACGTTACTACACCATGTACACCAACATGGTGTAGTAGTCTTTGCTAGGTATCCTTCTGGCCAATGTCTCAATCAAAAGCAAACTCAATTGTGACACGGGTGACCTCATGATTGAGATGGAAAGATTTCGTTCTCTTTGCTTTCACAGGCACAGCCATCTGCTATTCTCTCTCTGATTTCATCAATGGAGCATTGAGACACCCGGTTAAAAGGTGAATTTCTGGTCTTTGCACGTGTCAAGTGTAGCTCGGGGTTTATGACAGGCCTTGAGGGTCAATCTGGGGCTTACTGTAATAAAATAAAGCTCCCCATAATAAATCAACCACATAAAAATTCATTCCTTGTCCATCAGGATATGGAATTTACACACTTACAAAAATGTTATATAATTGTTGTCATAATTAAGTTGGCTTTTTTTATTTTATTAAATCAGATGGTTTTAAGCTTTTTTATATACACTAAAGCTGGATATTTTCAGTCATGTTAGCAACATGCTAAATAATGCTAAACATGCTAGCAATATGATAATCATGCTAGAAACATGTTAGCAATATGTTAATCATGCTTGAAACATGATTAGCAACATGCTACTCATGCTAGAAACAAGAAGTTAGTATATGGGCCATTCTACAGAATTGGTGCAAACTGCTGTCCCTCATCCAAAAAACACATTTGAAAAGCATTTAATTATTAAAATCTTAGATGTTTACTAAGATCCTTCAATTATCTATTGAAACCCACAATAATATTTAAGATATCAGCAAGCTTTATATAAAATCATCATTTATGGGCTACTTTCAATTAGGAGGTGGCTGTCCAAAACCCTAACCCCTAAATTTCAACTTGTGAAAATTATATTGAAAAATGTTTTGCAAATTTTTCCATTCTTGTTTTAAATTTTTTTTTTTTTTTTTTTTTTTTTTTTTAATGAAGTTAAAAAAATATTTATTTTATATTTTATTTTTAAATCATGAAACTTTATCTAAAAAAAACGTGTCCTGCATTTTCATGTCACTACCAAAACAGTGAATGTTGTAGTCCATTGGCTGAGACTGATTTTAACCACACCCCTACATTTTTGATCAGGAAATATTCCTGTCCTTCTCTCTAATGTGTTATAAGGTGAGTAGATTTGATCCCATCATTTTGAGGTAAATGTGTTCTAAAGTCTAAAAATCTGTGTGTAACTTTAAGGAATGTCACTACCAAACTCATTTTTTCTGCTATTGAGAAAACTTTTTTGGATGTTATTCCATAAAATTTAGTTGTTATATGTGTTCAACTGTTCTGACCAGTGATTGCTAACCATGTGCTGATTAGCATCTTCGAGCTAGGCTCAAAAGTATCTAAAATTGTCACTACCAAAACAGTCACAACCGAAACATGTCTTGAAGTTTCGGTTGTGACATTATTGTTTTGGTAGTGACAAAAGGGAACACATAATCCTTTATTTGGAGGAATAAAGTACATTTTAGTACAGTTATGCAAATAATTACTACTGTAGTATGTTTTAGTAGTGTTTTAGTGTTTTAGTATGCGAGATTCTGTTAAAATTCTGTAATGTGATGAGGTTACAATTACTTAAGGTTGCAGTCCATGATACTAGCTTAGGTGTAAGGTTGTTGTCAGTAATGTTAATTTCTATGATTAACTTGACAGGGAGAATGACATAAAACACCAACATGCCTAAAAAAAATAGAAAAACTACAGAAGAGAGACAGAGAGATTACAAACAAAGGTTGAGGGAAGACCCAGTGAAGTACGAGGAATGCTTAAGGAAAGAAAGAGAAAGAAATAAAAAACGAAGGGAAGAAGGAAAGTTGACGAGTATCAGTGAATTATCTGACAGGGAGCAAAGACATGTCAGAAAAGCATTTTTTGTTTTTTCCCACAAATTTTGCATGTATGCAAATTGTATAATATCCAAGGTACGCTTTTCTAGTAATTGTGCAGTTAATTCTCATATTGTATTTTCAGAAAATGCTGGAATATTTTCCTTCTCCCCAAATTTGTCACTACCGAAACACAATATTAAATAATTTATTAAGAAGGCTTATAATGACCTATTAAGATTTTGTTTACATCTACCTTATAAATATATATTTTTTCTATTTGTAAAAAATATTTTTACAGGTTAAATCAATAAAGATTATAATTTTAATAATATTTTAATTGTAATTTATGAGATTTAATGTATTTTGAACCCAATCTTTCTTTGTAGAAGGCATACGTTTATCGTACTGATTTCAAAGTTAAGGATTCATTAGTTTGAATATGCATTGAACCAAACACTATCATAACATTACAAAAAATGTTTCAATATAATTTTCACAAGTTGAAATTTAGGGGTTAGGGTTTGGGACAGCCACATCCTAATTGAAAGTAGCCCATAAATGATGATTTTATATAAAGCTTGCTGATATCTTAAATATTATTGTGGGTTTCAATAGATAATTGAAGGATCTTAGTAAACATCTAAGATTTTAATAATTAAATGCTTTTCAAATGTGTTTTTTGGATGAGGGACAGCAGTTTGCACCAATTCTGTAGATCAACCTGTTCAAAGCAACATGTAAAAAGTTGTAATTTGTAAAACTGTTGAATACTCCTTAGAACAAAGGAAAATTATTCTGAAATTAATGTTTTATGTAAACACACGCACACACACACACACACACACACACACACACACACAGTTCAGTGGTTCTGGAGATTTATCTGAATGAGGAAAATTATTCTGAAATTAATGTTTTATGTAAACACACACACACACAGTTCAGTGGTTCTGGAGATTTATCTGAATGACTCATTAAAAAAAAATGTTGAAAATGTGAAAATAAAACAAAGTGGTTCTGAAACAGTCTACATTGTAAGTTGTTGGTTTTTTTTAGGAAGAAAAATCTATGAACATACCTCTTCTCACTTGCACCTCAAGACCCAAAGTATAGAATAGCTCTAGGTATTCTTATTAGATATTTACTGTCAGATGTGTGTCTGCTATATGTACTGACTGCATATGTGCATCATAGTTATTTATATTAACATAAAATGTGGACAGTCTGATTCAGCCATGGCAAACTAAGTATTGTGGTCACTACCAAAACATTACTGTCACTACCAAAAATGTGCAGTCACTACCGTAACATGGGATGTTTTGTCAAAAATAAAGTATATTGAATTATCAACTAAGATGTTATGATAGTGTTTGGTTCAATGCATATTCAAACTAATGAATCCTTAACTTTGAAATCAGTACGATAAACGTATGCCTTCTACAAAGAAAGATTGGGTTCAAAATACATTAAATCTCATAAATTACAATTAAAATATTATTAAAATTATAATCTTTATTGATTTAACCTGTAAAAATATTTTTTAAAAATAGAAAAAATATATATTTATAAGGTAGATGTAAACAAAATCTTAATAGGTCATTATAAGCCTTCTTAATAAATGATTTAATATTGTGTTTCGGTAGTGACAAATTTGGGGAGAAGGAAAATATTCCAGCATTTTCTGAAAATACAATATGAGAATTAACTGCACAATTACTAGAAAAGCGTACCTTGGATATTATACAATTTGCATACATGCAAAATTTGTGGGAAAAAAAATAAAAAATTCAAGATGTTTCCAACTCTTGACTTTGCACCAATTCTGTAGAATGGCCCATATATCACTGCGGTGAATGTGACCTATCTGTTGTGTTTTTCCCCAGGTTTCATTGTTTAAATCTATGCTTAATAACTTAAAAGTTATTACAATATTTCTCTGACATCTTTCCTGAAATACTGCAACCAAGGCTCCACCGCATCTGTAGTTCTTGGGTTGGTAAGTCATAGTCATTTATATCAAATACAAGTTCAAGCTTAGTTTTGTTGTCATTCCAGGCATACAGTACAAGTTTGGTGTGTAATAGTGTGTTGTTTTGGCAGTATCGACTAGACAGGCAGCAAAAATCAGGCTTTTTTGCATATCCAAAATTTGTTTCGTTTTTTGGTAGTCCAGTTTGTATCTTAATGTGTAAATGACTCTGTTAAATACCTGTTTATCGCTCATTTGCAAGCAGACATGGTGCCTGGAATTGTGAGAAAGATAGGATTTAAGGTTTGCTCTCGATTTTTGCCTTGTTCATTACTTGGACTGGTGGGTTTCATATTATCCTAGTACTGAACCTGAGGCCAAACAAATACGTTCTTGAAACATGGCCAGTATTGAGCTTAGTGAGCTGAAGGACCTTATGTTTGCTTTTTATTCGTGTAATTTTAGCTCATAGTCAGTTGAACCTGGAACATATTTAGCTCAATGACAAAGAGAAATAAATGGAGGAATCGTGTGATTGCGAACAACCACGTACTTTCATATCTTTAACGGTCTGTTTTGGTCTGCAACAGTACTTCATTTATCAGGCAGAGCTAGTTCAGGGTGCTGTTAACATGCTAGGACCTCATGAAAGCCTATTATTATGATGATAAATGCATTGAGCTGGAAGCCACATATGTTGGTGTAAGAGATTAGCTTCTGTTTTCCTAGTATTAGTGGTGAGTCCTCAGACAAGGTCAGTGCAGGAAATCGTAGGCCCTCAGAAAGCCGGGTGTCGTCTGGTCCAATGGATACCGATCTCATTTAAAATCCATTGCACCATTAAAACTAACTGTTTTATTACTGAAGCGACTACCTCAGGGTCAGTCCTTGATTAATCAGCCATGGACTGTGATTTACTTCCAGTCCAAATAAAGCATGTTCCTTTGTTTTGGCTAGCAAGACAGATAGGCGCTTGTATTACAACAACCCCAACTTTGATCACACACACACACACACTGATCCTTTCATTGCCTTCAAGGATTTCAAATTCACATGCTAGTTATCCAAACCAGTTATCCAACCCCATTGCAGCCACTAGAGTTCAGTGTGGCACCAGATGGGACCTGTGTAAACTTCTATAATTCAGCTAAGGTTTAGCTTGGTAGTGTTGCCCTGTTAGCACCAGGTAGCAAATGCATTTTTTCAGAATCCTTTTCTTTTTTTGTAAGAACGTTTTTGGGAAGCAGCATATATCTGTTATTGTGTTATATTAGTAGACATTTTACCTTTTTTTTTGTTGTTGTTGGATGTGCATATTTTCCCTCGCATTTGTTTTTAGAGATCTCTTAAAAATGTGAAATAGACCTATTTTTCCCTGTCTACTGCCTAAAGTTTAGGGTAGTGATGGGTTTTGAACGGTGAGTTTATAGCATATTAGCATGCTATACTATTTCTGCCATATCAGTGGGGTTTTAGATATGATTTTTGGATAAATTCCTGAAATAAGCTCTGTGGTCTCAAAAAACGTTCACATTTTATTCTACAACATAAAATACATCAGTAATACCCCATTCATGATTTATTTTTACAAATATTTTCTTGTCTTGAAAAAGGCAGTTGCTAATAAAGGACTAAATAGGACTACAGAGGTTGACATTAGTTGCTACAGAAGACATTATATGTCTTCTCACTAGTCCACTTTTACAGCCTGTGTTTATAATCACGCTCTGATAAACTATAGCTACTAACTCAAACTTTCTAATTTGTAGATTTTATGTAAAGATTGCGAAGAGTTGTAGATGACACTGAAGTACCATGTCATAGTCTATCAATCTAATATTAGTTTTTTACTTCTTGTGATTGTATTTAGACTTCAGAATTAAAAACTGTGTTCATTTAATATCTTAAAATGTGTAAGATTCATAAACCTTATTTGCCAGTGCCCTAGCAGAGACAGTCACTTTAGCCCAGTCATACCACTGCAAAAGCCTTCCAGTCTCCCCATGTACTGTTTGTTGGTTTGGTTTGGAGACGATATATGGTCATCTCCCGAAGCCAAGAAAAATCTCATAAAAGCATATTAGCGGGATGAAGGGGCTTAACTTCAGATTGTGGCGGCAGTCGCGTGAAGTCGGGCCAGGCGGCGTGAAGCATGCATAGCTGGTTCTATGAGTAAGCAAAGTGCGACACCAGCCACGCAGATGCCCCTGCCAACCCTGATACAATCCCAGAAATTAAAGCCCTGGTTTTGAGAAGCTGTCTGACAGCGTTATTTGATGGCCTTCTAAAGTCTCCCCCCAAATCTAAGCAATATTCCACTGGAATGGACTTCTGATGGTTTCAGTCTAGCCAAACATTGCTGGTGTCACATTGAGGCAACGTTAAAAGAGTACTTTACCCAAAAAATTTAACCTTTTCACTGATGTTCCTCTCCAGATGTGACCAGATCAATGAGGTTGTGAGTTGAATCCTGCAATCTTAAATTGAAAGCTCACCTAAAAATGAAACTCTCATAATTTACGCACTCTCAAGCTGTTCCAAACCTGTCTGAGTCTCTTTCTTCTGTTGTACACAAAAGAGGATATTTGGAAGAATATTTAGATGAATGCTGGTAACCAAAAAGTTGCCAGAAGCCATTGACTTCCATACTAGGGAAATCTATGGCTACTGGGAACTGTTTGGTTTCCTTACATAAAAGTATTGAATGATTTCTTGAGACTGAAATAGATGGTGCAAAAGTTGCTTGGACCACTTTATGGTGCTTTTTTGTTGTTTTGGAACCAGTCCCCATCCACTTTCATTACATTGAACTCTTGAAATTCTTCAGAAAATCTTCTGTGTTCCACTGAGAAAACCCCCCAGTAATACAGGTTTGGAACAACATGAAGGTGAGTATAATAACAGAAAGTTAACTTATCTCTTTAAATCCAGGCTAGTCCACCGACAGAAAACATTCTTCTGATTGCTGCTCATGCGCGAGTTTTATTTTTGCTTTAAATCAAAATAGCCGTTTATAATGGAGATTGTAAGCCTGCAGGACATTTATTACTCCAGTATTTATATGACAGGAAACAAGCCTACTGATATGTCAACAAAAAAAGATCTGCTTTTTCAAGATAAGCTCTGTTTTTATGCTGAGGGAGTTACGAAGCTAGCACTCTGGTTAACACATTTATGATGACATACTCCATAGAGAACATGGGAAATAATGTTTATATGTTCCTCACCATCACAAATCATTATATTTCTTTTATAATATTTATTGAATGCACTGTGTTAACACAAAAATGTGGTAAAACTATAATTATTATAAGGAACTATAATTATTTAAAAGAACAGTATGCCCATAAATAAATTTTTTGCCATTATTTACTCACGTCTTTCTTTCAGGTTGATTCTCAGTCATCGTATGGTTTCAGAAAACTTATATAGATCACTTTTATTGTGCTTTTTTGTTGGAAAAAGTATCATGGACATTCTCCTAAACGTCTCATTGCAGGTTTTACTAAAGAAAGAAAATAATGCAGAATTGGACAACCTGAGGATGAGTACAGTAAATGATGACAACACTGCCTTTTTGAGTGTATTATCCATTTAAATTGTAAGTAAATCATGTTCATCTATGCTTGCTTGCATATAATGCCTAAAAGTGAGGCAGCAGGAAAGGCCTGAAGTCATTTGTTTTACTACTCATTGAGGAATGCTTTCAGGAAGAGAGTGGTTTCAGGAGGAAGGGGGAAACAGGAGTGTTGAGCGAAGTCTCGAATGTGCACTGGCAACAATTTGTAGGGAAGGCAGTAGAATAAAGCACATGAGACTAAACATTTGGACAGTGTCTATGTACACACTCTGTTCAGCTAAGGAAGAGGGTCACGGAGATCATTGGTCCAGCTGAGGAACTCAGAGACCCTGCATTCTTCAGATCCTCAGCTTGAAAATTCATGAGGTGCATTTTGTTGTGTTGTGGATTATTTGCTTCCCAGTTATTCCAGAAAAATGTATTCTAACATACCAGGCACTGAAACCCGCTATCGGACTAAACATTCAAACACTTGGCCTTTTAGAAGTACACAAACTAGTTTGTATAAAACATTGTTCCTCAGTGGCTATTGGATCATGAACACTCAATAAGCATCATCTGCAAACCCTGCAGTCTTTATCACCCTAGTATCAGATGTAAACTGAGGACTTGATTACAATAGTTGTGGTCATGTTCTTTCGGATGACGCTGCGACTGGTGGTCTTGAGGTGAGCTCCCATGATGCACCGGGTTTTGGAAGTCTAAAGAACCAAATAGTTCTCCTTTTTACATATGAACTATTTCAACTGGAACCACTAGCTTATTAGCTAACTAAGTTGCACTTGTAACCCCACGGTGGAAGTTCTGCTTAAAGCAGGCTAAGAATCTATAGTAGGAGTTATCTAAATCTTGATTCGATGAGGAGGTTGGTTATGTACTAATCATACGGTCAAAAGACTCATAGATTCCACTCCAAAGGAAGCACAGGACAATAGATTAGGGTTTGAATGTAGTTCTTATTCAGATTATTTTCCTTATTTTCTTATTCAAAATTCAACATTTAGTTCAGTTCCCACAGCATTAGTACCATTGATGTTAACAAATCGGCCACAACTTTTGAGATCTCATGAAACAAAACAAAAGGAAAAAAAAATCTTTCAAAGAAAACAATTGTTACCCTTGAGTGCACTCAAACATTTTAACTGTCCAACCACCCCTTCAATACTTAGCGTCCATATCAAAACACCCAATGGAACCGTTGCAGCGCTGTTAGTTGAGGCAGTGGACCAGGGAACCAGGCACCAGGCTGAACAGAGAGGAATCCAGCTTTGGTGGAAAGAACACCAGGGATCCGGGACCAGAAGAATCCTCCAAAAAAAAAAAACAGTCTACACAAAAATGTGCAGAAAATTAACTAATGTTCAACTAAATGTCCTTTTTCCATCTTTTCATCATTTAAAAGTCCATATGTTCAATAATACAACTTCAAATTAAAATCAATAAAATGGAATTGGACAAACAAAAGTACAGCGTAGCATAGTAACTAAAAATTGACATACTTGATTCAAAACAAAATTATTTCCTTTCAAAATGCATTTTTTCATTGTACAAAAATTAGAATATACAACAAAATATACCTGTGGGGCAACATCCACTGCTATTGTATATAGCCAGACTGGTTTTTGGTTTTTTTATCCACTGTAATGTTGAAATGTAAACTTTTTAGTCATTTCACCACTTTAGCTCCAAGCTAATCAACACAAAATGATAGTTTTCACTCACCGAGATAACTTTGTTTTACAACAAGTGTTGTCTAATTTTCAGTGTAGTTCAATCTCGAGGATATATTTCGTTTTCTAAATCAATTTGAATCTTAATATTTACTTCTGCTCTGGCTCCCGTTTTTTCCAGGCTTTTTTTTAAGGCAAGGCGAATGCCAGAAAACAGCAGAAGAAGAATGTTTCATTGTGCACTGCCACCTAGTGGCGAACTAGATATTGCACTTTACCTTAGGTTTAGTGTTTGCATTAAAGGTCATTTGAGGACTTTAATGGGGCAAAATTGACAGGGTTACACCCTCCCCCTCTAAACCACATGAGTCCCTGCATGTGTGTTAAATCTGACAAGGTATCTGATGGTCAGGAATAATGTCTTGGAGTTTCCCAAAAAACTGACTAAGGGCAAGGATTAGGGGTTTCCCTAGCTCTTCATAGGTGAACTTGGGTGGGGGATGTCTTTCTCTGTGTGAACGTCTGGGCTCATCTTGTTCTTCCCCACAAGTAACTTCTGAATGCCCTTTAGGGGTCACAGTGTACCTGTTCTGAGCATTGTCCGTGTCGTGAGCTGGTGTCGGGTCTGTGACCACAGCGCTTTGCAATATTTCATCTTCTGGAATGTCTATGATGACATGGTCACTTTGGGTTGGGGACTGATGGATAGCTGTATTTGTGTCAAGAGGTGCAACTGAGTGATCAAGAATTGGTTGGAGTTCTGGCGATTTGAACTCAGGAGCCATGGGGTTCAGAGAAGACCGAGAGCCACTGACGGGGATAACTTCGAACTCTTGCACATAGGGTCCCCATGTGGTGAACTGTGGCGGTTCATTCACATAGTAGCCATCATCCTCCTCTTCTCTGTCCGAGTACTCACATTCCATCTCTTGGTTTTGTCTATTCCTCAGGTGCATTTGAGTTTGTTGGCTTTGGTGTGGCATTGAATCAGGAGTAGTCTCAATTGGTAGAAATCCACATGGTAAAAGTAAGTCCCTGTGAAGTGTACGCCGAGGGCCATTTCCTGTTTCTGGCTTGACTACATACACAGGACCACCGTCAATCCGTTTCGCAACGATATGGATGGGCCTTTCCCATTTATCGGCTAACTTGTGTTTGCCACGGACGTTGACATTCTTCACCAAGACACGGTCCCCTTCTTCTAATTCAGCAGTTTTCACCTTGGCATTAAATCTGTGCTTATTTCTTTCTCCAGACTTTTTGGAGTTCTCTGCAGCCAGTGCATAGCTTTCTTTGAGTCTCTGGTGCAAGTTTTGGACATATTCTGAGTGAGTTGTATGAGTCTCAGTTGGAGGTTTCAGGCCAAGTATGAGGTCAACCGGCAGAGTCGGCTGCCTGCCGAACATCAGCTCATACGGTGAGTAACCTGTTGCATCATTCCTGGTGTAGTTGTACGCATGTACAACAGGCCTCACAAAGTCTCGCCAGTGATGTTTGTCTTTCTCGTCAAGGGTACCGAGCATGCTGATAAGGGTCCTGTTAAAGCGCTCCACAGGATTCCCCTGAGGATGGTATGGGGTGGTGCGCACTTTCTCGGCCCCTATCAGTGAACACAGCTCCTTGATTATGTGGGATTCAAAGTCGCGTCCCTGATCACTATGAAGGCGACTAGGAAACCCATAGTAGACCAGGAAGTTTTCCCAGAGAGCTTTAGCAACAGTTCTGGCCCTTTGGTCTTTTGTTGGCACAGCTACTGCGAAGCGGGTGAAATGGTCAGTGATGACTAGTATGTTTCTGATGTCACGGTTGTCGGGTTCAAGGGACAAGTAGTCCATGCAAACAAGCTCTAGCGGGTAAGTTGTTTTAATATTCACCATGGGTGCTGCTCTTTGTGACGGAGTTTTTCTTCTGAAACAACGTTCGCATGTGTGACACTTGTTCTCAACTGATTCTTTCATTTTAGGCCAATAACATCTGGCACGTGCAAGATTGAACACACGCTCTGGCCCTAGGTGACCAACCTCATCGTGAAAGCCTTTGAGAGCTCTTTCTCTGAATTCCTCGGGTAAGACGAGCTGATGAATTTTGTTTCCTCTGTCAAAACATTTCCTGTAAAGGACATCATCAATGAGCTCAAGCTTATCCCACTCCCGAAGGAGCAACTTGACCTCAGGTGACTCAGCTTTTATAGATTTGAAGTGGGGCTTTTGTCTTTTTTTGACCAAGGTGATGACTTTCCCAATTGATGGATCGTTTCTTTGTGCTTCATGCCAATTCTTTTTTGTCATGCCAGGTACAGTGTCTTGTCCAGTATCAGTGAATAGATCAGGTAAGGAGGAGGCGTCAACGACAAGGGACTCAGCAAGGACAGGTAAGTGCATGATTACTGAATGGCGTTCATACAGCTGAGACTGCATCAGATGGAATCTCCCCCTCTATAAGGCGTTTTGTCATTGAGCTGAACCTTTCTTTTTCCTGCAGGTACTCATGATCCTCTTGAGGAGCTGTTTGAGGTCTTCTTGACAGTCCGTCCGCATCACCATTAGCACGTCCAGCTCGATATTTGATGTTGAATCTAAAGGTTGAGAGGGCCGCTAGCCAGCGGTGTCCAGCTGCATCGAGCTTTGCGGACGAAAGGACATAGGTAAGCGGGTTGTTATCTGTTAGGACTGAAAAGTCTGTACCATACAGGTAATCGCAGAATTTCTCACAAACTGCCCACTTTAATGCTAGAAATTCTAGCTTGTGAGTAGGGTAGTTCTTCTCGCTCTTGGATAAGCCTCTGCTGGCATAGGCTATTACTCTAAGCTTTCCATCTTGTGCTTGATAAAGAGCTGCTCCTAACCCCTCACAGCAAGCGTCTGTATGTAGCACATATGGGAGCTTGGGATTTGCGAAAGCGAGTACAGGGGCCGATGTCAACTTTTCAACCAGTGTTCTGAAAGAGGACTCACACTCAGGCGTCCACTCTGAGCCAAAGGGTGCTCTGGGGCTTATACCAGTGTTGGGTCTCTGTGTTTTATAAACTTTACCCCTCTTTTTAGGTGGATAGTACCCAGCGGTGAGAGCGTTGAGAGGCCTGGCGATTTTTGAGTAGCCCTCCACAAATCTTCTGTAATACCCTGAAAACCCGAGGAAGCGTTTCAGTTCTTCTCTGTTTCCAGGGCGGGGCCAATCTTTCAGAGCTGACACTTTATCTGGGTCTGTGTGAACTCCTTGAGCGTCAACAATATGGCCCAGGTATTTCACGGAGGACTTGAAAAACTGACACTTCTCTGGGGATAGTTTTAAGCCATAGCTTTTGAGACGATGAAGCACCTTCAGGAGCCTTGCCTCGTGCTCTTCTAGAGTCTGGGAGAAGACAATGACATCGTCTAAAAACACCAAAACCTCGCTCAGATGTAGGTCACCAACACACTTTTCCATAAGGCGTTGAAAGGTGCTATGTGCGTTGGTGACACCTTGCGGCATACGATTGAATTCGTAGAAACCTAATGGACATGTGAACGCAGTTTTGTGTTTATCTTCTTCCACCATTTCCACCTGGTAATAACCAGACTTTAGATCCATCACCGAGAACCACCTTGCTCCACTCAGGGCAGAAAACGTCTCCTCGATGTTAGGAAGAGCATAAGCATCCTTAATAGTGTGGCTGTTAAGCTTCCTATAGTCGATGCATAGTTTGATCTTTCCGTTTTTCTTTTTCACGACAACCACTGGGGATGCAAAGGGACTCTCGGATTCCCTTATTATACCAGCATCCAGAAGCTCTCTAAGGTGTTGTCTGACAGCTTCTCGATCGCTGGGGTGTATCGGCCCAGATCTTTCTTTGAAGGGCGTCTCGTCCTGCAGACGGATGGTATGTTTCACGGCGATGGTATGGCCAAATGACAGCTCATCAAGTGCAAAAGCCTCAGGGATGGAGTTCAGTTAATCTCGAATGCGTGTCTTCCACTCCTCTGGCATTGGGGAGTCATCCAGATTGAATGAATGTTTGCCATTTGATGTTTGTGAATCGACTTGTGCAGAGGAGGTCATGGGCATTACACTTTGAACTGCAGACACTTCACCAATAACACACTTTGGAGGTAGGGTGACAGTGTGATCTGTGGTGTTGCTGAGGACTACAGGGATCTTGTTTGAAGCTCTTGTGTTTATGTTTATTAGAGCACACTGAATGAACAACCCACCCGGCAGGAAGGAAGATTCAGGGGGTTCAACGACAAATGTCATATTGGGATTGGCTTTTCCGACTCTAACATCTCCAAAAAGATACATTTTGTGTCTTGCCGGAATAGTAATGGGCTTTTCTCTATGCAATTTCACTAGACAAGCTTTAGCTTCACTTTCGCGTGCTCGGGCCACATGTTGGAGTAGCACTGCAAAACTGTCTGATCTTCTGAGAAACTTGGACTTGTCATAGCTTATTCCACGTTGGTATAACTCGAGCAAGACATTTGTGCCAATTAAGACAGGAACCTTGCTATTGAACTGGTTTTCAGGGACAATGAGTGCTAAAACAGACATTTGCTCTTCTGTTCCAGTAACATTCTCAGGGAAGGTTAAGTGGACTTCCACGTACCCCAGGTAAGGCACTGCTTGACCTCCAGCCCCTTCGACCTCGAAAAGATTGTGTATCGGCTGAAAAGGTAAGTTTGACATGTATTTAGAATGAAAAGTCTCTGAAATTGTTATTACTTGGGATCCAGTGTCGAGAATGGCATCACATTTTATGTCTCCAACAGAGATATTCGAAGTGCAACGAGGTCCCACAAGTCCAGGCGGCAATTTGCAGCCAGAAGAACTACTGCTTTCAGAAGAGCACTCATTGTGAGTCATTGCTATGGGACATTCTTTGTCCTCAGCTCCTGGTCGCCCCAAGGCAGGAGCCTCTAAAAGTTTAAAGATGTTTTGTTGGCTGCCTGCTTGGCCCAGAATTTGCCTCGTTTTTCTTTGAGCTCTGCATTCTTTTTCCGGACGAGGCCTGGATTGGGTTCAAAAGTGCACTTTGCAGCGATGTGGCCATCACCCCCACATTTAAAACAGAACCAGGGCTTAGGTGGTGTCAGAGATTGGGGGTTTGAGTCTCTATTGGAAGCTTGCGCGAGTAAACTTTCAGCCTTAGCAGGCAGTTCACTTTGGGCTAGACGGCTCTGCGCTCCCTCGTGCCCTTCTCCTTTCTTTCCTTGCTGTATTAGCTTTGCAACCTGTATCCTCAACTCTGCAACTTCCTTTTCTAGTTTAGAATCTGTCTCGTGTTTCTTTGTTGTAGTGGGGGCAGCTTCAGGTTCGAATACTGGCATGCTCATAACTGAATGAACATGTACAGCAGCTTTCATGCTTCCAAGGTGCTTTTTCATGCGATCCATCTTTGCTGCTCTCCTATCCTCCTCCGTTCTCAAAAGCAACAACAATTCTGGGAATGAGGGGGGATTGGGTTTTCCTGTGTTCGAGCTGCAGGCCAATGATCAGACCCTGGTCCCAGCATCCCCTACAGAACTGCCGGAGTAAGTATTTGTCCAACTCTGTAGCTGAAACTCCCCCTCTAGTTACAGCTTTGGTGAGGAGAGTCTGGAGACGGCCCAAATAGACAGAAGGTTTTTCACCTGAGTTTTGGTTAGAGCCCAGGAAGGTAGCAAAATAGCTCCTCTCCATCTTCGACCACTCCAAATGCTGACTCGAGCTGGGTGAGGTAAGCTTGGGGGGTTGCATCCGTCCCAAGCGGCTTAAAAATATCTGCGGCTGGGCTGAGGAGGCTCTCCAATATTCTCCTTACTGTCTGTGAATCAGAGACAGACACGTCCTTAAGAAGTAGGTCTACCTGAGTACGCCAGGAATCATAATCAACTTCTCCATTTGGTTTTGGCAGCCGCCCCGAGAATGTACGGATCCTGCTTTGACTGTAACTAGACGGTGTGGAGTCACTGCGAATGAAATGTTCAACAATAACTTTTTGGACATGAGGTGGGTTAACTGTGCCTTCATCAAGAAATGGACTCCTTGTAGCAGTAGTTGGGATGTTGCGGGTGACTGAATCAAATGGATTAGCAATATCATTGTTGGTTTGCATATCACCATCTGCACTGCTACCATTTGTGGAGACAGCAACAGGATTTTCAGAGGGCTGTAGCTGAGTATCTGGGCTTCGCGGAGGGGCAAGTTCTGTCTGGGGCTGGGCACTCTGCAGTTCACTTTGAAGTGCTTCCCAAAAGCCAGCTTTACTAATTTCAGCAAGAGAGCTCAATTCAGCTAAACATTTCTGAGCAAGTTCTCGTCCTAGTTCTTCTTGGCATAGCTCACGGACTGTCTTGACACACCAGGTAACTGCTGGATCATTGGGACTGGGCAGGCTACCTAGTTGTACTGGGTCGAGTCTGGATATTGTTCGCTCTGCTGTGTATTCAATGAGTGCACGGCCTCGGGGTTGTTCTGGGTCGTTGGGAACTCTGACTACTTTCTTAATGTCCCCGTTAACTTTAAAGAACTCTGTAATGTCATCATCAGAAAAGGCTTCGTCTATGCCTGTAACATATAGACAACTAGGCCCATGCACATTAAACTGATTGCAAAGATCCATTTTGCAGTAAACGCGATCTTAGTGTACTTCAGCTTTGGGGTGGAGTCTATTTTACACACTGTACCCACCTCCTGGCTGGCTCGCCACAACTGTAACCCCACGGTGGAAGTTCTGCTTAAAGCCGGCTAAGAATCTATAGTAGGAGTTATCTAAATCTAGATTCGATGAGGAGGTTGGTTATGTACTAATCATACGGTCAAAAGACTCATAGATTCCACTCCAAAGGAAGCACAGGACAATAGATTAGGGTTTGAATGTAGTTCTTATTCAGATTATTTTCCTTATTTTCTTATTCAAAATTCAATATTTAGTTCAGTTCCCACAGCATTAGTACCACTGATGTTAACAAATCGGCCACAACTTTTGAGATCTCATGAAACAAAACAAAAGGAAAAAAAATCTTTCAAAGAAAACAATTGTTACCCTTGAGTGCACTCAAACATTTTAACTGTCCAACCACCCCTTCAATACTTAGCGTCCATATCAAAACACCCAATGGAACCGTTGCAGCGCTGTTAGTTGAGGCAGTGGACCAGGGAACCAGGCACCAGGGTGAACAGAGAGGAATCCAGCTTTGGTGGAAAGAACACCAGGGATCCGGGACCAGAAGAATCCTCCAAAAAAAAAACAGTCTACACAAAAATGTGCAGAAAATTAACTAATGTTCAACTAAATGTCCTTTTTCCATCTTTTCATCATTTAAAAGTCCATATGTTCAATAATACAACTTAAAATTAAAATCAATAAAATGGAATTGGACAAACAAAAGTACAGCATAGCATAGTAACTAAAAATTGACATACTTGATTCAAAACAAAATTATTTCCTTTCAAAATGCATTTTTTCATTGTACAAAAATTAGAATATAAAACAAAATATACCTGTGGGGTAACATCCACTGCTATTGTAGATAGCCAGACTGGTTTTTGGTTTTTTTATCCACTGTAATGTTGAAATGTAAACTTTTTAGTCATTTCACCACTTTAGCTCCAAGCTAATCAACACAAAATGATAGTTTTCACTCACCGAGATAACTTTGTTTTACAACAAGTGTTGTCTAATTTTCAGTGTAGTTCAATCTCGAGGATATATTTCGTTTTCTAAATCAATTTGAATCTTAATATTTACTTCTGCTCTGGCTCCCGTTTTTTCCAGGCTTTTTTTAAGGCAAGGCGAATGCCAGAAAACAGCAGAAGAAGAACGTTTCATTGTGCACTGCCACCTAGTGGCGAACTAGATATTGCACTTTACCTTAGGTTTAGTGTTTGCATTAAAGGTCATTTCAGGACTTTAATGGGGCAAAATTGACAGGGTTACACACTTATTAACTTTTATCTTATGTTTAGCTGGCTCGTATTCGTCCCAATAAGACCTGAGGTTTTTGAACATTATACTGACACCTAATGGCCTGGATGTTTGGTTACCAACTACTGCCTTACGTTTCTTGTTTCCTTATTTTATGTCAACTCTATGAACCGTACAGAGGGAAATTATAAATTTTGGCACTCTGATTGTGGTGGATTTGAATAATAATCTGACTGACTTTAGAATATCTATAGCTATAGCATCACCACCAGTTCAAAAATCAGTTACATTCAATATCTTATGTTAAGTCGCCCATTACAGTGGTCACTGTTGCAAAATGCACTGTTTTTCATATCTGTATTTCAAATTACTTCCAATTGACTCACTAGACAAAGCCACACATTATATACAGTCATACAGAATTTTTGAATCTTTGTTCAAAAGTTATAATGAGATGAAGTTAACAGTGTTGACCTAAAATTGGATGAAAAGCTGTATCTTGGCAATACTTTGATCTAATGAAACAAACTATGTATACTTAATTAGCACCATAATCTGAGGGTACCTGCCAACAATGCCACGTACTCTGCCAATTGCATGACAATATATAATAATATGTCTAATAACTAATATATTCATTTCACATGGTTCAACATATTTTTATGATATTTCTTCTAAATGGTCTTCATTTCTTTGGGTACACTCTTAAAAATAAAGGTTCTTTATTGGAATTGATTGTTCCATGGAGAACCTTTAACATACATGGAATATTTCCATTTCACAAAAGGTTCCTTATTGGGGATAAAGGTTCTTCAGATGTTCTTCAATAAAACAGATATTTTAAGAACTGTTTACTCTGAGACTTTAGGGAACCCAAAATGGTTAATCTGGCATCAATCCAAAAAAAAAAAAAAAAAAAAAATTTTGGAAATTTAATTTTTTAAAAATGTATATCATTTAATGGGCAAAAAAATGACTGACTGCTCCTTTAAGAAAAACTCATTTGGCGAAATTGTCGTTTAAAAAATGCTAATATTTTAAATTCTATAAACAGAGTGGCAAATCCTAATAAATGTCTGTGTGAAACTAACATGGAATCAGTTTGTCACACTGGCAATTAAACACTGTAAAGATATGATCACCATCGTGTGAATGAATCCATATTCTTCTGAAGCTAGCTGAGAAATTACGAAGGGAAAACGGATGATGTTAGCTTCTGCCTAGGAAGCTCTACGACACCCTAGGGACTTGTCTTCCATCATCGGGAGCCTTCACCATCTCAGATGAGCTTTGATTATCATAAATCTCCCAGCCTGCAGTGTAGCGCTCCTGCCAGGGTTGACAGATAGTAAGGAGCTGCACGGTGTGTACACTGGCACGCAGCTGTATGAGTATTTGTCCAATGTGTTTGGAATATTTGTGGAGCTGTCTGAGAAGCTCATGGCCTCGGTATTCAAAAATAAACCATCGCCAGAAAACGACAGAGTGAAGAGGCCCCTAGCGTATTAGCGAGCTGATAGGGGTGATGGAATATTTGTATTTGTGTCAGATTACGACATGTCTGGAAAGCCCACTAAAGATCCTCGCGTACTTTCAAGTCTGCTGACTGATGTGGCTGGAGGTTTGATTTGTCCGGATTGTGACCCTCTACATTCCAGCTGTCCACAATCTGAGCCTTAACCACCATTTAGCTTCTATCGGAAACTTGTCGGAAACTGTAATTCCTCTTTTGATATGTTTGGCTGATTTAGAAAAAAAACCACAATGTTTACATTGTTCACAGCTTGATTGAAAGAGCGAGCATTAATCATTTCGGAATGATCAGGACTTCCACAAAGTCTTAAAGGGGAACTCCAAATAAAATGCCTTTTACATTGTCTGTGAGCGTCTGCTTTCGCTTACAGTGAGTGTGATCTCATAGTTGAGGCTGTCTGAGAGAAACACACATTGTCCCGTTTAAACTGCCAGGATAAACGTGTTGCATTGAGAGGTCTTGGAGGAAAAAACTAATTCATCACATGCTTCGTATACTGTCTGATTCTAAAGTATTTCCTTCTGGAGACCACAGAAGACGACCAACAACCTTTACAGTTCAGATAAAATCACATTGTATGTCATCTGTCTGTGAGACTGTATTTTTTTTTTTTTTCAAATTTACGCAGTATATTTAAACAATTTTCATGTTAACAATATGGTATATATATATATATATATATATATATATATATATGTATATATATATGTATATATATATATATATATATATATATATGTGTGTATGTGTATATATATATATATATATATATATATGTGTATGTATATATATATGTATATATATATATATATATATATGTGTATGTATATATATATGTATATATATATATATATATATATGTGTATGTATATATATATGTATATATATATATATATATATATATGTGTATGTATATATATATGTATATATATATATATATATATATGTGTATATATATATATATGTGTATATATATATATATATGTATATATATATATATATATATATGTGTATATATATATATATATATGTATATATATATATATATGTGTATGTATATATGTGTATGTATATGTGTATGTATATGTATATGTATATATATATATATATATATATATATATATATGTGTATGTATATATATATATATATATATATATATGTGTATGTATATGTGTGTATATATATATATATATATATATATATATGTGTGTATGTGTGTATATATATATATATATATATATATATATACATGTATATATATACAGTGGTGTGAAAAAGTGTTGGCCCCCTTCCTGAATTTTTATTTTTTTGCATGTTTGTCACACTTTAATGTTTCAGATCATCAAACAAATTTAAATATTAATCAAAGATAACACAAGTAAACACAACATACAGTTTTTGAATGAAGTTTTTTATTATGAAGGGAAAACAAAATCCAAACCCACATGGCCCAAATTCTAAATTAATCACCCACCACAATGAGAAAAACCAAAGAATATATTTCTGATGTGCAGCAAAAGATAATTGAGCTTCACAAATTAGTGAAGTGGCTTTAAGGAAAGAGCTAGAGCAGTGAAAATTCCCATTTCCACCATCAGGGCAATAATTAAGAATTTCCAATCAACATAAAATGTTACAAAACTGCCTGGAAGAGGACGTGTGTCTATATCGTCCTAATGCATGGCGAGAAGGAGAGTTTGAGTGGCTGAAGACTCTCCAAGGACCACAGCTGGAGAATTGCAGAAATTGGTTGAGTCTCGGGGTCAGAAAACCTTGAAAACAAATTGAAAACAGCACCTACATCAACACATGTTGTTTGGGAGGGTTTCAAGAAAAATTCTCCTAGCTCATCCAAAAACAAACTCCAGCATATTCAGTTATCAGACACAACTGGAACTTCAAATGGGACTGGCTTCAATGGTCAGATGAAACTAAAAAATGAGCTTTTTAGCAGCAAACACTCAAGATGGGTTTGGTGAACACAGAGATAAAAAGTACCCCATGTGTACAATGAAATATACTGCTGTATTTTTGATGTTGTGGGCCTATATATCTGCTGGAGGTCCTGGACATCCTGTTTAGAGACATGGCATCATGGATTCTATGAAATACCAACAGATAAAAAAAAATCAAAAAGTGACTGACTCTGTTAGAAATCTTATAATGGGCCATGTTTGGATCTTCCAACCGTACAATAATCCAAACTCAAACCTCAAAAACAACACAAAAATGGGTGACTGAGCACAAACCCAAGCTTCTGCTATGGCCATTCCAGTCCTTTGACCTGAACCCTGTAGAAAATGAGTGAGATGAACTGAAGAGAAGCACCACCAACATGGAGCTGTGCATCTAAAGGGTCTGGAGTGATTCTGGGTGAAGGAATGACATTTATTTCATAATGATATTTCCCCCATTTTAAATTCTTATTATCCAATGAAAGGTTAGATTTTTATGATTTGTTTAAATTAAAGATCAAAAGTATTAACAATGCAGATTCATTTTCACAGCCTTCTTTGATCATATTTACCAGGGGTGCCGATATTTTTGGCATTTATTAATATATATATATATATTAATAAATATAAACATAATATTTTTTAGATATTTTGCGTGGTTTTTAGCACGTTCCTATGCAGATGCTAAGGTGTTCTGGGTAGTTTTTAGATAGTAGCTTATTGTTTCAAGTCACAAGAGACCACCCCGATTCTCTATAATAATCAGGTTTCTAGACATGGCTTGGGTTAATGTATGTCTGCAGAATTTTTTCACCTGTTTTATCACTCACCAGCCGAAAATCTCAAGCTTGCTTTCTTAGAAAACTAACAGCACTCCTCTCAGCACACATTCAGCTTCTGGGGCATCTTTCATGTTTTGGACACAAACAGTCGCAGAAAAGTGTGTGTGTCTTGTTTCAGCGATCCCTCTTCACCAGCCATTCTATTTTTCTCTCCTACATAAACACACTCACACTTTTTCGGCCACGAAATGAGCATTAGTGTTCTAATTGTAAACACACATCCTCAAACTGTGACCGAGACGAGTCGTATTTGTTCAGATAAAAGCACTTGAAGTTTTGGGCCGGCATTCAGAACTCATTGCTACATGGCAATATGACAGGACTTAGGTTCTGTATCAAAGCAACATCTGTTAGGACCATTAGACACTCGCATTTACTGAAAAGGCCAATACTTAACAGAGGTTTACAATCTGAAGTGTATAAAAACACACAACCCTGTCCAGCATCAGTATCTGTCCAATTCAAACAGAGATTGTTTGCGTAATCGATACAAGAAAAATAATTGCGCAGTTTTTATTAGTCTGCTGCGACAGCATGCGGTTGGTGTTTTCTTTTTTTTGCGGAGGAAATGTTAGGCTTGTGTTTATGTTTGAAATTGTCTGCAAATGTCGTGAGAATAAGGATCTTACTCATGGTTCGTAAACACGCCGAACCCTGAATACTTAAAAGAAATAAATGTTTTGCGTCTCAGCAATATTCAGATGAAGTAAGAAAATACTTATCAATCTCTGTGAAGTCGTTGCCAGTTGAAATTCACCATCAATTTGAGCATAACCTCATGTTAATAGTCTTAGCCTTCACTAAACTACTTTAAACAGCCAGTTCCTGTGATTATGAGCAACTGAGTTGAGTCAAGGCCAATGTAACGGAGCGCTTATATGTATACCAGAAAATTCAGTGTTTTGGGTGATCGCTAAGGTGTTGGTAGATGGTCAAGTCTCTACCATACTTTTCTCTAATAAAAGTCTGTTTTTTAATTCTACTGCAGTGCGTTCTTCATCCAGATGCAGTTTGTTTTCATTTCCACCAACGATAAATTATTTTTGCAAAGGAGACATGCTAAAAAGCATGCATCGCAGAGGTTTACAGGTCCGTGTCGTCATAGATATTTTGACCTTTGATATTGTAGGTTCGGTTGATTTGGTCTGTTGAAAGTTTCCAGATGGGCCTGATGTTTTAGGTGTGACAGGGTCATTTGCAAGCTACAGGCTGATTAAAGAGCTGCGGCTGTAACTCATGTTCAGCACTGGAAAACACAATCCTTGCTATTGATGAGGTCAAGTTACTTAAAGGTGAAGTTTTGAATTTCTGTGCCTCTAGCACCAGCAATTTTTATTTTATTTAATAAGGACCAAAGAGAATAGATTGAATAGAACATTTAGGGACTAATAATATAGGCTATATAATATAATATAATATAATATAATATAATATAATATAATATAATATAATATGTGATTCAAATTGTTATGTTTGTAATCCAGAGAGGGAAAACACGACAAGGCAGGCAGGAATAAATAATAAGTCTTTACTTGCGAAGAACAACGAAGGGTGTAACATAAATAATCACGGACACAAACTGAACAGAAAGGATGACTTAAATAGTGCAGCTGATGAGGGATGAACAGGTGACGGGAGTTAACTTAATCAAGGCTAATGATCAAATGAATACTAAACAGAACAGGAACAAAACCAAATAAGGAAACCCAGGAACAGATAGAAAAAACAGAAAAATATAGAACTAAAGTCCAAACTCCTAACACAAATGTTTGGGGTTTGTGAATTGATTTGATGTTTTTAATGTTTTGTCCATGTGTTTTTATCTCTTATGCATCTATTTGATCAAAAACTGAAATATATTATTTCACGTTATTTAAATATTTTAAAAGATTAATTATTTATAAAATTTATTTCAATTTAAAATAACTGCTTTCTATTTTAATATATGTTAAAATGTAATTTATGCCTCTAATATACTAATTTTAGAAATGTCGTGGCTGTGCTTGTTCATTACCATAGACACATGCTTAGGGAAGAACAACAGAACTGGAAAGTGGAGATGATAATTCTTCCCGCTTTAAAAGTGACTGTCTGTACATTTTATCTGTTGGTCAAAATGATTTCAGGACATTTGGCCAGACAGTCACAAAAAATGACCAGACAGTGACTGTTGACCTCATAGGGTTCTGAAGCAAACACCTCCAAATATTCATTTGATTTAAACGAACAAGAGGCTCCGGTCAAAATAACCCCACACCACTGCAGCTTCCAGACCACAGTGAAATAAGATACGAGCTACATGTGCTAGCCAAACAAATAAGAGGCATTTAATAGAGAAAAGTCCTGACGGGATACCGTGGTAGTCTGGCATAAATACTGTAATTATCACATGAAGGCAATGTTCCCGTGATATTTGCCATGAGTTATTTCCTTAGCACACAAATCAGAGGAACTAATATATTGTCCGAGGCAAGCAGTGCTCTGAAGTATAGATTTAACCTTCAGGCTTGTGTATCATTCAAAGCTATTAGCTATTATAAGAGTATATTATGGTTATAATTTATATAAATTAGGTGTCAAATGATATTAATTAATCTGACGTTATTTAGTTGGCTTGTGCAAAGAATATCATAAGTATAACTGAATTTTCTACTTTATCTCAAACTACAGGTCTACGAGCCTAGATAGTTTCATGCAATGTCATATTTTATTTAATTGTATTTTATATATATTTTTTAATTATTTCGTTTTTGTTTTTTGTAGAATTTTTTTTGTTTGTGTCTTATTTTGTTCTGTTTTGCCTTTAGACAAGTCATGTGGACTACTCTAAAATTAAAATTATGGTGCTTTTTCATTTTTGAAGGTTGATAATGCCAGTCTAAATTAACTTTACTTGTATGACAATTGCAGCTTGAGTTCGGCTAAATATCTAGAAATATCTCTTATTTAATTTTTGTTTAGTGTTTTGACTTTGTTTTGTTGTGTTTTGTTTCATTTAGTGCTTTTATGTATTGTTTGTTTTTTGTATTTTTTTTGTGTGCAGTTTGTTTTGTTCTGTTCTGTTTTTTTTGTTTTGATTTGTTTTGTTTTTGGCTTTTGGATAAGTCATGTGGACTACTTTAAAGATAAAATTATGGTGCTAATCTAGTGCCAATCTAGATGCACTTTCACAATACGAAAATTGCAGCATGAATATTCTGCTAAATATCTCTTTTTGTGTTCCACAAAAGAAAAAGTTTAAATAACATGAGAGTGAGTTTTGAGATTTTTGAGTGAACTATCCATTTTAAAGGGGTCATCGGATGCTAAATTCACTTTTACATGTTGTTTGAACATAAATGTGTGTTGGCAGTGTGTGTACACATCTACCCTATAATGATCAGCTGAAGACGCAGAGGATTACTTTTGTTTGTGAAGGGAATGCGCCCCAATCTACCTAAATGCATCTATGTTTGTAAAAATCATTCTTGATCCAGCTTCACTTACAGCAGAAGTGAGTATAAGGGGTTTTTCTATGAATCTTTGCAATCACCTTTCCTAATAATTTGCTAGTTAGCAATTTTCTCAGCTAAAGTAAACAGTCTCTCCGAGCATGGCTCTTCACCCCACGGAAGAGAGGGGCGGGCTGAGCAGAGCTCATTAGCATTTAAAGCAACATGCAACAGAACGGATTGATGTCTGCAGAGCTGATTTTGACAAGGTAAAAAAAAGTGTTTTTTATACTACCATTGAGAAATTTTAACCAAAGTATGTTATAGACTTTTCATTAAGACCCTAAATAATCATATGAACTTGTGGAAAATGGGCATCTGATGACCCCTTCAAAAAAAGGGTTTCTTCATGCCTGGAGTTTCTAAGCATATTAACAGATGCTGTTGTTTTTACATATTAATAATTTAACCCTCAAATCAAATAACTAAGCTTTGATCAAGCACATCGAACCGACAGCCTGACCTCATGACTTTATCTTTGTCCTTGTATATCTCCCTTCCTCGTCTTCTCCTGTCAGCTGACCTGAATGATGCTGCCCTCAACTCTCGTAACTCCATCTGTGTTGACTTTCCGCCATTAAACTGCCACTCCATCTCAAATATAAAGGTCCAAAGGGGAGTACATTTCAGTAATAGACTCATCTCAACCCCCATACATTCACCGCGAGCCAGGCGAGTTGCGGCTTTGGTTGTATTTCTTCGGCTGGATGCAGCACAGCATCTTCCAGATAATTTTTCATTTCTTCTCACCTTCATCATATACAGCTGACATTCGCCTGCTCTCCCTCTGCCCTTGTCTGCTTTTATCATTAACTTAACAACTTGAAGGGCCCGCAGGTGCTACAACAAAACCGCAAATGTTTCTTCTTGAGTGAAAATGTCTTCTGTTTCACAAACTTCCAATCCTTGATGAAATAAACTACTGGAATGTTGACATTTATTCTACTACGAGTCATGTTTTGGAACCGATACTTACAACAGAAAACCTACAAAGAGCTATAATGTTCTGGTGGGTGAATGTGGAGGTAAACTGGTCTGTTTTAATGATTCTCTGACCTCATAAAGATATCAAGACTGTCTACTAGAGTCTCTGAAAATATGCTAAAAAAATATGTGAAGACAAATATGCACTCTCATAAATAAGCTCTGTTTAAAAACCTGGTGAGCTGCATAAATAGGGAGTGTTTAACAGCGGAATCCCTGCTGAGAATCTACATTACCCAAATTCCACCAATCAGAAAGTCACAGCGAGCATATCGCACCAAAAGGAGCGCCATGCTCCGCCCACTCCTGTGAAGCACCGCAGATGATTTAACCAGTGTAATTGGTCTCCCCACACACACTCTCAAAACATTTAAATATTTGAAATTACATATCCATATTTTGCAATAAACCTAAAATGTATTGTTTCAATATATATATAATCAGCAGCTTAGTTTTATATTTCTTCATCAATTTTAATTCGATTATGTCATTCGCAATGGTTCATGAGATTGTAGTTCTTTGCCTAATTCAAGCTGTTAAGAACCTTATTTTTTGTCCAATTTAGTTTTGCTTCAAATCAAAGTTTGTACTGTTGTGATTCATCGCTCAGACGGTTGGATTGTTTCACGGCTTATAACGCTTTAACGAAGACTTTAAAAATCGCTATGGGAAAAATGAAAGGAAAAACTACTTAAATGCCTAAAACAGCGCTGCTAAAATAGTGGGCGAGCACTAATGTACTCTCTTAGTGTGCTCCGTTTGTAGAGTGCATGTGTCTGCTTATTATAGAATCAAAATCAACTATAGATCATAATCGGAAGTTGCAAGCACTCAATGATGGTTTAAGTGGGTAAGCAAAAACATTAATAATTACAGACACAAGTGTAGCTTGATGCTAATTGTACTTCTAATTATATTTTAGGATGTAGCCTATTCTTGTAAGGATTATAGATAGTTTGTGTTTCTGGTGTAGAACCAAACTTTGTTTAACTTAATTTAATGCTCTAAATTGCGCAGCGGACAATGTAATCCATATACGAGATACATATCTGAGGAAAAATACGTTGTTGGTCGACAATTCGCCTCGCTTTTTCGCATCGTGCTCAGTGTGGAAAGGCCTCTAGAAGGTAGAAGCTAACACCATATTTAGGTACTTCATGCGGTTTTTGACCAGAGCCATTGTGAACGTTGCTTACATGTTTTCTCCATGCGGCCTCATGCTAAGAAAGCTGCAACTTACTTTTATAATGGCCCATTGAGAACCTTCTGTAAAAATCCATTATATGTCACCGGTAGTTTTCCAAAGGTTTTCCTGTTTTGGATTACAAACAGAGCACTATGCATTGGATGACAGCAGAGGGGAACAGGCCAAAATTTGCTCCCGACAAAAGCCATTGAAGCATGTCTGACAAGAAAATTGGCAAAGTTTGGTCCAGCGAGGTTTTGAACAAAAACAGTTTTAATACTCTCCCTCTGTAAATAAGCATAATTTTACATGTCCCATTGCCCAGGAACAAGACACAGACAATTCCAACAGTAATGTAATGCACAACATTTGTCATGTTCTAAAATCTGGATTGATGCATGGCTATCACTTACAAAAAGTATTTTGGCGGTATTATGATACAGTGATGAAATCAGGTGGTAATTAATACTGTATATACCATTGTACCACAATACATTCCTGTATTCATATACCATAATATTTAGAATGGTACATGTCCAAAAACCTCAGTACTTTTTTGTAAATGATATATATGTGTAATACAGCTAAAAATGAAATGATTCCAGAAGCAGTTACACTGGAATCTTTACACGTCTAGGAAAAGGCTGTGCAAGCATATGTTTTTAAGATTATTTTCTTTTGCAAATTACTGCACAAACATTCATTTTACAGAGCCATACCTGTTTAACCGGTCAATCTGTCAATTAACTCCAAAATTTGAAGTAGCTCCAGCAAATGTGGAAATTTACGTCTTAGCAAAAACTGGCACAGAGGCGACATTAAAGAGACAGTTTACCCAAAAATGAAATTCTATCATCATTTATTGACCCTCATGTCATTCCAAACCTGTTTCTTTTCAAATTTCTTCATTCTGCAGAACACAAATTACATTTTGAGAAAGGTTGGTAACCAAACAGTTTTGGTGACCATTAATTACCATTGTATTATTGTATAATTTCTCAAAAGTTCGGAATGGCAAATGATGACAGAATTGTCACTTTTGGGTAAACTGACATGCAAAAATATTAATGAAAGGACCAAAATGTCCAAATACAATGTCCATATACAAAAGATATTTTGAAAAATGTGTCCATGCAATAAAAGTCAATGGAGTCCAAAGTCCTCCTCCTTGAACTGCCACCTTAACGTGGTGGAGGGGTTTGAGTACCCGAATGAACCTAGGAGCTATGTTGTCCGGGGCTATATGCCCCTGGTAGGGTCTCCCAAGGCAAACAGGTCCTAGGCGACGGGTCAGACTAAGAGCGGTTCAAAAACCCCTTATGAAGGACAACAAAAAGAGGACCGTGACGTCGCCCGGTATGGCGCAGCCGGGGCCCCACCCTGGAGCCAGGCCCGGGGTTGGGGCTCGTATGCGAGCGCCTGGTGGCCGGGCCTCCCACCATGGGGTCCGGCCGGGCTCAGCCCGAAGGAGCGACGTGGGGCCGCCATTCCCATGGGCTCACAACCTGCAGGAGGGACCGTAAGGGGACGGTGCAAAGAGGATAGGGCAGCAGTCGAAGGCGGGGGCCTCGACGACCCGATCCCTGGACACAGAAGCTAGCTCTAGGGACGTGGAATGTCACCTCGCTGGCGGGGAAGGAGCCTGAGATTGTGCGTGAGGTTGAGAGGTTCCGACTAGAGATAGTCGGGAGCACCTCTACGCACGGCTTGGGCTCTGGAACCACACTCCTCGAGAGAGGATGGACTCTTCACCACTCTGGAGTTGCCCATGGTGAGAGGCGGCGGGCTGGTGTGGGTTTGCTTATAGCCCCCCAGCTCAGCTGCCATGTGTTGGAGTTCACCCCGGTGAACGAGAGGGTCGTTTCCCTGTGCCTACGGGTAGGGGATAGGTCTCTCACTGTCATGTGTGCCTACGGGCCAAACGGCAGTGCAGAGTACCCGGCTTTCTTGGGGTCTCTGGGAGGGGTGCTGGAAAGTGCTCCAACCAGGGACTCCGTCGTTCTACTGGGGGACTTCAATGCCCACGTGGGTAGCGACAGTGACACCTGGAGGGGCGTGATTGAGAGGAACGGCCCCCCTGATCTGAACCCGAGTGGTGTTAAGTTATTGGACTTCTGTGCTAGTTACAGTTTGTCCATAACGAACACCATGTTCAAGCATAAGGGTGTCCATCAGTGCACGTGGCACCAGGACACCCTAGGCCGTAGGTCGATGATCGACTTTGTGGTCGTTTCATCTGACCTGCGGCCGTATGTCTTGGACACTCGGGCAAAGAGAGGGGCAGAGCTGTCAACTGATCACCACCTGGTGGTGAGTTGGATCCGATGGCGGGGGAGGAAGCTGGACAGGAGAGGGAAGCAGTGCCCTACCAACGCTGTTTACAGTAGAGGTGGGGAGCTGCTGACCTCGACTGGGGATATTGTTGGACGGTGGAAGGAATACTTCAAGGATCTCCTCAATCCTGCCGTCACGTCTTCCATTGAGGAAGCAGAGGCTGAGGGCTCAGAAGTGGACTCGTCCATCACCCAAGCTGAAGTCACCGAGGTAGTCAAGAAACTCCTCAGTGGCAGGGCACCGGGGGTGGATGAGATCCGCCCTGAGTACCTCAAGTCTCTGGATGCTGTGGGGCTGTCTTGGCTGACACGCCTCTGCAGCATCGCGTGGTGGTCGGGGACAGTGCCTCTGGGGTGGCAGACCGGGGTGGTGGTCCCTCTTTTTAAGAAAGGGAACCGGAGGGTGTGTTCCAACTACAGGGGGATCACACTTCTCAGCCTCCATGGGAAAGTCTATGCCAGGGTACTGGAGAGGAGAATACGGCCGATAGTAGAACCTCGGATTCAGGAGGAACAGTGTGGTTTTCGTCCGGGCCGTGGAACACTGGACCAGCTCTATACCCTCTACAGGGTGCTGGAGGGTTCATGGGAGTTTGCCCAACCAGTCCACATGTGTTTTGTGGATTTGGAGAAGGCATTCGACTGTGTCCCTCGCGGCGGCCTGTGGAGGGTGCTCCGGGAGTATGGGGTCCGGGGTCCTTTACTAAGGGCTGTCCGGTCCCTGTATGACCGAAGCAGGAGCTTGGTTCGCATTGCCGGCAGTAAGTCAGACTTGTTCCCGGTGCATGTTGGACTCCGGCAGGGCTGCCCTTTGTCGCCGGTTCTGTTCATAAGTTTTATGGACAGAATTTCTAGGCGCAGCCAGGGGCTGATGGAGAGTTCCTGCCTCAAGTGGAGGAGTTTAAGTATCTTGGGGTTTTGTTCACGAGTGAGGGAAGGATGGAACGGGAGATTGACAGACGGATCGGTGCATCTTCTGCAGTAATGCGGTCGATGTACCGGTCTGTCGTGGTGAAGAAAGAGCTTAGTCGCAAGGCGAAGCTCTCGATTTACCGGTCAATCTACGTTCCTACTCTCACCTATGGTCATGAGCTTTGGGTCATGACCGAAAGGACAAGATCCCGGATACAGGCGGCTGAAATGAGCTTTCTCCGCAGGGTGGCTGGGCGATCCCTTAGAGATAGGGTGAGAAGCTTGGTCACTCGGGAGGAGCTCAGAGTAGAGCCGCTGCTCCTTCACATTGAGAGGGGTCAGCTGAGGTGGCTCGGGCATCTGTTCCGGATGCCTCCTGGACGCCTTCCCGGGAAGGTGTTCCGGGCGCGTCCCACTGGGAGGAGACCCCGGGGAAGACCTAGGACACGCTGGAGAGACTATGTCTCCCGGCTGGCCTGGGAACGCCTCGGTGTCCCCCCGGAAGAGCTGGAGGAAGTGTCTTGAGAGAGGGAAGTCTGGGCATCTCTGCTTAGACTGCTGCCCCCGCGACCCGGCCCCGGATAAGCGGAAGAAGATGGATGGATGGATGGATGGATGGAGTCCAAAGTCCAAAAGTCCAAAGTCCAAAGTCCAAAGTCGTTCCAGTGGCTAATGAATTGAACATAGTGCTCTCGCAATGTTTTTAAACCCTCCGTGTCTATCATCATGTGCACTGGCTCATGGGTTCAGCAGAAATGGTCTGTGGTGATGACTTTTATTACTCTGAGTGATTCAGAGGCCAGACAGGTCCACGGAGAATAAACAAGGATGTTGTGAAAGCAGTTAGGCTCATTTTCACAAAAACACGGCCCGTCGCCGGCACGCTAATTTTTGTTGTGGATGTCTGGAAGGGAGCATTTATAGGATTTCAGAATGTGTGAACGCCTCTGTGATTTATTTGACATGTAAATTATAGAGTTTCTGTGCCGTCAGACAGGTCTTTGATCTCAGAAGAGAGGTATTTGAAACAGCAATTTCCTACTGGGTGGTTGTGTGGAAGTATTACATTTTTGCAGCTTGATGACGTCTGAACATAATTCAATGTTCTCCAATGCTGCTGCTTCATCTGTTCAATACAGCTGTGAAATCTGGAAAAGAGACATGTTTTCTTGGGAAATTTCGAATGGGATTTTAGAATAATGATTTACAGCATTTATAGCAAAACTAAGTTCATGGTTAACATTACTCAATGAGACTATCATGTTCGGTCCTACATAAATTACAGTCGTACCTCAAATGCAAATTTTAATTCTAATGGATTTTTTGAGATGTTATTCTGTGACTTTTCCAGTCACCAAAAAAATATTTTATAGCAATCGTTTCCATGACCATAGAACCCTATAATTATTTTTTAACTGTACTAAAGCATAAAAATACTATAATATATTGGCAGGTATGTTGGAAACATGCCAAGTTCACATACTTGTTTCTCTAAAAAGCAACGCTAAAGCCAGTTATTCTACTTTGAAAATGAGCATTCTATGTCAGAATGTCTGTTTTTGTTTTGGTCTGTGACTTCGCCCACTGCCAGTTTACCCAATAGTATTTTGACACTCTGGGTTGCCAGTTGTTGGAAAACACTGCATATTGCAGCTATGGGAGCCAGCAAACAAACTGGATCAAAGATGGCATATTAAAACGCAGATAAACAATTAAGCAGTTTACAATGTGTAAAGCTCGTTGCTTTCAGTTGTTATTTGCGACTGTTCCTATTGCGTGTCAATCTGGCAACCCTATTGAGAGTTGAGTCTGAGGAGGAGGGGACGGGAAAAACAACTCTCTCTAATATTTTGAACTTGGACTGCAGTACCCATCTAAACTACATACTACACTTTTAACTTCAATAGTCAACTGATGCAGCTTTATTTGTGTGTGCTCTACCACAAAGAGAAATAAAACAGTGATTTTATAAAGAAAGTTCGGTCAGGTGCAGCCCGACCCAGACGAACCCAAAATGACCCTGATCCTGTTCCATCACAGGCAGTCTTGTCCAAGACTCCCCTAGTGGTTTACTGGCTGTCTTTTCACTGCAAGAATGCTTCGCTTGCTCTACAAACTGAATTGTGTGGAAACTTCTTTCTAGACATCAAGGGAGGTGCGGTGTTTGGTTTGATAAAAGACTGCTGCTCTGTCTAAACTCCTTCTGAGATGAATCACTTCCCAGAGAGGAGGAGAAGAATAGGTTTGTTCATCATGTTTTGTGTTCAGGAGCGTTGGGGTGTCGGTTTGCATTCGAGATGGAATTATTCTTAAGGCTTTGCTAGCATAAATTGTCCACCCACAACATTACTCGTCTCAGAGGAGCATTTTGGGACCCAAATAAGTGAACAAAAAATAACAAACTAATCCGTGTGCCATAAGAATGTGATTATTCACGGGCTTTAGCATTGCATGGAGTACAAATTTTGTTCCTCCAAAAGAAAATCAAATAACAAACTTAAATGTTACTTAAAAACGAAATGTGTTTGCATAGTGAAGAAGTATTATTTCTATACTAATATATATTAATACATAATATATGTGTAGTACTTGTTAATGGTTTTATTTATTACTTTTAATATTTCTATTTAGTATATAGAAAGTTGATTATAAATAATATATAGTATTAATGTTTTTAAATTTTTAATTACTTTTATGTGAGTTTTTTTTTTTTAGTATTTCTATGTAGCTTTAATTTTATTTCAGTTTTATTTATTTTGTTTTAGTTTTTCTTGCAATATGTAATTTTCTATACTATTTAATATTTTATAGTAACTCATAACTGATTTTCTTCACACTTCAGTTATTTCGCCAGACTTGGAATATAGCACAAAAATCTACGAAAAAATAATGTATAAACATAAATGTTTTAAATTGAATTACTATCAAATCTTGCATTTGATTTATTTTCCCAAATCAAGAAGCGATGCTGTCATGTTTGTTCAGTAGTCCATGGTATGATGTTTAGAGCCGTCAATCATTGCTATGACATCATAAGCATATAGCGCGAGTCGCGTGTAAGAGGGTGATGACAGGCACATTCTTTCAAACTAAAATTACCCCCTGAATATGTTCCACATGATTTATCCTCTGCTGGGACATAAACCAGAGGCTGACCGTGATGGCAAACCCCACAAAACGAATATTAGCCTTCGGAGAATTGCAGACTTGGGCTATTTAGGGAAACCTGCATGAAAGCTTGTCTTTGTTACATTAAGCCTAAATGAGTTTTTCACATTCACAAAGTGAGACCTGTTTTACATCTTTTGCTCACTTTGTCATGCAAGACTACAATTTCAGCCTACTTTGACATTCACTTTTGCTTTGGCAGTGTAATTTTAAGCTGTTTAAAAAACATTATGCTGTTAATTGTGAAATATATACCGGATTAAAATAAAAAAGTGGTGGATTGCAGAATTGCAATGTAGTGACACATTTGGCTTCACATAGCAAGTCACATGAAGACACTAGCATGCTAGCCTGAGTGTGCTATAGAGGCATTAGGTTAGTTCAGAAAAACTTAGCAAGTGCAAGATATAAACTGAGAGAAGTAAAAAAAAAAAGAAAAAAAGAAAAAGATAACACTTTATTTTTATTTGTCCTTGTTACACGTTACATTACTGTTATAATAACAATTAATTAAGCATATTTACATGCAAGTAACCCTAAGTCAAACCCTATTCTTAACCCTAACCATATAGTAAGTACATGTAGTTAATTAATATTACTCGGTATTTAAATGTATAATTACACTGTAACAAGGACACCTTAAAATAAAGTATGAAAAAAAAAAAAAAAAAAAAAAACATTACCATTTAGTATTATATGTTTTTTTTTTGTTTGTTTTTTATTGTTGTGGGTTCTATGTACTAATACTATAATTAATAATTATAATGATGTTTGAGGACCAAACTGACCCAGTACAATTACTCAAAAAACACACAACGAAAAACAGTAAATACAGTAAAAACGGTAACTGCAAATAGCAAACAGATCAAAACAGTTACAACAAAATTATGACTCTACAAAAAAAAAAATATATAATAATAATAAAACAGTAAATATGAAAACTTATGAAAACAAATATTTTTTATTTTTATTATCACAAACTATGAGTGTAGTTTACAGTAATTACAACTTTTCAAATGTCATTTTATGTTAATGGGAATCAATCTTTACTATCCCTAATTAGCCGTCTTATTTTGCATTTTAGACTCTTTTTGACCACAAAGTATGTGCAACTCTGGTACAGGGGAAGACAAGATGTCTCCGTTTAAGCAATTGAGGTGTTTTGTTGTTGGGTGTAATAATGAATAAAGCAGTCGTCATTTACTCCAGACATCTGAGCCGCTGAAGACGCAGAGGATTAACGTTACTTTTGTTTTGAAGGGAATGTGCCGATCCCAATCTGCCTAAATGCTTCTATGTTCATGCGAATCATGTAACTTCTGTAACTTCATCTACAGAAGAAGTGAGAATCAGGGTTTTTTTATGAATCTTTGAAAATCGCCGTTTCCTAATAATGTGCTAGTTAGCCAGTTTCGCAGCTAAAGTAAAGAGTACTGCTCGTCACCCCATGGAAGACAGGGGCGGGGTCAGCAGAGCTCATTAGCATTTAAAGCAACATGGCCTAAAAACAGTGGTGGGCCGTCAGGGGAAGCAGGGCCTTCTCTGCTGGCCCTATAAAAAATTTAATTATGTGAATTTTTTTTTTATTGATTATTTAGGTATCATTTGTGTAATGTCCACAAAATTGCCTGTGATTAGTTTAGTTGAGATTAAACTGGAATGTCCTACATAAAAAAAGTCTGAGGCCAGCACTACAGATAGTGCTACCCTTTTGTTGAAAGACGTCACATCTGATTTGTTACGAGCATTAGTGACAGAATCATCAGCCAATCAAATTTCGACATTCAATGACAGCTTGCCGTCTAGGTCTAGTTACGTGCCCAGTGCAACCCCCAGCGTTAGACCGCCCCTTTAGTCAGGGATTTCCAAGGTACAAAAGTGAAATTCAATGAAAAGAAAATGACAGCTGCAGTCATCGGCCCCTACACCAGATCTAGTTGCCGATCTACTAAAAATGCCTTTTTCAAGGTGCTCTTTTGCAGACAAAAGAGAATAATTGAGAAAGGAAGACCAACACCCAAACTGAATTTGCTAACAAAGGCCAGCAAAGTTTTTATGCGCCATATTAAAGATCGCAACTATGAGTGCTATGAGTGGCTAACAGCTAGCACCGAGCACAAGTTATTTTGTTGGCCGTGTTTACTTTTTAATACGAGTAAAGGGACATGGAATGACAGACCCGTGGACTTTATTAACAAGTGACAGGTGAGTGCGTTATTATTTGATGAGTATTGTATCATGCACATTGTTATGGAGGTGTACGTGGTGCGTTGATAATACTATCGTGTGGTGTGTGGATGTCCAGACGATGCTGCTTTGGGCACATCGTCATTTTAGTGTGTTGGCGGATTTCTTTTACTGACCATGTAGGGAAATTAACTCTGCATTTAACCCACCCCAATCTAGCCTACTGTTGAAATTGTTCATCAGCCGTCATTGTTGTTGAGAGCCTGTGTGCGGCATAATATGTGCATTATATGCATATAGCTGCGTTAGCTGTAACATAAATGTGTAAGATGTGTACAAGTTGTTTACAGTTGCTTACTGAAGGCCCTTACTGAAACCCCACGGTACCCTGTCAGACCTCTGTTGTGTGTGTCTTGTGTTTCCACGTGCTCCCTGTGTTTCCATGCCCATATTTGGTTTGTTTCCTGTCCTCGTTTTATGTGATTAGTAGTTTATTCTGTTCCAGGTGTGTATTTGAGGTAATTATCCCTGGTATTTAAGTCCTGTCTGTGTTGTGAGATGCTGTCTGGTCTACTCGTTACCCCCTGGTGTTTGATGTCTGTGAGTTTGCCTTGTCTTCAGTAAATCTGTTATTTTGAGTTACATCCTTGTCTGCGTGTTCCTCGTTCCTCCCTGCTGTGTGCACTGTGACAACGCCACTGCCTTTAAAAAGGCTTGCTGAAAACAGAGTCGATTTTGACAGGGTAAAAAATTTGTTTTTTACACTACCATTGAGCAATTTTAACCAAAGTATGTTATAGACTTTTCATTAAGACCCTAATGAATCATACCAACTTGGGCATCCAGTGACCTCTTTAAAAACTAACTGGACCACGCTAACTAACCAAACCTTGATCATTTGTTAAATACAGACAAAACAAAGTGTCATATTCATGTAGTCTGTCCTAGCACAAGAAAACAAACAAACAAACAACAACCAAAAAAAAAAACAATAGTGGGAAAAGACTGTATGAGGGAGAAAGAACTGTTTAGAGTAATAGTGTATTGTTGCTAGCAGCTGTTCTTCTGCTAAGCTTACTCATTCCTAGCTGTCTGTTTATTTCTCCAAGTCTTGAATGATTGACTCTCACAGTCGATTTGAAAAGATTCAAATACCTTGCAGACTTGGAAAAGGCCACTGGCATCTCAGACATATGGCTCAATATTTCAGAAAAGCTAGTTGAGTGTGTCATGATGTTTTTATCTGAGCCTGTTTTATGGACTTTCTTCAGGTGCCCTGTTTGCGCTGAGAAAGCAAGAATTGCGAGAATTAGAACTAGGAAATTACCTCAAATATTTCCACAGCTGCACTGTATCCAAAGTAAGATGCAGCGTAACTACAACAGCAAGCTCACATTGTGCTTTCGCACCGACAGCCTTTCAACAGAAATGAGGCGATACATAAAACAACATGATTTTTTTGGGTTACCAGATTGAGTAATTCTTTTCATAATGCATATAAAATGTAAAATAGTGGGAGTGAACTGTTGAGAATTATTACAATCTTAAAGGTCCCATGAAATGCTGTTTTTTGGATGCTTTTATATAGTGGTCCCTAGTACTGTATCTGAAGTCTCGTTCCCGAAATTCAGCCTTGGTGCAGAATTTCAGCCACTACGAGCCAGTCCCACAATGAGCTTTCCTTAGGACGTGCCATTTCTGTGTCTGTAGCTTTCAATGCTAATGAGGAGGAGAGAGGTGGGGCAAGGTGGAGGGTGGGTGTGAGGGTGCTAATGTTGACAGCGGATGTATGGCAATGGCTTGTAGACACGCAGTTGTTCAAGCTTTTCAGTTTGACCCAGAATCTGATCCGGATGGAGAAGCAGCGGATGAAGAAGTTGCAACTCAGTGGCTACAGCAGGACGTCTCCGAATGGTTAGTTTAAAATATTGTGTCTGGATACGGTCAGTGTTTCCCACACATAGACCTGGGTGGGCCACAACAATATCCACCGCCTGCTGCCATCAGCTCCCGTGTCTCACACACACGAGCGCGACTTTAGAACAATATTTAGTAACTTTCAGACCCTTATGGTGGCTTTTTTCCCATAATGGCTACATACTAACAAACCTAGCGACTTTTTTTTTTTGTTTTTTTTTGTAAAAACCTATAATTAAGTTGGAAGATGTCTCCAGTACTGCCCCGCGAGCGCGAGGTCTGACACTCCCGGCGCAGTGTCGCCTCTCTCTGCTTCTGTTCTGAGCAGCGAGCGGCAGAGAAGCAGCGCTTTCAGTTTGCCTTAAAGCAGCAGACTCATCAATAAATCATTTAAAAAACAGCGTTTACAAGTACTTGTCGCTTACTGACTGTTTGGACTTTAAATATGAACATAATTTGTCAGTTAATATGCGCAGTTTATTACTCAGACGCAAAACAGTAATATAGCCAAAACCACTGCATATAGTCGCTTTTTAGTGTAAGTTAAATGTATATTGATTTTATCAGACGATGTTGCGATTATAAGTCAGGATTATACTTGTTTTATGTATGACAACAGAAAATATGTAAATGTGAACAGCTTTATTGGGCATTCAGTTGTATTATGTGACAGTTCATAGAGTAGAACAGATCTGAAGTGCCAAAAAACAATGCTTCGCTCATTTGCAAGCCATGATGTCTCTCGAGGAAAAAAACATATTGCGCTCTCCTCACACGGTCGTAGCTAATTTTCTCATGGGCGGGTAAAGCAGAGAAAGGGGAGGTAACCTTTCCCCGTATGGCGACATAAAGGGAAGATTCCAGATTGGGCTATCTGAGCTTTCATTTTCTCAAAGGCGAAGCAGGATACCCAGGGCTCAGTTTACACCTATCGCCATTTCTAGCCACCGGGGGAACATAGGCAGGCTAGGGGAACTCATATTAATGTTAAAAAACCTCATAAAGTGAACTTTTCATGCCATGGAACCTTTAATGCCTATCCCAATTCTTTATTAATAAAATATAGATCATTTGTACATTGTTTTAACCAGGTTTCCTGAACACTGTTCCTGTCTGGTTTTAAGTATTTCTTTAAACTTGGATCTTTTACTCCGATCCCAAAACCTTTGAGCTGAAAGAGACTGTGTTTGGGAATATGACTAATATGTGCCTCTATGCAGGGTCAGGAATCAGTTTTCATTTATAAAATGTACTTACAGGTAAAATGTGTCTGTACAGTAGGTCAGCCAAATTGTAAAGTTGCATTATTGTTGGTTGACAGCAGGGGGCTCTGTAGATGGGTCATTCTTCAATTAGGATTATTTTATGGGTTTTTTTTTCTTTTTAAATTCTTTCAAATGATAGATTATAATATTTTGTTGATTATGTGTGATTATACCTACTTTTATTAAGAATGTTGTAATGTTGTGGGCTTCTCCCTTTTCCAGATTTATATATATATATATATATATATATATATATATATATATATATATACTGTGTATATACACACACACACATTATGTTATAAGAATCACTGTACCCAATACTGTTATTATTTCTATTCTTTCATCATAGCTTTATTAGGTATTAGTTATTATGAAACCAGTTTTTATTGAAGAATTCTTGAAATCCACTTGATAATAGATCAATGACATGATCAGGTCTATATTCCAGCTCATGTGATAACTGAAACAGATGAAACAGTTTATTTTCAGGTTCAAGCCCTCAAGTAGTCAAAAGTGTACAAATGAAGAATCACCAATAAAAAGACAGAACGGAAATGAGTGCGTGAGACTGGAATGAAAACACAGACAGACAAATTGTCCAGCAATTTCTGACATGGTTTTCTCACTATATATTTTTTTTCTGTTCAACTTTTCTCATTTACTCAAATGATTTGATCAAAACACTAGATTCCTTCATGTACAAAACAATACCGCTTGCATGGAGATGAGTAATTGGAAAATATTATCATTACAGACAAAACAGACGAATTAACAGACGTGTCTAAAATGTGTCATCAACATTCTGTGCTGGAAAGAGTTTATATAAAAATTGCAGAAGTAGCTACATAGCTATCATATCTTGGATTCCAACAATTTCTGACAAGGTTTTCTATGTATACATTTTCTGTTAAACTTTTTTCATGTTTTGTCGTATTGCCAGCGGTCTCTATGGATTTTGAGAATGTGAACTACCCTTACTGTACGTCAGTATAAAATGGTTCCACCACATAAGAACGATTCATGACTTGTTAATTTGAGTATTAATGGAAGCACTGTGCAAGACTGCGTCGTTTATGCCATTGTGAATCCAAACAACACGATTAAACGTGGCGGGTGTTTGGCTGTGTATGGCGGTGTGCGCCAACACAGAATAATATCCCGCCATACAAGGCAACATTCCAAAACACAATAGCATTAGCCGCTTAAAAGGAATGTTGTTGCTTGTAAATCTATGTTTTGCCAAAAAGAAGATTTTTGCTACACTTTGGAAAACACATGGTTTGGTGCTTGACAGTGTTCTCTTGTCTCAGGAATGGAGGGGGAAAAACGACCAGAATGAACAGCAGTCTAACTCTTGCAATGATAAATAAATAAGCTTAATTTCAGTCAAATATTTTTGAGTTGTTTTTGAACAAATGTCAAGATTTCTTCCCGCACAAATTGTCCCTGACCTCTTAAAAAGTTCGCTTTTTCCGCTGTGTGGCAGAAATAGTCCAGACGCCCTCATAGCAGTCCGTTGACACTGTCCAACAGCACAAGAACAGAGGATTAACCGGAGGTTTGCATTCACCTGCTAGTGTGAGTCACCGGATTTAACTGCCAGTCTCACAGATTAAAGACATTTCATCGCACAGCAGGACACATTAATATCAGTATAATCTCTGGAGCTCTGATCATGCAAGACCTGCATTAACATGCACGCACATATAGGCAACTATAATGTTTAGATTAGTATGATCAAACATAGGGATGAGGGGATTTTGTAAAGACGCTTAGTTAGGTTACATCTAGACTACACCAGTAGGTGGCGCTAAGGGACTGTCTTTATGAGTGAGTCACATACTTTTCATAATTATCATACTTATGCATTAATCTATGACGTTTTGTTGTATAAATAGTACGAGTAGTGTGTTTACCATAGATACGTAGATGCCTCATTAGCGACTGTTTCTATGGGCTGCAATACATAAGCCATCCACCATTTTTGGAACGGTCTGCGAACCCTCGAGTGCAAGTTGACTGTGTGCATCTATAACAGCAAGTTATACGCATGTATATCTTTGAATATTCATTGATTATTATGGTGAATGACGTGAAGTTGACCATTCCAAGATGGCGGACACGTCAACGTATCTGGAGCAGTCAAATTGGGCATCTATACATATCTATGGTGTTTACACTGAAAATTCCACAAAGAAAAAGTGCACTTTAAATACCCGGATGATGCACTTAAATATCCGAAAAAACGAAGTGTTGGACATTGAACACTTCATGCACTCAATTGTCGCAGCTTTAATTATGTAGCGAATGGGGAGTGGCTTTCAGACTCCATTTATGAATGACAAAATAACCTTATATAATTCATACATTACATGGTTGAGTACATAGTGCCTAAGTACATAATGTGTAAGTGCATAGTGTATATTGCTTCATTTGGAATGCAGTTACAGTATTCAAAAAACAATAGGCGAAAAGTTACCCGGATGACCTACTAATTCCTCCCGGATCCTTAAGTGCGCAGTCAATAGACACTTTACTATCCCATGAGGCCACAGGAGAGGATTTATAAATGGCAGTGAAGTGACGCAACTCACGCATGGTAAGTCACATGATAGTAACAACATTGTGGATGTAGTATGTCCGGATTTCATTCATACTACACATATTCATACTCAGGGTTGGGAAGGTTGCTTTTAAAACATATACAACTATACAATATATAGTTTTCCACAATATTACACAATAATGAAACTTGTTTTGTCTTCTGGGAAACAGAACTAAATGAAAAAAAAAATATTTAAAGAAAAATTTACACATCATCTTATTCAAAAGTTTACACCCCCTGTTCTTAATGCATTGTGTTTCCTTCTTGAGCATCAGTGAATGTCTTCACCTTTTGTAATAGTTGTGCATGAGTTCCTCAATTGTTTTTGCAGATTATCAGAGCCAGAAAATCACCATTTGCAGTTTACATTGTTTAAATGAAATATATGACATTAAAATTCAAAGTAAATCACTTTGGTAATCTAAAATACTTTTCAGATATAACTGTGATTTGATTACATCCATTTAAAATATAACTGTAATGAAATACAATTACTCATATTTTGTATTTTAAATTACAAGCATTCCGTTAATCCCCAACTTTGTTCATACTATATGGAACCTACTTTTTTAACAGTCATGACGTAAGTTAAAATTCAAATATAGTACTTAGACAGTACTTGATCTTGGATGCACTGGCTAATTCATTCAGAGCGTAAGAATAAGTCGTTGAATCATTTACTCAAACGATTTGTTCAAAACACCAGATTAAGTCAAAACAACACTACTTGTGTGGAGATGAGTAAGTGGAAAATATTATCGTTACTGATGGAGCAAAAATAGACAAATTAAGAGACAATCCTTTTTCTAAAAGGTTCAACATACAACTGTCTATTGAATAGAATTGAACAGTTACTGGTAGCCATTGACTTCCATAGTATGGGAAAAATACTATGAAAGTCAATGGCTACCAGCAACTGTTTGACTAACATTCTTCAAAATACCGTCTTTTGTGTTCAACAAAAGAAACAAACTCATATAGCATTGGAACAACTTGTAGGTAAGTAAATGATGACAGCATTTGCATTTTGTAGCTTCTAATCTGACCAAGATACAGTAAATTGCAGGTTTTAGTAGTTTTCTTTGAATATTATAAATCATTTTATTAATATTTTAGTATGTTATTTTGTAAATTATGGTAGTAAACAAACTGACGCAAGTCAGCTTAAATTAAATGTCAATAACAGTCCTTGTTTGTCAAGTTATTTTAATTTATTTAACGTAGTTTTTCAAAGTTTTTAAATGGCTTGAACAAGTAAATGTAGGCTACTCTGGGTAAGTGTCATAATGGAACCTAACAGCTACTGCATCAATGCCCTGGGTGGAGGCTGACGTGATCGCATTTCTCTCTCTCTCCCTTTCTTTCTTTTCCTTCTGCCTACCTCCTTTGAGGAGTTGCCTTGCCCCTCCCACCTGCCCATAAAAGTGGAAACCATGCTGCCTGAAGGCTTTAACTACATTTCTCCTTCTGTCTTCTGGATCTTCTTCCCTCACTTCTCACTCAGAGAGAAATAAACAGAAGACAGAGACAGAGAGAGGCCAGGAGAGAGAGAGGTGAGTGCTGTTCTGTTGTATATATATATAATGCGTGCTGCAGGAGGAAAAAATAAATAAAATGATGAGGGACTTGAAATATTGCTTTAAGTATTGATATTGATCTGAATGGGAGTGTACATGCAAAGGAACATCATGTGAGTTCATGATAGACGTTTCTTGTCTGATCACGTTCCTTGACGAAGCAGCCTCTTTCTTTCTTTCTTTCTTTCTTTCTTTCTTTCTTTCTTTCTTTCTTTCTTTCTTTCTTTCTTTCTTTCTTTCTTTTTATTTATTTATTTATTTTTTTGCCTATATTGTGGAGCAGGTGTACGTTGTTTCAGGATTCACATTATTTGAAATCACATGTAAATATTAAAGAATTTTTAAAATGTAATTTTCAGGCCTGAAAAAATATATGGCATTTAATAAAATATTAAAAATGACTGTAATTCTATTGTGCCCCACCCCCCTCCCCCAGCAATCTTTGAGCCTCAAATATTTTGATGCTCCTCAAATGTTTTTATTCCAATTCCAGCTCCAGTTCCTTAATGTTTTAATTACTGATTCTTTTAATATTTGAACAATAACTGGTCCTAACTGTATAATAAATAAATGTACTAAATAAAAACAAATTGTGATTTCCAGGCATGAAAAAAGTTTAGGTATTTAATAAAATATGACGAATTATGGACACTTCATTTTACTTTTTTTCCCCACCCAGTTATCCTTGGGTGTAAAATATTGTATCAGCATGTGTTCCTTGTGAATACATTACATTATTTTTCCAGTCACAAAAAAAGTTCAACACACACATACTATATTGCCAAACATATTGGGTCACCCCCTTCTAATGAACGTGTGACTACTTTAGTAATTTCTATTTAAGCATATAATGATATTCTATGGAATTGTGTGAAGTCAGTGGTGTTTGGTGATGAGTTTTTGGCTCAAGGTCTGCATATAAAGTCACATCAGAGGTGTTCAGCTGGGATCAGGACTTGGCTTTCTGCAGACCAGTCAAGTTCTTCCACACTGACTCAATCAATCATGTCTTTTTGAACCGTGCCTTATACACAGAGACACTGTCATGTTAGAATAGAAAAGGGTCCTGTCCAAACTGTTGCTATAAAATTAGAAGCACACTAGATTTGTACTCATAGAAATTACTAAAGTAGTCAAACATGTTCATTAGAAGGGGGTGAGCCAATACTTTGGCAATATAGTGTATATATATATATATATATATATATATATATATATATACTATTTAATTATATATATAATAAGCTGGTCATTGCCTATTTTAACATGCAATGATAACAATTTTTTGAATATGCTGATTCATACCCTGCTGCTTACCACAGCTGCTGCTGTTGTGCAAGATTCTTTATCCAGCTCGCTTTGTATATTTCTCTAGCCACATTTGCTTTAGTTTCACTTTGATTTTCCTGGCACTGGGCATCTCTGTGAGCCAGAGGGTGGCTGTGCGTGATTTTCCCAGCTTCCTACAGTGTTCAGGGCTGGATATTTTGGCACATGAACAGCTCTGGACACTGAGGCAAAACTTTGGTGCTTGGCATACTCTCTTCTTTCTTTTCCCCTCTTGATCCATTTCTCTAGTCCAGAAGGATTGAAAAAATGCATGTCTTTCCACTTTGGGCCTGACATTGATAGCTAAATTGAATACATTTTCAATGCAATTCGACCAGAGACATTTTGGTGATGTTTTGGTATCAGAAGGGGTTGTGTTTGTAATAATGATTATTATTAATAATAATTATTACAGCACTGTATTGATATTCTTGAAACCCCCCTTTAGCTGCAGAGCATCTTTTATCTCCATGCAACATCCTTATGAACCTGGCAACCCTGCTGTCTCTCTTTCTTCCATTATTTGGGTCTGTCCTGAGCAGCTTGATTCATTAAACAGTCACAGACATAACCTGACCTGTGAATGTTCCTCCTTCAGTTCCCTCCAGCTATTAACAGATTGGTGTTTTATAACTTTTTTTTTTTTATCTGAATGAAAGCCATGCACTCTTACACAAATAGAAAAATCAAAGGAAGGCGAGTCTTGCTTGAGATTTTGTTGGATTCCGAGTGAATTGGCTTGTTTCATTCATATAAATGTTTTGTGACGTATTATTTGGAAAAAGTAAAACATTTTTAATTTAATAGCACATACTGTAGTTTGGATCATGAATGCAGCTGTTGTCCTGACCTCTATCTGAAGGCCAAATGCTGTGTACCGTGCAAATCTCCTCATCGTAGACTATAGAATTACAGGTCTTCCATGGCAGTAGTTTCTCATGTCAAATCCGCATCGTACTGAAACAAGAACACCAAAATGTGGTGGACCAACAATCCTCTGTTTAAAGAGAGGTTTGGCTTGCCACTTAGATTTGGTTTCGAAGACGCCAGATATCTGAAAGGCTGACCCAGGGCTGATCAAAAATGTAAGCATTTATTACTTGGAATTTCTCTGGAAAAGGCCAGAGCTCTATCACATAATCAAGGTATAGGGACGGTGTGAAGGCTGAAAGCCACTCCCCTCTGAGCGCTTCCAGAACTAGAGGACATGGTCTTAGAATCTGACACATACGCTCACAAACACACCAGCGCACATCGGGTTCTGGCCTGTGTTTGCAGTCATATAAATCACCAGCATCAGTGTCCAGCTGGAACAATGAGAGCCAACTGAGGCCATCTATTAGTGCTGATAAAGCATTCAGACAATAATTAGAGATTGGGAAACTGACTGCACATGAAGAACTGCAGAGATTTCATTGGTGCATATTTGGCTTTGTTTTTGAACACCGAAATGGAGTACAATAACCCATTGCCTGGATTTGGTGCCCTTTGAGAGCAAACTATTAACTAAATATTTTATGTATTTATTTTTATTTTTGGTATATTTTACGTTTTAACCAAAATTACAACAAAAACATCTGTAAAAAACAAAACTGCTAAATATGTACAATATGTGAAGCAAATTTAAATTATACCAGTTTTGCTTTTATATTTTTTTTGCTGTGTTTTTTGTTTCTGAGAAAATATAGAAAAAATAAAGGTTACGTGACAAATGCTAACTGAAATAATATCATTGTATATATGTATAATTTTATTTGGGAATGTTATGTTTCATTTGATTATACACATTCGTTTTCAGTCTGACTTCTCTTAAATGTGCCGAAAAAAATCTTTACCCTGTTCATCGCTGAACTGGCAAGCAATTCCAGCTGCAGTGTTGAACCGTTTCCCCATTGAGATTTTCCTCATTATCCTGTCTTCTCGTGCATTTGTCTTCTGGACAACCAGCCTTTTGGGGGGACTTAAATGTGACATAGTAAAGCTGCAATATTCTAGAAATCAGATTTGGAATGAACAACTTCTCTTGCTATGGCAGCTATTGGCCTTCATCAGGACAATCTGCTGTCACAGGGTTTCAATCACCTAAGGGCAGCCCGCCATCTTGCAGTTTCAATGAAAATTAGAGGAATGCTGCCAGTTAAAGAGGGTTTGTCATATAATTAAAGCCACAGCCATATCACCCTGCAGCCCAAGACAGGTTGCTCACTGAAGCTAAGCAGGTTTGAGCCTGGTCAGTACCTGGATGGGAGACCTCCTGGGAAAACTAGGTTGCTGCTGGAAGAGCTGTTAGTGAGGCTAGCAGGGGGTGCTCACTCTGTGGTCTATGTGGGTCCTAGCGCCCCAGTATAGTGACAGGGACACCATACTGTCAAAAAGCACTGTTCTTCGGATGAGACGTTAAACCGAGGTGTTGACTCTCTGTGGTCATTAAAAATCCCAGGATGTCTTTCGAAAAGAGTAGAGGTGTGACCTCGGCATCCTGGCCAAATTTGCCCATTGGCTTCTGACTGTCATGGCCACCATCCCCATATCTACTTATTTGCTGGTCTCCTCTCCACCAATAAGCTGATGTGTGGTGGGTGTTCTGGAGCACTATGGCTGCTGTCACATCGTACAGTTGGATGCTGCACACTTGTGGTGAATGAGGAGATCCCCCTCACAATGTAAAATGCTTTGAGTGCCTATAAAGCACTATATAAATGTAATTTATTATTATTATTAGTATTATTAAAGAAATTAGCACCAGGTGCCAGAATAACACCAGTAATCAATAACTTGGAGGTATCTGTAAGTTCTTTTTCAAATATCTCATTTAAGTTTTTATACTGTGCTTCAGAATACAATTAATTTTTGAAATATGCGTAAAAAACTGCCCTTCTACTCATGTTAGGATAAGTTCAAATAAGACTAAACAGTGACCTTGTATGAAAAGCCGTTTTAGTACCAAGTGGCTGAGATGGAAACAACTATTTTCTTGAAAGGTCAGCCATAACCTTTCCAAATGAAATGATAAAAAACGTTTAAACATTTAAGTATTTTTTCCTGACCTTTTCAGGCACAAATGACACTTATTCCATTTTTATACAGGAGACAGAAAGGCTTTCTGCTACCTCATCATGGTTTATATACTGCCCAAAATCTCTTATTCCTCATAGACAAAAACATATGGTTACATGAAAAACTTCCCTTTGACCAAAGAGAGAAGAGTGAGTGAGTGGGTGAGAGAATGTGTTTTACAGCAGTTCTGGCTCACGGTCCGTTCTGTCAGCTGATTCTGCATTCCACTGTCCTGTGGAATAAATGCAACTCAACCTCAGTGTATTACAGCAATATCACACCAGCAAGAACGCCACCACACTGAATTCCAAAACATTTACATTTGTGCATTTACCACATGCTTTTATCCAAAGCAACTTATAAAATTTGACAAAGAGACTACAATATTCATTACATTCAATGCCAGGTTTATTTGACAACTAGATTAGGAAGCAAGCTAGAGAAGAGGAGAAATGCAGAGTGGTTTTTTGGTGGTGAATTGCTTCCAGAAGTGGTGTGTCTTGAGTTGCTTTTTGAAAGATGGTCTCAGCACTTCAGGTGGAGATTGATAGCTCATTTCCTCAGAGAGGAAAAGGGAGGGTGAAAGTTCTGGAAAGGGCTTTTCACAGCGATGCACCATTTTTGTGCCATCAAGGATCCATTCAGTGAACAGTTCTTAAAATAACAATTTTTATGTCTAAAGAACATTTTAATAATCTGAAGAACCTTATTCCACTATATAGAAACTTTTGTGCATTTGAAAGGTTCCATAGATGTTAAAGGTTCTTGGAATCTGTGTGTGAGAATTTTACTTACATCTGTTTCATGGGAGAAATGTCTTGAAACTTTCTCTCACTCTTCCCATTTCCAGAGAAAGCCTGACCTGTAGTAATTGGTAGGGTGGGAACACGGAGCGGTGTGTGTGTGGGGGTGAGTGTGTGTCTTTTGGTATTTTATGCTGTTTACTGTCGGCACGTCATTATCACGGTCATGCTGACTGTAAAGAATCATAAAGTTCTTCAAATTCAGTAGCCAAATCTGAAACAGCAGCTCCAAAATACTGCATCATGAATCCATTTGTCAGTGTTATGGAAAGCAACACCCCAAGCTGACCCTTTCTTATTTTTTTAACCATTTATTCATTTTACAGACACTTTTATCGAAAGTAATTTACATTGCATTCAGGGTATACATTTTATCAGTTCATGCATTGCCTGGGAATTTAACCCGTTACCTTTGTTTAGCTTTTACAATGATTTACAGTTTGAACTACAGGAATGCATCGGTTCAAAATGATCAGTACTACTTAAAAAAGGAGCCTCTTTTGTGTCCATTCCATCTCATTGGGTTTCACTTGGCACATTGCAGATGCTTTTTTATCCAAAGTGTCTTCTGGTAATTTAATTTCATTGACTATCACCCCTGAGCAACCTGGGGAAAAAGTGCAGTGTTCCCTTTTGGCATGATTTTACATGACATTTCCATGGCGTTTCTACTGGATCGTTTTAAAGCGATTTCCAATTGTATGTCATATATTGATATTGAGATGGGCCTTAATGAACATTTTAACTTTTTTATCAACCAGTTATTAGCTAGGAACATTTACAGCCCAGTGACTCATACCGGCAGTTGCAAACAATTAATTTTATCATGCTGGCTTGCTTTTGGAATTGACACTGTTCACATCTTACAATAAGCAATATTTAGCCAATTCAATATTTTAGAGCATGGCAAGTAGATTAATGTTATGTTCTATAGACGCGTTCACAATATACAAAGTTTTACTGATTAACTTATTCATTTATTTACCAGACCTGGTATGTTTTTGTTACCGGCTCCAGACCTAGGGGAATCTGTGCCGGCACAAACCAAATCACGCACCAAGCTGTGAGTGAAAAGGAGACAGACATGTTATTGCCTTGCTCGAGTGCAGTTTTAATATGACCCAGAACTCGACCTGTCGGTCTCCTAGATAACCCAATACAGTGCCACACTACCCTCTACAGGTGTGGTGGTGAAATACATGAGATATTTTGTTAAATCTTGGAACAATTCTGATAAAAACTAAATAGTAATAATAAAAAAAATAAGTGGTGGGGTAACCTTTTTTCTTTTCTTTTTTTTTTACTCATACAGCAGAATTATTTCCTCTACCCGTCACACTCTCCTCTGCTTTAAAGAGATGTCTCCTGACATCCAGATCGACATTAACTATCGGACGGTAGAGCAAGGAGACTAAAAATCTGCTTGTAGTCCCTACTGTGTATCAGGTCAATAGCTCACTCTTCACAAGTCTCGTCAACACAGTCATTAGTCAAAATATCAAGTCAGTTTACGATGTCAATATCCTGCTTATTCTCATGCACAGGAGTTCTTCAATAAACCCATGCTACTAGTTGAGAGTAATAACTCACTTCAGGAGTCACTGGTAAGATAGGCATTGGATAAAGGGCTCCACACATAGGGTTTGCTCCTAATCTCCAAGGCTGGAAAGAAGGTGTGTCATACATAAGAAGATTTCTGGGCTTGACTTGCCTTGTGGATCTCCTCACTTGTTGTTCTATGTCCCTTGCTGGTGCTAGGCCAATTGTAGCATCCATTTCAGGCTGGTCGAAGGTTCCATCCTCCACTATGTCATCCCTGTGCAACTCCTGTCTCTCCACAAATGATGATGGTCTAGCATGCAGAGTTACCGGTATTGTCTCTGAAACTGCCAGATAATCCAACAGTTCCGTCCGTCTGACATCCTCATACTCTGGAGTTTGACTTAGTGGCTGATACTCAGGAGCTACCGCTCTCAATCCACAATGAGACTCTGGTTCCGGTAGGTGGCGTCTGACAGTCTGTCTCTGATACACACAGGCAAAGGTCTAAGGTGGTAGAAACTTGAAAATGTCTTGCTCATCATCTGAAGTACTGAAATCTGATTCAGCTGTCTCTCTACGTTGCACGTGGCATTTCTGTCTAGGTGACTTCTTTCCAACACCTCCATCACTTTCCTCAGAACTGATCAGTAAGTCACTGACCGGGAGGAGGAGTTTCGGTCACCTGTTTCGGCTTGAATCCGATATACTGGACTATCCTTTATCCTCTCAATGACTCGAAGGATCTGTTGTTCCCAGTATGACCGGAGTTTGCCTGGACCCCCTCTCTCAGACAGATTCCTGACTAGCACGCGATCACCTGGTTGTAAAACAGCTTCTCTGACATGTTGGTCGTAGTCCCTTTTCCCTTTCTCAGAGGATCTCTTACTGTTTTCGCCAGCTATCCGATATGCTTCCTGCATCCGTGAAGCCCACATCTGTGCATACTGTTGCTGTGTCCGTACCTGCTGATCAGAAATAAGGTTGAAGATCAGGGCCCGTATTCCTAAAGATTCTAAGAATCCTTTTAGAGAGCTCCTAATTTAGCTTTAAAATTTCTAACTAGGAGTCTTAGCTTAAAAGTGATTCAGAACCAATCTGAGAGCAACTCTGAGCGAGGAAAAGACAAAAACTTTTATCTTAGTGAGGAGGCTGACCCTATTGCTAGCTATGAGTCTTTTGAAGACTATGATTGGTTTGTTGTCCAAGAAGGAAATAAAAGAGCGCTTTTAAGAGTAGGGTTTATTATAAGCTTTCACTTGTAATTTTTCCTGTTTTACCGTACTCTCTGTCTCTCTCTCTCTCTCACACACACACACACACACACACACACACAAACACAATATATGTATATATATTCTTAATTTTTTATTTACCATGCTGTCATACTTAACGTATTTTATAGGAAATGAACAGCCACACAATAAGGTTCTGAAAGTGCTGTCAGGTACAGACCCAAATCATCGCTGCTGCATAGTTGCATTTTTCCAGTTGCCAAATATGTTAATGTAGTGATTTATGGCACTATGGCATTTCTGCGCGGTGTCGGAGATGTTAGTTTGTCTCAAATAAGATCGGTCACAAACATGATCCCTGCACGATCTAATGTGTAGCGTCTTATTTACTCGCTGTCATGCATTGTGTGCAACACATTTCTTCTCCCTCTTCATGTTTCATCCATTTTCTCCACTGCTAAAGAAACTCTTAAGCCTCTTAAAAGTCCTCGTTCGTACTCCTAACAATTTTGGACCTTAAGACCTCTTTTAAAGGTTAAGATGCTTTCTGAATTACTTTTTTCTTTACTAGGATCTTTTCTTTAATTGTAAGAGGAAACTTTTCTTAGAATTATGTTACTAGGAGCAACTCATAGCACTAAGATTTTTCATGAATACGGGCCCAGATCAACAGGCAACCGAGGATGTCTCCCAAAAAGGAGGAAAAACGGCAAATACCCCGTTGCCTCGTGTCTTGTGCAATTGTAGGCATGAACGAGATTAGAGAGGTGATCTTTCCACTCTGCCCTTTTCTCTTCTTGGAGTGTTCTTAACATCTGAAGAAATGTCCCGTTCAGACGTTCAGCTGGGTTCCCCTGTAGGTGGTAGGGAGTGGTACAAGAGTGAGAAATAAAGTTGAAAGTATGTACTCGTACCCCCCTCGAGGTGTAAGTAATCGACAGAGAGCAACTCAAAAGGGGCGTTAGTAACAATGGACCCCATTGGTGCTTTTTCATGGACAGTAGGTCGCTTCTGCTTAATGCAAGGACACTGGCGGATAACATCGTCCTCGATGTCATGCTGCATATAAGGCCAGTAGAACCGTTGTTGATTGGGCCCAGACCCTCTGTACAAGATGCCCTTTTTCAACTTTAGTCTGTTCCACTCATGTATTAGCCATCGGGTTCCAATTGATATTGAACTCCGATCCTTGTCCTTTGGATTCCATCCACTCTTTTTCAATTTAACCAATTCACAGATGGTCTCATCCCCGTTCTGAGCATCTCTGATATCTTCAGGAGTAAACACAGGCAGGCACTCAGCAGGAAGATTATCCTCCTCTACACGAATCTGGAGAGCCACAGTCCACGGCACATCCTCTTCCCTCTCAGCCTGATTTCCCTGCCAGATGGTAGACACCACCTCATCTCAGTGTACTCTCTCAGGTGTTCGGTGAGTCTCACTGGAAAGCGGGACAGAGTGTCTGCGTCTATGTAAGTCTTGCCTGGCCTGTACTTGATGGTGAAATAGAAGTCGGCCAATTCACCCACCCAGCGATGGCCTACAGCACTCAGCTTGGCAGTACTCAGGACATAAGTAAGGGGGTTATTATCTGTATATACAGTGAAAGTAGGGGCGTAATACAGATAATCCCGAAACTTATCACACACGGCCCACTTCAAAGCGAGGAACTCCAGCTTGCTAGAATGGAGGTGGTCATTCTTTTCAGCAGGCGTGAGTGTCCTTGATCCGTATGCAATAACCCGGAGTTTACCACTCTGTTCCTGGTACAGCACGGCCCCCAAGCCTTCATTAGACGCATCAGTGTGCAGGACAAAGGGTAAATCAAAGTCGGGGTAAGCCAGGATGGGGGGATTGGTCAACATGTCTACCAGGTGAGACACTACCGCACTATGCTCCGAGGACCAACGGATAGGTGACTTAGATGGTAGGTGGTCACGGCGCTTTCCTCTTTTGGTAGATTTTACAAGAGTGGGACCTTGGAGAGACTCATCAGGATGTTCTTGGAGCTTGAACAAGGGTCGTGCTATTCAGGAGAAATCCTGGATAAAGGAGCGATAGTACCCCAAGAACCCCAGTAAAGATCGGACCTCCCCGACGTTCTTTGGTTTCCTCTCCTTTAACTTCAACAATGCTAGGATCCACTTGGACACCTTCGCTGGTAACCAACCTTCCCAAATATCGCACTTGGTGTTTGAAGAGCTCACACTTGGTCAGTTGCAGTTTCACACCGCACTCCCAAAGATGACACAGCACTCTTCTCAGGTCCTCGACGTGGTCATGGAAGGTCTTAGAGAAACATAGCACGTCATCCAGGTAAGGGGAACAGCACTCATCCCTCAGACCGGCTAATATGCCCTCCATGCAACACTGAAATGCCGCTGGCGCGTTGGTCAGGCCAAAGGGGAGACGTACCCACTCATAGAACCCCCAAGGTGTGCTGAAAGCTTTCATGTGTCGGCAACTTTCTTCGACAAAACCCTGATGGTAAGCACTACCTTGATTGAGTGTGGAGAACCAGGAGTGGCCCCCCAAATTATCCAACAAGGCTTGGATGTGTGGCAGTGGGTGACGTTCAGGAATGGTTTTGCTGTTCAACCCCCGGAAGTCGGCACAGAGGCGTAAGCTCATGTCCTTCTTACTCACACATATGACCGGAGAGGAATGAGCTGACGTCGATTTTTGAATCCAGCCACGGTCAAGTATGTTCTGGACATAATTTTTGACCTCCCGATACAAGGTTGACCTCCCCATCCCTGAGGTTGATTCTCAGTTGTAAACCAGGGATACACCCAATATCTGCATTGTCTTTTGCAAAAGCAGTAGACTGTTCATATAGCATTTCCCTGACGATTCTGTTCTTCCTCTGCTAGATGTGATGCATCAACTGCAGGGTGCCACTTATCTTTGGCCTCGGGCAACCTCTGTCTATCTAGCTCTTTGTTTTGAGAAATGGCAGAGTCTGTGTTTAATTGAGCTACATAGGTCTGGACAGACTCTCATGGCATGTGCTTGGGGTTCAGGACAAGCTTCACATCAGTGATCTCTTCCAGAGTACCCAGAACTGTTCTTTGGGTCAAGTAAATGGTGTGTTGGGTTGAGTTCTGAATGGGAATTTTAACACATTTTGATGACCACCAGGGAATGTCTACCAGGGACGGAAACAGGTCTAAACCGACCGGACAGGTATTCTCAGTGAGAGGCTGAAATAGCATGGTGCAGTTCCCTGGTACCCCCTACACCGGACCTCATAGACTTTGCCTGCGGGGATGGTAACGCCTCTTTTACTGATGCATACAACACGTAGTGTTGGCTCATCTTTGGCTGTTTTCCGAAGGAGAGAGACCAACGCCTCAACGGTGTTCTCTGGAATACTTACAGAATTCGTTAGGATAGCGGTCACATCCATAGTGTCGCCATGTTCTTTGATGATTTCCGCTAAGACGCTGCTACCTAGCAAGGGACAGTGGCAGCTTTGACAGACTAAAAGGGATACTCTGATTGTCACAGACCCATGGTGCTTGCTAGGAATCTGTATGTCAATCTCTGCCCATCCCTCAAGGGCTATTTCAGTACCATTGGCTACAGAGATTTCAAAGGACTGACTGTTAAGGAGCGACTGAAGTGGCTGAATTTTGGCATGGGGTGATGCCCTATCTATCCAGGTTTTGCTGACCATAGTCAACTGGGCTCCTGAATCTAATAGCATTTCTATTGGCACACAATTGATTTTACAGGAAACAGTACAACGTTTTCCAGTGAGCTGGGCCATACGTTTCTTTGGGTTCAATTGACATGATGTGGCTGTGCGTCCTCTGCCGAAGCAGGGAGGTGTTTGTGTTTACAAGTTGGTGCACTGGACATGTGAACGGTAGAAACATAAGCCTCACCAGACCTGGAATCGGCTGATGTCAGTTTGTGTAACAGATCCTAAATGGAGAGAAGTTGAGCCATACCTTCGTCTTCCATCATTTTCAACCTTTCACTACTGGTGTAATTGATGATAAAGTCATAGAGCTCTGGTTCACTGAAGCCTTCCATACTCTCGCTGCCATCTTAAATCGCCTTGGCAACCGACTGTAGTTGACTGGTGCTCAACACTATAAGCTTTTTGTGAATCTGGAAAATCAACATCTGTCGTGGGGTTACAGGAGCCATCGTGACGTTTCACCATTGATGGTCGCTCTCTGGAAGACGCTGGGCGCAGTAGCCTCCCTTGAAGCTTGATCACCAACCTCCACCTCTGCCGTGACAGCTCTCCCCACTCGATAATGCGAGATCCCTGACGATGCCCCCAATTGTTACCGGCTCCAGGCCTAGGGGAATCTGTGCCAAAATCACACACCAAGCTGTGAGTGATATGGAGACAGACACGTTATTGCCTTGCTCGAGTGCAGTTTTAATATGACCCAGAACTCGAGCTGTCAGTCTCCTAGATAACCCACTACAGCACTACACTACCTTCTACAGGTGTGGTGGTGAAATACATGAGATATTTTGTGACATCTTGGAACAATTCTGATAAAAACAAAATAGCAATAAAAAAAATAAAGTGGTGGGGTAACCTTTTTTTCTTTTCTTTTTTCTTTTTTCTTTTCTTTAAAATGTTTAAATTTCCTGACAAATCTAACTAAATGGCATTTGGAAACAAATTAGGCAAATTACGCTTTATTAAAAACAAAAAAACAAAACAATAATTATAATTATTATAATTAGGGCTGGGTATCGTTCAAAAATTTTCGATATCGATACCGATACCTTGAGTTCGATACTGGTTCCTGAACGATACTTTTTTCGATACCAGTTTTATGAAATCAGTTTTAATAAGATTACATTATCTCAAAAAACTATTTGTTTAGCTTGTTGATATTTATACAGACTCAAAGCCTCATCTCCTGAGCCACTGCACAAAGGAACAAAATATATCCAACACAATAAATAAATAAATAATTTTAATAAAGTTCAAATTGTTTTCAGTTTGCACATCTGTTAGGCTACGTTTACATTAGTGCGTGTTCATTTTAAAACACATAGCTCAGACAGAATCATCATTTCTAGGTTGTTAAAGACTTCAAGAAATTTGAAATCTTTATCCACTTTCATAAGTGGGTGTTTTATTTTCTTTCACCATATGTTTTATTGTTATTAAATTCTGGTGTAGTATGTCTAATTATTTGAATGCATAAAAACAACTTAAAATAGCCTTATGAAATGTTTTATTTTTCCTCAGAAATTCTGTGTTCTGTATCTGGTTTTCAACTGAAGACATAAAACATTAATTTAATTTATCTTTTTTTTTTTATCTAAAAAAAAAAAGTTTTAATAATTTTAATAGTAGCCTAGTAGTAGCAGTACTGTCTGCTGAACAATATTAATATATTTCTGCCGCAATGTCTTCCAGCTTAAACCGAACTTTTATTTTGACGGGTTGCCTGGAATACCTTTACCGTTCTGTGTGTATATGATATGAGTTAGTTTTACTCGAATCAAATGGTAAAATGCTCATGAAGTGACTTTCAGAGCAGGTCTGGAGATGTTGTTCATGTCCTCATTTAGTGAGGCGTCAGACGCTGAAATGACCGCGAGCGTCACGCGCGCTTCAGTCTGTGTGTGTATAATAAACAAACCGCGAGATATAGAGAGCAGACTGCTCCGTGCGCTTCCGAAACGCTCTCGCGGATGTCAAACATTGATCAATCTGCGCGTCGCCGTTTCTAGTCAAACACACCTAGTGCTGCAGGATTATTGGCTCACTGACGGTGAAGAGATTAACCCCTTAGGTATCGAAATTTGGTACCTAACGACAAGACGTTTTTCGATACTCGGTGGTATCGAGGCAATTCGGTCGGTGCCTAAAAAGTATCGAACTCGATACCCAGCCCTAATTATAATTAATGCTTTTTAATAAATAAATAAATAGACACTACTGGCAAAAATCATAGAAAGGCTCTAAAATAATGTAGGACTGAGCATGTAACCTTATCATGCCAACATTGATTATATGGTTGACACCCCGCATGCTCTTTTTTATTTGCTTATTGTGAATTGAAGTGAAACATCTGAAAGCAGTCAGAAAAGCAGGAATGGAAATTTGATCATATTAGAATTGGGGCAGGGTGATAACAGAGCTGTGGCATGAAACCAAGCAAACAAATGCTGCGGTTCGAAATTTTGGCCAAAAGAGCAGAGGAAAACATTGGTTCCTGCTCTCTGCAGTGGATGGTTGCTGTTGTGCCAGTTGCTTGTCCTTGTGGTTTTGACCCTCGCCTGTCAACATATTTCTCGTTTGACCTTTGGCTTCTGCGCCAAAATCTGTACTGTTTCTTTTTTTTTTCTGGCAAGCTTGAACATTCAAATGTAAGCTGGAGGGAACAACGTGAGAAGTTTGTTTCAGTCTTGTAAATCTGATAAATAAGCATGGAAATTTAACCAGGCCAGGTTGTGAATTGTTGGGTTCAGAATGAACGGAAGCTTTTAGGAGCCATGTTTTTTTTTCCCCCATGACCTCTCCTGAACTGCTACACTTGTGATTGTTTTGGCATCTCCTTGGTGATTTATGCTGGGTGTGTACCATTAATGCAACTAAGAGCTATTGATTATGGTATTCTGTATCATTTAATATTTTTCAGACATGGCCAGCAGTAATTGAGAAATTTTCCAATGGAATGTTTTGATGCCCACAATATTTTTGGATATAGAACATTGGATGGACATTCACGTTGGCTTGCCAGTGTAGTTGAACACAGAGAAAGAGTTGTTTTTCCAAAGTGAGAGTTCTAGACTGAACATAGTCAGCACCAGTAATGACACAGGATCCTCTGAAAACAAATCACTGGGTGGAGTCATAAATTAGAGAGGCCTGAGGAATGAAATTCATTCCTGAGGAATGAAATCTTTGGTTTGTGTTCAGTGCCCAATGAATGAGGGAACTAATGAGTGAATGAATGTCAAAGGATGTGATGTAGTCTAAGAATGCACCATAAAATAACTATTGAATTAATAAATTATCATTTAAAAAATAAAAATGTAAATAATGACTAATGACAAATACTTATATATAGAACTGTTAAGTTAAAATGTTTAAAATTTAACAATAAATAATACATTTATAAATGCATTTTGCAAGGCCAGTTGCTTGCTTAATCCATTTTCCAAAAAAAATGCAAATTATTTGTCTTCATTCATTTTTCTTTATTCATTCATTTAAAAAAATAAATACAATAATAAAAAAAAGTTTAAAAATTGCTTCTGTGAAAATTTTTTCTGTGAATGGTCATTCATGATAGTGTATATATATTTTTTATTCATTATTATCATTGTTATTATTATGCGTACATTAATACCTTAAAAAAGGTCTACACTCTCCCTTAGATGAACTGAATACAGATTAAGGTTTGAACAGATGATACTGGAGTAGATGTAGAGTAGAGTAGAGATGTGAAAGAGGTGGAAAGTATGGAGTCACAGTCAACCTGGCTGGCAGCATCCCAAGAAAAATGGTTTATGTGTTACTTTGTGTTTTTGTTCTATTCATGCTAGATCAGTCAAGATCTCCGTTTACAGTAGCTCACAAAAGGAAATCAAAGCTCTGACATCCCACCCACACACTGATCCCAATATGTCTGCATGTATTAGAATCAAAAACTGACTCCCTAAAAAGCATTCTAGCTTTTAAGATTTTTCCACGCTCAAAGCAGGATGCCCCCTCCATTCTGGGGTCGGCTTTGGCTTAGGCTCACGTTTTGGATTTTAGCACAGCTGTCGGCTGGGTGCTAAAAAGCCAACACTTTGTAACTGAGTGGCTGGGTTTTCCATTCATTACAATTTCAGGACAGACCTGAGAGGATGTGGCTCTCAAAGAGAAGAAAGAATGGGCAAAAAAGTAAGAATTTTTTTTTTTTGTGCCGTAGTGTTCTGATAATTAGACGGCATGATAATGTGTTAACTTTTTTTTGCATTTGTGTTACTTGCCGTGTAAGGTTTCATAAAGATCACGTGGTGGCAGTCTACATTTTTGTGATTAAAAATTTTGGTATTATCTGCTGATCATTTTTAAGGTTTATGTATGATGCACAAAACACTGAATACAATATACAATACAATGCTAACAGGTTGCCTTTTCTTCTGTTTTGCAGAAAGCAAACTGTTAGCTTTCCCACTGATTTCAAAGGCAGTTGCTCAGGATTATTTGCAGTCAGATGGTGTATGTGTAGTTAAGACCCCTTGATCCACACACAAACTTCCAAACAGTATTCATATGTGAGCAGTTACTGACCTCTAACGGTCATGTTTATGTATAACAAATGTAATACTTATGTAGCTGGTCTATGTTAATGCAAACAAACTCACTATTTTTAATGCATAATTGATTTAAGAAACTTCGAATATTATTAAATTCAATGTGCAATTTTATTGATTTTTTTACTGAGCTTTTTGCATAAAATATGGAGTATTGTGCAATCGGTTGGTCATTATGAAAAGATGCTATCTAGACTTGAAAATGGATAATTCAAGTCATCAGTAAATTAATATATTTACATCTCGTTGTTCTAAGAAAAATATACTAGTCCATATACTGTTAGAAGGTTCTAATGCAGTTCATTTGATGCTGATTTGAATTTTGGGGGTAATTTCTTCTATCGGTGAATAGAAATAAATATTTGACAAGCCCTTAAAAAAAAAAAAAATCTGACCTTATATTTATAAATTGTGATTTTATACACAGTCATGCTTTTTATATTTTTTTCATTATTTACTTGATTAAAAAATATTGAGACTTTTCCTGGTTCTGCTCTGAATTGAAGGGACAATGCAGACTTTGTAAGGGCAACATATTTTATATAATGCAGATTGCAATAAAATAACTTGAAAAAGATTCAGTAAAAAGATTGAGTTGAAAGAGCAGTGTAAAGGGGGTCATGTCATGAATAATACAATTTTCCTTGTTTTCAGAAATAAATGATTGTTACAAAACTTTATTTACTATACAAACATAAATCTTTAGATGCTAAGGTGTCCACGCCAGTTCAAAAAGACCATTTATTGAAAAACAGCTGCATAAACAGCTTGTTCTTCCATAACTTGATCTGAAACAGATGAATACACGACTGTCCAATTTTGTTATATTAACAACACCTACTAGTTGTTTGGAAACTTCTTCTGACCAGTCAATGGCAGCTATATATATATATATATATATATATATATATATATATATATATATTAGTGCTGTAAAGCGATTAATCACGATTAATAGCATCCAAAATAAATGTTTTTATTTACATAATATGTGTGTGTACTGTGTATATTTATTATGTATATATAAATACACACACATGTATATATTTAAGAAAACTGTTACGTATATATATATATATATATATGAAATATATTTAAATATGATACAATTTACATGAATATAAATATATACACGTAAATATTTTCAAAATATATATGCTGTATGCTCCTTGTTAATTTGAAGAGTAGTAGCATTAGAAAATGGTGTAACATTCCTAATTCATGGTTGTTTTTCTTGCAAACAATGATTTTCTGAAAAGACATATTTAGAATTTATTTATTTTTTTTATGTTGAAACAGAAATTTTCCTGAATTAACCATTGATGATAGGGTGTATTGACATTTTAAGCACACTAGAATCAATAAAATTACTCAGCAATGAGAACCGATAGTTGATTGGTCAGTCATGGAATGGACAGTGTCCTTATGGGTGTCAACTCATATCACTGTCTTCTCTAAAACAATGTGCAAGGCATAGAATTGCTTTCACTACACTCCAGTGTAAGGGTACTGCTAGGTTTCCTGTCTTTTTCCAAGACAACTAACCTTCTTTCCTGTGCTCCATTTCACAGGACATGGCTGGGCCTCTCCTCTCCACCCGCTTGTTTGTACTGGTGGAGCACCTCTGTCTGCTACACCATATCCATGCAGGGGCATTTTATGGTCACAAGCCACTGCCCCAACAGCACCAGCCTCTGCCACAGTTACCTCTTCTGTCACATGGCAATGAGGGGATACCCCAACAAATAACCCAACACCATTACCATGGAAAGGAAATGCCACACTTACCATATGGAAATGAGATGCCTTTGCTTCCACAGCATGCAAAAGAACGTCCACAGATACCCATGCACATGGGTAAACCTATTGTAGGAAAAGGTTTGTTATTTAGCAAATTCCTTAATAATTACTTTGCTTGCAAAATTCACTCCACATGACCATTTAAAATGAAAGGTAAATGCCTGGGTATGCTTCACTTTCCGCATTCCGTCTTGTGCACAGCTGTGTCCGCACAGCTTTCAAAGTATACTCAACCACAGATGAGCGCGGATGGACGAGTTTGACACATGCAGTACCACCTAGTAGTCTGATTATATATCAACATTCAGTTTATGCCTCTGCTGCTGTCCACGCGATTACAAAAATTGGGCTGGACATGGACAGTGTGTGCATACATCTGCAGACATTTCTGATAATGGAAATAGCATCAGACGGACAGTGTGCAGACTGTCACAGATGGACAAAGTACACTTTGTGCTTAAAGCTGCAATGTTGACAAAAGCTAGCTGATGGAAAGCATTTTTAATCTTCCTGATAGGTTAAACTCTTGAAAACACCTGCCACCAGATTTTCATGAGGTTTGGGAGAGTGTTTTGTGTGGTTTATTTGTAGTTCATTTTTATTTAATCTCATTTTAGCTCTGTTGTATTCACTCAATAGGTTAAATTAATACAATTGATTCATATTGAATACATTTTTGTCCAAGAATCTAGAAATACATTAAATTGACTTTTTATCCATTCATTTTAACTTTCAGATATGCAAATAATGTGTAGTTTATGAAGAAGTGTTGACGTTACTGTGACCATGACTCTTACATATTTTTCAGGTGAAACCATTCCAAGAGGAGAGAAAGGTCCTCCTGGTGAGCCTGGTCCAATGGGACTTCCAGGGCCTCAGGGCCCTCCAGGACTTCCTGGTCATGGTATCCCAGGACCTACAGGTAAACCTGGTCCTCAGGGTCCACCAGGACTCCCCGGATTTGGAAAGACAGGAATGCCAGGTTTACCAGGAAAACCTGGATTTATAGGGTTACCAGGACCGAAGGGTGAGTTGGGACCATTTGGTAGTGAAGGGCCAAGAGGAATGCCAGGACCTCCAGGTCTTCCTGGGCCACATGGCTTACCAGGTGTGTCAAAACCAGGTGCACAAGGACTTCCAGGACAACCTGGACCTCGTGGAGAACCTGGACAGAAGGGCTTCCCTGGGATCCCTGGTGTCCCAGGGCAAAAAGGTGAGAATGCGAATGGCCTCCCAGGACTGCCAGGAGTAAAGGGACCTCCTGGACCTCCTGGACCACCAGGACAAGTAGGAGTTCCAGGAGTTGGCAAACCAGGACTGAATGGACTACCTGGGGCTCCTGGAGGCCAAGGTAAACCTGGTGCACCTGGAGAACCAGGATTGACTGGAGTCCCAGGCGAGGGAGGACCACCAGGGTCACAAGGACTACCAGGCTTTGGCAAACCTGGTTTGGATGGCTTGCCAGGGAAACCAGGTCTTCCAGGCGGAAGGGGCGAGTCAGGTCCCTCTGGTTTACCTGGCAACCCAGGCTTGCCTGGTTTTGGCAAACCTGGATATCCTGGCCATAAAGGTGAAAAAGGGCATGGTGGTTTGCCTGGTCCCCAAGGCCCAAAAGGTGAAAAGGGTCATGGTGGTCTTCCTGGAATGATTGGACCACCAGGGCCAAGTGGCCTTCCAGGCCCTCCAGGTCACTTGGGACCACCTGGAGGCATTGGCTTCCCTGGTCCAAAAGGAGAGGGTGGTGCAATAGGACCTAAGGGCCAACTTGGTTCAAAAGGTGAACCCGGGCCTCCAGGACTTCCAGGCAAGCCAGGATTCCCAGGAGAATTGGGGCAACCAGGACCTAGAGGCTTACCAGGTCCCATAGGACCTAAAGGTGAAAATGGACATAAAGGCTTACCTGGCCTACCTGGAGCCCCTGGAAAGCCTGGCACAAAAGGAGAAGTTGGATTCCCAGGAGAGAAAGGTCATCCAGGCCCCATGGGAATCCCAGGATTAATGGGTCCAACAGGACCGATAGGCCCACCTGGTCTACCAGGCCCAAAAGGGGAATATGGACCACCAGGGAAACCTGGAATGCGAGGTGAGGGAAAACCTGGGCTTCCAGGCCCAATAGGGCCTACTGGTATACCTGGACCTGGTGGGCTCCCAGGTCAACCTGGAATACCTGGTCCTCCTGGCCCACCTGGCCTACCAGGACCTCCTGCTCAATCTCCATTTATTGGGCAAATCCTTCCTGAGACAGGTCCTGGGCTAGATGGGGCAAAAGGTGGTTATAAGAAAGAAAAGCCTGGAGGAGCCATTATTGGTAGGAATGGCATAGACATGCCTGCTTTTACAGCTCAGCTGACAACACCATTTCCTCCAGTTGGGCAACCTGTTGTCTTCAACAAGATTTTATATAATGGCAACCAGAATTACAACTCTCAAACTGGCATCTTCACTTGTAGAATACCTGGAATTTACTACTTTGTCTACCATGTTAATTGCAAAGGAAACAATGTATGGGTGGCATTGTACAGGAACAATGAGCCAGTTATGTATACATATGATGAATACAAAAAAAGTTACCTGGATCAGGCATCAGGAAGTGCAGTGCTGCCCTTACAAGTTGGAGACACTGTTCATATACAGTTACCATCAGACCAAGCTGCAGGACTTTATGCTGGTCCATATGTCCACTCATCATTCTCTGGATATTTGTTATATCCTATGTGAATTTGTGAAAAAAGTCACTCATATAAAATCAATGCTACATTTTTCTAAAGTGCCATCAGTTCAGAGCCACTTGTTAAGTTTGAATAGAAAAGTATATTTGTGTGTTTTATGCATACACATAATTTGAAACAGTCTTACAGCATCTGACATTATCCGTTCATCCATATGGTTACCACTTTGTTAGAACTCTTATCACATTATTTATTTGCATATTTCCTATTGTTTGACAGTATATTGATTGTATATAGATGGGGTCACACTGATTACATATCGATGCAAAATGATGTGATATTGACATAATGAAGAATGTTCAAATTGTTGGATATGCACTAATTTTCTGCTGTCTTAGATTCTCATTGTGCCATCTCAATGAACTTCAAGAAAGTGTGTGAGCACATAAGTGTTATGTTTTTTTGTATTTTGCTTTTCAGTGATCTTATAAACTAAAAACGTCAGTAAAATACATATCTGAAATGTCTTGAACCTCACATTTAGGTTATTTCACACCAAACTGATTTGAGTAGATCAGATCATTGTTTATCAAAACAAACTCAAGGGTACTAAATAATTGTTAAGTACAGTATCAGTATATACAAGTTGATAAGGCCACATGGACACTCTAAATTACATTCAAATAGTCTTAAGAACCTCTGTAATTTATTTGTAGTTTTACTACTGAATGACTAAATTTGTATATGTGCAAAAAGATGGTGGGACACAAAAAAAGAAGGAATTTATTCTTTGTTATTTTTGAAAATGGTGCTAAACTGTTAAACAAATATGGAGTAAAGATTTAATGCCATTAATGTTGTTTTTTAATAAATTGAATCATCTAAAATTGTGTGGATTTGTAATTAGGGAATTTTTTACAAACAATAAAAAAATCTCTGCTTTCAATCTTTATGTTGACCATTAATTATGGAATTTTGGATGTTTTACACTTAGCCAGACACTGAGCTGCTGCTTTTAAATTATGTGTAATTTCTGGAAACCTCAGCAATGTAAAACGATTAATAATGATTTAAAAATTATTTAATTAACATAATGCATAATTTAATAACCAAGTATGTTTATTCATCCGTTTTATCAGTCTTCTTAATGCAAATCTATAGGAACTCTTTTCCAATTCATTGTTCCCATTCACTCCGGAGCAGAGGGGGGCGGTAATACACCAAAAAGCTGGATGCCAACCGCCGTAAAACTGGAAAGAAGAAGCATTATATATATATATATATATATATATATATCTATGAGAAGAAGATTGTTCCCACTCCGCGCCAGTGAGGGCGATATTGCATTATGTCCAGGCGAACGCACATGTAGAAGAAGGGCTACTTTTGCTCACGTTGCCTGCTGGTTCATGTTGAAATAAGGTAGGTATAAAGTATGGGTGTTCATAAGTATGATATATGATGATGCATGTCTTCTTATTTCTAACACCGATTATGACTGTGAATAAACGTGTATTGTGTCTCGTAGAAATCATAATGTTACTATTCCGGTTGGAAGCGTCAGCAAAAGCCGTAGAAGCTGGATTGAGTGGCTATTATTGTGATCTAAAAATGCATTGCATTAGAATAAAAAAAAATGCATTGTCAATAATTATTTGTAAACTATAATTAACTAAAGGTTAAATCGTGCTACGGGTCGGTGAATATAGTATCAACCAGCTGTTTTACAGTTCAGTACAAGGTCGTCAACAAACAAAAACTACAGCGAAGTTTAACATAAAACAAAATCATTTGTACTAAACTAAAAGAGGATAAACAGTAGGCAACTTCGATTGCTGAAATGGAGGCTTTACAGTTTTGCTTGCTATAGTTTGGATGAAGTCAGTATTTTAGACAGAACGGTGAGTATTTACGGAAGCTTATAAGATTCGACATTATATACATGCTTTGTCGTTATATTGCGTATTAATTTGTGCAACTTGGTCAAAAGCAACAAATATTGCAAAGTATCACAGTGTAAATAGTTTGTAATCTGTGGTGCATGGCTATTTTTGAATCTAAATACTGCCTTTTTTCTCAGAACACAAATGGGATTTTTTGAATGAGACACGGTCCATTCACTTTCATTATGGAAAAATGCAATTAAAAAGAATGGTGACTGAGCCTGTCAACCTCCAGCATTTTGCCATTTGTGTTCCTCGGAAGAAAGCATGCTTTTTGAACAACAGAGGGAGAGTTAATTGTGACGTATTTTTCATTTTAGGATAGCTCTTCTGCTTCTAAAATAGTTAATATGGCCAGTAAGATTGCAGGTAAACAACAGCATAGTATGATAAAACTATGTGAATTTCGAGCTGTGAGGAAAAGCCATGCATCACATCCTCTTTATGGTGAATATGAGTTATTAACCATCTGGTCGAAGGTAGGGTACCATTATTACGGACTGCCCGTGCACAAAGATCTTTTATATCCTCCAGTATAGCTCTGTTAAATACATTTTTTGTGATATCACAGTGATATCACAGTTGTCATTTTACATCTATGGCAGTGACTTGTGAAAGGGATGTTGTTTGATGCTGGTTCTATTAGTTTGTAATCTGTTGATGTTTGTATTTGTTAATTATTGTTGTTGATCACTGAGGAGTTGCCACAGATACAAAAAATAATTTCCGACAGGATAATAAACTTACCTTACTTGCTTCCCGCGGTTTATAACGTATGTGATAATTTGTATACTTAACGTTACATCTTGTACGCTTGTTAAACCATAATGCGAGTGTAGGCTACCATTTGCCTCATATAAACTTATTCACTGAAGAAGTGAGGTAATTTACCTCAGGTAAAGTTTACTTTTACCTCAGGTTGTCTACGGTGGAGGGTAGTCATGGCATCACGAGCAGGACCGCGCGCTACAGGAACAGACGGAAGTGACTATCAGCACCGCGAGCGCGTGGCATCTCACTATCAGATGAGGTATGTGTGTTGATATTAATGTAAAAATATGATTTGTAATATTGTCTTGTATTTACAGTGTCCCTTGAGTAACATCGCTTATTTTGGTTGTACAGTACTTAAACTTTAAATATAATAATACTAAAAACGAATACAAAGAAAATCCAGTTTTTCATTTGGGAAAAATGTGGCATAATGCACTTGTAGTCCAAACACAAATAATGATTTGAAATAAAAGAAAAAGTGAAATCAATGATAAATGAAAGTATGTTCATTAACATGTTATCCAATAAGACATGATGGGGGTATATATGGGGAACAACCCCCTAAAAATACTTAAAAAAACGCAGTAACTCTGATCCTGTTGAACTGACCCTTCTCAATCCCCTCAGTGTGGCCCTGAAATCTGAGATCAAGAAGCTGAACATCGCTCATGCAGTGGTCTGGTTGCTTGTAGCAGCACAGGTGGTGGTCAGTCAGCTGAACTTGGTATCCCATAAAGTGGTGGCTTCTCCGTACCAATGGGAATACCCGTACCTTCTGAGCATCATACCTACGGTCTTCAGTTTCATGGCTTTGCCAAAAAACAACATCAGTTACCTGGTCATCTCAATGATCAGCGCTGGGCTTTTTTGTGTCGGTCCTATTCTTTATGGAGGGATGGAGATGTTCCCTGTGGCTCAGCAACTTTATCGACACGGCAAAGCTTATAGGTTCATCTTTGGTTTTTCTGCTGTCTCTATAATGTACTTAGTTTTGATTATTTCACTTCAAGTGCATGGCTGGCAGATCTACTATAGCAAAAAGCTGCTGGATGCCTGGTTCACCAACACACAGGATAAAAAGAAGAAATAAGAGACTGCTGGAGAATAATAGATTGTCAGCTGCTTATTTGTTTCTTTATTTTCTCTTCCTGATGGCTCTTCGGTCACATACGTTTTTATGATTACCTGACTAAGTAATTTGATCCTATGAGGAGATCTGATTCATTAAAGGATTTTCGGAGTCAATCTTCTCATCCATTGGCTCTCGGCCCAGATTAAGACGTCACCAATGTCCGTTTCTGCTTAGGTTTGAACTGTGGGCTTTGTAATCTCTCTCTGTTTCCACTACAGTTCAACATGCTGTTTAACACCTCAAGTTGTATTCATAAAGGATTCATTGAGATCTAGGCATATCTGGGAAATGTAACCTCAATGATGAGGAACTAGACGATGTGTGAAGACCCACAGCAAAAGTCTATTTACTAAAACAGTGTATGTCAGATATTCTGCTCTTTTCCACTAATCAGCTTTCAATAAAATTATCAGAAATATATTTTTTTTGTCAGTTTTGAATAAATAGACTGAAATCAACATGCTTTTGTTTGAGACTGTAATAATATGTAACAAATCTAAACAACAAAAATAATTAGTTATAAGAATAAAAATTTAAATTAATATGTTGTAACATTGTAGTTTGTGAGCTGCTAGATGGCTCTTGAAATTACACAGTTATTTATAGATGTTAACTTTGTATTTGCTTTGGATTCGTTCTCTGGTTTGGCTTAATATAAAGATAATAAATAAAAAAAGTTAATGCGTATGAGTATTACAGGTTTTTTTAAGCTTGTAATAATGCCCCTCCTTTTTTCTTTCTCTGAATCAATCAAACAACCAAGGCAAGGGTATTGTTTTACAGAAATGCTCAGCAGATAATTAACTCAGGTTGGTGAGTTGCTTAAAGCAACAGTTCACCCAAAAAAGAGTTTATTCTGTTGAACACAAAAGACGAAAATTTGAAGAATGTTGGTAACCAAACAGTTGATGGTAGCCATTGACTCCCATAGCATGGAGGAAACAAACTGTATGGAAGTCGGTGGTTCCGTCAACTGTTTGGTTACCAAAATTCTTCCAAATATCTTATTTTGTGTTCAACAGAAGACAAATTCATACAGGTTTGGAACAACATGAGGGCGAGTACATTTTATCCCTTTAAGGGCTGACATCGGGTTTTACCATGCGTGTTTGCTTGATGTTATCTTATAAGAAGCCATAATCTGTAACTGTATAGATGTTAGTTATTTAGAAGAATCATTAAGACACTTCCATTGTAGTGTACTCATTTCAAGAAAATAATACATAGAAGAAACTCATAAAAATGATATTAAAACTATTACACAGTAGTTCAAAACTATTTAGGTCTCGCCAGTAGACAGTACATGAGCAGCCAACAAGGTAGCAGAGTATATGTGGAGGTTTCTTGGTAAGTGCATATCCTCCATCCATACTCTCATGGATGCACAGGTTCCAAAGCTTTATTAGCTTACACAGATTAACGTGTTTAACCTTTGCACCTCGTTCAGCTTTATTTCTTTCATGTGGAATTTCTTATGCAACACTATTTTCATTCCAAAAACACTGTTTTTCACGTTAAACCATCATCACCATTTGATGTTGGTAGCATCCAGTGTATATCAATGTTAACGGCCAAGTTACAAAAAAAAAAAAAATGAGAGAGAATAGAGAAATTGATGCTTCATTTGCAGATTTGTGTAGTTCTGATTGGAAGAAAAACCATACTGACCTACTGGCATGGAAATTCTTGTCTCGCTGTCTGAATGTGCATGTATTGTAAACAGGTGTCCAACACATGCACAACAATACATAGGTTACTAAATATTAATATACTATAAAGGCAGAAGCTTTTCTTTATCATAGTGGTTTTCTGCTTTTTGGGGTTTGGGCTTTTGGCTATTAGTTTGCGTTACAAGTGTAGATATGCGCTGTTAATTTGCATGTTGACAGCAATTTGCATCTAATACAAATCTCACTTTGAATAACAAAATAAAGTTGAGGAAAACTATTTATCTTAAAATCTGTGACATACACCAATCTTTTACACAATGCAGTGTTTATTTGGACTTGAAGTAGGCTATTTTACTTTACTAGAATATTATTATTATTAAAGGGATAGAACACCCAAAAATTAAAATCATTTACTCACTCATGCCATCCCCAGATGTAGTAGACTGACCTTAGGAGGAGGGCGTTTTTCTTCTAAATAAAGAAATCAATTAAGATCTGGGATGGCATGAGTTTGAGTAAATAATTAAAATTTTGGGGTGCACTATCCATTTAAAATAGCCTATATTTTCATAATTACGACTACACTTTTATTTAGACTAGTTACTAAAGCCTAGACGTGTATTTGTCAAGTCTGCCAAGTAGGAAAATTATATGACCTGCCCGACCCAACATGTTTTTTTGTCATTTTTGGTTTTTGCAAAACATTGTGCATTACTGTGTCCATAGCTCTTTCCCCCTTAAAAATGCAAATATATCATGTCAAACTCAATATCTGAGACCATATATAAGTCATAACCAGACATTTTTGAGAACCAGATGTGGATCATTAATGGGATGATGATGATGGATCGCTTCATGCTGCTGCTCATATTTCTTTCAGGTAAGGAATTATTACAGATTAACTTTCAGAAAAATAGATGTAGAGCAGGTGTGTGTGTGTTTTTAATGTATACTTTTATAGAGTTTCAGCGACCCCTGCCCAAATCCAGACCTTCATCAATCTCTAACAATACAACAAAAATATCTCTTTATTTTAATTCATTATTTTATAAATTACTAATACATTATATTAGTGCTGTCAATCGATTAAAAAAATAATTACTGCACGTAATTATTTTTTTTTAATCAGCTTTAATCGCCGTTTTGGTGATTTCATGATTTAACTGACAACTACGACATTGCATGCTTGTAGTTTCTTTTGCGCTTTCATATGAAATGCTACAGCGTGCTCCTACGGTGGCCGAGAGAGCTCAACGTGCTGCAACTTCAGAAAGCACATTCAAATAGAAAACACACCAGTAGATTAAGAAAACATCTTCATCAGTTTGACAGCACATGTGCTGCAAATGCTCGCAACACCACCAAATACAAAAACAAGCTGCAAATGCTCACAACTCAAACAAAGAAAGGTACTGCAAATATTCACAACACAACCAAATAAAGAAACACGCTGCAAATGCTCACAACACAACCAACTAAGGAAACACACTGAAAAAACAGACACTCGTTGCAATACAACACAAACAAATAATGAAACGTGCTTCAAAAACAGAAAGGCACTGCAAATGTTCACAACACAACGAAATAAAGAAACGCACTGTAAATCACAACACAACCAAATACAGAAACGCGCAAGTAGCACAGACCACAACAAAATTACCCCAACTAAAATTAAATTATTTTTTTTGACATACTGATTACCATTTGAATAACCCTCTGGTATATTGTTCATTTGGTGGTCACACTTTTGTTATTCGCGGTCAAAACTGACTGAACTCTCAAAGTCAATGTAATGTATGTTTGTTCCATGATATTTTTTTCTTTTGTATTTTGAGAGAATTTCATGGTACAATAATTATGTTCAATATTTTACCATTGATTTTTTTTAATATCACGATTTTGATATGACTTTTCAATTATGGCAGTATTTCATGTTAAAATAGAGACAAAACCTTTAAAATACAGTTTTTGAAGTCAGATTAGTGCCATCTAGTTGGAGCAAAAAAAGAAAAACATCTGCAATTCCATGGTTTAGCCACTAGATTCCTATATAGCTCTATATAAAAGGCTTTTAAACTCTAGTGGTTTTAAGGCATACAGACTTATTTTTATTAAGTTGTGGATCTGGATATATATTTAGACATTCTCAAAGACAACGTTTTTGTAAAGGTTTAGATTTTTATTTTTTATTTTGGTTTGAAATGTTAGTTTTTGCTTTAATTTTATTAGTCAAACCTGAATACAGAGAACGGCATTTTGTTACACATAACATCAAAATTCAACAAAAATGTAAGAAAAATTAATAGGAATGCTTTATCAGTCTGATTTCAACCTCTTATTTGAGTCTTCTGGCTCAATTTTGCCAACTTGTTACAGCCACACCAGTTAATTTGTGTGTGTATAATAGTGTGTTTGAGTGTGTGTGTCTGTTTTGTACTCTTGATTTAGTTTGTACCCCTTTCTTGGTGTCTGTGTTTTGACTGCATTTTTGGCCAAATTATTGATTTTATTTCATGCATTTGCAGAAGCATGCTTTGTGTTAAGCCTGAGACACGCTGCACGATTTTCGGCTGTCCCAGACGAAAGACTGGCATTGTGAAACAACTGTGGCGAATCAGAAATCACCACGATTGTTTCACGATGCCAGTCTTTTGTCAAGAACAGCCAAAAATTGTGCAGTGTGTCTCAGGCTTTACAGTCACAGTAGATAATATATGTGTGTCTGTGGGGGGTGGGGGTGGACGGAGTCGGACGGTCTATTTTGCACTCATATTTTAGATTGTCACCCCTTTATTGCTGTGCACTCTTTTAATGTATCGTGAATGATTTGTAGATTGTACACACAAAAAATGATCTGTATATTTTTGTATATTTCCCATTCATTTCCATTGGCTAACAACACAAGCGTGACTATTTTTTAAAAAAATGTTTACGGCCATTGTCAAATTGATGAAGATGTTTTCTTTAAATGTGTTTTTTTTCATTTGCAGCATGTAGCTCTCTCGGCCACTTTACACTCTGGTGAATTTGTGGGTGCAATTGAAGAGCTCGTGCTACGAGCACAGTACCTTTTCCGTTCACTTGAAGGTTCTATGGGGAAAAACTAAATGGTTCAAAAATCTTGGAACCTTTAATTTTAAGAGTATTCTTAATAGTGGAATAAAGTTCTTTAGATCCTCCGCACACTTAAAAAAGAGGTTAATTTGTGAAAATCCCCCAGTATAAAGGACCTTTTATGAAAAGGAAAGATTTCATGGATGTTAAAGGCTATCAATGCCAATAAAAAATTTCATAAAATAAACAAAAACATTATTTTTTAAGAGTGTGGCTGTTGGGACAGTACTTTTGTTATTTAAAGTGGTTAAAAATAGCACTGATCTAAATGGAACTGTTTTCTTCTGTTTGACCAGCATTTTTAAATGAGGGGCTACTACGAATAGCTACTCCTACCACCTCTATTACCACTACCACCTCTATTGCCACTAACACCAATTTTACTACTACCCCTATTACCACTACCACCAATCCTACTACCACTACATTAAGTGCTTCGACCACTTCATCAAAATCAAGTACCAGCCCTAACCCGCTTTTAACCACTTCTCAACCTACAGGTATGCATTGCTGAAGAGTTCTCTTAAATTCTAGCTTGTAACATAAGTAAAATTATTTTATGATTTGGTCCAGGATGACTTGCCAATTTGACAGTTCCCAAACTGGTTTTGAAAACACTCAACGGTTTGACCTTCTCGTTTAGTTTAGATTAGTTATTCAACACAGCTTTGCTCTCCAGGAACAGCCAGTGGTATTTAGTATTACAAATAAAACATTCATGAATACAAAACATGATATACAAGCATTAATGTGAGGAACTCGGTTGTAGAAAAAAAAAAAAAAAAGATCCTTTTTCTTGATAAACTATATCGAAAGAAAGAAAATAATCATTTAATTTATAAATTATAGTAATTTAAGCATTAATTTATGTCGGAAATACATATCAAAATATGCTAAACTGCAACTGTTTGAGTTTGGGTAAGTCATTTGTTTTGGTTTGTCTTTCGTCAGTTAACATGTTTAACCTGTCCTGTGTGTTTTTCTTCTGTAGCTGGTATTCCTATGACCTCAGCTCACTGTTTGTATTTAACACCTTTCCACGCATTTGGTGGACTTAAACTTCTGGACTGTGGCTTGAACCTGGAGGTGTTCGAAAGCAAAGTCAACGTCTGTATTTACATCTTTGACATTGGGGCAATGGTTGACAATTTGAACAAATTCACATTCATTTTGAATGGCAAAAGTTGGTGCGAGTGTAATTTTAGTATCATTAGTTTTTATTAATATTTTGAATATTTAATGTTTTTATTATTGCATTTTCATTTTCACATTTAGCACTGTTAATTATTTTATTATGTTATCCAATTTTAATGTTAAAATTGCTGACCATTCCATACATTTCTTGCACAAAAGTTTATTATTTATATATTAATATCTTAAGTTCATGGCAGTTTAATGGTGTAAATAAGAGTTTAATTACTGTGGGCAAATACTTTTCCAAAAAACTGGCTGATACATATGTAGTAGTCAACAAAGTATGTATAATGTAAGTGTAAAATGTATAATACTGTATATAACAACTGCATCCAGTTAGCTGTAGTCATCAATGATGTGAACACACATTTTAAAGTACTTGTGATTAGACAACCGATTGGCAAAATGGCTTTAGCTTTGATTGTTTTGTTTAGGGGACTCTGGAAGAGAATATGTATGTTGCCTCCAGTGTCCAGATGCTTACGTCCAAACCCAAGCAGCTGACCTCCCACAACATCACCTCAGCTGCTACGATTGTCACTAATCTGCTGTCTGCTACCATGTTGAATGAGGTAAGAATGTACAGAAAACAAAATATGTTAGTATGTTTATCTGACAGTGTGAACAGACTAAACTCATTATGTAGAAATATAATAATATATCTTTTATGCAGTCAGTTGCAGAGTCAGCGGTGGCCACCATCAGTCAGCTCATGTACACTGATAAAGACCAATACTCTGAAGACACTTACAATGCTTTTGAGAGGTAATGTGTTAGAATAACAAAAGCACACATTTCTGTGTAAAGCAAAAAAAAGAATATCATATATTATTGCATTGAAACAATTGCTGAGTGCATTATTTATGTGTAACATTTACAAGTTGAGATTAATTAATTAATTGCATTATATATATATATATATATATATATATATATATATACACACACACATACTAATTGCATTTTATATATACTGTACAATTATTATCACTATCATTATCCTTATTATTATGATCAATGTTAGGATGGATATGTTTAACTTTTTCATGTGTGTTATTTCTGTAGTCTTACAAAGACTTTGGAGGATTTTGCTTTGAACATGGGTAACATTAACTCTAGTGTGCTGGTGCAACCAAACCTAGTGGTGCAAAGCATCAGGATGTCCAATTGGACCCCACAAGTGCCGTTCTACGCTGTAACAGGTCAGTACCAAAACCTCATAAAAAGCTTCAAGTGTAATTATTATATATCTGTGTATATATCAGAAAGACATTTCTACTTCTTAAACTAAACTAAGCTGCATTTCACTAGGACTGTCAGAGAATTCTCCTGAAGGAATCGGTTTGGATGATGCTAATATGGCATCTACAGGACGTCCCATTAATCTCCTGTTAAATATCAAACTGCAGAATGATTCCCAGAAAGACTGGGGTACCATTTGAGTTTCTGTTCTCATTTTGAGGTACATAATTAATAGTCAAAGTTTTGAATACCTTATTCCTTCTCTCATCCCATAGGCAACAAAAATCCCATTATTGGAGTGGTGCTTTATGAAAATGATCGGTTTTTCAACTCTAAACAATTTAAGGGTGAACTCGATACCAAGAGAAGGGTGGTGTCTGCCAGCCTCACAGACAAAAGCTTGCTTGATAACGTGGAGTTCACCATCAGGCCCGAGGTAAATGATCAAATCATTATAAACGATCATATAATGATTACATAACATATAGCAGTTTATGAATCACTTATGTTATTAATCAATAAATCACCTACATATGAATTAACATACAGTCAGCCGTTACCACAAAGTAACTGGCCAAATAAATATAAATTATAAATAAATATCAGAAAAACAGAACAATTAATTATATGTAATTTATTTATTCATATATTTCTTTTTCATATATATTTTTCTGAATATTTTAATAAATTAATATATAATAATGAAAACAATTCTACATACACATGTATTCAAAATCATAATTGTAATAAATTAATATGTAATAAGGATAAAATCAATTAGGAATAATGATTTGGCCATGCCGATATACAGCCTGTGAGGGGCCGAGAAGTCAGGAAAAAGGAACACAAGCTTTCCACTAGAAAATGGGTCTTTATTTGAACAACAACAAAAAAACTTTACAAACTCTTAAATAATACAACAAATTAAATCAACAAACAAAAATAAATTTAAGTCAAATCATTCAGACAGAAACAAACCAAAAACTAGAAACGGACTTCTCAAACGAACAAAGCAACAGCTTATAAAGGGAACGATGGGGCCATTACAAATTAGAGGGAACCCAACAAAACTTTACATTCAACATATAACATTAAAAAAATCAAAATCAAATCAAACAAAGAAATATATAAAATCAAGATACCGAAATGCAAAATGTAATTATATACCATAAATAAACAACTAAATTAAGCAATTAATAGAGACATCAACTCTTCCTCCTCCCCCGGGCAGCCTCAGTGTCCAAGCAGAAACACTAATGCTTAAATTCTCTGTTCCTGCCCGGACTCTTAATTTTCGTCACGCCAGGATGTCTGAATATCATTGCCACTTCCCGTAAACTCAAACTCAAAATAGAAACAAATGTAAGTAACAGATACAATGTAACTAATTTGTGTGCACTCCAAATCAGCAACGGTGTATATAAAAATGGGTTGTAAATGTAAACATATGAAAACCTAACAATAAAGAACTAATGAATATTGTTTGCTTCACGTGGTTATTATAAACTGAAACCAAAATTAATGCAAAACATCACTTTAGAACTAGTAACGAAGGAATTCAATTTCAATTTAAAAGTCTTTACTGCTGACCCGTAAAACAGTCTCTTGTCGCCATTGGAACAATGTAGCTAAAATCACCATCATGAACACACACACACACACACACACACAGTTTCCTGATACTAAATACTACTATTATTTATATAAAATATTATTTATTGAATAATAATACATAATAAACAACAACAGCCAACATAAAATTTGCTTGGCAAGTCAGTCAAAAATACAAAAGAAGCGCTCTGATATACAGCACCGAAGTTACAAATATAACATGATGAGATTTTGCCAAAACCATTTGCTCTGGGACAAATAATAGATTAATGAGACCAAAGACTGCCCATTAGATTTACTCTGAAAGTAGTCCCCAGCTATATCATAACTAGTTACCTAGCTGGGGACTACTTTCAGGCGCTGCGTAATATCCAAGCGGCAACCTCCCGCTCCCTCTAGTGAAACCAACACGGAAGTGATTAAAACTGCAATTCATCGACTAGCCGCTGGAGGCTGGCTCCAAAAGGGAGTCAATCACATTGACTCTCCATGTTAAAATGCCCAACTTTACAGTAGAAAAAAACATGTGTACAGCCTGGTACAAAAATTTATTTTGGTCTATATAGCTAATTTTGCCCTTCGTGACAACTGTGAGGGGGGTGAATTTTTTTTTTATAACTCATCCATTTAAATTATATTAAGACTTAAACTTCTGCATAATTAAGGGCGTGGCCACTTGAGTGACAGGTTGATTGACGTTGCTGTCTCTATCTGCTGTCTGTTAGCCGTCACGTTACCTCAGCCGCTGAACTTGGCATCTCTGCCGTGTTTCTGCTTTTGTTTTATACAGTCTATGGCTTTTTTCGTTATTATTTCTTAAAATTATCTAATAAAATGGCTTGTTGTGCGGTTAATTGTACTAACAGACCGTCCAAGTCTAGGCTCCATTTTTTCCGGTGAGTGATATTGTAATGTAATTTTATTTATTAATTTATTTATTCTTTATAATTTTATTTAAAACTTAACTACACTCCAGAATCCGACAGACTGTGATTGGCTGTAACGTTAGGCCTGTAATTAACGTTACTGGTTAAGCGTTTTCCTCCAATAGAAAACTGTTAGGCTATAATACAAACTCTGTGGCTTAAAGAATTAAAACCGATTAAAACTGTTTTTAAAAGACGAAACTCAGTGAGAACATGATTAATAAAGCATACTATATACAGACAACCAGGCACCTCAGTTCCGCCCACGTCCCGCCTCATTGCCCATTTTGGATCATCCGGGAGTGACGCGCGGTGACGCGTTGCCAAGATGGCGGCGGTCGGCTCCGCCCACTTTAGGCTTCAAAAACGCTCTTCAGAAACCTACGAGTGACGTCACGGACACTACGTCCATTTTTTTTTACAGTCTATGGTAATATCATTGGTGCCTGCTGCACTCATAGTACGGCAGCAAAGTTCCTTGATTATTACGCCAGAATGAGAGTATAGATCCTAGACATATCGGCCTAGAAAATCGCAACTTTTTCATTTTCCGTCAGTCTTAGTACACGATGTAAGAACAGAAGAGACCAGCTTTAAATAAGAAAATTATCAAAACTCTTTGGTCATTTTTGAGCGAGATGCTAATGGTCTAATCCGATTCAATTATCTATGCTAAGCTAAGCTAACCTGGAGATCGGCTGAATGGATTCAAAAACGGTGAAACTCAACTGTTTAACTCTAGGGGAGTTGTAAAATGAGCCTATTTTCAAAAAAGTGGAGTGTTCCTTTAAATCTGACAATGCATCTAAAAATAACAACAAGTAAAACAGACTAATTTATGTTTCTGTTTATGAATACCCGTTCTGGCTTCCCAATACACTACAACAACAGAGATAAAAAAAGGCAGTTACTCTTTCTTCAATGCGAGTGTTGTATGCTCGAATATGACCAGTCATTTATGCCATCATCACCTAGGTGTTGATGCCGCAAGTGCGCGAGTGAGACCAGAATAGCACACTTTGCTATCTGTGTTTAAACTAAACTCATTTAAGCCTTGCCAGTTTTAATCTTTCAAAAGCCAGAAGACATGAATGAGAACTCACTCACATTTGAAGCGCGCAAACCTACATCTCGTTTTTAAGTCTTGTCTTTGAATGGACAAATTCACACAAAAATTATCTCAACATGTCTATCTTGGTAAGTATTCTAGGACACCTGGTCGGTTGAATGTACAGTATCGGTGTACTGGATCTGTGTCTTAAAGTGACAGCACTTTTTTTATTGTTAATCAAACTACAAAAAACAACAACAACAAAGAAAAAAATCAATAACTCACTGCTCTTTATTGAATAGCTTTTGTAACTTTAATAACGATTAATCTTTCATTTATGCAGTGAAATATACAATGTTATTTTACATTTGATTACTTTATTCAATTTCTGTACCTAAAAACTAATGTTAGACCTACCTAAAAGCACTGTTTATTTTATTTGTATCTTTGCACTATTGTATTTTTTTTTTTATTTGACTGTATAGTCCTTTTCCACTAAACATATCACATTTCGAACTGTACCGAAACTGAGATTATAAAATTGTGATGATGTATATACTGTATATATATATATATAACATACATGGATATACACATACCTATATATAGTGTCTTTATGTTTTCAGAATATATCCGGCTTGACTTCTTACGACTTTGCATGTGTGTTTTGGGACTATGCTCATAGAAACTGGAGAACAGAGGGTTGCGTCAAAATACACAATATCAGTGGAGTGCAATGTAAATGTAACCACACCACCAACTTTGCAGTTCTTGTGGTTAGTTTCACATACATGCTTTAAATAAACTACTTAAGCTAGTGAGCTGCCTAGATAGACATGGAACATAATTTCCTATCCACCTTATTTTTCCTGTAAGAGCTGGCACATCCATTTGTAAATTTAATGTGTCTGGCTTTCGGTGTCATTTGCATCAAGCTATTTTTAGCTGTACAAAACAGCTTGTTTTGTTGCTTGATATTTCAAACTGATGTGTCTTACCATATTTTTTTATCTATTATTTTAAAGGGATAGTTCAAAATGAAAATTATAGCATTAATTACTCACCCTCATGTCGTTCCAAACCCGTAAGACCTCCGTTCAGAACATAACTTAAGAAATTTTAGATGAAATCCGAGAGCTTTCTGATCCTCTGTAGACAGGGCCTACCACAATCAAGGCACAGAAAGGTAGTAAGGACATCGTTAAAATGGTCCATGTGATATCAAAAATATTTAAATTTTTGTTCTGAAGATGAACAAAGGTCTTACGAGTATGGAACAACATGAGGGTGAGTAATTAATGATATAATTTAAATTTTTGAGTGAAGTATCCATTTAATTATGAACACACTGGTTTGTAGTGTAAGTTTATTGTTTATGGCACTTTGTTATTCTTCTCGTTATTTCCTTAAACTCTCTATATGCAGTAAATAATATTCCTTGCATAAAGAGCACAGGAGACATAACTTCGTAATTGATTTATAGAGAATCTGCCATTAGCATGGTGCTAAATTTACTTAATTTGTTATGTTAGCTTACCTGGTAGTTAGTAAAAATGCAGCGCACTTTAATCTTTGGTTAATCTTGGTGCTCTACATATATTATCAAGATTTCTCTCTCCTTGTAGAGCTTTAGAGCAGACTACACATATTCTGAGGCTTTAAACTGGATCAGCATTGTGGGATGCAGTCTGTCTATTGTGGGTTTGGTCCTCACCGCAGTTTATCAAATTAAGACCAGGTAAAAGCACTGGATATATTTAAGAATAAATGGATTTTAAAGGGATAGTTCACCCTCAGTTGCTGGTCCCCGGTTTCCATAGTATGGGGGGGGGGGGACTATGCAAGTCAGTGGGGACCAACTGAAGGTGAACTATCCCTTTAATATACTGTAAATATATACATGCATGTGTTATGTATTATATATACACAATAAATATACACAGTATACACACATATTATGGAAACAAAAACTTTTATTTTGGATGCGATTAATCTCAATTAATCATTTGAAAGCACTAATATTGATATGTTAAGTATATATATCCCCATACATTATTTATATTTTAAGCATAATTGTAGTATTATTTGTAATGATGTATGCTGAAAAACACATTTTGCCAATAGTGTAAAATAAAATAATAAAATTCAAATATTCTATATTCTAGTAATTTTATTGTTATACTATAAAAATACTATTTTGCAACACTATGAATATTAAGTTTTCATATTATACAATATAATTGTCACGTGTCGTGGTTGTAGAAAAAGGCAGAGTAAATGGTTACAGAGTAAATGTTAAGGAGTTTTTAATAATCATCAACACGAATTGCACTGTAATAACATCAATCCAAGACGAAGAATAGACAGATACTGAAGGCTTATAAAGACAGGGAAACAAAGGAGCAGACGAGATTATTAATACAACACAGGTGAAGGGAATAAATGATGATTAACTAATAAGAACAGGAACTAAACCAAATAAGGACAAACAGGAACTCAAACACATGAGAATAATATTGTGATGCTTAAATTTACTGTTAGCAAAATTATTTAATTTTTTAGTGTTTTATTTGTAACTTATTTGGACAAAATAGTACAGAATTTTAACATTAGGCATGTGTCGGTTATTAACCAGAAAAAGAAAATAATTATCAGCATACTGCCCATAATTTTTTGTCGGTGCATCTGTAATATTTGTACTGGAAAACAAGATTAAAATACAGATTTTTTATTTTATTTTTGCAACATTTCTTGAATATCATGTATTTCTATTGTATCATGTCCAACAAACCAATGCTAATTCTATAAAACTGGTTTGTGGAACAGGCAAAATTTAAGTGTGTGTATTTTTTTTAGGTTAATCCTTTATTTATTTTTTAGGAAACAGAGAGGAGCTAACTCCACCATGCTCTTGGTGAACATCTGTTTGTGCATGACCACCTACTACCTGCTCTTCATTTTTGGGATCAACAACCCGGTCAAGAGCTCAAAGGCATCTGTTTCAGAGCAGAACGTTATTCCTTCTTCAGATGTGCAGGAGAAGATCGATCAGGGTCCTTGTACAGCAATCACAGCCCTGCTGCAGTACTTCCTGCTGTCCACGTTTGCCTGGAACATCCTGTATGCGGCTCATGTGTTTTTCCTCATTAGAAACGCCCTCAACGGTCCGCCCCGAGCTTTCCGCACCATCGCCATGACCGTCGGCTGGGGTACATTTAAACACACTGATATTAAAAGTCATGACAGTTTGATCCTGCATAACTTGTAAATAAAGAATATATGATATTACATAGGATACTTTATATTTAATAGTAAAATTCTGACTGATCATTGATTGTTATAGTAATAATAATATAAAAGTATATATATTATTTTAAATGGTATATGCAAATTTAGGCTTTACAACATTATAATGTACAGAATGGAAGTGGATATTCTTTTTGAGATTCGCTAAAGATGACATTTAATTAATAAAGAATAACTTAGAGAGCAAAAGTAGGCTAATCTCAAGATAAAATAATGAGAAATGAGCATGATGATAATCATATCATTTATAATAATCATTTTGATAAAATATTCATATAATATGTCTAGGTCTGCCTGCTGTTATTGTCGGCATCTCGCTGTCCACCACCTACAGATTTAGGGACCCTTTAGGTTATCGACAAGAGGAGTTGTAAGTGAGAAATTGCTTTTATCATTTTATCCACCTTATATTTCACCACTTCAGTAAGCTATTTCCTGTGAATGTAACAGATGTATAACACCATAACAGACTGTTTAGTAGCCCACTTTAAAAACTGTTTTTGACACCGGAAGACTTGCACATTCAAGTTCAAAATAATATGGATACACCAGATGAAAACATGGCATTTTATCTGTAACAAAACATCTGTAATGTAGAACAGTACTTATGCATTCCCCTGTATTTCACGTTACTCTTTTTATTGTTCTAGTTGTTGGTTGGCGTCTCTGGACAAGGCGGGAAGGTTTGATCCGAAGCGGCCGATGTTGTGGGGTTTCTTGCTCCCTCTAGCAGTCATGTTGTGTTTTAACACATCTCTGCTTGTCTACTTCTCTCAAACCATCTGCTGTGCGAATCCCAACCTCAAGAGGTACGCAACCGAACCGAGAAGTAATGCTCCGGGTTTAAAACAAGCTCAGGGTTAATCTAAACTTTGATGCTGTTAATAACATTCCTTTAATACAAAATAATCAGTTTTGGTTTGAAAATAGTGGGGGATTCTTTCATGTAACCAGTATCTGAGGTGTAAATGTCTCAGTGTTGATGTTTCATGGCAACATAATATTTGCAACTCCGTAATAGTTATTATTTTCTATATGGTTTAAATGTTAATTCTGATTCTTCAGCTCACGAGCGACTCCCATGAAGAAGAAGATTTTGAGTAGTTTCTCTCTGGCTGTGGTGCTCGGTTTGTCCTGGGTCGTTGGTTACTTTGTGCTCATTACTCATGAGAAAACACTTTACATCATTCTCAGTGTGGTCTTCTGTCTCTGCAACACGACACAGGTGCGTTATTACATTTATTATTATTATTGACAAAAGAAAAGATTTTTGTTGGATTTATTCAAGCAGATGTTTTAAGATATTATGTATATCTTGCATTGATTGGTGACTGACCACTACATTTTCTCTCCTTCAAAGGGTGTACAGATTTTCATTTTATTCACACTGCAGGCTTTTCTAAAGACAAGATCTCGAAATAAACTGGATTCTAAGACCGAATCAAAGGGAGAGCCTTAAAAATGGACACAAAAAGCAGAGGACAACAGACAAGATCATAGTCAATTCTTTCTTTCTTATTATTATTTAATTTATTTATTTTAATTTAAATTACTGTATTTTTAGTGATAGAAAACCCTTTGTCTGGTGACATTTATTTTAATTCAATTTGATATCAATTGCATAGTCTCATGTACTCATATCCTAGAAGTAAAATTTCAGATATTATAATGCAGACAGTCCTTTAACCTTTACTTTGGTTTTCATATTGGACTTGCTTTAGGACAAAAAATGTATTTAAATTTTCTTTCTAGTGATACAAATATTATCTGTAAATGTATGTGGTTTGTTTTATGTATTCTTTATTGCTTCAGATTCAGCCACTGTGAAACAACACTAATATCTACAGTGTAAAGTAAAATTTGTGAAGTGTATAAGATTGGTCTACTTGCATTGTGACATATGCTATTGAGATTATTAATTTGTGCAATTTGGTCAAAAGCAACAAATATTGTAAAGTATCACAGTAGAAATAGTTTGCAATATAATCGGTGGTAAATGGCTTTTTATTTTTTGTTTACATAAGTTAATTTATATTCCATAATGTCATAATTCCATTTTTTTTTTTTTTTTGTAAAAAACAAAGTAGATGTTTGAATGTCTCCATTCCATTCACTTTCATTATAGAAAAATACAATTAAAAACAATGGTGATTAATCGTCAACCTCCAATATTTTGCCATTTGTGTTCCTCGGAAGAAAGCAAGTTTTTGAACAACAGAGGGAGAGTCAATTGTGACGTACTTTTCATTTTAGGATAACTCTTCTGCTTTCCCTCGGTTTATAACGTATGGTTTGAATATAATTTGTATACTTACATCACATTGCGAGTGTAGCTACCGTTTGCATCTTGTAAACTTGTACACTGAAGAAGTGAGGTAAATTTCGAGTTTACTTTTACTTCAGGTTGTGGATGGTTGCCATGGCATCACAATCAGGACAGTGCGCTACAGGAACAGACAGAAGTTACTATCAGTTCCGCGAGCGCGTGGCGTCCACTGATCTATAATAGAGTTGTTATATATAGATCAGTGGTGGCGTCATACTATCAGATGAGGTGCATATGTGTTGTAAATTGATGTTAATGTAAAATCATGATTCATAATATTTGAGTCTTGTATTTACAGTGTCCCTCCCGTTTGAGCATATCGCTTATTTCGGTTGTACAGTAGCCTACTAATAATACTAAAAATGAATATACAGAAAATCCAATTCTATTGTTTACTAATATTTGTTCGTTGTAGCCTACTGTATTTCTAAATAAATTGCCAGTTTTTTTCATTTTAGAAAAACTTGGCATCATGCACTTGTAGTCCAAACCCTACTGAAATGCTTTGAAATATCACATGATATTATAAGTAAACTAGTGTTATCATTTACATGTTTACACACTGTAAAAAATCAAAAGTTGAGAAAACTTAAAAAGTTTAAGGCAACCAGCTTCATCCGATTTTTGAGTTTTCTCAACTTATTTTTGTAGGAGATTTTTGAATTTTCTCAACTTTTTGTTGTATAAACTGAATACAACAAGTTCAAAATCTGCTGAAGCTGGTTGCCTTAAACTTTTAAGTTTTCTCAACTTTTGATTTTTTACAGTGCATGTACAATACATCAAGACATGATGGGGGTATATAAGAGGAACAACCCCCTAAAAATACTTAAAAAATTGCAGCAACTCTGATCCTGTAGAACTGACCCTTCTCTCCTCAGTGTTGCCCTGAAGTCTGAGATCAGGGCTGCATTTCCCAAAACCTTAACGCTACGTTGTTCTTAATTTATACCTTAACCTGTACCTTATGGCTAATATGTGTTTTCCAAAATATTCTTATTTAAGTATACATTTTGTAAGGCATACTTTCGTAAGATTGGTCTGGACCATTCTTAGCTATACCTTATCAATTTTGACAGTTCACAGTTCTTTACATCTCATTCTATACAAATATAATAGTTGTGCAAAATCAAATATGGCGCTGTCTGCTGAGCCATATTGTGTATATGTGCACTAAAACTTTACAAGAAAATAACTAATTCAGCAGCTTTTAGATCTTGTTGGTCTGATTTAGTCAAGAATTGTTTTTGGCAGCTCTCCAGTTTCTCTCTTTTTCTCCGCAATAGTAGCTGCTGATGATATGCTTCTCCAAGTTTTTATTGAGTAGGTCATCCAATAACAGAAATTAGTGATTTATACCAATATGTGATGCGGCTGCTGGGCAGTCAACCCTGGTTGTGGAGTAAATGAAGACACTATGGAAAATATATAATGATAATATTAATTAACCATTCAAAGGTCAGTGAAGGCATACTGCCAGTTAGTGATATAGGCTACGTTTGGGCATGAGGTAGTGGGTTCGCCTACTCATTTCAAAATTATATAAAATATCCAGGGTTGGATTTAGTTTGCAATTTGGATTTTTATTATTATTATTATTATTATTATTATTATTTTGTATAAATTTATTACGCTCCCTCAAAACTTGCGACATCTGTGGCATTGTGCTGTGTGATAAAACTGCACATTTTAGAGTGGCCTTCTATTGTGGCCAATCATGCTGTCTAATCAGCATCTTGATATGCCACACCTGTGAGGTGGATGAATTATCTCGGTGCTCACTAACACAGATTTAGACAGATTTGTGAACAATATTTGAGAGAAATAGGCCTTTTGTGTACATAGAAAAAGTCTTAGATTTCATGAGTTCAGCTCATGAAAAATGCGGGCAAAAACAAAAGTGTTGCGTTTATAATTTTGTTTAGTGTATGAGCAAATCATTTTCAGGGCTCGCAAAATTTCAAAATCCCTGGTAGCCCTTTGGGTAGGTACTCTTCAGATTTTGGTAGCCCGAAAATGTATTTAACTAGCCCAAATAAAAAAACGGAAACATTTTCATCGCGCTGATCGCGCACTGATGGCGGCTTGGTAGGTTGCTGTCACGAGAATACTCTTCAGTGGTTGGTTGGCCTCGTTCTGACTTGATGACGCTCCCAGGAAGTTGATTCAGTTTCTGAGGCTTTTAGATGTTAAAGTTCTTTGGAAGCTTGAGTCTTGGTCTCAGTTTATTGCTCAATCATGATGTTAAATGGCTGAGAGCGTCCAGCAAGGAGGGAGCTGAGCTTAAGCTTTCCTTTTCAATTTCCAACAACCAACTCAACAGACAGTTGAGTATCTGTTTTTAACGGGCCGATTTGGAATCTGCCCCCCGGGCGACTGACCCAATCGGATTCTTCCTGCACAGCTCCTTTTCCGTGCATACATTATTTGTTCAGTTATTTATCACATGAAAAACTTATTGACAGCAGATTTCTATTCGTATTGTAATCATGCATTGATGAGAACAAACTAATTTCATCCACACCAGCTTACTATTAATTAAATCAGCTTTCATCTGAAACCAAACACCTACGTATTTGACATGCACAAAAATACATATATCCTTTGTATTCATTACGCGGTTAATGCATCGATTAAACGATCCTAAATTCTACATAAACACATTCAGCATGTGAACTGAACACTAGGCATCAGGTGAAGTTATGCATCAGAAGATTACAACAATATCATACGTTCCAATGACACAGTAAAGTTTATACATGTCATGACAACCTTAATATATGTTGTGAATATATTATACATAGTGTTTTTCCAGTATATTGCTTCAATAGCAGAAACTAGTATAAATTTGTCCCTGTAAGATACGTGAGCAAAGCGTGGCGTCTTTGTCTGTTAGAGAGCAACAAGGAAAAGGCGCGTTCCCCTCTTGGGGAGAAGCGCGAGGTTGTGGGAAGGTCACTTTCGTGGAGATCTGGAGATTTTCTTAGCTGGACGTTGATCATAAATACATCATCTTCAACGATACCATCCTTGAATTTACTGCGTTAATGGAGAGAGATTAGGGAGGGTTTCTGTGGAGTTTCTCCAAATGACAAGGTCTTTTCCCTTGTTCGACTTTATTTATGATAAATCCAGCCAAGCACTTAAAGTTGCTCTTCTCTAAAAGCATCCAGATGTCTTTTCTCCAATATATCCTGGTTTTTATGGTCCCAGGAGATAAGGGGGTTCGGAGCGAGCGGTGGACTAGAATGGGAGCTTTGATCCTTGCTTCAGGAATGTGTTGAAATTAGGTGTGTGTATCCTGGTTTCGACCAGGTCTTCCAATGCCACTCATTCTGTACCAGCAGATCTGTTGAGCATCACAACTTGGCTTACAGGACCTACTTTCCTGTTACAAGCAAAACAAAGTTCATCATCGGAGGAAGAGAGGTTTGATGTCATTGAGCCAGATTCAGACACAGAGGTTTGATCTCTTGTAACCACTTTATCCACTGATGGCTCTTACCTCAGATGTCAACACTTTGAGCGATTCTCTTCTTGGAGGTCTCTAGTCAGAGCCATAGCTTCCCTCATACACATCATCCAGGCTTACAAGGCGGATGATCACCACAATACCTGTAGATCATGGCACCACTGCTCAAAGCCTCGCTCAGTGGAAGAATTGTTACAAGCAGAAGCAGCCATAATAAAGAGTGTGCAGAGAGAAGCCTACAAAGAGGAACTTAACTGCATTGTTGAGGGAAACGACATTCCAAGGAACAGTCCTCTGAAAAAGCTGGACCCTTACATGGATAATGGAGGGATTCTCAGGATAGGATGTTGGCTTACGAATGCAACACTGGATCTTAATGAGAAGTTTCCTTTGATTATTCCAGGCCGCAGTCATGTCGCAAAATTACTTGTGGAGCATTACCATGATCGAGTCAAACATCAGGGTCGTGTGTTATCTGAATCCGCTATTCGCAATGCAGGGTATTGGATTGTGGGTGTCAGGAAGCTTATCAACAGCATTCTACACAAGTGTGTCATATGCAACAAGCTTCGTGGGAAGGTAACTGAGCAGAAAATGACTGATCTACCCATCGATAGCCTGAGCACTGAACCAACATTCACGTACGTTGGTCTTGATGTTTTTGGACTGTGGACAGTTATTGCAAGGCGCATGCGAGGAGGACAAGCTCAAAGCAAAAGATGGGCTGTTCTTTTCACTTATATGACCACTCGTGCGATACACATCGAGCTGATTGACTATGGATTCGTCCACCTTTATAAACGCCTTGAGAAGGTTTTTTGCTTTGTGAGGACCTGCAAATCAAATCCGTTCTGACTTTGGGACCAATTTTGTAGGAGCCTGCAAGGAGCTGGAAATTGTGCTAGCTGACTCTCGAGAGCCTAACGTGAATTGGTACCTTAGTGGAGAAGGTTGTACATGGGTCTTCAATCCTCCTCACGCATCCCACATGGGAGGCACCTGGGAGTGGATGATTGGAGTCTCCAGGCGCATACTGGATTCCATGCTTCAACAGATTAGTCCTTCCTGCTTGACACATGAAGTGTTGTCTACTCTGATGGCAGAAGTTACAGGAATTGTTAACTCAAGACCTCTTGCTCCTATTTCTACAGACCCAGACTCACCTTTCTTGTTGACGCCAGCTATGCTTCTAACTCAAAAGGGTCATACTCTCCTCGCGCCTCCTGGTGAATTTAAGGTAACCAATCTCCACAGACAGCAGTGGAGATGAGTACAACATCTCACCAAAACTTTCTGGAACAGATGGAGGCGTGAATACCTCACAACACTCCAAAGCTGAAGCAAATGGCAAAAGGAACGATGAAACTTAAAAGAGGGTGATGTAGTCCTTCTTAAGGATGCCCAAGCCAAGCATAATGAATGGCCTATGGCTCTTGTAACCAAGATTTTCTTCAGCAGCGACAAAAAGGTGAGAACAGTTGAACTAAGAGTTGCAAGAAATGGGAATCAAGACATTCCTTAGACCTATATCCGAAACAAGTCTCCTCATGCCAGCAGAGGATGGAAACTTTGTAAGGGCTTCTTGTATGGACATTCCCTGTATCTCAGCTGATTATAAAGCGGTATCTGAACAATACTAGGCAGGGAGTGTCATGTCATGCATTTGTTTGTTATTTTGTAGCACCATCTTGTGGCAGTTTGGTGTAACAACAAAGAACATTGATAATTGTGAGCTATTTTCTTAGTGGTTGATTTAGACCATGTGTATGGAGGTATTTTAACACCATAAAGATTTGCATGTGCAGGGTAAGATTTGTGAAAGTGTACATAAGACTGTAAGCGTAAATTAAATTTGCATGCACAAGAGATACTTTGTTAGAAAAAATTATTTGCAGCATTTTACTGTTACTTGTAAGTAAATATGTAAATATCAAGTAAATATGATCTGCATTCTTATGACTTCCATTTTTCCGCGCTTATACTTTTGGCATGTTTTTTTCGCCAAAATAAAACTTTAATCACTGTTCAAAGGCTTGCAGTGCTTTTGACCGTATTTTGGCGAAAAAAACGTGCCAAAAGTGTAAGCGCGGAAAAATGGAAGTCATAAGAATGCAGAACATATTTATTTTGCGCTAGCATGAAGTTGCAGTTTCACAATACATGAATTACACTTTTACTGCCATTTACTGCAAATCATTTTTTCTTGCGCTTGAAAAGCGATTTACAACTTTACAAAGCGTCTCTTGCGCATGCAAATTTAATTTACGCTTACAGTCTTATGTACACTTTCACAAATCTTACCCTGCGCATGCAAATCTTTATGCCGTTAAAATACCTTCATACATGTGACTCTTGGGTTAGAGGTTAACCAGGAAATAATCGCAGTGTTCCAGATTCTCTCCATGGGGTTGTCCAAGAGGTTCTTTGCTCTGTTTCCTTTGCGTTGTGTGCCTTGGAAAGGCTTTACCTAATGATGGTGAAATGAAGCTTTTCAAAGCGCCAAGGCTTTCCCTTCAAGTGTATTGTAAAATGGTTCATTACTCGAAGCTTACTGCGCACACTAACGACATCTTGTGGTCAAAAGGTGAAGGTGATGCATGTTCCAGGTGGCCCATTATTATAATAATAATCATTATTTTATGAATATTGCTGATTGTTTCATGTAATAAATCACTTTCTGCTGTGAAAACCCCAAAAGCAATACAATAAAATTATTCTAAAATAAAGTTTTTCTGCGTGGATGCAGTACACAATAGCTTATTAATGAATTCATGAAAGAATTAATAAATGGGATAAATTAACTTGTACAGAAACAATTTTTTTATGAATGTGCTTTGATCAACACATGCAGCCTTATTCACATAAGCTTTATCCTTATTCCTAAACCTATGGATTCATAGGCAAGGCTCATGTAGGCATATATAATCAAAGGGAAAGGACATTATTGTGGAATTGTGAAATGCTTGTGAACTGGTTAGTGAAAGTGCATGTTTAGCTCTAAAATGTCTCAACATGGAGGATGTGTTGTTATTATAAGGAAGCTGTTGAGAACAAATTAGGTACTCAACCTACGGAAGGAGGTCACATGTATTAATATATTGATATTCTTTTCCTACATTATGTAGGCCTATTATTTAACATATTTTATTATACATTGAATAAGCATAAAATACACATGTAAATATTTATTCATATTATAGTTAATTATAATAATTATTTATTATTTTAAAATACCAATCTTACTACTACTACTACTACTCCGTGTGTATGTTCACTACTGTGTGTACACTTGGATGGGTTAAATGCATAGCACAAATTCTGAGTATGGGTCACCATACCACTTCCCCTTTCCCCCCCTTTATTTGTTGATACAAGTTGAAAATGCTGCCACACTTCTGAACGGCCTTTTTTCTTGGCTGGTTCCATGCTGACAATTCAAAAGAGCTCAGTCTCTGTTCCGAGGTGTTTGGCACGCGAAACCTGCGCAAGGGGTTCGTTATTTTTGAATCAGATTAAGAAGCAGTCACGTGGATGTACGCGAAAGTGAAGCTTCAGATGACACTGATCACGTGGTTATGGCAAAATGAATCAAGCTCCGGTACACTGCTTCACTGCCAGATGTTTCATGTTTTTGATACAAGTTTCGAAGCCTCGGCGCATAACGTCACATCACTAGCTTTACCTGTAAGTCTATTACTTTTCTTCAGTGTTTGCAAGAATGTATATGCACGTATAAGTGTGAAATTCACAAGTTAGTTTAAATCTATTACTCTTTGGTGATAATACTAAGCAGAGCATGAATGTAGCCCCTTGTTATGTGTGTTCATTGTAAATAATGTAAATTCATTCACATTTATTTGTGAACTCTGTAACAAGACATTTGTAATCTTTATATTTTTCCGTTTTACAAAAAAGAAAAGAATAAGAAACGGAAGAGGAAAGAACCTAACGGTAAAACGTTCAACTTTACTCCTGCGTCTGCCCCTTTTCTGAATTCTGACTGTTAGCTATCTGTTAATGTTGCGTAGATGGAACCCGCATCTAGGACAGAATAGTTGGAGCTAAACTCTGCAGGGACACTGGCCCTCCAGGACCGAACTTGGTGACCCCTGGTCTAAAGCAAGAGTTATACAAATTCTGAAAATCTTTTAGAGCTCATTTGTTTAAAAAGTATAACACATTACACATAATGAATAAATCAGTATTTATAAAATTATTTAATTTAAGTGACCTGTTTTTTTTTTGTTTTTTTTTTCATGAAAGCTATAGCTTCTGAACTTTAAATCAAAACATACTCATGATTTTTTTTAGCATCAATTACTGCTTTATTTAATCAGAAACAGTCTAAATATTATTTGTGTATTTTGCTTTCATTTGATTAGAAGTAGGCTAACAGTGCACCCTACGGAATTAAAACGCTTTACGGAGTGGGCATTAGGACCTGGGGGAGGTTGCCGCTGCAGCCGCTGCACGTGCTCTATCACACACCGAACCAGTCATTCTGTATGTGCATTCTCAGTTTAAATGCAGTGATCCAAAACAGTGAATCTAATCATCATTCAGGAAAAACTGCTGACGTTATCTAATCGCTAGCACACCCTGAGCACATGTGATATTGATCCTGCAGGGCCGGTATAATTTTTCATATCGGTCCAATGCCGATATTTACATTTAAAGCCAATATCGGCTGATTCCGAAATTGGTCCGACAATATCGTGCATTCCCTAGAAAGCACTCTTACCATAATGTTTTTCTGCTGGACTTGTGTATGTCAGTCCTTGTCTTGTGTTTCCCCTCCTCCTGTGCCCATATTTGGCCTTCCTGTTCCTGTCCTCGTTTGTCTTCATTAGTTTAATTAGTCCCTAGCCCTGTGTTTTGATTAGTCCACACCTGTTCCTTATTTCCCTGTGTTCATAAGCCCTGTGTTTCCTAGCCCCTGTGTCCGGTCTAAACGTCATTGATGTTCGTCTCTCCCCAAGCTCCTCGTCTCCTTGTGTGCGTCTCACCAAATAAAAGGATTTTTGGTACTCCTACGTCTCCTCGCTCCTTGTCTCCCGAGAGGGAACGTGACAGAAGACCGGACCGAAACAGAAGTAAGCGGCGCTTTTCCACCCCCGCCTTTTTTTTTTCGTTTTTGAAAGTTTTTTGTTAGCTCCTTTTTTCCCGCTCCCTCCACGGCGATGGAGTTCACCGCCCGCCTCGGCGCCCTCGTTTTGCGGGACCTCCCCTTCGTGGAGTACACGGAGGAGTTCTGCGAGCTGGCCGGGAAGGCGGAGCTGCACGACGCTGTCATCCTCCAGCTCTTCCGGCTCGGGGCCTGTCACCACCGCCCCATGAACCTCCCAGACACCACGGGATTGACCTGGAGGCTGGGGATATACCGGTGTCTGGGAGACTTCCGGGCCCGAGTCGAAGCTAGCCCGCCGTCGTCCGCGGCTCTCCCGAGCCCGCCGCCGCTCGCGCTTCCAGAGCGCCCCCGCGAACTCGCGCTTCCAGAGCGCCCTCCAGTGCCTGCTCCTCGCAGGTGGACTCCTGAGTTCCTGCTGGTTCCGCCCAGCCGTCCTGAAGTCCCGCTGGTTCCGCCCAGCCGTCCTGAAGTCCCGCTGGTTCCGCCCAGCCGTCCTGAAGTCCCGCTGGTTCCGCCCAGCCGTCCTGAGTTCCCGCTGGTCCCGCCCAGCCGTCCTGAGTTCCCGCTGGTCCCGCCCAGCCGTCCTGAGTTCCCGCTGGTCCCGCCCAGCCGTCCTGAGTTCCCGCTGGTCCCGCCCAGCCCTCCTGAGTTCCCGCTGGTTCCGTCCAGCCCTCCTGAGTTCCCGCTGGTTCCGTCCAGCCCTCCTGAGTTCCCGCTGGTTCCGTCCAGCCCTCCTGAGTTCCCGCTGGTTCCGTCCAGCCCTCCTGAGTTCCCGCTGGTTCCGTCCAGCCCTCCTGAGTTCCCGCTGGTTCCGTCCAGCCCTCCTGAGTTCCCGCTGGTTCCGTCCAGCCCTCCTGAGTTCCCGCTGGTTCCGTCCAGCCCTCCTGAGTTCCCGCTGGTTCCGTCCAGCCCTCCTGAGTTCCCGCTGGTTCCGTCCAGCCCTCCTGAGTTCCCGCTGCAAGAGCGCCCGACAGAGTCCGCGCTGCAAGAGCGCCCGACAGAGTCCGCGCTGCAAGAGCGCCCGACAGAGTCCGCGCTGCAAGAGCGCCCGACAGAGTCCGCGCTGCAAGAGCGCCCGACAGAGTCCGCTCCTCTGTGGCTCCCAGGGGGGAGCTTCCCCAAGAAAATTTTGGGGGGGGGTAAGAGGGTCACAGCCTGTGTGGCCGGGCCAAGGGCCAAGGCCACACGACCCGAAAAAAATAGGCCGTGGCCTCCCGAGTCCTCTGACCCGCCCTGGCCTCCCGAGTCCCCTGACCCGCCCTGGCCTCCCGAGTCCCCTGACCCGCCCTGGCCTCCCGAGTCCCCTGACCCGCCATGGCCTCCCGAGTCCCCTGACCCGCCATGGCCTCCCGAGTCCCCTGACCCGCCATGGCCCCTGGAACGGGCACCGCCCTGGAGGCCTCCAGAGCGCCCACCCCCCCTCCCCATTGGATGGTGTTAGGCGTGAGGACACGCCTTCCGGAGGGGGGCGTAATGTCAGTCCTTGTCTTGTGTTTCCCCTCCTCCTGTGCCCATATTTGGCCTTCCTGTTCCTGTCCTCGTTTGTCTTCATTAGTTTAATTAGTCCCTAGCCCTGTGTTTTGATTAGTCCACACCTGTTCCTTATTTCCCTGTGTTCATAAGCCCTGTGTTTCCTAGCCCCTGTGTCCGGTCTAAACGTCATTGATGTTCGTCTCTCCCCAAGCTCCTCGTCTCCTTGTGTGCGTCTCACCAAATAAAAGGATTTTTGGTACTCCTACGTCTCCTCGCTCCTTGTCTCCCGAGAGGGAACGTGACAGTGTAGGCCCAAGGTGTTATTTTTTTCTCTCTTCTGTTAAAAGCTGTTAAATTATTAAGCATTGTCTCATGAGGGTTTTTTCCTTGTATTTTATGTGGTGACCACAGGGAGGTGCTCTGGGTATATATTTTTCTTTCTTGGTTTTCTTCCCTGACATGATGTGTGTTGCAAAGCGAAAGTAAAAGATTCACACAAGTTCATTCCATTCTAGCAGGAAAGAGTTCCGTGTCTTTATTTAAAATCAGTACTTCTTTTATAAAGAACACCACTTTCTCACATAACACACAAATATCTTAAGCAACCTCATAAAGTATAGTTCGGGGGAACATGCCTAGAAATGGTACACCTTTAGTTAAGGCATACTTTTAGAGTTTTCATAGGGCCCTTTTAGAGACAGCGTAATCAGGAAACGCAGTCCAGGAAGCTGAACATCGCTCATGCAGGGGTCTGGTTACTTGTAGCAGCACAGGTGGTGGTCAATCAGCTGAACTTCGTATCCCATAAAGTTTCTGCTTAGGTTTGAACTGCTGGCTTTTGTAATCTCTCTCTGTTTCCACAACAATTCAACATGCTGTTTAACACCTCAAGTTGTATTCATAGGGGAATCATTGGGATCTAGGCACATCTGGTAAATGTAATCTCAATGATGAGAAAACAGACGGTGTGTGAAGAACCACAGCAAAAGTTCATTTACTAAAATAGTTTGTCAGATATTCTGCTCTTTTCCACTAATCAGCTTTCAATAAAATTATCAGAAATTATCATTACTGTTTTTATTAAATAAATATACTGAAATAAACTAATGCCTTTGTTTGAGGCTGTAATAATATTTAACAAATCTAAACAACAAAAATAATTAAATATGTAATTATAAGTAAATTAATATGTTTTAACATAGTTTGTGAGCTGCTAGATGGCTGTTAAAATTCCTCACTTCTTTATGGATGGTTACTTTGTATTTGCTCTAGATTTGTTCTCTGGTTTGGCTTAAAGGGTTTGACTGTTTTTTTTCTAGGCTTGATTGTGGTTATGGGATGCAGTCTAACATGCGTTAGTGCTTCGTTTTTGTTTTTTTTTAAATGCATTATTTTTCCCATAATATACCTTTATTCCACTCCACTCTGTCCCTTCTCCTATAACAGGCTGATCATTTCCTGCTTTTATGAAGCCCCTCCCTCAGAAATAAGGCATGGGCTCAGATAGTTAGCTGGTCCAGTGTGTTGTGATTGGCTAAACCACCTCTAGTGTGGACAGGTATCTAAACATCCCGCCCCTCACCTCAGTGGCATGTGCTCCGGTTGTATTGTAAACAATCACGTCATCTATATTGCTTATCAATTTGAGCCCGATTGAGATGCAGGATATTAGTGAAGAGGATCGCACAGAACCTGTGCTAGCACGGCTCTTAATGGTATGTTTTTTTTTTGTGTTGTTGTTGTCTCATACTTTTAGATATGTTGTTATTTGTAAATGTTACTGCTTTGGTTAGCTTTTATTGTACAGTTTTATCCTGAGTAAAGCTTTAATACAATACGGCAATCACACGCACGTCCATGTATAACTCCTCTCTATGTGAAAATAAGTGTATAAATGGAACAGTTCATTGTTGGAGCTGAGCTGATGATCTGAATGAGAGAGAGCGAGAGAGATGCAGAGCAGGGGACCTGAGGAACAGGATTGAGAACCGCTACTTTAGAACATTGATTTTGAAACTTGTGAATCCATTAGAATCGTTAGAAGACAGAATTGCGATTCATTTATTAACAGATTTTTACGTGCACCCCTAGTTTTCTTCCTCTTCTCTAAAGCAGCACAACATGGCCTCACCCGCTTAGCTGCATGTTCCCAGGGGTGGGGTTTATCAGGGTTCGTCGAAGCCAGGAAGTAGCTTGTTGTAGTCCCTATGAGCTGCTTTTGTAGGCATTAAACTGCCAGAATTTTAAAAGACAAAATATCTTTAAAAGATATTGCTCAAACATAGTATTTTATAAATCGTATTATAATAGTATTACAGTTTAAAAAAAAATGTCCCTCGATTTTCTTTCTCTGAATGAAACAACCAAAGAGTATTGTTTTATTAAAAAAAAAAAAAATCAGCAACTATATTCATAACTAACTATATTGGGCAACATTTTACCCAAAAATGAAAATTCTTTCTAAATTATGTTTTATTAACAAGGTTCAGGAGGAGCACGATCAGATAATCAACTAATTTGGCGCAGGTGCAACTCATTTAGCTAACTATTCTAACGAGCACAATGCGTATAAATATGCAGCCTGCCTACCTCTGTCCATTGACAATTTTCCAGCATCCCTCCTCCACCCCAACTCCTCACCCCTAATCTATTTAATCCCATATTAGGGATAGGGGAGTTCTCTGGGTTCGGGCCATATTCCGGGCTCGGAACCCTCCCCCAGGACAGCATGCCAAAATATGTGTATTATTTGCTATCAGATTAGATGTAAGGGTGAACTCGTGAAACATGTATGAGTTTATGTTGAATACAACAGTAGACAATTTGTAGAATGTTGGTAACCAACAGCTGATGGTAGTCATTGACTCCCATGGTATGGGAAAAAATTTGTATTGAAGTCAATGGCTATCAGCAACTGTATAATTACCAAAATTCTCTTATTTTATAATAAAACTTATTTTGTGTTAAACTCTTTTTGTAAGAAGCCATAATCTCTAACTGTATAGATGTTGTCAGTTATTTAGCAGAATCATAATTGTGACACTTCTTAACATTGTAGCTTACACTCGCCAGTACACAAGTAGCCAACAAGGTAGCAGAGCTGATGTGGAGGTTTGTAGGTAAGTGCATTTCCTCCATCAAGCTCATGGATGCACAGGCAGGTCCAAAGCCTCTTTCAGCCTCATTCCTTTCCCATGGAAGTTCTTATGCAGCAATGTTTCTGATTTCATTCCAAAAGCACTGTCAGTAGTAATATCAATGCATTTGCAAAGTTAAACCATCATTGCCATTTGATGTTGGTAGCTGGGCTCAGCGTGTATCAGTGTTTACAGCTAAGCTATAACAATTAATGAAAAGAATTAAAAAATTTACGCTTAATTTGTAGACTTAGGCTTAGTAGTTTTGACAAAGGGAAAAACCTTCTGACCTGCTGTCCTCTCTGTCTGAATGTTCAATGCCTAGTAAGCAGGTGTCCAGGAAGTGCACAGCTGCATACAAGCTTACTAAATATTTATATAGCCTACTATAAAGGCAGATGCGTTTATTTGCCGTAATGGTTTTCTGTTTTTGGGGTTTGGCCATTAGTTTGCGTTTCCAGTGTAGAGATGCGCCGTTAATTTGCCTGTTCTTCAGTGGTGTATCTGAAATGTGTGAATGACAGTGATTTGCATCTAATACAAGGCTCGCTTTGAATAACAAAATGAAGTTGAGAAAAAAAAAAGTAATTTATCTTTTAACGTGTGACACATGCCAGTCTTTTACACAATGCAGTGTTTATTTGGACTTGAAATAAGTTTGTTTGACAATGGCACAATGGTAGAGTGCATGCACGCATAGTCGCATTGGGATATTAATCGCGTGTGTGCACCTGCTTTGAATCTCTCCAGAATATTAAACAAAGATTTGTTCCTATGTAAAGAGATTTTAGGTTGAGTATACAAATGTCAAATTATTCACATGATATCATTACCCATCTACGCACATTTGAAAGATTGAAAGGCTTAAAATACAAAGAAAAAAGCAGTATTTTCTTTATTATTAATATAACACCCAAAATACTGTTGTCACATGTCTGGTTTTCTGTTTTCCTCTGTGACCTAGTTTTCCCCATTCTGTTTAATTAGTCATTCAGTTCACCTGTGTTTGTAATTATCTCATTAATCTCCTGTTTGGTCCATCCTTTATAAGTCCTCAGTTCTCCCTTTGTATTCGTCCGTTCTCATCAATGTAAGCTTGTTTTATTGTCTGCCTCTTGGATATTCTCATTAAAATACCTTTTGTTTGACTACCTTCTTCTTCCTGAGCCTGTGCCTCATCAGCCCGGGACAGAAGAGCGGACCCATACAGTTTTTTTGCAGCATTTTTTTGGTTCCAGTATTTTTTTTTCTCACTCCCCGTCACCATGGATAATCCCAACGTTGCCCTGCTATGCCTGGAGCAGAGGGATCGCTCCCTAGAGATTTACACCAGGGAATTTGTTGAATTGGCGTGCCTAACGCACTATCCTGACCGCCCGCTTTGTGTGTTTTACATTGCTAGCCTTATCGCTAGTCTAAGGCACGCCTCCCCGGGAGCGGTCCTCGGAACAACTTTGCCGCATGTGTGGAGTGGGTGCTGGAGAAGAATGGACTATACTTCTCCGTCTGCCCCGCTGATGAGGACATCTCCAGCCCCACTCCCAAACCAGTGACCAGCCAGCCATCATCCTACTGCACGGAGATTTCGCTGGAGCCCACTCCAGACGGAGAGCCAGAGCCTGCTGTAACGTATGAGCCAGATCCGAGACCTGCGACTGAGCCTATCGTCACCCCGGAGCCTAAGCCTCAGGAGTGGTCTGACCAAGTGCGTGAGCCGGCAAAATCGTCTGTCCCCGAGGGAGTCTTAGTGGAGATCGAGGGCTTGGAGGGAAGCCCCGCCTACCCTGAGGGTGAGCTGCAACTGGCCACTGGCAATTATACTGAGGAACTTAAGGACATCTTCGAATGGGATCTGATTGACTGGTTTGGATAGGTATTACCCAACCCTGAATCTCCTGTGTCTCCGCTGGTTCCGTCCAGCCCTGAATCTCCTGTGTCTCCGCTGGTTCCATCCAGCCCTGAATCTCCTGTGTCTCCGCTGGTTCCATCCAGCTCAAGTCCTTCCGTGTTCCCTCCTAGCCTCCCTCTCCCGCCTCCTCTCCAGTCAGTCAGTTCCTCAGCCCAAGTCCCGCTGGTGCCTGTCAGCCCCTCAGCTCACCCTCAGTCTGCGCCAGCCTGGCGCCCTGATCCATCACCGCGGGACTTCCAGCCTCCAGCTCTGCCAAGGTGTGAGGATCCCCTGTCTCCACCTCCAGCTTCCGAATCCTGGACTCCATCTCGGCTCTCCGAACCATCGGCTCCACCTTGGTTCATAGCTCCCTCGTCTCCACCGTGGCCCGTCCTCCCACCAGCTCCGCCGGGCTGCCTCGTCCCTCCGGCTCCGCCTTGGTCAGTCGTCGACCATCCTCCGCCTTTGGGCTCCATTCCTCCAGCTACGCCTTGTCACTCCTCCCCTCTGGCTCTGTCAATCAATCAAATGTTATTTATATAGCGCCATACAACAACCTGAAAGGTGCCCAGGGCGCTTTCCAGTATAAAAACCAGAAACACAGTAGACAGCAATAAATAAAAGCACAAATATACATAAAAACAACAATCAAGTCAGTGGCTACATATCAAAAGCTTGTCTGAAAAGATGTGTCTTCAACTGCGATTTAAAAACACACAACTCAGTGATGCTTCGAAGCTGTCCCGGAAGTGCGTTCCACAGCTTTGGGCCCTGAACGGCAAACGACCGGCCTCCAAACTTTTTATAATTGAACTTGGGTGTGACCAGCATGATGTGTTCAGAGGAGCGCAGGTCAGGCTCCTCCTTCCCTTCAGCGTCACCTTCGTCCTCCGTCACTCCGGCTCCGCCGCCGCATTCCGGATCCCCGCCTCCGCCTCAGTCGCCTGTGCCACGGACTCCGCCTTGGCCCTCCGGGTCCTTGATGTCACCCTGGCTCTCCATCTGTTCGGCTCCATCCTGGGCTCCCCTTCCATCGGCTCCATCTCCGTCAGTCGTCCCCAGGGTGTCGTCTAGGCCTTCTCCACCCTGGCTACTCCCTCCCTCGACTCCGCCCTGGGGTCTCTTCTTGGCTGGTCTCTGGATTTTCATCTGACTCCTCCTGCTCCTGACTTCCCCTTGGCTCCTCCCACCCTCCACTCCCCCATGGACTTAATTTTTGGACTCTTTTCTTTTCTGCCACCCTCCTGCTCCACATCCTCCTCCAGAGCCCACCCTCCCTCGTGAGTTGGTATATTACGGCGTGGGGTCACGCCTTGCCGGGAGGGGGCGAACTGTCACATGTCTGGTTTTCTGTTTTCCTCTGTGACCTAGTTTTCCCCATTCTGTTTAATTAGTCATTCAGTTCACCTGTGTTTGTAATTATCTCATTAATCTCCTGTGTTTGGTCCATCCTTTATAAGTCCTCAGTTCTCCCTTTGTATTCATCCGTTCTCATCAATGTAAGCTTGTTTTATTGTCTGCCTCTTGGATATTCTCATTAAAATACCTTTTGTTTGACTACCTTCGTCTTCCTGAGCCTGTGCCTCATCAGCCCGTGACAACTGTTCTCCAGTATAGAACTTGAAAATGAAAATTCATTTACTCACTCTCATGCCATCCCCAGATGCACAGACTGACGTTCTTAGGATGAGGGTGTTTTTCTTCTAAAAGTAATTTTTTATCTGGATGGGTTTTTAATATAGCCTATATTTCCTTCACAAGTACAGATTACAATACAGACTTGTTATAAAGCTTAGATATGTGTACTTATTAGGTGTGCCAAGTAGGAAAATGATACAACCTGCCCAACCCAACATGTTTCTTGTTATTTTTGGTTTTTGCAAAACATTACGTATTACTGTCTCCGTAGCTTTTTTTTCCCCTTAAAAATGCAAATATATCATGTCAATCTCAACATCTGAGATGCTCCTACATAAGTCATAACCAGACATTTTTGACAACCAGATCTGGATAATTAATGGGATGATGATGGATCGCTTCATGCTGTTGCTCATATTTCTTTCAGGTAAGGGATTATTGTAACGTTACAGATTAAATTTCAGGAAAATAAATGTGGGGCAGGGTTTATTTTAAGAATATAACAAATTTCTCCCTTTCTATATATATATTTATGTATATATATATATATGTATACATACACATACAAGTGGTCAGAATTGTTGGTACCCTTGCTAAATATGATCAAAGGCGGCTGTGGAAATAAATCTGCATTGTTAATGCTTTTGATCTATTAATTAAAAAATGGACAAAAATCTAACCTTTCATTGGATAATAATAGTTTAAAATGGGGGGAAATATCATTATGAAATAAATGTTTTTCTCTAATACACATTGGCCACAATTAATGGCACCCTTTTATTCAATACTTTTTTAAACCTCCATTTGCCAGTTTAACTGCTCTAAATTTTCTCCTATAATGCCCGATGAGGTTAGAGAACACCTACAAGAGATCAGAGACCATTCCTTCATCCAGAATCACTCCAGATCCTTCAGATTCCCAGTCCCATGACGGTGTTTCTCCTCTTCAGTTCACCCCACTCATTTTCCACAGGGGTCAGGTCAGAGGACTGGAATGGTCATAGCCGAAGCTTGGTTTTGTGCTCAGTGACCCATTTTTGTGTTGTTTTTAAGGTTTGTTTTTGGATTATTGTCCGGTTGGAAGATCCAAACATGGCCCATTATAAGATTTCTAACAGAGTCAGTCACTTTGATTTTTCAGATTTTTCATATGTTGGTATTTGATAGGATCCATGATGCCATGTGTCTAAACAAGATGTCTAGGACCTCCAGGAGAAATATAGCCCCACAACATCAAAAATACAGCAGTATATTTCATTGTACACATGGGGTACTTTTTATCCCTGTGTTCACTAAACCCATCTTGAGTGTTTGCTGCTAAAAAGGTTTTTGTTTTTTTTGTTACACCTGACCATATAAGCCAGCCCCATTTGAAGTTCCAGTCGTGTCTGACAACTGCATATGCTGGAGATTTTTTTTTTTTGTGAAAGCATTTTCTTTTCTTGATTTGTTTTATCTTGAAGCCCTCCCAAACAATATGTGGTGATGTAGGTACTGTTTGACAATTTTTTTTTGACACGGTTTTCTGACCCCCAAACTCAACCTTTTTATGCAATTCTCCAGCTGTGATCCTTGAAGAGTCTTTGGCCACTCAAAGTCTCCTTCTCACCATGCATTAGGACGATATAGACACACACCCTCTTCCAGGCAGTTTCATAACATTTTCTGTTCTTAATTATTGCCCTGATGGTGGAAATGGGATTTTTCACTGCTTTAGCTCTTTTCTTAAAGCCACTTTCTAATTTGTGAAGCTCAATTATATTTTGCTGCACATCATAAATATATCCTTTGGTTTTTCTCATTGTGGTGGGTGATTAATTTAGAATTTGGCCGTTTTTTTTTTTTCCCTCCTATTTATATTTCTGTGAAACAGGAAGCCATGGCTGGATAATTTCATGTTCATAATCACCCTGGAGTGCTCAAAATTGTGATTATGAATATATTTCAGATATATTTTACTCAAAATAATTTCTAGGGGTACCAGTAATTGTGTCCAACATGTATTTGAGAAAAGAACATTTATTTCATTTATTCCATTTTAAATTCTTATTCTCCAATGAAAGGTTAGAGTTTTGTGATTATTTTAAATTAAAGATCAAAAGGATTAACAATGCACATTTATATTCACAACCTTCTTTGATCATATTTACCAAGGGTACCAACAATTCTGACCATGTGTATGTATGTATGTATATATATATATATATATATATATATATAACTTTTGTGCCTGTTGTGCAATGATGTTGGAAATGATGCAATGGATGTTAAAAGTTCTTCATGGAACCATCAATGCATCAATAAAGAATCTTTACATTTCAGAGTGTAGCTGTCAATAGGCGCTTTCGCATCGCATAGTTCTAAGAACTCAGTTCTAGGAACAAGACAGCAGGGTCGTTCCTAGGGAACAAATTTCTCCCTCGGGCTGGTTTCCTGGTTGTATTCGCACCGGCAGCAGGAACTCTGTAGCGACTGACAGCTACGTCTTTATTCATGCCATTTACAAATATCAACAAACAGTGAATGGACTAGTGTGTCGTGGGTTTCGTTATAATGGAGATGGAATGTAAATGCACAATTTACGCGATTAAAAGAGCATGGAAGCCTGACTAAATTCCCTATGACAACTTTCAGTGTTACATATCATTGAGGCTGAGAAAAGAACACAATGCTGCAGACAACAGGTAAATGCCGTTATCGCTGTTTTCCACGTTCGTGGAGTAAATATTTTTACATGGTGAAAAAATGCAGTCATCTTTGTTTTGTATGCATTTGGCCAATCAGTGTACACTTACGTCACTAGTAGTTCTGCAGAATTGTTTTAGACCCTACTCTGAAGTAGGAGCTAATTAACGGTGCATTCCAAACGGGATATATTGTCCTCCGAAGGGCACTTCGGAGTGAAAACGAAGTGCTCAAAACTGGTCACTTCAAAGGGCCCTTCAGAATGAAGGATTTCTTAGGGTACAACTGATGGACACTTCAGGCCCCCATGATCCTTTGTACTGATTATTTCCATGATGACAGCACCTCCGTATGGGCACGGGATGATGATGCAGAAGGACATTTCAAGAAACAGTTGTTTGGTCCCCTACACCCTTTAACCCTTCAAAGCTCTCACTCTAGAGGGTAAACCTATCGAAGGGATTAGGGCATAGGGATGAGCCCTTCCGAATGGACCCCAGGGTTAATTCCCTCAAACAGAGTTCCTAGCACTAAAACCTAGCACTAAAAGTGGGAACTTCCGCCAATAATTCTATGAACTATGAAAAGGTTCCTTTGGTGCGAAAGCGCCTAATAGGACAGGGTTCACATTATTTAAAGTGGTTTAAAAAACAATATACAAAATCATATTGTACCAAAAAATATAGTGCACACCTAAACTGAATTATTTTCTTCTGCTTGAACAGCATTTACAAATTTATCACACAACTTTTTATTTGACGGTGGTTACACATTTGCTTTCGTCACTAACGCCCCTATTACCACTACTACCCAGACCATGCCCACCCCTATTACCACTATTACCCAGTCCACGTCAACCCCTATTATCACTACTATCCAGACCACTAATACCCAATCCATGTCCACCCATATTACCACTACTACTCATTCTACTACCACCCCTACTACCACCACATTAAGTACTATGACCACCACGTCACCCACAACCACTTCATCAACATCAACTACCAGCCCTAACCAACTTTTAACAACAACTCAACCTACAGGTACGTATTTCAGAAGAGTTCTCTTAAATTCTGGCCTGCAATATAAGTAAGACCATTTCAAGTTTTTGCTGAGGATGACTTATTAGTTTAATTGCAGGCAATACCTGTCCAGAGGAAACACTCAACGGTTTGATCTTCCCACTTACTATGATCGGTCAGATTAGTTATTCAACACAGCTTTGCCCTCCAGGAACAGCCAGTGGTATGTAGTATTACAAATTAAACAGTCATAAATACAAAAACATGATATCCATAACTGGGGGGGCGGGGGACTAAAAAAAAAAGATCAGATCTTAGCCTTCAGATCTCAGATCCTTTAGCCTGATAAATTATACAAAAAAAAATAATGTAGCAGTAATTTACAGTACAGTTATTTAATTTATGTCAGAAGCAGACCTGCCAACCTGTATGCATTTTGACCTCAATGTATGTTGGTACGACTTGTCACTCTAAATTATGCAAAAACCTGGTGATGCGTCCATCCACAAGTGGTGCTCAAAGCAAACAACAGGAAAAAAATGAGGAGTTCAGTCAATTAGAGTGTTTTTTTCCCCCCTGTGTTTTGCAATTTCCCCCACAACATTAGACGAATGTTATATAGAAATAACTTCAGCCCTGATCTGATGTGGTCTCTTATCACACAATGACACATAAATATATTTATTTATTTATTTATGTGTCATTATGTGATAAGAGGTGTGATATGCATGTGTGTGTATATATATATATGAAACAGACATTACATTTGTTTATAGCACTAAGTAATGGGCCAATCAATAAAAATAATACTTCTCTCAAAAGAAATTTGAAGTATACATATGATAATCCACGTTTTATACAGTCTACAGAAGTGTAGTGGAGTTTTATTTAAAGTGTACTGGAGTTTTATTTAAAACAGTATTTAAAAATTGCAAAAAAAGAATTTTGATGAACCAAACCAAAAACTGTGGTTAAAAACTGAGGTATTTATTGAACCATTGGCTGCGTCCCTACAGTTTACTCTAAAGTGCTGTATAACAGGAATCACAAACTGAGTGCAGACCCTACGTACTAACCTATAAAAAATATTTAACCCCAACATTGATGGTACTCAAAATATTTTTTTCAAGGTTGGCAGGTCTGCAGAAGTATCAAAATATGCTAATCTGCAACTATTTGAGTTTGGGTATGTAATTTTTTTTTGGTTTGTATTTTGTAAATTAGCAGTCTTCTATGTCTTTTATATCTTCTGTAGCTGGTATTCCTATGGCCTCAGCTCGATGTTTGAATTCAACACCTTCCCATTCATTTGGTGGACTTACACTTCTGGACTGTGCCTTAAACCTGGAGGTGTTCGAAAGCAAAGTCAACGTCTGTATTTACATCTTTGAAATTTAATAGGGGCAACGGTTGACAATTTTAACAAATTCACATTTATTTTCAATGACAAATATTAATGCGAGTGTTATTTTAGTGTCATTAGTTTTTTATACTAAATGAGTTTTTATTACATTTTCATTTTTGGATTTAGCACTGTTAATTATTATATTATATTATATTATCCATTTTTAATGTTAAAGTTGCCACCCATTTTATATATTTCTTGTATAAAACATGACTATTTATATATTCATATTTTACGTTCATGGCAACTTAAGAGTTTAATTACTGTTGGCAAACACATTGTTTATGCCAAAAAAAAAAAAATAATAATAATAATAATATATATATATATATATATATATTTAATGTTCTTACTGTAGTCATTGTGTATTCAATGGTTTGAACTCTGGCATTTTGAGTGTATTTTAAAGTGCTTTTGATTAGATAACAGATTGGCACAATGGTTTTTGTCTTTGATTGTTTTGTTTAGGGGACTCTGGAAGAGAATATGTATATTTCCTCCATTGTCCAAATGCTCACATCCAATCCCAAGCAGCTGACGTCCCAGAGCATCACCTCAGCTGCTGCGATTGTCACTAACCTGCTGTCTGCTACCACGTTAAATGAGGTAAGAATGTAGAAACATTAAAATATGTTAGCATGTTTGTATGAGAGTGTGACTAGACCGAACTCATTATGTAGAAATATTATAATATTTTAATATTAATAATATATCTTTTATGCAGGCAGTTGCAGAGTCAGCGGTGTCCACCATCAGTCAGCTCATGTACACTGATAAAGACCAATACTCTGAAGACACTTACAATGCTTTTGAGAGGTATTTACACTCTACACATACCTGTCCCACACAAACACAACACACTATGAATGTCTTATAATAACAAAACCACACATTTCTGTGTAACGCATTATATATAAATGTAATTATAATGGCAAATGAAATGAAATTAGAATATCAAATTTATCATCTATATATATGTAAATCCATATATATTTGGACACAGGCACAAAGTTTATTATTTTAGCTGCTGACCAAAACATATTCAAGTATTATATAATGAGTATGGGCTAAAAGTGCACACTCTGATCTTTAATTTGAGGGTATCCACATGAAAACCCCAACCCATTTGAGCCCCTTGTTTAATTTTAATGCTATTCTGGTGGCATACAGAGCCAAAAATATGAAAATTGTGTCAGTGTCCAAATATATATATACCCAACTGTATACTACAGATTTGGCTACAACAGAAACAAAACGGAAAAAAATTGAAACAACAGTTACCATGGTAAAATTAATTTATTTTTGCGCGCACACACACACACACACACACACACACACGTTTATTTCAGTGAATTGTGGGGAAGAAGTCTTTCCATAGACTTCTATTACTTTTATACTGACTGTTACGAACTTAAGTCTAGAGTTAGTTCGCAACACTTAGAAAAAAATTATTATTCCTGGGTTGATTGAAACAGGCAGAGAAATGAACATAAACAAGGATAAAGCTTGATTGCGAATAGTTTATTTCATAAAGCCGAAGCAACAAGAATATGAATGGGATGCACTATTTACAACTGCTGGAATGAGTATAAATACTGTATAGAGAGAGAAAAAATAAATTACCAAAACAAGTTTACCACTAACATAGGGAAAAGGAACTTGAGTGGCGCCCAAATCAAAAAACAAAAATAAAACTAAATTCCCATAAAGCTCCCAAAATCCCCTAACCTAACTAACAAAAGAAAAATGTAAAAAAGAAACCGAAAGCTTCAGTGTATCGATGCTCTAAATTTCCTATTCTCACCAATAATAACCAAAGTACAAGGATGGCGCACACCACTTCCCTAATGTATCTAAACCGGGTGTGTCTCACTCGTACTGGAAAGTGAAGCTGCGGGCTCTTTGATCGCCCCCTGGTGGCTGGCTGCAGTACAGGTCATAAACCCCGCCCTCTCCATGTAAACGAATGGGACATAAGTCATAACAAAAAAATTAATTACACTTCCAATACAATTTTCCAAAATATGATTTTGGTCATTTAAGGTAGTTGTTATCACGCTGATATATGTTCAATTGTTCGTTTTTGTGGTAAGTTTGATTTTAGCTAGTAATTTGATGCTATAAAACGGGGCGGGAGTTTGTTTCTGCGGCTCCGCCTCATGACTCTACTGCGCAGACTCGGGCTCCAAACGAATCTCTACTGCTCAGACTCGGGCTCCAAACGAATCTCTACTGCGCAGACTCGGGCTCCAAATGACGTCATTTACTCACAATAGCAGCAGCCATACTGAGATGTATTCGCTTCACTTTTCTATAATGGAAGAAAGCAGACACGCATCGTCCATCTTTTTTTACAGTCTATGATCTAAACACTCATCATTACTACATGCAAAGTGTATATCACGTGATATGCTTACCTGTTCTCTTTTCCCTAATCAAGGAGAAAACGAACCATAAATAAAACACACAGCCAACTAAGTGTTAAACACATCACATCAAAGAATAAGATACAACAAACTTCATTTCAGCAAACAAAACATACATAGATGCACAGCACACCAATCAAGCACAAACAAGCTTCCTTCCCAAGTTCGCGGGAGGACCTTTAAACCAGCAGGGCGAATGCAGATTGGACGAAGAGGACGACGTCACACCGATGATCAGCAGGCGACACGTCCAATCAGGAACCTAAGAGCAAGTAGCAGAGCAATAGCAAAAGAGGGAGGGACGAGAAAGAAAACAAGCACACACATCTATGCGCATAGCACGTAACACTGACCAAATGATTTTTATCTCCTAACCCAACCCCAACCTTAAAGTCGGCATGAAATCAAAATATACTTTATTTACTTTTCTATCACAAATTGCTAGTCTTGATGTTAACAATTAATCTGTGCAAGTAAATCCGCTGAAAAAAATAGGTTGATTTGGTAATCTTTAATCAAAATCTGAATATTCACTTCCACTCTGGAATAGCGTTCCTTTTTTGATGACGTCAGTTTTACAGCTTGGGCAGAATATCCTTAAACACACCTCTCTGACCGTTAGGTTTCTATGAGTGAGAGACAGAGAGGAGGAGCGCTAAAATAAAAGTTATGGAATTCAAGTCGATTCGTCCAAGCGTTCTCGAAAAAAAAAAAACACTAACGAATTCGCCGAAAAGCACGCAAAAATGGATCTGATGCTATATCTCCACAAGGGTTTGGCGTATGTGTATCTTGGTGTGTTATAACAAGCATGACCTGAGGTGTTTCGGCGCTGTGCCTCCTAGTGGTCAAGAGATATGAAAAATGCATATTTTTGCTTATAACTTGTGAATGGTTTGGCCAAAAATCACAAAACTCTCTTTAGATTCGGTGCATCATGCCGAGTCGAACCATATCCCAGTTTTCCCATGTAAGCCATTTTGGGCGTCGGCCATGTTGAATTTTGTAGTAAAATGCTATATTTTACAAACGCATTGATGTATCGTTACGAAACTCGGTATGGGTCATCAGCATGATGCTCTGAAAGAGTCTGAGAAGTTTCGAGCCAGCGCCACCTAGTGGTAAAGTCAAATATTCACATGCTTATAACTTTGAGTGGGGTTGACTTATTTTCACAGCAAATTAAAAGTTACTTTTTTAGACTCCTAAATCCTTGTCGAGTCCAGCGATACCAAACTTGCCAGTTTTTGGCTTGTGGTTTGTGCAATGTTGCATTTTAGCACTTAAAAAACATTTGCCAATATCTAAGAAACCATTACTCCGATTGACACGAAACCACCGTAGGAAATTCGGAGACATAGCATCCCGGCTATACACTAATGCCCAATTGCCAAAATTTTGTGGCAATACAATTTTTTTATTAAGTGGCACAAAAATGCAAACAAAATCAGCAGTCAGTCATTTTTCATCTACTCATATACAAATACGTCTATAACTCCAAAACAAAATGAGATATTTTCACCAAATTTGACACACACATGTATGGACACACTCTAATGACACATCAAACAATTTGTGGGATTGTGCCTCTTGGTGGCACTATAATTGAACAAAACATGAAATTGCCAATCTTACGAATGCATTGGTGTACTCTTAGGAAACTTTGTATGAGCACCAAAATGATTTGATTGCAGTGCCACCTGTCAGTCAAAACTGATCAGCAATTTAATTATATTACTAGAGGTTGTATTTATGATTTTTCAGCCATTTCAATTGAAATCATCTTAAAATTGCCTTTAGCACTCGTTGCATTTGGTCTAATGCTCCATGCTATACTTAGCTCCTCATTTTGCCGCTGGAGTGCTTGGTCCCGTAATTGCTGCTTGCAGCTATATTTTAACTTAATTTATTTATTTTTTTCTAACATTTAATTTTAAATTAAATTACTCAACAAAGATTTGGATACAGCAGAAGCAAAATATACAATGGAACAAAATATTATTACACTAAAAAAGTTAGAAAAAATTACTAAGTACATTATTTATTTATTTGTCCCACATTTACATTTATATATATATTATATATATATTAATCACTCAACTAAACTTTGGAAAAAATAGGTACCAGTCTTGTAGGTACCATATGTGTAAAACATTAAAAATACTGAAGATTTGTTATTATTATTATTATTATTATTGCTTTTATTGTTATTATTATCATTGTTAGGATGCATATGTGTTTAACCTTTGCATGTGTATTATTTCTGTAGTCTCACAAAGACTTTGGAGGGTTTTGCTTTGAACATGGGTAATATTAACTCTAGTGTGCTGGTGCAACCAAACCTAGTGGTGCAAAGCATCAGGTTGTCCAAGTGGACCCCACAAGCGCAATTCCACGCTGTAACAGGTCAGTGTCAAAACCTCACAAAGCTTCAAGTGTAATTATTATACATCTGTGTTGATATCACAAAGTACAGTGGCTGAGAGAGCTCAACGTGCTGCAACTTCAGAAAACACATTGCAAATAGAAAAAGCACCAGCAAATTTAGAAAACTTCTTCATCAATTTGACAGCACATGTGCTGCAAATACTCACAACACAACCAAAGAAATGCACTGCAAATACTCACAACACAACCAAATACAGGAGCACACGTAAGTAGCACAGATGACAAAATGACCTCAACACAATGTTTTTGTGGCGTATTGATTACCATTTGTATAACCACAGTGGTAAAATGCCACACTATGGTTAGTGTAGTAAATCCATGGTTAATTTATGCATGGTTACCATGGTTTAACTATAGTAACCATTTTTTTATTAATTTTTTTAATAATAAATGTATTTATTAATTATTTAGTTCAAGTTCATTTATTTATAAAGCACATTTAAAAACAGCCACACGACTGACCAAAGTGCTGTACATAAAAATCGAACCTTAAACACATAAAACAGAAATAATAAAACATTTGAATTTAAAGACCAAAAGGAATGACAGATAAACATTCTGAAGTCAAAGTAATAATCAAGACCATAATACAATGTAATGAGAAAACCTGTTTGCAATGTTACACTTTCAGATAAACATCATTTACTGTTTGTAATAATTTTTTCCCCTTGTGGGGACCCCAGGCTGGTCCACCTAGATCGAACAAGTGCGTCTTTAAAAGTGACTTGAAAATGGATAATGAAGGTGCCACTCTAATCTCAATCGGCAGAGAAGATCTGAAGGCTTATAAGATGCCCAGATCTAGACTGGTAGCCTGAGAATGAGTAGGACTGAAAACAGTCACCTCTGTTTTATCTTCAGTTAACATTAAAATATTTAGTTTTTAAAAAAGCCAGATTTTGACCTCGTCTAGGCACCTTAGTAAAGTACTAAGTGCTGAAGGATAATTTGTCTTAATAGGTAAATAAATCTGGGTATTGTCAGCATAAAAATGAAAAGACACCTCATTCCTTCTTAGAATGGAACCCAGAGGAAGCATGTACAGGGAAAAAAGGGAGGGTGCCAGTATCGAGCCTTGAGGGAGGCCACAGGTGAGATGAGCAACAGCGGAAAAGAAGTTACCTAATTTGACAAAAAAAAAAAAAAAAAAAAAATTGTCAGAAAAAAATGACTGAAACCACTTAAGGACCATACCTTTTAGGCTAGGGTGACCACCTGGCAATAGATCTGTTGCGGGACAGTAGATGTGATTTTGCGGGACAATGCGGGACACGTGTGAGACAGATACATTTACTACTGTTATGTTATTTAAATACTGATTTACATTACATCCGTTGTCTTGTGCGCCGATTTATGTTTCTGCCGATGGATGCCCATTGCCCACACTCCAGGTTGCGCTTCTGGCAACATTAAATCCAGGAGAGAGTATAAGTTTTGAGCTTGCACACGTAGCCCTAATGTCTGATCGAGAGAGAGCGCGCATCTGTTTTGTGTGAGAGTGAAGAGAATCCTGCAAACAGAGACATTTGTTGCATTCTCGCATTACAATAATGCGCTCTGGACACTTGTCATTAAAATAACGCCATAGAAACCGCCTCAAATGAACTATTAAAATGAGAAGAAAGTCGTGTCTGAAAGCTGCAACTGTTTTTTTTTTTTGTTTGTTTTTTTCAATGAAAGGAGAATATCGTGTTTTTCCGTGTGCACTCCACCATTTCCGTCGGTGGTGCTCGAGCCCTTGATGAGGTCCGCACATCCTTTGTGCCGTCCACACAGTTGTCATCTGCGGAAAACTCCCTGTCTACGACTGCGTGGGTTGGTTATTTTCTTAGCTAGAACATGACGACTGCGCAAATGGGGTTTTAAATGCTAGTCAGTTTGTAATGTATTTCTTATTTTGGTATTTCAGTTTCTGGGATGAAAAAAAAAACCATACAGAATACATAATTGAAATGCGGGACGCACCTTACGTCTTGCAGGATGCGGGACAAAGCTCCCAATTTCGGGACTGTCCCGCAAAATGCGGGACGGGTGGTCACCCTATTTTAGGCCCATGTCTGACTCTAATCTAGATATCAGAATAGAGTGGTCCACAGTATCAAATGCTGCTGATAAATAAATAAAAAAAGTCGGTAACTAAAAGGATGTTGTTTAACACTCTGAGAAGGGCCGTTCCAGTACTATGAGCAGATTTGAAACCAGATTGAAAAATTTCAGAAATACATTTAAGATTTAGAAAGAACCGCAGTTGGTCAAACACATTTATTTCAAAAACCTTTGAGATAGATGGTTAAACAGAAATGGGATGGAAGTTATTCAGACTAGAAGGATCTAGTGAACTAATTAATTTTAATGCATAGGCTATGGTTAATTTTTGTAAGGGAAGTTGTAAAAGTTAACCCCGCTTATATAACCTTTCACAGTTACAGAGAGTAACTGTCTATTTTTTCAGCTTATTTAGGTTAATAATGTCCAAAAAATATCTAATGAATTGTATGATCAGCATGTTAAAATAAACAAAAATCTCACCTTTTAGAGCAAACATTGATAGATATGTCCCAGCCATGTTCGTCACGTTTGCTGTTCCCTTAAACATTTCCGATATAGTCTGTGCCAATTTGCGGAGCGTTCCTGTTTTTGTTTGTGTTGTGAGTATTTGCAGCGTGTTCCTGTTTTTGTTTGTGTTGTGAGTATTTGCAGCGCGTTTCTGTTTTTGTTTGTGTTGTAAGTATTTGCAGCGCGTTTTTGTTTGTGTTGTGAGTATTTGCAGCGAGTTTCTTTATTTGGTCGAGCATTTGCAGATTGCTTGCTGTCAAATTGATGACGATGTTTTCTTAATTTGCAGGTGTTTTTTCTGTTTGCATGTTTATTTTTTATTTATTTATTTATTTTTTTTTTTTTTCATTTGAGCTCTCTCAGCCACTGTAAGAAAGACATTTCTAAATCTTAAGCTAAACTAAACTGCATTTCACTACGACTGTCAAACTAGTCTCCTGAAAGAATCGTTTGTTTGCAGATGCTGCTAACAATGGATCTATTTCAGAACATCCCACTGATCTCCAGTTAAATGTCAAACTGCAGAATGATTCCCAGAAAGACTGGGGTACCATTTATGTCTCTGTTCTCATTTTGAGGAATGCAATTAAAAGTCATACTTTTGAAAATGATTTTCCCTCTCTTTTCCCATAGGGAACAGAAATCTCAGGATTGGAGTGGTGCTTTATGAAAATGATCAGTTTTTCAGCTCAAAACAATTTAAAAGTGAACTCGATACCAAGAGAAGGGTGGTGTCTGCCAGCCTCACAGACAAAAGCTTGCTTGATAACGTGGAGTTCACCATTAGGCCCGAGGTAAAGGATTGTAAACTCATAATGATTAAATATAGCAGCTTCTGAATCACTTGTGTTATTAGTAAATAAAACGCCTACATACGACTTAAAGTACAATCAGTTGTTATGACAAAATAAACCATGTCAAGGTGATGAGGATCAGGTATGACCAGTTGTTATATTATCCTGCTCTTTTGCAGTAACTTGCCCCAAACCAGATATATATATATTTTTTTTTTGTATTTTTATATTTAATTTTTATATTATATATGTATGTATGTGTGTGTGTGTATGTATGTATATATATATATATATATATATATGAAGAGTTCAGACTATCAGGCTCCTGTATTTATGTTTAGCTATTTCACTTTAATTGCATAGAAAAGGACATAAACATTGCCATTAAAGTGAAATTATTGAACCCACACATAAGAGCCTGATAAAAATGCTCATTTCAGAATAAAATCTCGGATGGCACTTAGAGGCTTTTGCATCTGAACTCTTCATGTATATATATATATATATATATATATATATATATATATATATATATATATGCATATGCATATTTCAATAAATTCATATATAATCATGAAAACAATTCTACACACACTTAATTAAAATCATAATTTTAATAAATTAATATGTAATAAGTATTTAATAAATTAGGAATAAAACAATATATTTAGTTGACTAGCTAAAATTGCTGAGTGTATTTCTATTTAATTTTAATACATTTTTACTGTAGTATAATACTTTATTATTTTCATATGTTGCAGTTTTTTGCATTTTTGTTTTCATATATAGACTTAGTTAAAAAAATATATATGTAGGAATAAATAACTAAAGTAATAAATAACTTTTAATTAATTTATTTTCTGTTTAGGATGGACATGTGTTTACCTTGTGTGTATTTTACCTGTAGTCCCATATGTTCAGGACTTTCCACAGCTCTATGTATGTGATATACAGTAGTCAGACATTTGAAGTGGATCAAAAAAAAATAAAGTTGTCCTAAGACAAGAATGCATTTTGGTTTTAGGACAACTTTGATGAAATGTTGACTAGTTTATTATGTCTTTATGTTTTCAGAATATATCCGGCTCGACTTTTTACGACTTTGCATGTGTGTTTTGGGACTATGCTCATAGAGACTGGAGAACAGAGGGTTGCGTCAAAATACACGATCTCAGTGGAGTGCAATGTAAATGTAACCACACCACCAACTTTGCAGTTCTTGTGGTTAGTTTCACATACATGTTTTTAAATAAACTGCTTTAAAAGCTAGTGAGCTGCATAGTGAGACATGGAACATAATTTCCTATAGAAACGTTTTATATATGCAGTAAATAATGCTCCTTGTGTAAAGAGCACAGGGCACGTCTCGTAACTGATTTCAAGAGAATCTGCTGTTAGCATGATGCTAAGCTAACTTCATTTGTTATGTTAGCTTATAATGTGGTAGTAAAAATACACAGCGCACTTTAATGTTTGGTGAATCTATGTGAATTAAACATATTTATTATAAAGATTTCTCTCTCCTTGTAGAGCTTTAGAGCAGACTACACTTATTCTGAGGCTTTAAACTGGATCAGCATTGTGGGATGCAGTCTGTCTATTGTGGGTTTGGTCCTCACCGCAGTTTATCAAATTAAGACCAGGTAAAAGCACTGGATACACTGGATAGAATAAATGAACCTTTACTGTGCTGTAGCATGGTAAAATAATACTATGTCATTATACAGTATACTTTGATTTTATACTATTGAATGAACCTTGCAATATTCCCGTCTACTTCAAAGAATACCATAGTATTATCATGCTACACTGAGGAAAATAAGCCAGTATTTTTTGTTTTATTTTCCAGTAAAAATATTAAAACATTAACATCAATGTGTTAATGTATTTAGAAAAAAATGCTAATTTGTTTACATAGATTATGTATTGAAATAAATATATTTCTTCATACTTTATTTATATTTTTGAGCATAATTCTAGCAATTTTAAGTGATATCTGCATAAAAATCCCATTTTGTCAATATTGTAAGATAAAATCAAAATCAATGAATGTAAATTTTTCATTCTATACAATATAATGTTGTAATGCTTAAATTTACCTTTTGCATTTATAATCATTTCACTTTTTTAGTGTTTTATTTGCATTTTATTTGGACAAAATAGTATAGAATATAGTATATCTATACACAATTATTATTATTATTGCACATTTCTTGCAGATCATGTATTTCTATTGTGTGATGTCATGCAAACTAATGATATATCCATAGAACTGGTTTGTGGACCAGGCACAATATTTGAAGGTTAATCCTCTTGTTTAATTTTTTTAGGAAACAGAGAGGAGCTAACTCCACCATGCTCTTGGTGAACATCTGTTTGTGCATGACCACCTACTACCTGCTCTTCATTTTTGGGATCAACAACCCGGTCAAGAGCTCAAAGGCATCTGTTTCAGAGCAGAACGTTATTCCTTCTTCAGATGTGCAGGAGAAGATCGATCAGGGTCCTTGTACGGCAATCACAGCCATGCTGCAGTACTTCCTGCTGTCCACGTTTGCCTGGAACATCCTGTATGCGGCTCATGTGTTTTTCCTCATTAGAAACGGCCTCAACGGTCCGCCCCGAGCTTTCCGCACCATCGCCATGACCGTCGGCTGGGGTACATTTAAACACACTGATATTAAAAGTCATGACAGTTTGATCCTGCATAACTTGTAAATAAAGAATATATGATATTACCTATTTTATATTTAAGAGTAAAATTCTGATACAGACTGATACAGATGTCATGTTAAAGTCTGTTAATATTAAAAATCTATTCACAGTAAATAAATGATCATTTTAAATGCTATATGTGAATTTAAGCTTCACAACATTATAATGTACTTCAGTATGGAAATGGATATTCTTTTTGAGATTTGCTAAAGATGACATTTTACTGTTATTCATTTATTGTTATTAAAGCCTAATCCTAAAATAAAAATGAGAAATGAGCATGAGGATGATAATTTCATTTATAATAATCATTCTGATAAATCATATAATATGTCTAGGTCTGCCTGCTGTTATTGTCGGCATCTCGCTGTCCACCACCTACAGCTTTAGGGACCCTTTAGGTTATCGACAAGAGGAGTTGTAAGTGAGAAATTGCTTTTATCATTTTATCCACCTTATATTTCACCACTTCAGTAAGCTATTTCCTGTGAATGTAACAGATGTGTAACACCATAACAGACTGTTTAGTAGCCCACTTTAAAAACTGTTTTTGACACCGGAAGACTTGCACATTCAAGTTTAAAATAATATGGATACAACAGATGAAAACATGGCATTTTATCTGTAACAAAACATCTGTAATGTAGAACAGTACTTATGCATTCCCCTGTATTTCACGTTACTCTTTTTATTGTTCTAGTTGTTGGTTGGCGTCTCTGGACAAGGCGGGAAGGTTTGATCCGAAGCGGCCGATGTTGTGGGGTTTCTTGCTCCCTCTAGCAGTCATGTTGTGTTTTAACACATCTCTGCTTGTCTACTTCTCTCAAACCATCTGCTGTGCGAATCCCAACCTCAAGAGGTACGCAACCGAACCGAGAAGTAATGCTCCGGGTTTATGCAACTCCGTAATAGTTATTATTTTCTATGTGGTTTAAATGTTCATTTTGATTCTTCAGCTCACGAGCGACTCCCATGAAGAAGAAGATTTTGAGTAGTTTCTCTCTGGCTGTGGTGCTCGGTTTGTCCTGGGTCGTTGGTTACTTTGTGCTCATTACTCATGAGAAAACACTTTACACCATTCTCAGTGTGGTCTTCTGTCTCTGCAACACGACACAGGTGCGTTATTACATTTATTATTATTATTGACAAAAGAAAAGTTTTTTGTTGGATTTATTCAAGCAGATGTTTTAAGATATTATGTATACAGTATGTATATCTTGCATCGATTGGTGACTGACCACTACATTTTCTCTCCTTCAAAGGGTGTACAGATTTTCATTTTATTCACACTGCAGGCTTTTCTAAAGACAAGATCTCGAAATAAACTGGATTCTAAGACCGAATCAAAGGGAGAGCCTTAAAAATGGACACAAAAAGCAGAGGACAACAGACAAGATCATAGTCAATTCTTTCTTTCTTATTATTATTTAATTGATTTCTTTTAATTTAAATTACTGTATTTTTTAGTGATAGCCATTTGTCTGGTGACATTTATTTTAATACAATGTAATATCAAATGCATAGTCTCATACTCATAATGTACAAGTAAAGTATATAGCAAATTTCAGATATTATAATGCAGACAGTCCTTTAACCTTTTACTTTAGCTTTTGATTCATATTTAACTTGCTTTAGGACAAATTATGGATTTAAACTTTCTTTCTAGTCATAAAAAATATTATCTGTATTGTCTCTGTGTGGTTTGTTTTATTTATTCTTTATTGCTTTCAAGGTTCAGCCAATGTGAAACAACACATAACTACAGTTTAAAGCAAAATTTGTTATACTGTATATTAACACATTGTCAGCAGGTTCCACAAAAGGCAAGATCTATTCTAATCTAAGATCTAACAGTATTTTTAAAAAGAAAACAAAAAGGCACAGGAGAACAACATAGAAGTAACAGGAGAAACCAATCCCAAATATAGACAAGATCTTAACAAACCAGGTGATCTGTTATGATTTAATGAAGAGAGTTAAGTCTACTTTAAGTCTTCATTTACTCACCCTCATTTGTTCCAAACCTTAGATACCTTAGATACCTTGAATAATGTTGGTAACCAAAGAGCTGCTGGTAGCCATCGACTTCCATAGTATTTTCTTTTTCATGGAAGCCAATGGCTACCAGCAACTGTTTGATTTACCAACATTCTTCAAAATATCTTCTTTTGTGTTCAACAGAAGAAAGAAACAGACAAAAGCAGGAATAAAGAACCCTAAACTCTAAAACAAAGAGCCATTTCAGCATAAAAAGGTTCTTCAGGATGATATGGTAAATATGCATATGTTGCTGCATGTAAATAAAACATTTTTAGAGTGTAGGAAACCAGGAACAAGGAACTCACATAGAACAGGATGAAAATAATATCAATATAAACGACAATGAACACACATGACTCCTACAAATCTTGAATTGCAGCTGTAAAGTAAACAGCAGTTAAAAAAAATAAACATCTATCCTGATGGTAAGATATGCAGGAGTTGGAAAAAATAAATGTGAACACCTGAGAAATAGGCAATATTTAATTCAACCTTTTTAGATTCATACAACTTTTGAATAGTCTCCAGTTGAATGTTGTCTTTAAAATGCTGATATACAACTAGAGAATATAGACAACGGAAACATAACATATAATAGCAACAGTGCTTTTTCATCCCATCTTCACATTATTTAGTCAAACCCCAGATGTGCTTTGTGAATGCTATACTGTGTAGTGCTGTTGTCTGTTTAGCTTCTCATTAACGTTAATTTGAATGTAAATGTTTGGCCGACTGATGAACTTCGTACTCCAGCAATGATCCAGCCCTGCCTCTGCTTTATAAACCAGACAGCAGCAAGAGTTCATTTTATAAATATCATATCAAATACATGTGAAATGGACTACTTTCTGCTACTCTTAATCTTTACCTCAGGTAAGGTGTAAAATTTGGTGCACAATTTATTTTGAAACAATGTTCACTCAGAAACTGCTAGTGACTTTCTCAAACAAATACAAAGTGTAGCACACTTTTATAAATTTTGAAGCAGAAAATAGTTTATTCTTGAAAAATGTACTTCAATAAACAATTAACAAGATAAAAAAAAAAACATAATTTTAATAAACTTTTCAGTATATTAATTATAAATACTAATGCGTATATTTTAAACAATAACTTGTAATTATTATTTAAAAATGGTCAGGTTATTGTTTCTCATGATTGTATACATATACATATATACACATAGCACCAACGTGTTAAACTATAAAACAGTACTCCACTGAGAGATAAGCATATATGTGAGGAAATATCATATTATGTTAAAAAGTAAATAAATAACACAGCACGTGAGAACAGTTCCAATCTTTATTTTAGCATAACAATGCTTTTTTGTTGTTGTTATAAATTCATTATAATCATCTTGGGACTTATTGCTTCAATAAACTCACTCATAATAACAATAATAAAATAAAATAAATTTGAAAAATTATCAGTCTCCTTGTTTCTAATAATTAACATTATGCATAATAAACTCTATGAACTGCAGCAGTATTTAACTGGTCAAGCATAACTATTTACATATGAATCAAATTTACTGAGACTGCCAACACTTTCCTAATTTATCATATCCATTTATGTGTTTACAAACAAAACCATACATTCTCTGACCTGTCTTGCTTGCAGATGAGACCGTGACATGAGCTCCACTGACAGTCTTCACTCCTATTGGTTGTTACTCCCAAAAGTTGCTCAGCATTTGCAAAAAGCTATATGTTGCCTACAACCTGTCGCCGATCACTGTCACTCATATCATTGAAATTAAACCATGGATCAACAATGGATCATGTGTTTTCCTGTTTAAGTCGGTTTTTGGCTAAAATAAAAATTGGCAAGCTGGGTCAGATTTAGCAAGACTAAAGGCAAGTAGTCACAGTTTGATGTTTTGTCTCTGTAAACAGCCATTTTTGAGCAGACTTGGTGTCAATATAATTCCAACAACAGCACATACAACAACATCATCAGTACAACATTTCCCACAACAGTGACCATACAGATTCTGGTGTGTGAAAACAAGGGTATCATACAAAACGGGATCTGCATCTGCCCAGATGATTGGACTGGACCTACCTGCAACATTTGTAAAACCCATTGAATATTTTGCATGATATGTAATAATCTTGTAAAAGGTTACAGACTTGTTCCTTTTTTAAAAGCAAATTTCTGCCTTGAAAAAACCTTCACAGTGACTGAAAAAACCTTCACAGCAACTAATGAACCTTTCCAAAAACTATCTTAGGCCGGTTTGCTTCCTCCGTAGAGCTATGTCCAACAGAAACAACAAATGGTACTCTTGTACTCTCAAATGGTCTCTCTACTTCCGGCTTTTTAATTACAATATGAACTCAAAGTATGAATTTATGATTATTTTTGCACCAGGCTTCATCTCTCTGTGATATAACTACACGCTTATTCCTTCCTCCAAACTTTCTAAATTGTAGTTTGACCCTGGACACCATTAATGAATGGGCATGTAATCTATGCATAATGATTGTCATATAAAACTATAAAACAAATTGTCCTCAGATGAATACAGAAATATTTCATAACAGATTTTTATTTATTTTTTAAATCAAGGTTTCTGGAGCTACTCTGCAACAAAAACAGAACTTAGCTTCCAGTACCCAAATCCTCACATCCATACAAGAACAGCTAACACCCCACAACATTACAAATGCAGCTAAAATAACCAGCGCCTTGCTCTCTGACCAACAAACTGCACAAACTACGGTACTTAATAAGCCTTAATCAGATATTAGCATTCAAATTTATTTGTCATTATTTTCCCCTTTTTTCATCCATTTTCTTTTTTGTAATAGAAAAGTATAATCTGATGACAAGCTTTTTAAAGTATAATGTAATCTAATTACAAATACTTAATTTCTGTAATCTGATTATGTAATCCAGATTACATGTAATCAGTTACTGCCCAGTACCTTAAAGTGCCCCTATTATGGATTTTTGAAAATGACCTTTCATGCAGTGTGTAACACAGCTCTAAGTGAATGAAAACATCCTGCAAAGTTTTAAATCTGAAAGTGCACCGTGTATGAAGTTATTGTCTCTCAAAAGAAACAGTCGACTCTGAATCATTGAAACGAGTCGTTTTTAAAACAAATCCCAAGCCATTTCATGTTGACATCAACATGAAACATTAGCATATTGCCCGCCCTCTTGTTGCGCGCGCAGACCTGAGGAAACTTGATCTTCGCATTGCTCTGAATTAAAATGCAAATTTGTGTTTTTTTGACCTTGCATGCATTCAAGCCTGTTGTTGGGGACTCCCAAAACCAAAATATGAACCTTTCATAACCCATAATAGAGGCACTTTAAACACAGTGACTTAATTTATATATCAGAATCAGAATCAGAATCAGAATCAGAATATGCGTATATTCTCACCATCTGCATAGCCATAAATGAATTGTGACCCTGGGCCACAAAACCAGTCATAAGGGTACATTTTTGGAAATTGAGATTTATATCATGAAAGCTGAATAAATAAGATTTCCATTGATGTATGGATTGTTATGATAGGACAATAATGAATCTGAGGGTGCAAAAAAATCTAAATATTGAGAAAATCACCTTTAAAGCTGTCCAAATGAAGTTCTTAGCAATGCATATTACTAATCAAAAATGACGTTTTGATATATTTATGGTAGGACATTTACAAACGATCTTCATGGAACATGATCTTTACTAAATATCAAAATGATTTTTGGCATAAAAGAAAACCGGTGCGACTTATGACTGGTTTTGTGGTCCAAGGTCACAATTGTTTAAGGTGTATTATGTGGGGAAGTCGTGGCCTAATGGTTAGAGAGTTGGACTCGTGATCCAAAGGTTGCGGGTTCGAGTCTCCGGCCGGCAGGAATTGTAGGTGGGGGGAGTGAATGTCCAGCGCTCCCTCCACCCTCAATACCACGACTGAGGTGCCCTTGAGCAAGGCACCGAACCCCCAACTGCTCCCCGGGCGCTGCAGCATAAAATGGCTGCCCACTGCTCCGGGTGTGTGTTCACGGTGTGTGTGTGTTCATTGCTGTGTGTGTGCACGTTGGATGGGTTAAATGCAGAGCACGAATTCCGAGTATGGGTCACCATACTTGGCTGAATGTCACTTCACATTATTAGTACTTTCTTAATGATCACTATTACAATTAATGAAAAGCTGGAACAATTAAAATGCATTAAACATATACTTAAAGCATAAAAAGTTGTCGTAATAACTGTACAATGTCAATTAGTCAATTTGGTTTAAAAGAACAGTTGCAAAAATGAGTACACCCTTGATTACATTCAACAAATATGTAATATATAACACCCTGATCTTTAATCAAGGTTCAAGGTTTTTTTTATTTGTCAATGCGACCATATGTGCAGACATACAGAGGAATCGAATTACCGTTTCTCTTCTCTCAATAATAGGAAGTTTTGCTCAACTTGTCTCAACAAAATTCTCCACAGGTGCTAAAGAGTGTTAAGGTTGGGTAAAACACTTGTCCACATAAGGTTATTCACCTTGGAGGAATGCATATAAAGTAGTCATTATCATAGGTGCGTTATCATATCATATCTCCAAACAACACTAATATGCCCTCTGAGTAAATAGTAATTGCTGAATTTGTTAACTTTCAAATGCAAATGATTAGTTTGAAAATATAGTAAGTCATTGTTTACTTTTCATTCTCTCTTCACTCTGTTTGCACAACTTGTATATCCAAATGTTTTTTTTTCATAATTTGCATGTTGTCATTTCCATATGCAGTGTAAACAAGTCAGTGTCAAATCTTTCAGACTTCCCATGAAATAGACAGATATACTAATTTGACTAATCCAGGTATAGCATGGGACACTAACGTCATGTAATACTAAATACCGTCCACAGTTGTCTTGAGAAACATTTTCTTCTTTGTTGTGCAGGATATTGCAGTATCAGCAGTCAGCTCCTGAGCACAAGTCACGAGAAGTTCTCTTCTGTCGACCATGAAGCAATTTCTACGTAACAACATATTTCACACTCGCTGCTTTGCCACTGACATACAGTACCATCTAACAGTATATTAATCAAAATTCATAAGCACTATTTTTGTCTGACTTCGGATTGTGTTTGTTCAGACTAGCACAGACTCTACAGACACTCTCTCTGCGTGAGAAACCAAATCCATTGTTAGTGCAACCGAATATGGCAGTGCAGTCACTGAAGGGAGAAACCCCAATAAAACAAGTGCAATTAACCTCTTTTAAAAGCAAGTGTTTGATCTTTTCACAAAAATATTAAGCAGCACAATAGTTTCAACATTGATGACATTGATGTTTCTTGAGCAGCAAATCAGCATGTTAGAATGATTTCTGAAGGATCATGTGACACTAAAGACTGGAGTAATAATGCTGAGGATTCAGCTTTGCATCAAGGATTGAATTACATTTTAAAATAGAAAACATCTACAATATTACTGTTTTTACTATATTTTTCTTCATTCATCTTCATTTTTCCAGGGCAGAATCATACCTTTTTACCTGACAGAATAAAACTGTATACAACAGATGTTGAGATTTCCAAAGATATGTCACATTCAATAAAGGTAAAACCAGATTCAAACTCTGCTTTATAACTATACTTCTCCTCTTCTTGTACTTTGTAATTCTTCCACATGAAATGATCTCTTTCGAATGATATCTCACTTTTTCTGTAGAATTTAATAAAGGTGTTGGGTTTGTCCTCTATGATAACGATCAGTTCTTCAAGTCAAAAAGCTTTCAACCTTCTTTGGATACGAAGAGAAGAGTGATATCCGTTAATCTTCAAAACAATTCTGAAATTGAACAAGTTTGTTTTGCAGTCACACCTTCGGTGAGCAGCAAGTCCAACATCATACTTCCCTCTCAGCACGGTTTTGATTCAATTAGAAAGTACGCAAAGTGAAACGTGAATAACAATTGTTTTTTTAATCTAAAAATATTTTTTCCACCATAAAATACCTTTTGTGGAATGGAACGATTCAATGGATTTTAAAGGTCCTTCATGGAACCATCAATGCCAATAAAGAATTTTTAAAGGGTTCATAAAATGGAGAATCAATATTTGGATTTATATTTTAGGAGGTTACTCTACAATAAATACACACTGCAAGTTTCAGAACTCATAACTAATTAACTCATAACTCAGAACTCATAACTAACTCTAACTTCCCAGTTTAAAATATAAACCAACCTTTCTAATACACCCGGATTTGACACCCCTTAAAGGGAAAGTTCACCCAAAAATGAAAAGCCATCCTAGGTGTATATGACTTTCTTCTTTCAGACGAAGTTAAAAAATTAAAAAATGGCTCTTCCAAGCTTTATAATGGCAGTGCATGGGTGTTGATTTTCAATAGTCCAATAGAATTTCAATAAAGTGCATCCATCCATCATAAAAAGTGTTCCACATGGCTCTGGGGGGTTAATAAAGGCCTTCTGAAGCGAATTGATGCATTTTTGTGAGAAAAATATTCATATTTAAAACTGTATAAACCCGCAATTTCTCATTTCCGCTAACTGTCGTATGCATGCAATATTATGCGAGTTGAACATTTTATTACAGTTTATGTTACTGTTATCATTATCCCTTCACACAATGCCATTTATTGTCATCCGTGTGGCGATGTTTCAATTTCATCTGCCTTGGGCCAACATATAGAGCTCAATCACAGCGCTTGCCATCTCGAGTATCAAAACACATGCTTCTATTTCTGCAAGTAACAGAGGATGGAAAAATTATAACTTTTATAAATATTGAATCTTTTTTGATGTACTATCAAACTTAAACTAACCTTGAGAAACATCAAAATATACAAATCTGAAACTGCATTTCATGACCTCTTTAAGAACTACACTGCGATGTTTCTCATTATCAAAAACATTGACAGAGGTCCATACAAGTATGGTGTTGATAAATTAATGCATTGTTGATCCTTCAGGCCGATTCCACATTGTCCATCAATGACTTTGCATGCGTGTTTTGGAGTCACAGAAAAAAGGACTGGATCACAGACGGTTGCACCAAAACTGAGAGCCCCTCAAAACATTTAATTAGCAAGTGTGAAAGACAAAAGAATGCAAACTTTGCTATTCTGATGGTAAGATATATTTGCATAAGGATGTAAATACAATTTATTTGAGTTTAAATGCATCAGTAGATTAAAAGTCAATTTCCACTAGAATTTAATGCAGGTGTCATTTTCTGCAGGCATACGATATCAACTATCAATATTCTGAAGCCTTGCATTGGATCAGCATCTCCGGCTGTGCTATGTCTGTATCGGGACTGTGTGTCACAGCATTGTACCAAATCATAACCAGGTAAAAGTTTATAGTTTACACTATTAAGCATACAGCTTTCTGCATTGGTGAAGCAGTTTTTATATTCATGCACATGCCACAGGAAGTCAAGAGGAGGCAGTCCTACTCTGCTAGTGGTGAACATCTGCATAAGCATGATGGTTTTCTACCTTCTCTTCATCTTCGGCATAAACAACCCAGGCCAACATGTGCATGTAGCAAAGAAGTCTGGCCAGAATGTGGTTCCTGAGTCTGACTATATACCACAAGTACCAAGATCAGGGACCCTGTACGGCGTTCACAGCTCTGCTTCAGTACTTCCTGTTGGCCACGTTCACTTGGAATACTCTGTACAGCCTTAATGTGTTCATGCTCTTCAAAAACTCAGTGTCTGGAACACCTTCATGGTTTCCAAAGGTCTCCATGCCGGTTGGATGGGGTAGGAGACATGGAACACAAAACACTGATGTATTGTTTAATCTCATCGAGGAGCATTCGAGTGGGAATTAAATATGCCATGGAAGGATATATAAAAGATTAATTTAAGATTAAGCGAGGGTTTACAGATCACAGCACAAGCGGGAGAAGCCTCATGTTATGGTCGTCATGATCGAAGATGACAGCATCCAGGATCAATGCTGTTCAAGTATCACAGGGCATGATTAAATTAATTTACATTTAATCATTTTAATATGGAGATGCACTAAAATGTGGACCTTCGTTTATGTGTTTTTGAACTACACTGTACATGATGTGAACAGTTAGCCATTTAGGTTTGTACATTAGCATGGACTCACTAACTTTAACGTTAACTAGTTTTAGCCAGACATACCTTGCTGAAACACATAGGATGGCATTCACGAGTTCACCCTTACATCTAATCTGATAGCAAATAGTAAGCATATTTTGGATTGCTGTCCTGGGGGAGGGCTTCGAGCCTGGAATATAGCCTGAACCCAGAGAACTCCCCCTATCCATAATATAGGATGAAGATAGATTAGGAGTGAGGAGTTGGGGTTGAGAGAGACAGAGGTAGGTAGGCTGCATATATATACGTATTGTGCTATTTAGGATGGTTAGCTACCTCTCGAACCTTGTTAATAAAATTTAATTTAACGTTCTGCTTGAGCAGATGAAAATTTTTACTTAATGAGAGTATGGCAACCAGAATGCTGGTTCTCTATGGCGCTGAAACTTAAAGATGTCCGAGTTCTGGCCCCCATGCAACTGATACTCAACTGCCATTGGCTCATCTGTGTTCAAGGGGAGAGGCTTACCGATAGGTCAATTGCGTTTTCCTACCAGCGTAAAGAACCATAACCAACCAACCAATTACCTTAGTTATTTCTGAACATTACCTAGATTGGTGAGCAGACAGATATAACAGTATTTTAAATAATAATTTAAAAAATTGATCAAGTTTCTTAAATGCAGTGTGCATTGCTTTTAAAAATGAAAAAGAGGATATTTTCAGCACTTTTATATAAAAATGTGTATACCACAATGAATTGTTATTAAACAACATTTTTAGGAATATTGCAAAATATTGCTTAGTTTGTTCTCCCATACATCCTGGGTATTAACTGCAAACATGACTAAACCCTAACCATGAAATAATGTCTCCAATATGCAATGCCATCAGTATCTATAAAGCTTTTCTTGTTTAGGTTTGCCTGCTGTTATTGTTAGTATCTCATTGGGTTCCACCTACCGTGTGGATGAGCCTTTAGGTTATCGACAGGAAGAGTTGTTTTTAACTTTTAACTTCACTTCTTTCTTTTTTATTTAATATTATTACATTGATTATGGAAATGTTGGTTCAGTTGTCACTCTTCTTTGCTGCAGTTGCTGGCTGGCTTCAATGGACCACAAACAGAAGTTCAGTATATAAAAAAACATGTTTTGGTGATTCGTGCTCCCGTTACTGCTCATGCTGCACTTCTCTTACAACATCTGCAGAACCAACCCTATCTTAAACAGGTAAGTACCAGAAAAGCACTATCAGTTATCAACCAAAGCAGATTTATGACAATATATTTCACCAATAACACAATGATGCTGTTTAGATCGCGTAAAACTCCTCTGAAGAATAAGATTTTGAGTAGCTTCTCCCTCGCAGTGATGCTTGGCTTGTCTTGGGTCACGGGCTACATTTTGCTCATCACCCAAGAAAAAAATCTCAGATTAATTCTCAGTGTGGTTTTCTGTTTCTTAAACACAACACAGGTGGGTTAATGCACATTACACCAAAATGCACAAAAAGCATATGGGCTAAAAATGGAATCGTCAATGCTTCTATGTTCATGAAGTTTTCCATTTCCATTTCCAAAGGGTATTCAGATATTAATTTTATTTAATTAATATCTGAATAATATCTTTAATTTTAGGCCTTTTTTAAACTCAAACCCAGCTATTCTTAACTCTCTGTATGCACCAGAAATAGGCTTTCACAAGAAATCTTTTTTTAATGGAAAAATAAGATACCAGAAAGCAAAGAAAGCTACAAATCCACATACGATGAATCAGCCTGACAGGCCATCAAAGGTAATGATAATACATCAATCACAATATCTAATACAATATACAAACCAAACCACCCTTTTCTTGTCAAAACTCTTCTTCTTTAGAACCGGCGTAGATCGTTGGTGAGACTGTTACCTTGACCTCAGCAAAGATGTACATCATGCAGTGAAGACTCATTAAATGAATGAAGTCAAGGAGGAATATCATCTTGAGTCAGATATTTTAATTTGTACAACTGCATCCTGATTCAGTATTGTGTAAGCAGCTCAATTTTATATTCTCTCCACATGTCATTAGGGGCTTCTTGAACTTTGTTCACACTGCACAGAAATCTGATTTGGTTTTAATTTTTACTTTTTATAGGACTGAATGTCGACACATTTCTCAGGTTATGCAATCTGACCTGCTTATTCCAAAAGTATTAGTACTATTACTAAGCCAGATAGCACACATACATCTGCAAGATGTCTGTTAAAGATCTCTTGATCTGGAAAGCATCTGCTGTCTACAAACGTCTGACAGATGTCTTTAAGATGTCAGTTCTACATACATTCTAAATCATAAACATGTTAAAGACATCTAATAGACATCTATTTGACATCTAAAAGGAAACGTCCTATAGACGTATTGCAGATGAGCAAACACCCTAAAATGATGTCTTGCAGATGTAAATGCAGACGTCAAATAGATGTCTCCGAGGTGTATGTGTGCTATCAGGGAATTAATGTTACATAGTTTGAGTTCACCCACAAATTTAAATTTGCTGAATTTTTACTCACCCTTAGGGCATCCAAGATCAAAATGAGTTTGTTTCTTCATCAAAACAGATTTGGAGAAATTAGCATTACAGTACATCACTTGTTCACCCATGTATCCTCTGCAGTGAATGGGTGCCATCAGAATGAGAGTCCAAACAGCTGATAAAAACATCACAATAATCCACACCAGTCCTGTCCATCAATTAACATCTTGTAAAGTGAAAAATATGCATGTTTGTAAGAAACAAATCCATCATTAAGGCGTTTTAACTCTAAACTGTTGCTTCTGAACAAAATATGAGTCCATAACACTGATCTATATATAATGACTGGATTGCTCATTGCTTTCTAAACTGCTGACAGGCAGTGAAGTCACCGGAAGTGTTCGATCCGCCATCCTACTATTCCCTACCAGCAGAGAGCACCATTGAGTCACATGCAAACCGCTGACCTAAAAATCACCCGATTTGAAGCGAATCAAACGGGATTCATTTTTATGTTATGTGTATATAAATTAATTTTGACTTCAGATGTTATCTGCAATGTTTATGGTATTTTTGAGCAGGATAAGCAATATATATTTTTAGTTGTGTGTGTCTACTGTGCACTGCCAACACATACCTTAAAAGATCAATTTTAGTACGAAATTAACTAATTCTGACAAAACATTACAAAGCTATACAGAGAGGTTATACAGACAGTAAGTTAACTGTCCTCTGTATTTCTGACCTAACCATAGTTCATATCTTTTCCATGAGGCGTTAAAATATATAAAACTTTGCACATGCACGCACGCACGCACACACACACACACACATAACTTTTATATAACGATAAAGAGATTGTTGAGGCCTTTTTTGTCAACAAAATAATGTAGGCGGCTACTTCATTCACAGAATAATGCTAACGTTAATCCGCACAGCGACAGATCAAATATCACATTAACCGTGAAATCAGCGTGCTCTTAGCACAGCTTATAAAAAATTGAGGTAAATAATCATATCATCATAATAATTTCCCTTTTAATCCTGCTTGCTGCGAGTTGCTTGACCATCTGGACGAGACGAGTGAAGAATCCAGAAAATTCTATGAAGAGGAAAAATAAACAAACCGGTTGGGTCAAAATAACCCAACCCAGGTGTTCAGTGGAGAAAGAACCCCTTGCAGTCCATTTGACCACTGGCATGTCTGTTTAGAACCATTTTGGACTTTTTTCCCGCTTGTAAACGGGGCATAATCTGTGCATATTTCTCTCCTGATTCAGACAAGATGTCTTTTCACAATAGAAGACTTTGTAGGTTTGAAGTTTGATTTGTTTTTTTATGAACACAAAGCATTTTGCTCCACAAGATGTTAACTGATGCACTGAAATGGTGTGGATTACTTGAGGATTATTGTGATGTTTTTAGCAGCTGTTCAGACTCTAATTCTGATGGCACCCATTCACTGCAGAGGATCCATTGGTGAGCAAATGATGTAATACTACATTTATTCAAATCTGTTCCAAAAAATAATCTTGGATGAGTGCAATGAAATCTGAACAAATGGTGACTCGCATTCCAATAAACAACAACAAAACAACAGGTACAGCTTTGTTAACACCTGATTTTATTTGCTGGTCATACTAAAGAAACTATAAGCATTTGAGATGGAAATGCCAGTCTGATTTTTGCTGCCCAGCTAAACAAAGCTTAACAGGTAAGGTTTGGCACAGCAAACTGCCAGTTTTTGCCATGTCTCACTGATATGCTCTATTGTAAAATAATATAAATGTACAGAAAACACACCAATCTTATTGCTTTTTTTACTTAGTGACTGTTGACTTATGCTAAACATTGACGAAATGGTGTGTAGATTGTTGGGTCTGAATTTATTTTTGAGATCTTATGTATGAGTTTATACATTTCCTTACCAAATTGAAAATTTGAAATGAAATCCAGAATCCTGTGTTAGTAACCACGTGTTTAATAACCAGTTCATTTCTGTAATAAGGCCCCAGACTTCTAAAGCCAAGTCAGAAGAGCATCTCCACCAGGGGGTACCATTTACACGGAAATACATTTGTGATATGTAGAAGATACATAAACTGCAATTCATTGTAGCTTGCATTAATTGCACTTAATTTCTAGCGATTATCGTCAATTTGATTTAAACTAAACTGAGCTAGACAATGACATCACTGAATTCAATAATGAACTGCCTTTAACTGAAAATTGAATGTTTAATCTTATTATTATGCATTACTGACACGCTATCCTCCAATTTGATACTGTTAAGTGCTTTGACACCATCTGTATTGTTAAAAGCCCTATATAAATAAAGGTGACTTGACTTGACTTGACATTAAATACATACCAGTACATTGGAAATTTATTTCCTCTTTGCTTTGCTTCAAATCAGTGTCTGATGCTGTTCAATTTTGCATAGAGGAGAGACAAGCTAAACAAACAAAAAAAACTGCTGGTGCAGAGAAATCCAGAATCTGTCAAACATTAATCTTTTAGACCTGCAGCATGTTTTTACTCATCCAATGTAGCTGTCAAACAAGTTAGATTACCTTGAAGGCATATGAGACCACAGAAATGCAAAACGAGATGACCTTATTATATCCCTGTTCTAAAGAAATTCATAATTACATTACCAAATGCAAATCTTCTATGCTAGCGAAAAACATGGTGAGGTTATTCTCGTTATTAGCAAGTAGCGAGGTTTTGGAGCAGGTGCCAGACCACTCTGGTTGTTATTTTCTGTCCTCACATAGACACAAGTTGGAATATTACTCGGCCCTACAGTTCAGCATAAATAAAACAGTTCTGTTCAACTCATAATTCACTATTTATAACTGGTAGTCCACACAGACTTAGGCGTTTTCTCTTCCTTTGTAGACAATGACCCAATGGCCGCCGTCATAGCGGTTCTGACATCTTCAGACTTGTACATATGAATGCTAAAATGTGAATAGTAAAATGAACTGGTCACAAGGTCACTCTATGACACTCATAATTCCCTCGTTTGCTGCAAGAGGGCACACATTCTGTTTCAGTCAGCACCTATTTCAACAAGAAATATTAATATCAATGAACTTCTTAAACACATTCATCACAGATGTGATGCTGAACAAACAGGTAAACACAAAGGTATGTTGTTTAAATTGAGTACAAATAACACAGTACAAGCATTGAGGTCAAATAAGTTCCACAACACAAGTTTGGAGCCTGTAGTTTTTAGGATTGTTTTTGAAGAGCCAACTGGCTAAGAATGGCAATTACTGTATGTGAACTACTTGTTTAGCATTAAATCCTGCTCAGGATGACTGGATGTGAGTACAAAGTACCAGTTCTCCTTTCTAGTCCACTGGTTTTACTACTTTTGGGGTAGCCTATGTATTTCCAAAAGGCTTCCAGAAACAGCTGACAACACACTTTCATCCTGTTTTGTTCACACTTCACGATTTACTGCAAAGGTAATTAGATTTCTGTGTCCTATGTTGTTCCTGAACTTACGTGTCTCAGAAAGAGAGCACCGTGTTCTGGGAATTCCTGGCTATCGTGTGTCTCTGGGATCTCAATTGATGCCGGTAAGTGACCCGTTAGCGTCACGCTCAACAGTCAAATGTGCGGCTCTTACGAAATAATATTGGCCTCTGTCAGTGTGAGGGATTTGTGTTGGCACACATTTTGACGGCTTATGAGAGGGCAAAGGATTTCCTGTCAGTACGGTGGTTCTTTTTGGCAGTCTTTTTAATGATTCTGACTTGGATCAGGGTCACAAGACTGCTATATTTTGACTGGTCATATGACTGTATTTTTTAGATATTAGTAACATCTGAGCAGATATTTACAACTAATCATGGTTTTATCATTATACAACTTTTTTTTTTTAAAGCTTAGTTCGTTATTTGAAAGGTAAGTGTGCAATTTGTACATTAGCGCTCTGTGTAATTACAAGGACTGCTTTCAAACAGGTTTTATAAACACTCACCTCATCTGCCATTGGTCAGTGAAACAGCCTCAAATGCACGTCATTGGCTGAGCCAGTGTTGCTATGCTAGACTGGTCAGATCAAACAAAATAGATCACTTTTAGAGGGGAAATCAGCCTACAGATGGTTTACATATTAAACTGAGAAAATACTAAGAGAAAACATTCTAACAATAAAACCAAATTAACCAAATACTAAAAATTAGCTACATTTTTATGTGATGCATTGTTATTTTAAAACCTTCACAGATGATCAGAAGTTGCAGATGATTTTAATTTTTAATTTCCAGTGCTGTTACATAATGATCTGCATGTTCCTTATTAAAGCTCTATAATGGCCTCTGTATCATCATGCAAATTCAATTCTTATTGAATTATTGATGGACACATCTGTTTTAGGCCTGTTTTGTTCAGAGATGCTTTGACAGTATTTAATCTGTCTTTCTGTCAATCCCTCCAAACAAGCAAAATGCATTCGCAGTCTCTCAACTTGTCAGAATACAACAGGTTGTTTCAGCCCATCAGTATCAACGGAGGTGAGTGAAGCTTGGTTTATTTTATGGTTGTAATTGTAAGTCATTATTCACTTTCAAATCATCTCATTCATATGAATCAGCGGAATTATTCAGATAGTTCAGATTCTTGTTTTGGCAACCGCATTTACATGAACTACCTTTACCTGGGTAAATAATGTCAAGTTTGTCTGCAGTGGTTCACGTGTGAAGCATAAACAAGTTTTGATAATGAAAAGCCTCTTCGTAACTGAGTCATTCAGTCATCTTCGCCAAATATCCCAGTGTTTGTTTTGGTTGCTCAGCAGGGGGTTCAGTTCTGGGCTCAGAACCAGATCGTAAGATTTAGGGTTTACAGGAATGTCCGGATCTATATGTTTGCGTGCATGTATGCATTTGTGGTTTTGACTGTTGTTCAGCATGTTGTTGCTGAGATTTGTGGCCCACCGAGCTTGTGAATCAGTGGGAATGTATGGGACGACACTCTTCTGCTGTGTTCCATGTTGGCATTCATTCAGGTTCTCCACCTTTGTTGTTTTTCTTTTCCTAGCTGTTCTTCTCCTTTCCCATCTGATAAATTATCCAATAAGCAATGCATGTTAACCACAAGTTTGTCAATCCATGATTCAGTGCACTTTTTCCCATGCCACAATTCATGACAGGACAGGAATGGCCTAATGCTGTTTGACATCAGACCACATCTCCTCATCGTTTTGAGACGCTCCTATTCGACTGTAGTATCAGGACACAATAAGAGTATCCAAGATAAAGAATAAAGAGTGTCCGTTTGTTGGTTCATGTTTCTTAAAACATGTTCATCACATACACACAATATATATATATATATATATATATATATATATATATTAGATTCTGCCTTTTTATACACTTTTGCATGAATTAACATATCCAGATGATAAAATGAGCATCATTTTGGTTGACCTGGGTTACTTTCTGCATCCTATTTGGTTCTTATCTCAAAGTTATGGACCTGAGATTGTAGTACAAGTGAAATCTAAGCAAAGGTCTCAGTTGTGGCTAACAGTTGATATTAATGTAAGCAGGCAAAGTGTGTTTACCTCACTGTAAAAGCGGCCTACCTCAGGCTGTCAGCCCAACTGCTTGCCACTTCCTGATCTGTCAGTACTTTTCTCTACTTTTAACCAACTTCTAACCTCTTGCTAAAATTAGAATAAGAGTGGTAAAATAGCAAAGGAAAACATTACTGAGGAATTTGGTTTAACCCAGACATTTAACGCTCTGTAGCACACAGCTTTGTTAAAGGTTGATGGCACGTGGAGGAAAGATGACCTCACGTGTGCTCATGGAGTCAAAACATGTGTGCTTAAGCGAGACCACCATACCTCTGTCTGGACACTGGGAGAGGGAGAGATTTGAACTGATAAGATATTCATGAAAGTTTGATTTGGACTGCATTGTCGGCCTGGAGCAAAACTTCAGCTGCCATTGAGATGAATGGCAATACTAATGATAATTAAGGACTGAAATTAGCTGATTGATTGAGGAAGAACTTGGTCAAACTTGCTTGGTGGAGACGGCAGAACATTAGTATCTTATGCAAACAAAACACAACTTAAGCAGGGTTTGCTGCTCTCCTTTTTGCATGCGTTGAAATTAGACCACCTGGGCTTACTCCGGTTTTACCAGCTGTTCTGTGCATAAACATAAAATGTTAAAAATAATAGAGATGATGAAGTGTTGGATCTGTTATTATTGGATGCTGTTGCCAAGCACATGCTGATTCCCAATTGGCCACGGTCTGACTGACATGTCCTCCTGCTTCGTCCCAGATAGTGATACATTTGGTCTGTTTGGAGCTTCTGTCCCAACGGACCTCCACTCGGCGCATGGACTGATGAATGGCATGTCATGGATAGACGTTAGGGAATGGAGAAAGTGAAAGATAGAGACATAAACTGCTCGGATCATTCAGCCTAGTGAGGAGTGATATTAACCATATGACTCTGGAGTCTTGGAGTCTGAATACTGATAATAATTCCCCAAAAGCCATGATAATTAGTTGTTGAATTCCACGAAACATGACAATGAGAGCTTACTCTGGTACTGAAAATTCACAGACCTCCCTTGAGTGTTCTAGTTTTGTCGCATTAGCCATTTGTTATTTTGTTTTTGTTTTTGACCATCTGTATTGCAAATGAACAGTGTGATGTAACACATTTAAAATAATTCCATATTACCGACAATGCTTTTCACTTTGGTTCTAAAAGTTATTTTGAACGTTGTAATGTTTCTTTGGCACTAATTCACTCAGATGTGAAACAAAACATGCATGTTTTGGGTTTTACAGATTGCGTATAGACTGTTATAGATGTTGCTACATTCATGCTCAAAAAGCACTACATGAGTAGTTATTCAATCTCCAGTGTAATCTCATTACAAAAAAGGTGACCATATATTTTTGCAAAACATTAGCATGTTACTGCAGTTCACTGCATATATACTAGGTGGTGCTACTGTAAAACAAGTCCAAAATGTTTCCAAAAATGTTCTATTTAAATTTATTACAGTTGAAGGGATATATCACCCCAAAATGAAAATTGTCGTCATATCCTCACCCTAAAGTTGTTGCAAAACTGTATGAGTTTCGTTCGTCCATTTACCACAAAAAGAGGTATTTTGAAAAATGTTGGCAACCAAACAGTTGACTTCCATGAAAAAAAAAATCAAAAAGAAAGAAAGAAAGTCAGTGGCTATACCATCAGCTGTTTGGTTACGAAATTTCTTCAAAATATCTTCTTTTGTTCTTGAGGGTGAGTAAACTGATTTTTTTTTTATTTTTGAGTGAACTATCCCTTTAACAACTAACCCACCTAACTCTAATAATCTAACTGTCTAGATATTCATTTTTAATTTTAAATCCAGATTTAGAATATTTATTGCACTCAATACGTGATGGTACTGGCATTCAAACCCATGTTTTTGATTTTACGAGAACAATGGCCGATCCACAACACAGTGATTATTTAACATTCAGATGATCTTGTTTTAGCACCACTTGGTGGACATTAAAACATGCTACATTTAACGGTTCCCAAAATGCTTGTATAGGCACGTTTTTCCATAGGACCAGGTAGTTATGGTAATATCGCACAAAAAATAGTCACAATAATCGAGTTGTCTTGGATTTTGAGCTACGCAGGATGTAACAATGGAAATCAAAGAGTATTTAAAAATGATGGATACCCCAAGATGTGCAAGCGTGAATACGAGGAACACAACCAAATCTTTCCTGGTTTTTTTGGCATATTCTCAGTGGTTGGGTCCTTCTCGTTGTGAGATGACTGACTGCTCAACTGATTTGCATTAACAGCATAAATAACCAAAAATGTTCATTTTCACAGTCTGCTAATTCTCCATCTTTGACATATGATTCAAATCCACACACAGCGGAATCTCCATTTCTGGCTGTAGAAGGAGCGACTCTCCTCCAATCCCGCTTTGAGGATCAGTGAGCTTCAACAAGGTCTGTTTAAGAAAAGCATAATCTCATGGTTTACAGTACCTCATAAGGCCAAAGGAGTGGTAATGTGTGACAGTTGTATTTCGGATAAGGACTGCTGCCCGTTTTCATATATTAGCCTTCTCTAAGCCCTTTGGTGCGCTTTCATTGTGTACTGGTGAGATGATAGATCATCCCTCGCTTTATTTTCATCTCTTGATTTGACATTGAAGCCTTTGGGACTCGGTACACCATGTGCAGTGCAGTGAAAGACAAGCTCTGGCTCAGTAAAAATGCTACGTCTCTTAAAATATATTCCATTATTCAATGCCTCGTAGACATTTGAGAAGCTAGTTTATGCAAAGAGATATATATGTTGCCACAGATACTCTGTTGCACCTGCTCGAGCTCATCTTTTGTGGTTAAAGCTCAGGTTTATTTTTATGTTTGGTTAAGCTATTTTAGACATGAATGTATTATATGGTATGAGGTGAACGAATACTTGGCTGGTCACTGTGTTAGGTGCCTGACAAAGGAAGGGCTGGACGGCGGGAGCTTCATCACTGTGATGTGGATTAATGGCTTCATCTTTGTCGCGTTGAGCCGTGATGAAATGCAATCGATAGTTAGAGTGTGTATTTGTGGTTGCTGGTGAAATATATAGTTTGTTTAATGAAGAGTAAGATACAGTTGCAACAAGAGTTGCCCAGATGAGCAATGTGTATTGTCAAATAAGTGGGAAGTCGTGGGCTAATGGATAGAGAGTCGGACTCGTAATCCAAAGGTTGCGGGTTCGAGTCTCGGGCCGGCATTGTAGGTGGGGGGAGTGAATGTCCAGCGCTCTCTCCACCCTCAATACCATGACTGAGGTGCCCTTGAGCAAGGCACCGAACCCCCAACTGCTCCCCGGGCGCCGCAGCATAAATGGCTGCCCACTGCTCCGGGTGTGTGTTCACGGTGTGTGTGTGTTCACGGTGTGTTCACTGCTGTGTGTGTGTGTTCACTACTGTGTGTGTGCACGTTGGATGGGTTAAATGCAGAGCACGAATTCCGAGTATGGGTCACCATACTTGGCAGTATGTATGTCACTTCATTTTGGTGCACGTCTCTTTAAACTATAATGAGGTACTGCTCACCCCACCCCTTCCGTTTTTTGTGTTTTTGGTAGAGCATTACCATCTAAAAAAACGAATGCACTGCGTCCTTAGTGGTTCTGATGTCAGGAGAAAATGAAGACTATTATGTCTTAGAGAAAGGCAAAGGAGGAAAGACATGTATTAAAATATAGTCATAACTCATACAATTAAATAAGGCGGCAATTAACACACTGCTGTACTGAACATTTTGGCCAGTATGAAACACAAGAACTCAGGGAGAGTCTCCTCTGTGCTATATTTGGACCCAAAATTTGTCCGATAGCATTTTATCAGTGCCATCCGTTCTTTGAGGATCTCTACGTTTGGTCTAAACTTCTCTGTTTCCTCCATTAATTTTGTTAATTTTCTCCAGCATCAACCTATTTACATATGTAAATGAAACTAAATCTTACTTTCAGTCTTCTCTCTGTTAAAACCTCCATGTCTGCACTGCGAGTCAGAGGAAATGTCGTCTGAGAGAAGAATTTCAGACTGTTTAAATGCACACAGTATATAAATATCACTATAAATCAATATGTTATAAAATACATATTGTAAATGAGATAAAACACTTACTTTCAGTTTTCCTGTTAAAAAGCAACCTCCTCGTCAGCTCCGCACCGCGAGCTGCACATACAGCACATAAATATCGTTCTAAAACAATGTGATGTTATAAAATTAATGCTGTGGGAATAACATAAAACACTTAATCTCTGTAGTTTCCTTGTTTGCTCTGCATCGCGATTCGCGGGTCAAAGAAATGTCGACTGTGAGAAAAGTTTCAGCCCGTTTAGGCGCGCAAAGTATGTAAATGTCCCGGATGTAACATCTTCTTCTTGTTTAATGGCGAGTAACTCCTTAAGAGTTTTATCAGCACCTATTGTACTGGAAGTCAAATTAAATTTACATAGGTGATGGGTCTGGAATTTGAGGAAAAAAAACAAACAAAAAAAACGTGTGGATAATTCAACACCAGAGCTTTAACTCTTTACTTTTATATGGTATGTGTAAATGAGTTACAGAGACATTTTATTTTGTGTGTGTTCATTAAATTGTTCATTAAATAAAAAAATATATTGTGTGTGTGTGTATGTGTGTGTGTGTATATATTATAAATTATAATCCGATGTACAATTAGTAAATTAAGTTTGGATTGAAGGTGGAGAGAGCACTGGACATTCACTCCCCCCACCGACAATTCCTGCCGGACCTGAGACTCGAACCCGCGACCTTCGGGTTACAAGTCCGACTCTCTAGGCCATGACTTTAGGCCCCCAGTAGTGAAGTGAGGAGTGGGAAAGTATGGTAACCCATACTTGGAATTTGTGTTCTGCATTAATCCCATCCATCTGCAAACACAGTTAAAAAACTTAATGGCTTCTTTATTTACAGCAGTGGTGCTATATAGCACCTTAACCACCCCCAAAGAACCGCTGAAGAACCACTGAAGAACCATACAGGGGCTAAACAGGTTCTTTATACGGTAGCGGTGCTATATAGCACCTTAACCCCCCCCCCCAAAGAACCGCTGAAGAACCACTGAAGAACCATACAGGGGCTAAACAGGTTCTTTATACGGTAGCGGTGCTATATAGCACCTCAACCTCCCCAAAGAACCGCTGAAGAACCTTTTTTTTAGAGTGCAGAGCTGTGTTAGACAAGTTAAAATGGGTGTTGTTTTACAAGACCATTGAAGAATTTTAAGCAGCAGACATTTCTTGAAGACCCAAAAGAATCATAACAACTTGTGGAAAATGGGCATCTGATGTCCCCATTAAATCCAGTGCTAATTTATCTGGTGCAAGCCATCTTTAGTGACTCTCTAGTGCACCATTACTGTTGACCTCAATGTAAAATTAACTGATCACAAAAATGTTTCAAATCAGCATGATCCATTTACATTTTTGAGTCATTTCAACAACAATCCTGACTATTGTCCCCAGTAATACTACCAATCTGAAATTGGTTAAATTAAATTTTTTAGCCAGAGCATTTAAAGATTTATTGTCCAAAAACAATTAAATACGCAAGCAATTCCATAGTAATTATGAAATGAACTTCACAATGTTTGTCTCTGAAGAAAGCAAAGGCATTGCATGTAATTAATTTATATAGATGCAAATAAACGTCAACATTTTACTCACAAATTTTATGAAGTAAAAAAACTCTTAACATGACCACAACAAACAACTAACAGTGATGACAAAAAGATCATCTGCATAGCTGAACATGAAGACAGCAAACAACAAAACAATATTCTTATAACACGAACTGCATAATTTAGCTGCAGTGCGTGTTGGAAACATACAAATCAACACCATTTCTCAATATGAAACTGTTCAGACAACATTGTTATGCTTTAACAACATTTGGAGGGATATTGCTCTAACATGTGTTTTGATGTAGATTCAAAGTCACTTTTCTTAGTATCTGTGACTCATACAGGCCATATGTGGGATAAAATGTAACCTTTTTTTTTTGTCTTACAGTGCCTTTGTAGTAAGAGCTGAATGCAGTTCCACAGGAAATATAGATCTTTCCTGCTTTTGTAATCTCAAGACTACCATGGTAAGATGAATTGAAAGCTGAAGGGAAGCAGAACTGGTGAATCTGATGGAACAAAATTCTCCATAAACTTTGTCTTCCTCCTGCCGGTGGTCTCCTCCTGAGGTTGGGGGTGTATATTCGAGGTCTGAGTTGTGTCAAAGTGGCAGAGGTGAAAGAACATCTGTATCCGACAAATCATTGCCGTACCAGAATTCCCAAGATCTATATCTGAGACTGCGATCCTGGTATAAATGAAAATGCTGTTCAGATGATGGATTTCTTCAAATAATTCTCTGTGTTCAATACAGCTTAAGCTCAGGTGACATTTGTGCCACAATGTTGATTACCGCAAAAAAACAAACAAAAAAACCCCAAAACTTTTTGACTCACCCCTCATTGTCTTTCAAGCAAAAAACGAGGTTACAGTGAAGCATTTTCAGTGGAAGTGAAAGGGGCCAGGTTTTGAATGATTTAAAAACATAAATGTGAAGCATATAATTTTCTAAAAGCATAATTTGTAGTTGTTTTATGGTGTTGGCATGATAACAAAGTTGTAAAAATTGCATAGAACTTTATACAGAAAAGGTTAGTAAAGGGTTTAGTTTTTCTAACTAAAATCATTTTAGTGTATATGGTTTATGACTTGCGCTTATGAAACTGTGAGTATTTTAATGTTTACAGATTGGCCCATTCACTTCCATTGTAAATGGTTCACTGTAACCCAGATTTTTGGCTTGCTTTTTTGCAATTTATTTATTTTTTGTTATAGTAATCAACATTATGTCACAAATGCTGTTGATTTGAACTGACTTTGTGATAAACTCAGAATCAGGGTTTTTATAGTTAACCAAATGTAACCAAAAAATTATTTGAAATGAAACGTCTAGTTTTTTTTTTTTTTTTTAATGTAATTTTAATAAAAAAAATAAAATAAAAATAAAACTAGACATAAAAAGCTAATAAGTTAAAACACACACACACACACACACACGCACACAAATTTCTATTTAAAAATATTAATGAACACTGGAACTGTACCTTAGTAGTACTAAAATAACATGACCCAGAATATTCCTTTAAAAGAGTCAAACCATTATACTTACACCTAGCTTGGCCTTCGGTAGACTGAATTTTGATGCATCATGTGAGACATCCAGCAGAAGTAGGTCAACATTCTCAGATAATCCAGGTGTGTAGTGGAGAAAATATATTCAGGTTCTGTATGACATCTACAGAGCGACAAGAGAGATGGGAGGGATAAATAATGATGTACTGTGCTCTTGGCAATGAGAAGAAAAAAATGTGCTTGTTAATTTTAGGTCATAAATAAAGCCCATTAATCTGTCCTCTCCACTCTCTGTGGTTAAAGGAAAAGATTCCTAAGAGTTAAAGTATTCTTGGCAGGTATTGTTTATCTCTCTCGTTTTCTCATACACATGCCCTCTAGTCTCTTCCCCTCATTCTCATATTCTGTACGATACTGCTGAAAGCTTCAGTGAATTGGCACAGAGTCTTATTGTATTCACTTAAATAGATGAGGTGGCCAGAAACCTCATTTCGCTCGCATTTTGGCATCTATGAAGATCGGAGGCAGACGGCCTTACAGATGATGGATGGCTGATGGCCTAATCCAAGACTTGCAGAACAGGTATACATCATCTACAGATAATAACCACCATCACATCACTATCTGTACCAGGAATCTTAATAATTATAATGACTGGAAAAATGTAGCAAATAAGCTTCAGCTGGTTTTATTTATTTGATAATGAAATCAGTGGAAAAAAATCTTAAAACTACAGTGTTGCAGAATGCTAAAGCTTGTTTCAGCCATGGGTAATTGCAACTTTTTATCCCCAAATTCAGACTTTTTTCACAATGCTGAGTTACTCAATTAACTCAGAACTGCAAGATGTAAACTCAAAATTGCGATATTAAGCTCAAAATATTGTGAAATTACCTCAGAATGGAGAGAAAAATAATTGAAATTTGGAGGAGGAAAAAAAAAATCATGCATGTATGTATAAAAGAATGGATTTTCTTTTATCCATTCTTTTAAATGGAAAAAAGAATGGATTCCCCCCCCCCAGTTCTTTCAGGAATTCCAGATTGGTAAATCTTGGCATAAAGTTTAATGCACTTCATGATATTAATAACGAAGAATAGAAAATATTTTCTTATGCGTCAGGTCAAATGTAATCCAAAAGTAATCACAAACGTAGCCAGAATACACTACTTTATATGTAATCCAATAGATTATGTTACTAATTACAAATTTGTTGAAACTTGGAAGATTCAGTCTGAAAACTGATTAATTTGAACCTATAAACCAACTAAATACAAAAATAATTAATAAATAAATGAAAAAAAGGCCTTTTATAGAGGTGTAGGCCTATGTTTAGTTAAATTCTGCTGTTCATGTTTTCGAACCTAAACTATCAGCCTTTTCCTTATATGTCGCACTGGAAAGTCACGAATCAATTCATTCGAATTATTCAAAAAATGATTTCACTGTGTTTTAGGCCTTCTGTTGAATAGCAGAATTAATAGTTAGTTTCATGCTGCTATTTATTGCTATTTTCTTCTGCTTAGTTATTTAAAAAGTTATGCAGTACATAAAATGGCAAACCTCTCTGAGTGAGTCTACGAATGTTATCCAGAATGGACACATGTGCTATAATATATCCAAATTACTTCTAACTTTATCAATAAGCCTCCAGAACAGAAATAGGTTGAACAGAAATAGGTTTTCCATTCAATTTTGCTCTAGTTAAATGATGTAGGGGAGGATGAAACTACTAACCTTGATATAACACAGACGTCTTTTCCCGTCAACCTAAGGACTAGCAGATTTTCCAAGCTTTAGCTGGTTATGTCGAAGTCAGACACAGAAAAGCAGATGTTTGTGTGATATTTATGTGTTCATATCATTCATCAGGGGAGAGCCACAGATTACGCTGGAAATATAGATGGATGAACAAATAGAAAAGACACAAGGGAGCTTCAGCATGTGCGTTGTATAGCTGCTTCCATCTGGATTGTGTCCTTGTCGCTCGCCAGTAATTTTGAGGTGAACACAGTATCTGAGGTTTATATTACATTGAGCATCCCATAAAGCAAGAGTATTCAATTCTTCAGTTTCTACATTTCCTTTCAATCATAACTTTAAGTTGTTTCAGAAGCTAATATAATTTAAATGAATGTGCAGTTTGGGAATAATCATTGTGAATTTTCAAGTTGGCAACAAAATTGCTTTCTTAAAGTCATAATAATAAATCCTAAACAATCTGTCTGTCACGACACACTCTGGAGAAGGGAACGAGGTGGTGAGGAACTTCTTTCAAACGTAGGCTTTTATTAACAAAACTCAGGAATCGCTGGCGCTACAGATGCACATGGAATGCCAATAAGACCAGACACAGAGACAGGGAAACACAGGGCTTATGAAGGGGAGACTTGACTTAATAATTAATAACACAGGGCTGGGGACTAATAAACTAATCAACCAAAACTGGGACAGGAACAAAATAAGGGCATAAGGAAACACAGGGAGCAAGTGGAAACACAAGACACAGGGAAACAAAGTCTGACACTGTCATTAATTTTTCCTTAGCATGGGCTGTTTTCGAACAACAAAATGAATATGCAGTATGCAATGGGGATACAACTTTATATAGGCCTAAATATCAGGCAAATTCATATTAATTCACACATTTATTTGTGTGAATGTATTTCAGTCAGACAGGGAAAAAAGTGAAACTGAAAAGCTGTGTGTCAGAAAATAAAAAATGTGTCAAAAAGAAAAAAGGGAATGTGTATTTTCTAGTACTCATCAGCAAGTCAATGTCATGAGGTAATTTTTCTCCAGCTTCAGAGTGATCACATGGGATTTACAGCTCTGGTGATTGGCTCAAAGGTTAGTTGTCCTACAAGCAAAAATGGCTGATTAACAGCCACACAGCTGCCATAGAGATGAATGGGAATGCTAACAGATAGCTTTCTTCATGTTTTTGGTAGAACAAATGCTCTTTCATTCATCTGAATTACCTCAGAGTGGAGGTTTTCACAGCTAATATTGTCCTCTCTGTGTTCTGTATGTAGGGCCTTATGAATAAGTTTTATTTTTTCCAAATTCTGTTTTATTTATTTATGTTTTTAAATCTTTTTTTTTTCTGTTTAAATTTTTCAGTTTTTAATTTTTTTTATTTTAAATTTTCTAAACTTTCTTTTAATGGTTAAATCAAACGTATTCCTCAAAAAGAATGTCTAATTAATTGAAATCATGAAACTTGGACAATTTAACAGCAATTCATCAAAACTGAGCAACAATTACTTTTTTTAATGCCTTGTGAAATGTTTTATTTTTTCTCAAAATCAGTTTTTATTTTGTACCAAATTCTGTTTTCCAGTTTAATAATCAAAATCATCTCTAATTAATGGATGTTATTTTTTATTGAATTTTATTATTTTATTTATTTACTTTTAGAAATACTGTATTGTGTATTTTCATTTTTCTGCTTAATATATTATAATTTTCCTTTAAATAATCCTTAAAAATAATGTTTTAATGATAATTTTATTATTAGTAGTAGTACTCTTATTACAATAAAGTAATTTCTGTCACAGTTTCTTCAAGTTAGACCAAACTTTTATTTTGACAGGTTGCTGTGAAGACATGTGAAGAGGTTTCTGTTTGTATATGATATGATGATAGTTTTTCTCAAAAGAACGGTAAAATGCTCATTAAGTGACTCTCGGGAGCTCTGGATTATATAGTTTATTTATTATGTTTATATACTTATATATTGAGACGGTAGAGGCTGAAAGCACTGCGAGCATCATGTGCACTTAAGTATGAGTGTAGTAAATGAAACTGCGCGTTTGCACCATTCATTCACACAGAGACAGGCAGAACATGTAAGATTCATATTTAAATTATATTTTTGCGGCTTAATATTTAGTCCATATCGCAATTTGATTTAAGTATACTGACCTACTTTTGATGTATTTATCCAAAATTTGGCAAATTCCGTGATATATAGTAAATACCTTTTTACTGGATTCCGCGATTCTATGTATATTATGCTGCCTTCGCGTGCTTTCGGATTTAACAAATATACGTTTCCTAGTCAGAAATTGGACATGGACGGCCTCTCTAGTCGTATTTATAACTGGGAAACTCAGACATAGTTCTGATATCTAAATTTCCAAGTTGGGCGAGCCATAAACTTTAAATATGGCAGAGGAGAGAAACATAGCCGTAGTACTAAAAAGTAGCATTTAATCGTCAGCCGGTGAATATCTAGTGAGAGCTGTGAATGTTTATATGCTTATCAATGAATGGGATGCTACATTTTATTCAAAACCTGTTGACTAAATATCTTCTAATCTATACCTTTTGGCTTTTTCCCAAGATTTTCCCAAGAAACGGGCAAGAATGAATAGACTGTCCATCGTGCTTTCTGCTTTTTCCAACAACAGAGCACTTGAATGCAACAAACTTGTAACTATTGCTGCATTCACGTGCTATCGGAATTATTGCAAATATGAGCTTCCTAGTCGGAAACTGGAAATGAACGGCCTTAGAGAGGCCTTATATGGCCAATTTCCGACTTTAAAACTCGTATTTACGATCATTCCGATAGCATGTGAATGAAGCATTAAACTAAAGAAGTTGGAAGTTTCCGATAGCACATGAAGGCAGCCTTACAAGACTCCAGCTATTTGCCTTAAACGCTAGAATCAAGCTACATGATTTCTGTTTTGTGTTTCTTTTTTCTTTTCTGTTACTTCAGTTGTGTGTATCTTAACGGCAATGCGAGAGGAAAAACAAAAATACGAAGCTCACGTTGTCGCTACATGTGAGTGTGCACTTGATAAGACCTCTGGTTGTGTTTTCTGCTCTTCAGCTCAGAAAGCCTCTAAAGACTAGTTTGGCGGGCAGTAAGGATGAGTCAGATGAGTTTTCAAAGTGAAATTTGTGTGACACATTTGCAAACATGCTGTGCAACCTGTTAAGTATTTGAAATCAGCATGGAATCGCTAGCATCGTAACATGCTAGCGTTTTTTGTTGTTGTTTTTCTCTCTCTTGGTGGTTCTGCGTGAGCATATTAAAATTGTCTCTCCAGACTCTTTTCATGTGAAACAACTATAATAACCCAAAAAACAATCATATTCTGGAAGCCATGTAGTTCTATATACAATTTAGACAACAAAATGGCCTTGTTTAATTTTTCAGCCCTTTTCTACCAGATGGGCAGCAGGTGGGATTGTTCTGCCCGTCCATTCACATTGTAAAATCAAGTTAGCATGTGTTATTAGCCACCTGTTTGTGTTCACGTGATAACTGTAGCATTGTTTGCAGGTTATCCCCTGTTTATTTGTTGGCAGGGCTACGTTTAGTCCACTCTTTCATCTGGTTTCTCCTGACAGGAACAGCCGATGCTAAATGTTATGTTGTATTTTGTCACGGGAAGAAGTAAAATTTATTTGGAGGTAATTATTTCTTTGTCTGCATTCCACATGATGAAATGTGATCACAAAACCTGGGTTTGCAAAACACATGTTCTCTCATAGCGCATTTCTTTGTAATGAGGTTGCACAAAAATCATTCTTTTCATTGGTGTTTTTTTCCCCCAAACATCCTTACAGCAAGACACCCCATGTGAATTGAGTAAAATTACATTTTAAAATATATAAATAAATAAAAACTAAGTATTAAAACAACTTTTACAAAGGCTAAAAATTAATTACTAAAATAATTTAATTAGAAAGTAACTAATAGATATCACCATACTTACCCAGTTGATTGATTATATTAAGAATGACAAGTTTTCTGAAATGTTCGGATTCAATTAGCAAATGGGGCATTTTATAATTAAATATGCATTTTTGGATAAATTTGCATACATTTTCAAAATGGAAATCTGAACATTGTATAAAGCCTGGTTCAAAATTCTTGTTTCATTTTGTTAACATATTTTTATCAGTCAGTCCATAATAAAAACAATAGTGTCAACTTGTATAAAACCAGCAAAATGATATATGAACAAACCCCTCAGTAATAGCCTTCTGAATATAGACAGGAATAAAATAAGATAAAATAAAATAAAATAAAATATGTGCTACTGAAGTGGACCAAAAAAAAGCTTATTTAGTAAGAATGGCCTTTAAAATATATATTGTTATTAAAATCCAAAGACGCAAATAGAAAAAGTGCAAATAAATAAATAAATAAATAAATAAACCTTTAGTAGTGTATTTTGCATGTTTTTATTTGACTAGTTTGAAAACAAGTTATCAAAAGCCAAATAACTCCAAATATCAAAATTGACCAGTGCATGAAAAGGTTTTTGTGCATAATGCCTTGCCTTAAACTATACATATGTGCATTACTTGAGAAAACAATCTTGTACGATATTTAACTAACCCTAATGTCATTACAAACCTGACTTACTTTCTTCTGTGGAAATAAAAAAGAAGATATTTTGGCAAATTTCTCTGTGCTTTTTTTTTTTTTTTTTTTTACACTGCCCTCCAAAAGTTTGGAAACACCCTAGAAAAGTGAGGTTTTGGACAATATTGGCATGAATCATTTTTAATTTCTGATAATTTTGCACTGATAAGGGACAACACAAACTACAAAACATATTTTATTACATAAACAGTTTATACAGTATACATCGATTCATCAAAATATCCACCATTAGCAGCTATTACAGCTCTGCATAATCTGGGCATCCGAGCTGTCAGTTTATTCAAACATTGACTTGATACTGTATATTATTACTCCAAGCCTCCTGAAGGATTGCCCAAAGATGATTCACACTGGTTGGACACTTCTTACGGACATCACGGTTCAGTTCCTCCCATAGTAGCCCAATTGGGTTGAGGTCGGGTGATTGAGGAGGCCATTCCATGACAGACATGATGCCAGCTGACTGTTTCCTCTCCAAATAGGATTTGCACAGCTTGGAAGTGTGCTTGGGGTCATTGTCTTGTTGGAAAGTTTAAGAAGGTTGGGGTGTTTCCAAACTTGTGGAGGGCAGTGTAGGTCAGTAGAGTTTAGTGTTGTTTTGTACCCCACTGACTTCCATTATTTGGACAAAAACAGGCGACTATGGCGTCATGTGGCTCATCTTCCTAATTTCAAAACATAGTCAGCACTTCTGTTCATGATGTGATGCGAATGAGGTCCCTATGGATGTGATGTAATGCTACGCCACCCTTTGCTCCGAAGCCCTTCTCCACAGTTGAGACCACACAACACTGTCCCGCCGCCAGCTTTTCTGCTTCCTCCATCAACCGAGCACAGCAATACTTCTTCTCTCTGAAGGTTTCCTTAGCTCAGCTTAATGATAAACCTCTCTCTCAGTTTTTCCCTTTTGGAAACCAACACAATCTTTCTCTGTTTTCTTGGACTGAATGCAAGATTTCGCTTTGATTTGTTCGTAAAGCAATGAGATGGGAAAGTCAGAGATTAAAATGTAATATATGTTGTTTGCTTGTTTTCTTATAGTGCCTACGAATTTGAAGGACGTTTGAGGTGATTCTAGGAATCAGTCTGTAGATACAGTGCAATTTGCCGTAATTGCTGTTGTTGTCCTGTTTAAACACAGGGAAACGTCATCAATCATCTCTTATCAGGGGTTCTTCTCTGTGGAAATGAAAATTCGGCTATAACATCCAATACTGGTCAGTGTTTGTCATTATATTCTCCAGATATTGATTTCTTTAAGCTGTTAATTAAGTCTTGTAGACTTTTGGCCTTAAGGATTTGCTTTGATTTATTGTACATGCACAGAGACAATTCATGCCAATGTCTCAGCATAGTAAATAAATGCAGTTATTAATAAAAATTTAATATTTTAATAATATTTTTAAGTTGTAAATGTAATATTTTAAATATTTTAAATGTTTTAAGTATTTTATTTATTTTATAAAATAAATAATATAACAATATATAGCATTATAATATATAACAAATATACATAAATACACACACAACCATCCAAAATTTTGAAAGACATTTTGAAAGAAATTAATTTTATTTATACGGGTCATGAACTGCCTTTGTTTTTTTTGTACTGTTCTCTGAGGTCCACTTATAATGTTATAATGTTACATCAAAAACATAATTATTTAGAAGCAATAGGCTATTTTCTGACTTGCTTTTAACCCCCCTCATCAGAACGCTCTGTTGGAAAAGGTGTGGCAGATTGTAGACTCAGAAGTAAACACCCACTGCTTTGATTGGCTAACAGCGTACATTCATTCCTCATAGATGGACACTGCTGTGGTTTAGGTCAAAAACTAAAAAAAAAAAAATCTCAATACATATCAAACAATCGATAAGAAGAGACAAATCAACAGTGTTCCCATAATAAAAACAGTTACTCTCACTTGTGGTGCGACATTACTGTCAGATGCAATAAAGTTGGCACAGCATCGTCTTTTAGTTTCAATCTTTTTGAACATTCCACATCGAATTGTGCCTTGTTTGTAAACGAATCTGCGGTAAAATTAAGTGAACGAAGGACCAAGTTCTTACTGACGCAGTCTGGATCTTCATTAAAAATAAAGTTCATCCACTCTTTCCTTACATTGGCATCAGAAGGAAGGCGATGCAAAGACTGTTTTTCCACAACTTGGCACTTCACAGGGTTGTCTTCAGAGCCATCTTTATAGTTTGGTTTCTGCGCGTTCACCTCTCTCATAATCATTACATGCACAAATCAGTGGGCGGGGCTAAACAGGTATTGATGTAGAATCAGTGGGCGGAGCTATACAGACAGCGATGTAGAAGCAGGCGTTGATGATCTTTTGCGGAGGCGGTGCTTATTCACACTATTAAATCATAGAGTAGAACATTCCACAAGCTGTCATTTTGGCAGACTGCCTTCAATATAAGATGTTGTTTTTAGACTAATGAGAAGGTTTTGAGTTTTAAAACTTACAGGACGGTTTTGTACAATGACCTCTTACATGTCAAATGATTTCTCAGTTCATGACCCATTTAAAAAGGTGCATAAAATTGATCAAAAGTTCAATAAGGACATTTATAATGTTACAAATTATTTTTATTTCAAATAAATGTTCTTTTAAACTTTCTATTCATCAGAAATACTGAAAAAAATGTTAAGCAGCATTAAGCAACATTTCACCATTAATAATAATAATAAATGTTTCTTTAGTGGAAAATCTGTATATTAGAATGATTTCTGAAGGGTCATGTGACACTGAAAACTGGAGTAATGTTGCTGAAAATTCAGTTTTGCATCACAGAAATAAATTTAATTTGAAAATAAATTCAAATAGAAATTATAAAATTATAATAATATTTTAGAATATTTATGTTTTAATTGTAATTTAAATGCAGCCTTGGTGAGCAGAAGAGACTATATATATATATATATATATATATATATATATATATTGTGGCGGGAGGAGCCAAAGACAGACACAGTGGGTGTGGCGTCAAGCCTCGGAGAGGTTTTTATTAAACAATAAAAAGGAAAATAAAGTGTCCAAAGGGGAAAAGTGTCCAAATAAACGGGGAATCTGGTGTCCTCGTTGTGCTGCGGGGCTTGTGCCGGAGGGTAGTGTTCGTCAGGGAAGGGTCCAGGGAAGGGTCCAGGGAAGGGGAGGAGTCCGGTGGCCGCACGCGCTCCCCTCTCGGGGCCGGGAGCGATTGGCGGCGGCGTCTCTTGCGCGGCTTCGTCCATCTCCTGGGTTCCCGGCGCTTCTGGGGGATTCGGCGGCCCGGCATCCTGGCCCATCAGCCGCCTAACGGGTGCGGCAGTCCTCCTCGACGCACCCTTCCTGGACCCACAAGGACACCAGCGTGCATGCACGGGGAAGAGACCGGTGTCCCGAGGAGAGGCACGCTCGGCGTTTAAACGGCGGCGTTGATGAGGCTCTATTCACATCAGGTGCGCCTCATCACACGCCGCCAGCCCTGCGTGTTCAGCGCCCCTCCTCTCTCACACACCCACTTGGGAAGCACTGGATTATATCACGTGCAGTGACATTTCCCTTCTGTAACAGTTGGTGTAAGTTTTACCATGCCTTGGGAATTAATTTAGTTTCCTGCTCCTGAAAAGTAATGGATGACAGTACTCATTTACTGTTTCCTTTTGGTTCTCACTGATATTTACAGGTGGAGCTGAAGAATTAGAGCTTTGTTTGTGTTCTGGTTTGGTTTAGCATCTTGTCAGCCAGCGTTTTAGTGAGTATTAATCAACACAGCGAGATGAGAAGGGCTCCAAAGCTGAGAGATTCCCTTGGCTAAAACCACCTGACAAGTGATGGTGTTTAATTTCCTGGTCCCCACTTCAATCCTGCATCTGTCAAACTGAGCCCGCAGGGGAAATAGGTTTCAGTACATGCACGTTCTTGCATACATACATATGTGTGTGTGTGCGCGTGTGTTTGTATTTTTTAGGTTTTTTTTTTATTATTTTGTAAGGTTTTCAAATTAAAATGTAATAAAATGCATAAAGTCTGTTTAGAAACATTTCTTAAAATATTATTACAATTATTATTTTTTTTAATATATTTATTTTTAATATTTATCTTATTGAATTATTTATTTCAAGGAATAAAATAAAAATATCTCCGTATAAATAATTTGAGCATTTCAAATTAAAGTGACCCAATAAAAAGTAAAAATCCCTTTGAAAAATATCTTGTTAAAATATTTAGTTTAAGCATTTAAAGATGCATGTAAGAATCCAATTAAAAGTATTAAGTTATTTTAATCTATTCAAAAATAAAATTAAATGAATTATTTGATTTTATTTTATTTAAATGTCCCCTTAGTGAAGAATCGTTAAAATATTTAATTTCATAATTTACAGTTTACCCTTTACAGTTAAAGAAAAAAACATTAAAGCCGGTATGTAAAAAGCCAGCATAATCTATCCAACAACTTAAATGACTTTTATTTTATGTTATATACAAACATATTTGTTTTTAAGAAATAAAATTAAAATATCTTATTAATATTTAATTTTACCATTTAAAATGAAAATAGCCAAATATAAAGTATTAAAGCCTGTAGGTATATATAGGCTATATTACCTATCCAAAAACTTAAATTACTTTTTTTTTTTTTTTTATTATTCCAGGACAGAAAAGTTCTCCTTTTGAATGGGGTCTGAGGCCAACCTAGTAATGTACTCATAAACCAGGAGGGTCAGGACAGCCTCAGGCCCACGTTTTTCCCCGTTACCTTGGCCTACGTGGGTCTCAGAGGCCTATTGCTGTGGTAAAAGGACATGATATTTCATCCAGGTTTTCTCCTGGTAATAAAAGCCTGATTCAGCATGCCTCATTAGACGAGGCTGGTGTGGCAAACGCTGCCTGTATTGTTTGGCCAAAGGAACATTGAGTGTATAAACTTGTTTATGGTGCTTGTCACTGTTTTTAACAGGGGTGGTACTTTTTAGCTGTTTGGGACGTATTTGATGTGACTTATGAGATCTGCCTGGTTTATTTATGGTTTTGGAGAGGTTTGCGTTCAATGGGATCCTTCTTTTTTTTACAGGCTCGTGCTTGTTACCTCTACAAAGATGACAGACATTTGGAGGCGTTTGCTTTGCTCTAATGAAGCTGAATCTGAAAACAATTTGATGTAGAAACAATTTTTCACTCAGAAACGGCTAGTAAATTTTGTAAACAATTACGAAGATAGGTTGAATTAAATGCGAAGTTTTGAAGCAGAAATAGTAAAATGTACTCCAATAATCTGTATTTACAACTTTGAAAAATAATTTTTTACAGTGTATTTATGAGCGTCGTATAAGGACCGAAAGAGGTTTGTTTTTGCCAATGCTGTAAGCTAAACTCAACGTTTTTTCCCAGAGTGCCGTCTGTCGACAGGCCATTTATCTCGGCAAACAGGAAAAGGTGATTTTTCACTCCTCTTTTCCTCAAACGATGCCCTGCTTCGCTTTTTATTCATCCCCCAGGGTGTGTTTGTCATCTTTAAGGAGGCCAGAAAGCCCTGCTGAGACTTTCATTTGATACGTCTGAAGACTTTCTGAGGTAAACTGCGTATTTAAGAAGAAACCGCGTGCCGGCCCGAACACTGTAACCCACCTTCAGTATAAACTTACCACCAAACCCCAATACAGCTGTGGATTTTGATATCGTAAGCGCTTGCGGAGAGTAAAACTAGCCACAATCCAGCATGATTACATCGGTCTGTGCATTGAGGGGCTTTTTGGAGACATCTGTATGCTAAAAAGCAAAGTTGAAGCCAAAAGCGGAGCCTCCAAGACCCAGACCAATTTTAGACCCCTTGAGGCCCAGATCCATATCAAAACTGAAACACTGAAGGACCAGATCTGTCAGTTTTATTGAAGTGAAAGAAAAAAGAAAATCCAGTTCATTTCGTATATCCAACAATTAATAAACAACAATTAATGCATCAAAACCTGCTGTGCTGTACATGTGCTGTACAATCTAATGAGTTAACCGAACTTAAAACGAGAAGTTCGAAAAATTAAGCAGTTAAATTGATGTATTTATTTATACAAATGTTTTTAAATTACATTACTAACATTTTTCTTTTGGACTGCTAAACCATCTGTTAACTGTACAAATTTCAGTTACATAAGAAATCCATGTTCACAGTCAATAATATAATATAAGTAAAGATAATTGCTGAAAAAAATTTGTTTGTAATTGACAGTCTTATTTTCTAAATAAATTAGTTCAAAACAATGAGAGAAATCTAAATTATATTTATAACTTATATAATAATTAAAATAATATAACAATATAATAACAGTAATATAATAAATTAAAGGTACATAAGGTGTATTATAATTATAAAATATTTCTTGCAAAATGAACATTATTATTTTGCACATATGCAAAATATTAAATAAAAAGGTTGAAATGAAAAAAGAATCAATTAATAATAATAACAACAAATCTGCTTATAAATAAAAATGTTGCAAATTTAATTAATAATTAATATTATAGTTAATTTATATATATGTATATAGTATATATATATATATATATATATATATATATATATATATATAGAAGTATATATATTACAAAAATATAACAACATAAACTAATATATATATTAGTTTACTTTGTTGTTATATGTTTTTGTTCATATTATTATTATTATTACTGAAATGTATTAACTGCTTTATGAGCTGCTTTTTAAAAAAAATGTATTATATATATATATATATATATATATATATAATACTTTTTATTTTAGCTATATAAGTAAATTATAATAAAATGTTTACCAAAAAAAATCGTAAATAATAATCTTAAAGACTTAATTTGCTGCCTGTGAGTTCCTGAAGTGTGCAGCTTAAAGTAGAATAGGTGCAAGAATTTTGGAGTCTAAAACTGGGTCACAAAGTAAAAAAATATGGAGAATCACTGATTTAAATCACAAGGATTTTAGGTTTTACAATGGACGGCTGCATGCCAGACACCTTCAGAGAGTCCTGCCGAATGATGAAGATACCCTGGTGACTTGCGGTTGAGGTAATTTTCACCTTTAATACGCTGGAATTACACTGTGGTCTTGTCCGAGACCATAAGCCGAGAGCCAGATCCAGACCAAGACACTGAGTAATGAGAGCCACACCACCGTCACATTAATGTGGTCTCGAGAGATCTCAAGAACAAACCCACAACATCAAGTCTCTGATTAAATGCGTACTCATTTAAAACTATTAATTGCAAATATTGGTACCTGACATGCAAATGAAAACCCTATTCGTCTTCAGAAAACACTTCGGATGTTCCAGCAATGACACTGTGGTTCTTGTCTTACAGTTTTCTTGTCCCTTTCGATGCTGTCTAAGCGCTCTGATGAGCTGGAGTCTCGATGTGAAGAGAGTCGGATGGCAGGACCGAAGCCAGTGTGGTTGCTGCGGCAGACCTACTCTGAAAGGTATAAACATATGAAGCTGAAGAAGAAATAAGGAGGATAAAGCAAGTGCGCTAATACTAAGGGGTCATTTATAGTATCAAAATGAACCCAAAAAGCTCTTCAGATCGAAATAACGTCATTAATTTGTAAACAACACTTTTTTAATGTGTCTAATGTCTGATTCCTGGACAGGCTTGTCAAAGTTGAGAGGTTTTTAATAATTCTTGTGCCGTCAACGATGGTGAAATTGTGGTGGGGTTTGGCCTGATTTCTCCAACTGTTGCCTGCCATGACCGTGAGGTTCATTCCATCCTGATTATAATTGCTTTCATCTTGTATCGTGACTGTTTTCAATTCTTCATGGCCCTGTCAGCTCGCAGAGGTTCACAGAGGTTGCAGGAGTCCCATACTACTGTGGTTTAGGTGAGTATTTCATAAACTCTTGTTTTGGGCCCCATTATCAGTCTGAATTCTGTGAAATTATTTATGTTTACAGTGTTGGGAAGGTTACTTTGGAAACGCAATACACTGTAAAAAAACAACAACAAAAAAAAGTTGTGCAAACATGAGTTTAAGGCAACCAGTTATATTGTATTGTATAGCAGAAACACTATACAAATAGCATATACACTATACAATACTCTGCGATGACAGAGAGGAAGTCCAATGCTTATAAAGCGTGTCTGAAGGGATCAGCTGTGTAATCAGTGCAATGTGAGATTGATGACAGCTGTATGTTGTCAGTGCGATGGATGATGGGAGTTGTAGTCCGATGGTGAAGTGCAACAGTAGTGTAGTGCAAGAGTCAATGTGGTGAGTGAGGGACCTCTGGTGGTGATTAAACGGAAGTTCATAGACAGAATTCGTGACAGTAACCAGATTGATTTTTTAATATTGGCTTAATGACAAAGCTAAAAAACCTAAGTGTCTTCAAAATTAATAATACATTGTCAAATATAGTGAATAAGGATAAAATGTATTTTGTTTTCATGAACAACAAATGTGAATAATATCTAAACACAGGAGTAAGAACAGGCCAACATTTAAAAAAAATTAAAATAAGAGAAATCAACAAAAATTTACATTTTGCCTAAATGTATTTGAGGGATATAAATGCTGTCCTGTTACATACTACTACATATTACTGTATACAACATATTCTACATATACTGACTACTACATATTCTGTAAATCAAGGGCCAAAACAAGACAGATGCTTTATGGATAGATGCGTCTGCAGTAACAACATGAAGGTTTCTGTCGGAAAGTTTTGCTTTGGGAGCTTGCAATCTTACAATATCTATTTTCTCTATCTTTTCTCCATCTCTGTAGATGCTGTTCCTGAGAGATGAGCCCTGTTGAAGGTTTGCTTACTGAGTTTGATGTCTTGTGATAGTATCTGGTCTATCCATTACGACACTCCCTGCTGAGGCGAACAGGATGAGTGAAAAACATCTCCCTATGCAAACACATGCGCAGTTATGCACCAGCTTTGGTGTGCCTCATGAAGACATATAATGTAGATCACAAACTCTGGGCAGAGAAAAGAATATGTATATATGGCTACTTTTGAATGGATGTCAATGGTTAAACATGCTTTTTGGGCCCAAATTGTGTGGTTGAAGCCTTGATCTGCTGTCTGGATCTACATGTAATTCCTAGTGGTAAAGCGACATGCGTTTTAGGAGTCGATGATAATTTGTTCCAATGATTCTTCCTTATGGTATCATAAAGACAGTCGAGTTGGCCAAATGTGTCAGCTCTTCCTGAAAGAGTCGATGATTAATCTGGTGCACAGACAGACGTCAGTGAAGCACCAGGATAATTTGAAATCAAAGATGATGTTCATAGCGAACGTTGAAACAAAGGCGCTTTAATGTTGAGGGACTTTACCCTTCACTTTCAATTGAGTAATTCGCTCGCTGTACATTTGGATGAAGCGCTGATGGAGGGTTAAATGTATCAGATTGGCCAGTATACATCAACAAACCATTTTCCCTTCACACCTCAGTGCTACTGGCCTCATAAATTGAGACTTTGAATTCTCGCACACATGGCTTTCTGCTTGCCAGTAGTCAATATGACTATGAAATGTCTGAAATGAGATCCTTCATTGAACACTTTGGGAGTCCACGTGTGCTGTCAGACTCAGTGCTTGATGGTCTGTTCCCCTCACGCTCTCACTTACCCTGGTGGTGTTTGAGGGAAACTTCGTAAGTTTTTTTTTTTCTTTTCCCCGGCTGGAGGGTGGTGACAAGGTTCACATATGCTCTCCAACGGGATATGCATGTTGCATTATACTCCCCGATACAATACTTGCATGTTGCATGTTACAATATTAGTAGTAGTAGTAGTAGTATTTAATGTTTTAATAATCATAAGAACCGTGATGTAATACTAATTAATTAATTTAAATAATTTGATTATTTTTGTTGCTCTTAATAACAGTAATAATACGATTTTATTACAAATTAATATCATCAACAATAACAACAACAACAATAATAATAATAATGTTATTATCACTGTTGTTTAAAAGGCTAATTCTTAAAACATAGAATACTATAAAATATTTTATATAATATAAAATATTTACATAGTATTAATAATAATAATTGTAAATGTGTAATAAATATTGTGTAAATAAGTATTATAATTATTATTATTAATACTACAACTACTACTACAATATTACAGTTGTTGTTTAAAAGTATAATTAATTTAATATTTAACTGCTAATTAATTTAATATTATTGTTTTTTAAATAATGATAATAGTCATTTATTATTATTATTATTATTGCTACTACTACTACTGTTTTTTTAAATGTCTATCATTAGTTAAAAAGCTATAATTAGCTATAATCATTACATTAAAAATATTTGTAATGTAATAATTATAGGTGTATCATCATCATCATCATCATCACATAAATAATAATAATAATAATTGAAAGTTAATTAAATTTAATAATAGTTTTAAAATAATCTTTGGATAAGAATGGTCATCAACAACAACAACAACAGTAATAATAATAATAATGCATTTCTAATAAATATTATTAACAAATACATATTTTATCAGCAGTCATCATTCATTTAAAACAAATATTGTAATGATTATTCATGTGAATCCAATATTTAAATATGCATATAAATTAAGTACATTAACAGTAAGTAAATAACATGTATTGTTATTTCAAAAATATATTACATTTAAATATGTGTATTTAAATTAATATTATGATATTGTTGCATTGTTTGTATTTGTTGAATGCTAGCTGCTTATTTGATGACATTATTTACTTACATGATCCAATGCACCATTTTTCTTAACAGAAGAAGATTTAAGCTTAAATTATAAGATTAAGATGTCTTAAACATAAGATGTCAAATAATAAAAAAGTAATTTCAACAAAAACTTCATAGCCTTTTCATTTAATTTTTGTAGTAATGACTGCCTGACTGTACAGTATAGCCAAATGTTTCTGGTAAACACTGCCAAATTTCATGTACGCTGCTTTAATCAACCACAGGGCTATCAAAACAGCCAATGAAACATTCAAATCACTTAAAAGATGACTGATCTAAGAATGGCGAGACAGTGTATACAGTTCATTCATCAGCAGTAATTACATTACATCACAAGCACGCAAGCCGCCAGGCCCCTCTCGCTTATGTAACCCTCAGTGGTCTTTCCCTCTTTCTGCGGCCAAACAAGAACCATGCATGTATGTGCGCAGATGTCGTGGAATCACAAACATTGTCATTCAACATTACAAGGACGGGTTGCGAACACAGGACAGTGATTTTTGTTGGGGAGTGAGTTCACACCCCCTTCTTCCTGAGTCACGAACTCAACCGCAGAGAATCTACGATTGTGTATCCTTTGTTCTTTCGTTCTTTGATTTCAGCATCTGGTTATTTTCTCAACTGACAAACCTCTAATTGGATCTGCAGACGGTCATCTTGAGTTTGGAAGCGGACCGTAGCTTTTCTCGATTAATGCGCAATTGAACCTGATCAGAGTGGCGCAATTTAGCAAATCGGTTTTCTTTATAAGGGAACTCTCGGAAACAAACAACCTGGTGAATCGCAAGCATATGTGGACAGATCCTCACCGGGGCCAAGGCCTTTCTGCACCTACAACGATGTTCCGAATTGGTATCTTCGAAGCATATATCCGCAACTCGCGCCAAAAGTCGAGATTACAATTGCTTGAAGGGCTCGTTGCCTGATTGTATGACAGCCAGGTTGGCGATGGCCTGCAACTGCAGATCTCATCAGGTGGAGAGATATTCGGAGGATTTGTTTCCCTCTTCTTTTGTCTGTTTAAACAATTAAGGCCTGGACATGACAGAGAATTGGACGGGCGTCCCCTTCGAGGTCCCTGGCGTAAGATCCCGCTCCAGCCATGATTAAGTGATGTCTTTTGGAGCCGGTGCCGGTTTAGTTATTTCTTTTGTTTTGGGCTCCAAGGAAAATCTCCACCAGAGCAGATGCTGGGGTAGGCAGGAGTGAAAGGGAGATGAAGGAAAGCGAGAGAGAGGTGACACATTTTCTCCGGGAAACCTCAGAGGGCTCATCACGGACTGCTGATCTTCCAACTTCTTCAGAATATTTTAGTGTTTTTCCTTCTCATTGCGACCTAAGAAACTCGCAGCGTTGCACTCCAGTCCATCGTGAGTCCAATAATCATGTCAGATATAATCTACGGCTTCTGCTTCCAGAGAAGTTTCACTTTATAGATCAGGAAGAGTCGAAATTATTCAGTTGTAAAGAGCAAAATGATGCAAATAATTTTTTTGTCGGTCAATTTACATGCAACTGGAAAATGGCTTATGTGAAGGTTTGCTTTGCATTTTTCAAATGTACAGGAATTGCAATAAATTAGATTTCTCAAGCTGTTTCAAACTTTTTTTTTGTGCATTTACAATGGAGACCACACCTTTCAAGCTTCTAAAAGGGCACAAAAGCACCATAAAACTATCAAAAGTACTATATTCCTAATCTCCCATAAGAAACTTTTCATAATCGCATTCCAAAATAAAAGTTTTTGTTCCCATAATGTGTGTGTACTGTGTATATTTATTATGCATATATAAATACACACACATGCGTGCATATATTTAATAAAAATGTTAAGTTTGTATATTAAATATATTTATGTGTTATAATTTATATTAATATATACATATAAATTTAGCAGAACAGACGGAAGAAGATCCGGCAATGTGCATTTGTTTGCCTATAAATATATATATATATATATATATATATATATATATATATATATATATATATATAATACATAATTAATATACTTTAAAATACAATTTAATTCAGTGATGCAAATCAGAATTTTCTTCAGCTGTTACTCCAGTTTTCAGAGTAATATGATCCTTCAGAAATCATTCTAATATATTGATTTATTACCAGTTTTGGAAACAGTTTTGCTGCTTAATATTTTTTGGAACCTGTGACATTTTGTTCAGGATTATTTGATGAATAGAAAGCTAAAGAGTACAGCATTGATAATAAATCAACATACTGGAATGATTTCTGAAGAATTATGTGACAGTGAAGACTGGCGTAAAGGCTGATGAAAATTCTGATGTGCATCAATGAAGTTAATTACGTAAAAAAAAAAAAAACATTTAAAATCTTTTGAATGGCAGTGTGTGTGTGTATGTATATATATATATATATATATATATATATATATATATATATACATACATACATACATTTTATCTATATATCTAAATGAAAATAGACTATATAAGTAACTAGTAACTTGAGTATTTATTTTTATCCGATACTTTTTTTACCCTTACTCAAGTAACTATTCAGACTATTAATTTTATTTTTACTTGAGGACAGTTTTTAGGTTCTCTACCCACCTCTGCATATTTCAGTCCCTTCCTCACACAAAGACATTCAGTGACCACACAAACACACAAATTTACACATGAAATTAGCATATAGCAAATGTTTTCGCAATGAAATAATGATTAGCTTCATGGGCAGCATGCCGAGTTCCGGCTTGTGGACATTTAGCAGGCTTTCAAAGTGATGCCGAAGAACCATTTTTTGTTTCTCAAAAATTGTTTCATTGATCAGTTCCTTGAAGAACATTTTTTATTATCTGAAGAACGTTTTTCCACTATGAAGAATGGAAAGGTTCCATGGATTTTAAAGGTTCTACATGGAACTATCAGTGCCAATAAAATAAGAAAAGTTTGGATGTGTTTTATACAAATGACTAATTTGGGGCATGTGGTTGCTCAATTAGAATACTCAAAATTTATTAACATTAGAATGAGGTTGTTTTTTTTGTTGGTTTTCCTTATGCATATATATAAAAATTATTATTGAATAGAGACTCATTGTATGACGACAATGTATATCATAGTGGCATATAGCTGAGAGTGTATAATTACTACTTTTTTATTCTGTTATTATGCTTTTTGTCAATTTTAGATCTTCACTCTCTTTTATTATATTGAAAAGAGTGGACCAGATTGTCTTCAACATTTAATCTTTTGTGTTCCAGGAAAGATGGCAAGTCATAAAATTTTGATGACGAATTTGTCAGATTTTTCATTTATTACCTTAAAGCACACCATAAAACATTCAGTTTTACACCCACTGGCATTTACCAGCAAATCTGTACTTGCATTTTGGATTTGGATGATATAACTCCAGCTCCCACCCCTTTGTGTAATGTAACCCAGCGCTGTTCTCCATCATCCTCTCTGTATTTCTGGCTCCAGAGGTCCTGTGAAGAATTGCTGTCCACTTTTGGTCTTCAGACCAGGCCAGAGAACAGGTGGTGAAGCCATCTCTAGCAGCTTTTCTTTCGCTTTAGCTCTCTGTGTACTCGAAAATGAGCCATGTGGCGCACAGAGCCACACTGAAGGTGAAGGCAGGGCTGGGTCAACACGGGCACAGGATGGAGAAAGTCTTTCAGGAAATTCCTGCGCAGAACAAAACGTTTGACACAAAGCCTGGTCTTAAAACCGATTGCTACATTTCTCACTCCTTCTCTCCAGCGTTTTCCGTGCCATATGTTTGATTTTAGTTTTTTACGTATGAAGAAACCCAATGCCCTTTTATTATCATACCAAACAGCACTGCGTTGCAAACAGCATTGACCTTTTTACAGGACCGAACTTTGCTGTTACTGGAGGCTTTCTTGCTAAATGATTTGAACACACATGATGGTAATTGACAGCGTATGTTCTTGTTGAAATGCAATATGGAAACTATTTCTTCTCTCAAATGTAATTTCAAATCGCAGGTGTCCAAATACATGAGAATCTGTGGAGTGTTTCTTCATTCCAGTTGATGGGGTCAAGCGAATAAAGGGGGGGGGGGGGGGGGGATAATGACTCCTGTGGATTGGAAATATTTGAAAAATCTCGCTCTTGCTCACCACAAAGCCATTACTAAGTTACAAAAATGCTACAAAAAATATTATTATGATTAATATTTAATTCAAGTAGTTTTTTGTATGGAAACCCGTTTACACCACGGTATTTAAAAGGTAACTGCGACTCTCACAACTGTGAGAACTGTGAGAAACAAAGATACTCTAACAAGATATAAACTAGATAAAAACTTAAATTTAAAAATTTAAAAAATTTTAACTCACAATTGTGAGTTTATAATTCGCAATTGCAAGATATAAACTTAATTCTGAGGAAAGAAGTCTGAATTGTAAGATATAAACTCGCAATCGTGAATTCTGAAAGGAAAGGTCTGAATTGTGAGAATAAACTCGATTGCAATTAAAAAGTCACTTGTGAGACAAAAAATTTGAATTGCAAGATAGAAACTAAATTATGAGATGTAACGTCTAAATTGTGAGATATAACTTTGCAAATGTGAAAAAAAAATATCTTTTTTTTATAAAAATATAAAGTCATAATTGCGAGATAAAAACTGCACAATTCTTCGAAAAAAAAGTAAAATTTAGCTGTTAACTCAATTTATGAGTTTATAATTCACAATTGCAAGATATAAACTGGTAATTCTGAAAAGAAAAACCCGCAATTTTTAGAAAAAAAGCTAAATTGCGAAATGTTAACTCGTAATTATGAGTTTATAACTTGCAGTTGCAAGATATATATGGTTAATTCTGAAAAGAAAAGTCTGAATTGTGAGATATAAATTCGCAAGTGTGATAAAAAATTCACTTGTGCGATTAAAAAATCAGAAGTGAGATATAAATTCAATTTTGAAAAAAAATCTATGAGTTTGTAACTTGCAGTTGCAAGAAATAAACTGGCAATTCTGAAAAGAAAAGTCTGGATTGTAAGATTAACTGGACATTGCAATTAAAAAGGTCACTTGTGAGTAAATTAGAATTGCAAGATATAAACTCAATTCTTAGAAAAAATGCAAACGTTTATAGCTTGCACTTGCAAAATGTAAACTGTTAATTCTAAGAAGAAATGTCAGAATTGAGATATAAATTCACAATTGCGATTTAAAAAGTAACTTGTGAGATAAAGTAGAATTGCAAGCTATAAACTCACAATTCCTAGAAAAAAAATCGAAAGTTAACTCACAGTTGTGAGTTTATAAACTTTGATATAAACGTAATTCTAAGAAAAGTCGGTAACACTTTATAATAATGTTCAGTTGTAAGTAATTTATAAGTGATTAGTTAATGATTAACTAATAATTTACAAAACATTCATAAGTGATTAATAAGTGATATGCTAACAATTTGTGTATGTTTTGTTAATTCATTTACAAGTCATTTAAAAGTAATTAGTTAATGATGAACTAATCATTTACAAAACATGACTATGCGTTCATAGATGATTAACAAGTGATATGTTAATACTTTTATCTATGTTTTGTAGATTAAGTTATAAATCATTTACAAGTGATTAGATGATGATGAACTAATCGTTTACAAAACATGACTATACATTCACAAATGATTAAGTAATATGCTAACGATTAACAAATTTGTCATAAGTTGTCTTTAAAAAATAGCATCATGTAATATGTGGGTGGTGATGGCGCAGTGGATAAGACACATGCCGTTGGTGTGAGAGACCCGGGTTCGAATCCACTGTGAAACACCAATGTGTCCCTGAGCAAGACACTTAACCCCTAGTTGCTCCAGAGGCGTGCGACCTCTGACATATATAGCAATCGTAAGTCGCTTTGGATAAAAGCGTCAGCTAAATGAATAAATGTAATAGTTAATAAAATTCTTAATGGTTAATAGTTACTAATTAATATATTATTAATCACTTATAAATCATTGAAATGTCAACATTTTACTGTTATCTCAATAAATGTTATAAATCATTTACAAAGCTTTCTGCATCCCGTAATCTAAAGTGTAAACTACCCATCAGTTGTAAATGTATTACAAACTATATGGTTTCCAGTTTTGTGTGCGTAAATATATATATACACACAAACAACCTGTAACCAGAAGGTTTGTAAAAAACTGATGAGTAGTTTTCATTTGCAGAAAGTGTTCATCATCATCTAATCACTTATAAATGACTCACAACTGAACGTTATTATAAAGTGTTACCGACCTGTGAGAGTATTGTGCAGCAATAAACAACATAGAAACTGATCTTTTCAGCAGGACACTGTCAAACTTTCAGGCATTACTTTGGGCAAGGAGTGATTCAAATGAAAACACGTTAGAAAAATATATGAAGACAGCTCTTGACCTACATGTCAGCTAAAGAAATTGAATTAAATATCATCTTGTAACGTCTGGTGGAAAGATGGTCAGAAGCAATTTTGTTGTGCTCGGAAATCAGGTCACCAAATCTCTCTGGACACAATCTTCTTTTGTTAGCTGACAAATGGAAGGCAAGATTTTATTATTTTGAAAAATATGCCCTTCTTTGAATCCTTAAAATATTTATTTGACAGTCTATCTTGCACGTTAGCACTTAGAAAACTCTATTGCATTCATTGCATCCATTTTCACAGAAGAGAAAAGTTGTGTATTTTCAATTATAGAAGAAGAATTTGTGAATATTTTACTTGGCTTAAGCTTTGTTTTATAGGATGGTCTGTCTGAATACTTGATTCTGATTGGCTGGAAAGTGACTGTTAGTCTGGTCCAGTTAGTTTGTTAAAACAAACAAAAAAAAAAGAATAATTGTATGTCTCAGGAATTGATTACTTTTTGTTATATTAAGATCACATTAGAACTAGTCTTAAAGTTTTTTAGTTTTTCTTTTTTAATTAATGCCCTTATTTATTTGTAGTACTTTTCCTTTTTTTAAATATATTTTGTTCTGTTTTATCCTTATCTTTTAGTATTTTAGTATTTAAAATATTATTGAAATTATCATAGAATTTGTAGTATCACGTATATACCATTATAATATTAACATTTCTAGTATTTTCTTTTTTTTCAGTTTTCATTTTATATTTAACTTAAGTTGTAGTTAGTATTGTTATTGTGTTATTTGTTATTGTGATAATAATAACAAAAGTATTGTTTTTTGTCATGTGTTTGTTTCAGTTGATTTCCAGTTTGTCCTTATTTGGTCGGTTTCCTGTCATTAGTTAATCATCGTTTATTCCATTCACCTGTTTTGTATTAATCATCTTGTTTGCTCCTTTGTTTCTGTTCCTTTTATAAGTCCTCAGTTCTCCCTTAGTCTTTGTCTAGGTTTAATGTTTAAAATGATTATAGTGTGTTAACGCCTATTAAAAACTCCTTTTCGGCCACTCCTTGTCATGCGCCTATCTACTACAACCACTACCGTTACAGAAACCAAAACCGAACCGAAGATGGAGATCGCAGAGCGCTTTGCCGTCCTGGCCCACCGAGATCTCCCACTGCCAGACTTTGCGCAAGAGTTCAGCGGAAGGAGAATCGCCTGCCGTTCACGGGGAAATCAAGCCCGCCGGCATTCGCGGCCGTCGCAAGACTGCCGCTAGTGGCCAAAGCAAGCCCGTCTGCAGAGAGTATGGCAGGCCCTCCAGCAGAAAGTATGGCAAGCCCGCCTATAGAGAGTATGGCAAGCATACTGACGCTTGGTCCTGCGCTCCTGGACATGGCACTGCCACTGGAGTTTGCTGCGCCCACTCTAGCCCCAGAGTCTCCCTCACCGCTGGTTCCGCCTAGCCTTTCTCCGTCTCCTTCGCCTCTGCTGGTCCCGTCCAGCCATTCGTCTCCTGAGTTCCCCAAGTCGGCCAGCTCCACTCCTCGCAAGTACCCTCCAGTCCCTGCTCCTCACAAGTGCCATTCAGTGCCTGCTCCTCGCCAGTGCCCTCCAGTGCCTGCTCCTCGCAAGTGCCCTCCAGTGCCTGCTCCTCGCATAAAACCTCCTATGAATCCACTGGTCCCGTCCAGCTCTCCTTCGTTTCCATTGGTCCCGACCAGCTTTCCTTCGTCTCCTATGTCTCCACTGGTCCTGTCCAGCTCCGCACTTCCAGAGCGCCACCAAGAGTCCGCACTTCCAGAGCGCCCCCAAGTGCCCGCTCCTGGCCTCCCAAGTCTCCTGTCCTGCCATGGCCTCCTGCCCCCCCGATATCTGTCACGTGTTGGTTTCAGTTTAGTTCCTGTTTGTCCTTATTTGGTTGGTTTCCTGTCATTAGTTAATCATCGTTTATTCCATTCACCTGTTTTGTATTAATCATCTTGTTTGCTCCTTTGTTTCCATTCCTTTTATAAGTCCTCAGTTCTCCCTTAGTCTTTGTCTTGGTTTAATGTTTACAATTGTTATAGTGTGTTGATGCCTATTAAAAACTTATTTTCGCCCACTCTTTGTCGTGCGCCTATCTACTACAACCACTACCGTTACACCCCCCTATATTTCTTTATAGAGAAGATTCAGTTTTAAATGTATAATACAAGTCTATTTCCCTTACATAAAATACTAGCTATAGAATTAACCTTAGTGAAAAACAAAGATGTCAGCCATTTTCATCCAAATGTCATTTCCACCACTGTCATTTTCATATTTGAAGAAACACTCTGGCTGCAACAAAGTATCTTTATCCACTGACGTTGAGAAAGGCATATGGATGCTAAACCCAGAGCTAGCCTGTTGCTATTAGTCATCTGAGGTGAAAGAGAAGAGAAAATAAGAGCAGTTTCCCCTCATCTTTCACATGATTAATGTGCTATAGGAGTATGTGATTTGGCTTCAGTAAATCACGTACTGGATCGATGGAAATAATTTTTGTGTTGAAAAGCAAATATCATTGTGTCTGTATTTGTGTGTACCGTTTCTCTGCTGGAGGTGACTCTCAAGACATTGTTTTGGAAATACTGACTCTGTCTGTTTTTCTCTAAGGTTGACATGTCTCTCCCTCTGGGTTGAGATTTGACAAATCACATGGAGGACATACCCTGATCTTCTCGGTGTCGGGATTCCCTGAGTGAGCGAGCTGGATGGAGACGTGGCCTAATATGCCTGGCTCCCAAGAAAGCATGTGAGAGAATGAAAGAGAAGAAACAAGATTGATGGTGCTTGTCTCTGTGTTGATTGGCTGGCTGATTGGTGAGTTGCGTTCATCATGATGGTAATGGTAATACCAGTGTCTCTCCTGCTTTCATCTCTTCCAGTTGTTCATTTATTGACACTAAGTCCAGATTCTGACCAGGATGATTTACTTTAGTGGGCATTTGGAATTTCTGAGGGGAAACAAATTTGCCAAGTTACCCTGCATTACACACATTACCCATGAATCAGTCTTGAGCAGTGGTGCAGCAATATTATTATTATTATTATAATCAACACCAACAACAGGAGAAAGTACAGTTTTATTGTTATTTTTAATCATTATTATTATTATTATTATTATTTGTTAATAATACTAATAATTATACTACTGCTTCTTCTACTACTACTACTACAGCTAATTATTATTGTTATTATTATTACCAATAACAATATTGTTGTTGATATTTAATATTGTTGAATCAGTTAAGAGGAGAACAACTGCACACTCACTTAAGCATATTTATTAACCAACGTTTCGGCTAGTAGCCTTTTTCAAGGTAGCCGTTTCATGGACAGGTGTGGGCTATTTCTTCTTTATTTCTACATCAATTAAGCAGGTAAAAGGTCTGGAGTTGATTCTAAGTGTGCCATTTGCATTTGGAAGCTGTTGCTGTGAACCCACCTCGTGCGGTCAAAGGAGCTCTCCATACAAGTGAAACAGATAATTAGCCCCTTTCGCACCGCTTTAGTTCCAGAACTAAAAGTACAGTTGTAACCCCTGTTAGGTGATTTAAGCAGAGCGGTTAACTCACAAAGGGGAAAAAAAACTTTAGCAGTAACTCACTAAAATTTAAATGGTCATTATAGGAACACTAAGTCAATCATGATCCAATCAGAATATTCTAGAAATTCGTGAAAAGCAGGGAACACACACGCATATGATGTAAATACGCTTGTTTATATAGAGTAAATTTATTTTTAAGGGAATTGACAGGATATACTGGTTGAATGTGTCAATGACACTACATCTAGGACAAAATAGTGAACCAAAATAAATGTAAGTTTAAATAAATGTACCAGTCAGCTTTTAATCTGACTTTCAAATAATGAAATAACCTAAATTAAATTTAATTGAAATTAAAACCTTAAACAAGAAATTGATCCTGCAAAATCAATTAAATTTTACTCAAATGTACAATTGTAGATTTGATATCCTCTTTCTCCTTTTCTTATGTGCACAACTCAAATACACACTCAAGATCAACAAATAAAAGTAATAATCCGAAATGTCAGTGCATATACAGCATCACACATACAAATTTCCACTGTAAAACTTTTTTTTTGTACAAAATAAAATTTGTATGGATGTATATCAATATAGTATCGGTAACCCTTAGAATGCACAGTTCAAGTATAATGTGCAGTTCAAAACAAAATGTCAGTCCAATAATAACAAATTATATTCTCTGTCCTCAGTTTCTTATAATCAGTGATCCAATGTTCGAAAAGTAGTATTAGATACTCCAAACCTTGCTCGCAGGCGTGTATACAAAATAGACATTTTCTAACTTACAGATTTCCTTGTGTATTAATGATATTTCTCGTTTTCAGGTTTCCATCGGATGACGCAATAATGGCCTACTCCATTGGATTTCTCCACAGTTTGTTCCTCGCAGGCGTATTTCTCAATAAAGACTAATAAATCAAGATTTCTCACAGCTTCTAACTCACGCTTCTCTTCTCTTCTGTTCTTATGTTTTCCCTCACGTGCAGCTTCCCTAAAGGGGTGGAGTCAGCTTGACCTAATTACACTCGATTGGCTGCTCACCTGCGCAGCACAGACCTAGAGCTTAAGTTTTACTGCAATTATTTACTTCCCATCTTATATTGTAAGTAACCCATATCTAATGGGAAATATTTGTATTCATATATATATATATATATATTAGCCTATTATCTTCTTTTATATTACTTAGTTATTTAGCTTATCTGTATTCATAATTGACTCAGACTATGAATGTCTTTGAGCCTGGGTTACACAGTACTAAAGTAAACCATTTCCGAACCATTTACCAGTACAATTTAACGGGTTGCATTCAGTGGGTACTAGGAAGTGACGTAAGCCGGTCGACAGAGACGTCATGTGTATAAAGAAAACAAAGAACAACGACGTTAACAACAGGAAGATGGAGCAGCTGTGATCAAAGCTGTGTTTTTGTTGTGTCTCGCAGGTTTCACAATAATGGACATGGAATGTTTACACAGTATGTGTTTACGCAGCATTTTAAATCATGGCGGATGAGGGCGTTTTTGTATGCGTTTAGCCAATCAGCGTACACTTACGTCATGATAGTTCCTATGGAACTGTTTTAGACCCTACTCTGAAGTAGGAGCTAATTTAGTTCCTCCAAACGGAGTTCCGGGAACTAAAACAGTTCCAGCAGTGCAAACACGCCAAAAATTGGTAGTTCCACAATTAGTTTGGTTACTATAAAAAGGTTCCTGCGGTGCGAAAGGGCCTATTGTTAGGCTTCAAAAACCAAACAAATCCATCAGAGAGAGCAGAAACATTACCAGTGGCCAAATCAACAGTTCTGAGAAAAAAACATTCTGAGAAAAAAAGAACACACTAATGAGCTCAGCAACATAAAAAGGCCTGGATGTCCACAGAGGACAACAGTGGTGGATGATCAGAGAATCCTCTCCATGGTAAAGAAAAACCCTTTTACAACATCCAGCCAAGAGAAGAACACTCTACAGGAGTTAGGCATGTCACTGTCAACGTCTACAATCAATAGAAGACTTCGCGAGAGCAAATACAGAGGGTTCACCGCAAACTGCAAACAAGGCCAGATTAGACTTTGCCAAAAAACATCTAAAAAAGCCAGACCACTTCTGTAAAAGCATTCTTTGGACGGCTGAAATTAAGGTCAACCTGTACCAGAATGACAGAAAGAAAAAAGTATGGAGAAGGCTCGGAACAGCTCATGATCCAAAGCATACAACATCATCTCTGAAACACAGTGGAGCAGTATGAGCATGCATGGCTTCCAGTGGCATTGGGATACTGGTGTTTACTGATGACGTGACAAAAGACAGAAGCAGCCGGATGAATTCTGAAGAGTACATGTGTAGAATATCAGAGACTGAATCAGACAAATTTAAGATGCGATCAGAACATTGAAACATGAGAAGCTGAGATTCCACAAAGAGGGTCCTCAAAGCTGTAACAGGACAACGTCATAAATCTGTCCAAATTCTAGCGCCAACTAGACTGAAGCAAACAAACTAACCAGCAAGCCTCTTTCACAGAACAGCTTACAACCTTGAGACAAAAGAACACTTATTGATAATTCCAATTCAGGAAGGAGACTGTCAAATTTGGGGCAAGTAATCAAGACTGATGGTCACATGTAAACCTGTAATAGAAAATCACGAGCTACAGACTCTCTTGGGCAGGTCTCCCACACATACAAGACAAAGACTTAGACTGGAATTCCTTAGGAGACCTTTTAACCTCTCTCTGGTCGTCACAGAACATGCCTCTTGTTCTCCATAGAACTACACAGAGACTTTTCCATGTGCACCTGTTCATCATTTTAAAAGACTATCATTTTAATGAAACTAATCTATGCATAACCTCATATCATGTATGTAATCCACACAATTGACTATCATGTTAATCACATATTATGTATGTCTTTTTAATCATTATTGAATAGCTGAAGGATTCATATGCATATTTGGTATGTATGAGTTTGAAAAATGCTTTAAATGTTTCTTCCAATGAATTCTTTGTCAAATGTATCATAGTCTTGTTATAGAAATCATGTTCAAAAGTATACTTTGCAAGGGCCTGTAAAATTATACTGATAACATGCTGATTTATGATGGAAGGAACAGAGCAACACCCCAAGCAAGGACAGTATCTAATTGGTCAAGACGTCCAGATGGGACGGTCTGAAAGCCGAGTTTAAAAACTCAGGACACCATTAAACTCGCTCTTGGTCCTCTCTCTTCTTCTAAAAAATGCTCTCTTACAGTCCTCTTAGTCACCCTTCTACTCTCCTTTTGCTTCTCTTTTGCCACCGCGCTTTGACGCTGCTCTTTGAGCGTGCTCTGGCCCACGTGCCAGCTGCTACCACAATGAGAAGAAAACCAACCTATAGTCTCTTTACATCTTTTATTCTTTTACTTTAATTTCTTTTCTTTTCCGTTGTGAGTTTTGTGTACTCAATTAAGTTTTGCCGCTACGCCTCGTCTCCGAGTTCAACTGGAGTCTGTGACTGCCTCAAAACTTCTACCAGCCACACTCCATTGGCTTCCCAAGACGTCACTTCACGACTACTGAACTCTCAACCAATCAGACACTTCGGGGACCCCCCCGTCGTCTGCAAGGACTACGACAACAAAAGGGATTCCCTTAGCAAAGCAAGCAAGTAACACCTCCAGGATCTAACTGAATCAGGTGCAGTTAATATAAATTTTAGCCCCATTGAGAAACTAAAAGCGAGGGTTAAATAAGTGATTGATGGTTGTTAAGGTCTATGCAATTGAGCATATTGCTATAAACTTGGGATATCACATTTCTATTCTCTTACACTCATCCTTTCCTCACTTTCTCTCTTTCTGCAACGTGTGAATGCTTGTGTTCATGTGCTAGATTAGTTTATGTCTTAGGTTTATATAAATCAAATCTTATTTATATTGAAAAGAGAAGTATCTTGTGTTCCCTATCAGTCGGTCACTCCGAGTCACGTCGGTGACCGACGAATTGGAATTGGGATCTCGCTTAGAGAGACCAATCCCCTACGAGAGTATCTAAACAAGCCAATGGATATTGGCATGCGATTATTGCATCCAGCTGCCGCTAATCACAGCGTGAGTATAAGTAGGCAGCGGGTGCAGCGCATATTCAGCTTTTCGCTTCGGAGCCGAGCGTTCATCGTTCTGCTCCTGACCAACCTACAGTGTCTGCAAGTCAGTGCGCTCTTCGAGGCATTCTTGTGCTGGTGGTACGGCGCGTCAGCGGCGGTGGTTCTTCCTGTGTCGAGTGGATTGCACACATCAGGTTGCACTAGATGGCCGTTTGTGTTGCAAACGGCCATCTCCCCTGTGCGCTTCAGCACACTGAAAGAGTGATTTCTCTAAAAGAGCATTCACGGGTGCATCTTTTTAAAGACGACGTTGCATCTGGCAAACTCGACGTTACGTCTTTGTAAAGACGAGTTGGGTCTTGCTTCAGACAACGTGTCACCCGTGCGTTTCTGGATGCGGTCATTACCTGGTGCCGGGTGATGGTCATGATCGCTTCCTCACATGCCTGGGCAGTAAGCATGCTGAGGTGGCGCTCGTGGATGAGGCATCTTCTCATGGTGGGAAGATGATCATCTTGGAGTTGCGGGCCAGGCTCTGATACCTCGACAAAGGGACGGAGCTCTGTTGCCTCTGCCTTGATTTGGCTCTCGTTCTGGCTGCAGACAGACGGGGACCATTTCAGGCGGTGGCATGGTGGCAAACCCTCCAGGGAACAAACCCTCGAGGGACCATCGCCCCTCTTGCGCTCCAAAACCAGTTGAGCTGTCAGTGGAACGTGCTGGGCCCTCTACAAGAGGAGCACCAGCAGTTACCCTGGCGCTCCTCCCGATGACCAGACGTCGACTGCTGCATCGGAGGGTGAGCTGGAGATTTCTGGGCAAGAAGATTCTGCTCCGGCAGTAGCAGTGCCTGAGTCGGATCTAGAAATCACGGCTATGCTTTCCCGGGCCACTGAGAGGGTAGGGCTCGAGTGGAGATCCCACCGTGTCCCGAGCCCTCGAGGTTGGACGACTGGTTTCTCGGGGTAGCTTGCGCTGGTTCTACATGGGGACGCCGACAAAGTATCGGTTCCTCAAGGGCCCTGTGTCCCAGACTGGCCTCTTCGGCGACGCAGTCAAGAACATGGCCCAGCAGTTCTCGGCTGCTCACGAGCAGGCTGAGGCGATCCAACACCTCCTGCCCCGGCGGGCAGCTGCTGCCTCCACCCGTCCGCCGGCTGCAGCGCCCCAACCTGCTTGTCGCCAAGGGTGGCCCCTGCGTCCGTCCCTGCTCCCGCACCGCATCCGCAGCAGCTTCCAGAAGCGGTGCCTTTGAGCTGGGCGTAGGCAGGCCGCCCCGCCCGTCCTGGCCCCCGTCAAACCTGGCGGTGAGCGGAAGAGCAAGAGGCACAGGACGGGCGGCCCAGAGAGAGAGAGAGGACTGCTTTGGGAGGTGGCGGATGCGCCTCCCCCTCCCCCGGAGGAGGGCCGGGTGGAGATTCTTCTATTTCAAAAATCTCGACAAGAAGCGGTTGTCTCTGCCTCTGGGTCCCAAGAGGGCATGGAGAGTCACGGACGGACCAACTCCGGACCGCGCTCATCCTCCTCTTCGCCAGCTGGCAGCAGTGGGCGGTTCGAGAGCGTCATCAAAGGCCCTACTCACGCACCGCACAGTCGGACCCCTTGGGCCGCCACGGGCCGTGTTCCTGTGTTCCACCTCGCTGCCCCACCGCGGGTACGTCGGTGGTCCCGCTGGTCCGCTTGTACAGTGTTTGGGTGCCTGCGTCTACCCAGCCTGTCTTGCTGGCTCCAGTGGACCATCTGACTCGGCTATGCGGCTCAGTTTCCTCCCAAGTTCAGGGGCATCCACCTCACAACAGTGAAGGCAGCTTATGCTCATGTCTCGTGTGGAGAGATCGCTGTCCTACTGGCGGAGGACGCGATGGAGCCGGTCCCTCCAGCCGATATGAAGACAGGGCTTGCAACCCTTACTTCATTGTACCCAAGAAAGCGGTGGGTTACGACCAATCTTGGATCTGCGTGTCTGGAACTGGGCCCTTCACAGGCTTTCGTTCAAGACACTCACGCAGAAACGCATCTTTGGGTGCATCCGTCCCCGAGATTGGTTTGCAGCGGTCGACCTGAAGGACGTGTACTTCCATGTGTCGATTCCTTCCGCGCCACAGGCCATTCCTGCGGGTTGCGTCGAAGGACGGGCATATCAGTACAAGGTCCTGCCCTTCGGGCTGTCCCTGTTACCCCGTGTCTTCACGAAAGTTGCGGAGGCATCCCTTGTTCCCACGAGAGAACAGGGCGTTCGCATTTTCAACTACCTCAACGACTGGCCCATACTGGCTCAGTCTCAGGACCAGTTGTGCGAACACAGGGATTTGGTGTCACACCTCAGCCAGTTGGGCCTTCAGGTCAACTGGGAAAAGAGCAAACTCTCCTCAATGCAGAGGTTCTCTTTTCTCGGCATGGAGTTGGATGTGGTCAGCCAGACAGCACGCCTCACGCAGGAACGTGCTCTGTCGGTGTTGAACTGCCTGAATAGGTTCAAGAGCAGGTCAGCGGTCCCACTGAAACAATTTCAGAGGGTCCTGGGGCATATGGCAGCTCCAGCGGCAGTCACGCCGCTGGGGCTGCTTCATATGAGACCGCTTCAACACTGGCTCCATGGCCAAGTCCTGAGGTGGGCGTGGCAGCGCGGCACTCACCGGGTCCAAGTTACACCGGCCTGCCGCCAAACCCTCACCCCGTGGTCAGACATCTCGTTTCTGCGGGCAGGAGTGCCCCTGGAACAGGTCTCCAGGCTTGCTGTGATTTACACAGATGCCTCCACCACCGGCTGGGGCGCCACGTTCAACGGGCTTGCAGTGTCGGGGGTTTGGACGGGCCTCCTATTGCACTGGCACATCAATTGCCTAGAGTTGCTAGCAGTACGTCTGGCCTTCATCCGTCTCAGAAGGCGCTCACGAGGCAAGCACGTACTCGTCCGCATGGACAACACTGCGACCGTTGTGTACATCAATCGACACGGTGGTCTACGCTCCCGTCGCATGTCGCAACTCGCCCGCCACCTCCTCCTCTGGAGTCAGAAGCATCTGAGGTCGCTTCGTGCCATTCATATTCCGGGCTTGCTCAACCGGACAGCCGACGAGCTGTCACGAGCTGCGTTCCCCGGAGAATGGAGACTCCATCCCCAGACGGTCCAGCTCAGCTGGCCGCGGGGCCTTCGCAAGTATGCGTCTCCCCCAGTGAGCCTTCTCGCAAAAACAGATACTATGCAAGATCAGGGAGGACGAGCAGCAGGTCCTGCTCGTGGCACCGTACTGGCCCACTCGGACTTGGTTCTCAGAACTGATGCTCCTCGTGACAGCCCCTCCTTGGCAGATTCCTCTGAGGAAGGATCTACTGACTCAGAGACAGGGCACCTTATGGCACCCGCGTCCAGACCTAAGAAGCTGGAAACTTCATGTCTGGTCCCTGGAGCGGGACGCGGAGGTTCTAGGTGACCTACCCCAAGGGGTAGTTGACACCATCGCTTCGGCTAGAGCGACGTCCACGAGACAGGCTTACGCCTTGGAATGGAACCTGTTCGTCGAGTGGTGTTTTTCTCACCGAGAAGACCCCCGGGAAGTGCCAATCAGGGTCGTGCTTTCCTTTTTGCAGCAGGGGTTGGAGTGAAGGCTGTCTCCCTCCACCCTTAAAGTCTATGCGGCTGCGATTGCTGCCAACCACGACCCCGTGGAAGGGAAGTCGGTGGGTAAGCATGACTTGGTCATCAGGTTCCTTAGGGGGGCAAGAAGGTTAAATCCCCCACAGCCCCCCTCTATACCCTCTTGGGACCTGTCTCTAGTGCTCTAAGCACTACAGCAGGCCCCATTCGAGCCTTTGCAGTCAGTTGAGCTGCAGTTTCTTTCATTGAAGACTCTGCTCCTGCTTGCATTGGCCTCCATCAAGAGGGTAGGGGACCTGCACGCATTTTCGGTCGACGATTCGTGCCTAGAGTTTGGGCCGGCTGACTACCAGGTAATCCTGAGGCCCCGGCCTGGCTATGTGCCCAAGGTTCCCACTACTCCCTTCAGGGACCAGGTGGTGAGCCTGCAAGCGCTGCCCTCGGAGGAGGCAGACCCAGCCTTGCTTTGCTTTGTCCCGTCCGGGCCTTGAGATGCTACGTTGACAGGACACAAAGCTTCAGGACCTCAGACCAGCTCTTTGTTTGTCACGGAGGCCGGCAGAAGGGGAAGGCCGTCTCCAAGCAGAGGATGGCCCACTGGATAGTGGATGCCATCACCCTGGCTTATCAGGTACAGGGTGTGCCCTGCCCGTTCAGGTTGGGAGCTCACTCTACTAGAGCTGTTGCATCCTCCTGGGTGTTGGCTCGTGGCGCCTCGCTGGCAGATATTGTAGAGCTGCGGGCTGGGCGACCCCTAACACGTTCGCTAGGTTCTATAGCCTTCGTGTGGAACCAGTTTCCTCCTGTGTTCTCACCTCAAACGGGTAGAAGCACTGAGAGGCTCCGTTTTCGGGTCGGCTTGCTAAAATTGCTCCAGAGAGTCCGTACTGTAGACCCTGTCGAGTTCCTCCGTCCCCTCGGCAGTCAGATGTGGCGGAGCATCTGACGCTAGGCCCTCACTCGTTGAATCCGTGAGAACCGGTAGAGGGCTGGGTTCCATATGAAAGGCCTTTGGAACCCATATGTGTATAGTCCATGGTATAGCCTGAGAGCCCGTGTTTCCCCGGCAGGTCTTCTGCCAATCTCCATGAGGTACAATTTCCTCTAATTCTCCATATGTGCCTAAGGTTGATCATATGCGTAATTGCTCCGAACCTCTTGCGGGAAGGGCGAGCTTCCGTAGCGTCCGGTTCCAACTGGAACGGGTATGTTTACCCAGTGTTATCCAGTCTTACTGAGTGGGTAGTGCCATGGCAACAGTAGTTGGTCTTCTGTGGTAGCCCTGACCTGCGCCAAAAAATAGGGGCTCAGGAGGCTTCCACAGGACACTGGAAGGGGCAGTACCCGTGGCCCTTTGGTAGGGATCCCAATTCGTCGGTCACCGACGTGACTCGGAGTGACCGACTGATAGGGAACGTCTCGGTTACGTATGTAACCCTCGTTCCCTGAAGAAGGGAACGGAGACGTCACGTCCCGTCGCCACGGCTGCTGTACCACCGCTGAGCGGCCGGGTCACCGGCTCGGCTCCTCAGCGAAAACCTGAATATGCGCTGCACCCGCTGCCTACTTATACTCACGCTGTGATTAGCGGCAGCTGGGTGCAATAATCGCATGCCAATATCCATTGGCTTGTTTAGATACTCTCGTAGGGGATTGGTCTCTCTAAGCGAGATCCCAATTCCAATTCGTCGGTCACCGACGTGACGTCTCCGTTCTCTTCTTCAGGGAACGAGGGTTACATACGTAACCGAGACGTTTTGTGCTCACAAGTTAATGTCTTAAACTGCCGATCTTGTTACAGTGCTATTAAATAGTGTTTTAACTATATTTTGGATTTTAATATCCAGTGCAGAGTTATATGGTTTGGTCAATGAATCGGTGCCGCCTCAGTGATCAGCCGTGAAACAGTGATTCTGTTCATATTCCTTATAAAATCATAAATGATTCCCTTTGAGCTAAATTAAACTATTTGCTTTAAATTACATATTAATATTATGTTTTTTATTTTATTACGTTACACATGGATATACTGTCTGAAAATAGGGGGAATGTGTATAAAAATAGTTGCAATTCCTAAGCTTTTATGTTATAGTTTTGTTCAACCCCTTGAATTGAATCTTAAAGTCTGCACTTCAATTTCATCTTGATTGTTTCATTTTAATTCTATTCTGGTGGCACTATGTGAGACACCATGTTTTCTTCTGGTTTTGGAATATTTCTTAAATTACTTTTTTGAATTTAATGCCAAGGTGGATTAACAGAACTTTTGTGGTGCTTATGAGCAAAAAAAAAAAAAAAAAAACTTGGTTATTAAAACGTTTGAAGTATTCATAAAGAACACTCTCACTTCCTCTTCAATATTTCCATCTTGGTTTCGAAGCATCTTTTGAAAAAAAATGCACATGCACATCTGGTTTTAAGTCTTTGAAGAGGAAAAAGAAGAAAACAAATGGATACTACACTCCTCCAAGAAAAAGGGGGTAGGGGGGGCTGAAACTTTTACATTTCAAAACAGGATGGGCTGAATGACAAAACTAGTGAAGGATAGTTTGATGTTATAGACTGAATCTTTCCAGTGCTCATCTATCCTGCTGTTCATAGACCATGTGCTACATATTGAAAGCTTCAATCAAATTGGCTTGTTTTTCGTTAAGTCTGGGAGTCAGTGTCAAAAGGTCAATGTTCTTGGCTAGAAAGTATGTTCTGTTAGCCCTTGAAAGTAGATGTGACTGTTTCTAAATAACATTGAAAAAATGCTGAGCTGGTTATTGTGTCTATGTTCATGTGTGTCTGTGGATAAAACCACATATATATCCATCTCACCACAGCTGATAGAGGACAGTTAGTGAAAAGGACACTCACACACTCATACACACAAAAATAGAGCAATTAAGCAGTACTCCAATGAGCCATGAAAATTACCACAGCACATTTTCATTTGCTTTGTAGGGTTTATTTTGGTTCTGATTGATAGTCAGCACATTAATTCCTCTTCCCCATTAATCTTAAATCGCCAAAAAACCCTTTGGTTTGCACACACAGTATAGGACTTTAAAACTCAATCAAAATGAATCCCAATTACAGGCAAAAAATGCAAAAAACAAATATTTAAAGGGGTCATCGGATGCCCATTCTGCACAAGTTGATATGATTATTTAGGTTCTTAATAAAAAGTCTATAACATACTTTGATTAAAATATCTCAATGGTAGTGTAAAAAACACATTTTTTTCTGTCAAAATCAGCTCTGTTTTCAGCAAGCCATAATGACTCTGCAGACCCCGCCCCTCTCTTCTGTGGAGTGACGAGCATACTTTAAACTTCAGCCGCAGAACTGGCTAACTAGCACATTATTAGTTTAGGTGATTTGCAAAGATTCATAAAACAAACCTTATACTCACTTCTTCTGTAGATGATGCTGGATCACGAATGATTCACGCAAACATAGACACATTTAGGCAGATCGGGGATATAGGCACATTCCCTTCAAAACGAAAGTAACCTTAATCCTCTGCGTCTTCAGCGGTTCAGATGCCAGGAGTAAATGTCGACTGCTGAATTAATTATTACATCCAACAACAGAACACCTCAATTGCTTAATCGGAGACATCTTGTCTTCCACTGAACCGGAGTGGTGCAGGTGGACAGATTACAGGTCACTCAGGGTGGGTCTAAGGTAAGACGGCCTTGTCAATCAACTATCGTGGGAGGGGCCTGTACAGAACTACGTCATTCAGACAGGAATCTCAGAACAGCCTGATTTGAGAAAGAGGATTTTAAATTGGGATTTAAAAAAAAACAAACAAAAAAAAACATGGATGGATGTGTACACACACTTCCAACACACATTTATGTTCAAACAACAATTTTGCATCCGATGACCCCTTTAAAAAAGGTGGTGATGATAGCCTTGTGGTTAGTGCATCAATATGCAGCACAACTGCACTCGCAGCGGCCCAAGTTCGATTCTCATCTCGAGTGCCTTTGCCGATCCCATTCCCCTCTCTCTCCAACCAATGCTTTACTGTCCTGTCCCAAAAAGCCCATAAATATAAATATATATTAAAGCAGTTTAAATTTGTGGAAAAAAATCTTGCTCCACTCTATTTTGCACACAAGAATGAATCCTGTATGTACAGCTCCTCTTAAAACAACCCAAAACAGCATTTTCCTGCCAGGTCTTAGTACTTTAGCAACCCTCAGGCTTGTATTGAGCAAACCCATTGTATACATATAAACTAAAGCCCAAATTTGCAACCAAAGTCTCGTCAGTCTTGTCAAAGTCCCTTTAATAACAAACCGAAGTGTATTTGTGAATGTTCCCGGGTTCCTCCCAGCACGTGTTGGGATCTAAATTGGACACTGGAAGCTTAATTCTTCCTGGTTGTGTTCTTGCTGACACGCCAGGCACGGACCATGCAGTGGCTACTTTGAAAGCAGCTGTGAGAAGATTAAAGTGAGCTGTAAAATCTGCAGAGAGAGCGAGAGAGAGAGAGAGAGAGTTGTTGATTTGTGTGAATGCCTCACTGTTGAAAACAGCCAAGTAAAGTTGTGAGGGTAGCCTGCAATAGATGAGTTTAGGTAAATCTTATCAAAATTTGAAGACGAAGCTGTTCAGAACCTCGTCACCCCATTTAAAGTCATTCCGTCTTTGTCTTCCTGTTAAATCTCATGTCCTTAAAATCCCAATCTGGACTTTGGACCCATTTCCCAACAAACTCTATAGCCATACACATGTCATTCAATTGGCTACAATGTTAAGTTGCATAACAGCAACGTTCTTATGAAAAGTTGTGGAAAATTATGACCAAACAGATTGCTTTGCCATTTGTGCTTATTTGGACACAATAATATCGGCCTTTAATTCTGTCGTCAACCCAAACTAACATTTATATCTTTCTATCTCTCTCTTATATGCTCTCCCCTTCTTTCTTTTGGTTGGAAACCTAATAAAGTCACAGAGACGCATTTTGAATTTTATAGTCTTTTTTTCCCTCTAGCTTTGTGGTTTTCGGAGAATGTCCCTGTATTGAGTTTGGCAGGGCAAACTCTTCTCTTTTTCTAGCTCTGGAAAAGTATAGTAATGCAGTAAAGCATGTATTGATGTTTATTTTTATAATTTGAGTTGGTGAGATGAGGCAAGTTGAGTGGAGTTTAATGGTGGTCAAATTCCCAGAGATCCAAGTGTTAACAGACCCACATGAGAGACTGCTTTTCATTGTATTTCCTAGAAATGCATAAAAATGGTGCTACGACAAAGACAGTACACAGAGGATTAAAAAAGAAACAAAACTTCTGTTTTTTATTATTGTAAAATACATACAGAAGAAAACAAATCCAGAACAACAACAAACAAAGTTTCATCTTTCAAACAAATTCCATGAAAATACGGATAAGCCAGAGAAACTCTGCCAAGGGCTTGGCAGGGACAAAACTGTACAAAATATGGGACCCAGACAAGCTCTCCTTGAAGTATTACGTTCTTCAAGACTCCTTGAATGTATTCAGTGAGTTAACACTCAAAAAAGTGTTTTTTTTTATTTTTGATTTAAACTTGTATCATGTTTCACAAGCTTGAGGGGAAGGACTTTTAATTCTCTCAAAGGTTTCCTGAAAAAATACTCTCTCCATATACATATAAATATATTTGTATTGTGCAAATTGCAAGTGTAAGGTTGTCCTTACAATCTAGAACCATCAAATATACCAGGACTTACATTGGAAGACTTTAGCCATGGTACAAAGCATCTAAATGAATGTTCCGTGTGTGTAGATATATGTGCGCATGTAAAGACAATGATTATGTTCATCTCATTGTGTCCGTTGTGTCTATTCTAGTGTGGGTAACCTGACTTGTTGAGCCAGTACAATGTGTTCGTAAAAGCAACATAGCGAAAAGTCCCAGCTATACATATCATCTGACATATCAGAGACCTAAACTAATACAGCTGCCTCTGGTGGAAGACAAAAGCCCAGGCTGTCTTTAAAGCACTTAATAAAAGCCTGGCCCTTTCTCACTGGAAGAAAGCCAGTGAAGAAACCACAAACTTAGATAAATAATATTACACAAAATATCAAAATAGTTTCAGGGAGCCAGCTTCCCAATATTTAAACAAGTATTTTTACCTTTCTTTTTTATGTTTTGTCCATCACTTCAATGTATCTGAAGTGTTTTTCTCATAATTAACTATTTTTTTATTATTATTATTACTTTGTTCTAGTTACTGTATGATAAATAACAAGATGAGGCACTGTTTTGCTATTACATGTCACAAATGCACTCAAAAGTATTCCCTGACTCGTTGATCCTGTACACTATTATACATGGTATGTACTTTGGTGACATAGGCTGAGGAGTGACTGAACTCACCATCATTGTTGGGGTGCGGACAGTAACAAAAAGCCTGTCACGTGACTTTAGCAGGCACCAACCCCAAACAATGATAGTTACTCTTTAGGGTTCCTTGTGGACACTTGCTCCGGTCCTACCACTTCCCTGGGATTGGTGTACCGCATTCGTACCATGCGACGTAGGTGACATGGGAGTTTCCACCTATCTGGCCGAAGTGAACTGGCTCTTGTCTCATTGCTCTGTAGAAGCCTGAAAATCATCAAGAAAAGCATTAGAATCATTACTCACTCCTTTCAACAGTTTTGAAAAATGTGCATGTTGCTTTTTTCTTGCAATTAGTCCACATGGGTACTGGAGATTTCAAACTTCAACAAGGATACAAAGGTAAAAAAAATCCTGAAAGTGGTTTATATGACTTGTATATCTATCATATGATAAGATTTGTGTGAATAACCAAATAATGATCCTCTTCTATAGTGAACTCTTAACTTCTGCAAATGGACCATGGTTTGCGGAGTTCAGAAGCATCTTACAAATGAATAATTTGGAATAATTTTGTAAACTGGTTCTCATTCTGGGTTTGGAATGCCAAAAAGGTAAGTACATAATGGAATTTTCTTAACTAAAAGCACAGTAACATCATATTTGTGGTTTCTTGTAGTTTAAGTACCTGGCCTGGTTGGTAGCTGGTCTGCAGGAAGCTGAGTGCCCGTTCTTCCATCCAGGAATGAGTCCACAAACTGGCAGTGGTCTTCACCATGACCCGTCTGGTCTCCAATATTGTAGAATTTACCTGAAGGGACGAGGAAGAAAAGAGCTACCAATTTGTAATCTATTCCAACACAAAATTAACATAATGTAATGATCAGTTTTCAGAAGACTGACCGTTGAGGGAGTCACTCAGGTAGATCTTGTATCGTAGTGAGTTGCAGAGTTGGATGCCAACAAATTTGCGGTACCACGTCCTCTTGACATACTGCTTCCCGTTGCATTCGGAATAGGAGTCAGTTTTGAAGGGGAACTGGGTCCAAATGGCATCTTTACCTGAACGGCATGCCGAGAAACCCCAATATGTTATTTTAATAACTGACAAGGCCAGATATTATGTTCTGGAACAGACTGTGCAAAACATTGTTTCTTTCAATAGTCATCTGAAAAGAGCACTGGAGTACAGACCCCATTTTTGTTTATACATGTGTTCGCAAAGGCCTGCTGGACATTAAGAGCTGAGGGGCTGCTCCATTAGTCTCTGTTTCCACTGGCTCCTGTCATAAGCTTGTCTTACTATTGGCTAACTTTGCCCTCTATATCCATTATGTCATTACTCTGTCAATTTCGGCTAGAATAGACAATACACAGGAAGAAATCGGGGGAGATGGATATCAAACTGGCCCATTCTTGCAGCTGAATGAGTGCAAGAAAGTACAGAGGCCCTTATTTGAGAGCAAGGATGGAGGAGGATGGTGTTATCCATTTGCCACTCTTGGGTAAATGTTTTGTCTGGCTGAGAAATTGGTATGGAAGAAGTGAACTCATGGAAGTCTCTACAGCTCCTTTACCCGTTCTTTTTCTTACTTTCCTCTACTAGGACTGCTCGTTACATTATCCATTTATTCAACAGATAGGAATTTGTCACCTGAGAGAAATAGGGTGCAAAGAAGAAACACGTACCTGAGACATTTTCGCTTACTCGTGGATCCGCTGCAAGAGAAAACAGGATGAGAATGAGGAGAAATCAGAAATTATGGTTTTGTTTTAGAGCCACCTAGTCGTAGGGACAATCAAAATGATCTGTAGACCGTAGGAAAGTTACTGACACAAATCGGCCAACTCTGCATTGGCTATCCATGGGTGGGCAGAGTGCCTTAAACACAAAAAAAGTACAATAAATTCCAACAAGCAGAAAATACTGTGCTTTTCCAGCAGATTTTGAATCTCCCTTATGAAGAGAGATCAGCTGGCATGAACTAACCTGCCGGATCTGCTAAAGCTATAGGGGAGAGACTGAGCCTCAGGGGCTTTGGCGGTAAAATCTCATCATTCAGTTTCCCTCTATTTCTTTCCCATCATCGCACATATGGACTCTCTTTCCTACCTAGTTGCCTTTGCCCTGCTTTCCATTCTGTTGCTAGTGTCTTTCTTTATGCAGGCCAGACGAGGTTTAAAACGAAAGCCCCCTCCCATAAAACATGTACATGATATGGCTCTTTATTTGTTCATTTTTTATGATATGTTGTTAGTGAGCTTGTAAGACAGGGAAAGGTTGGCTGTGTAACAGCACTCCAGGGGTTCATCTGAAGGCAGTGATAGTGCCAAATATTACAACAGTACGGGACATGCTGGAGTCATTATGTTAACAACAAACAACTCATTACATATATCTCTAAGAGATAAAGGAGAGGCCACAAATATTGGCTGACTTGCACAGGCAGCATGCAAACCCATGGCAAAGCAATTTGCAGTGCTTCCCTGGGGATATTTGCATTGTATGCCTAATGTATGACTTTAAAAACACATATTTTTTGCTAACACTGGGATTTGGTAGGGATAAGAGAATATGGGAATGACTTATGGTTAAGCTATGGCTGAAATAAACAAACATTCAGATCTAGATCCAGGACATCTCTTTCACATTAAAATGGCATATATGTTAAAGTATGCTTATGACAAGATAAGTTCAAGATTAAATTATTTTTCTAGCTTAAAACAAATGTGCCACAAATGTACTTTTGGTAGTCATGGATTTGTTTAAAAAGCTTTTATACCATTTTCATAAAAATGCCAAAAAATGCAAAATGTAAGCATTGAGGAAAAAAAATAGCATTTTCCTTACACCTTCAACAATGTACAGTGCATCACACCATGTGACTTTGATGTGGGGGACCAAGAAGTTTTCTTAATATTATTTTTTTTCTAAGAAGTAATTCTACAAGAAAAAATAAAAATAAAAGAAAATACATTACCAGACTCTGTGCTGAAGGTCACTGGTTCGCTGGATGGCCCTTCACCGAGTTCATTCTTAGGCTTCACCTTGAATTCATAACTGTAAGGTAAGACAAAGACAGGTGATGGAACATTACGTTTGTGCTTTGATCCACATAAAACCATTAGAAATATTCCATTTCACATCTAATGTTATACTCCTGACACAGCAGGCAGTCTGCTTAATTTAAAATGATTAAAAAAGGATTTCTGTATTGGAAACCAGGTGGTTTGTTGTCAAATTCCAAGCAAAGTGAGGTTCTTATTTCCTGTCTTCTGAGACCTGACACTTGATATATTTATTCTGCACAGTCTGAAGACTCAAAGTCTGTGGCCCCCCCTTTAATGGATCCTCCATGTGTGATGTAGAGGCATTACCAAGGCCCACGTGCCTCGAGCTGCAGTCCATAGGAAGCACTGGTTTATATTGTGTCACCAGATCTTGAGCCTATATTCAGCCTCATTAAAAAGCTAGCAAGCGTGGCGGCTCCCCTACAGCCAGACCACAGAGCACACGTCCAACACCTTGTCCAGACCTCAGGATGCATGTAAGTCCTAACATCCCTGGCATTTGACACCCACATCAACTAAAATACATCTATCAAATTCAGTAGGGTGTCTTATATAGAGAGGTTGGAGTTCTGCATTGAGACTGTACCTGCTCTCTGGTTTGAGGTTCTCCACAGCTGTATGAGTCTGGTTGGTGGTCAGAATGGAAACCTGTTCACCATCAGGACCTTTAGTTGTTGAGATAACCTCATATTCTTTGAAAAAATACAAACGAAAAGGAAATGGATTAGGGATTGATTGACCAAAGTTGAGGGTTAGTATTGACTGATCAAAGTTGACCAATCAAAGTTGAGGGTTAGTGTGAATTAGTGTTTTACCGACTCAGTGTAGAAGATTAGTGTTTTATTGTTCAAAGTAGAGGGATAGTGTTTGTCCGGTTGAAATTGAGAGTTAGTGTTTGATTTAGAGTTGACAGTAAGTGTTTGATCGATCTAAGTAAAGAGTTGGTGTTTGAGCGATCAAAGTTAAGAGTTCGTGTTTGAGTAACCCAAAGTAGAGGTTTACTGTTTGACCGATCAAACTTGAGAGTGTTTGAGTAACTCAAAGTAGCATTTGACTAATCAATGTTGAGAATGAGTGTTTTACTGATTCAATGTAGAAGGTTATTGTTTAATCGATGGACGAAGAGTGTTTGTGTTTGTCCGGTTGAAGTTGAGAATTAGTGTTTGACTCAAAGTAGATGGTCAGTGTTTGATCGAACAAAGTAAAGAATTGGCGTTTGATTGATTGAAAGTTGAGTTAGTATTTCAGTGACTCAAAGTAGAGAGTGACTGTCTGATTGATCAAAATAGAAGGTTAGTTTTTTAGCAAATAAATCAAAGGTTATTGTTTGACTGATCAAAGCTGATCAATCAAATTAGAGGTAAGTGTTTGATGAATTAAAGTCAAGGGATAGTATTTGGCTGATCAAAGAAGGTTAGGTTAGTGTTTGATTAAAGTCAAGGATAAGCGTTTGAGTCATACCTTAAATCTCAAATTTGATTAATCAAGGCAAGGTTTAAATTCATTTTAACACCACAGTATATTACCCATTATATTCCTTAGATTCAAATGGGTATAAACCAATAGACATTAAACCATGTTTTTTTCTTTGACGATCCATCCCTTAATCCTACCTGTTGTCTCATTATCTGTTTTCTCCCAATCAAGAATAATGAAGGAGGGGCAGCCTTCCACGGTTACAACAGTAAGGTTGGATGGGGGTGTTCTTGGAGGGTTGGTGACATTTTGTTCTCCAGCCTCCTCCTCAGGGAAGTAACTCAGAGAGGTAGTGATGGAGCAGGGTTCATCTGGCTTCTTATCTGTCTTGTAGACCACATGTGGAGCTGGACAACAACACATTTGTGTTTAAATTCAGATTCTTCTTTGCTTTGGCTCTGAAACTCAAATGTGTATCATTGAGAGTATTTGGCATGCAAGGCTACAGTAGTTAAGAAAGTCTCATTACCAATGTAGCGTTCTTTGCCCATGGCATCGATTTTAGAAGCAGGAACAGAGCTGAATACTGAAGAGTTCTCCCATGTCTCAAATCGGGGCGCTAGGACACCAAACATTTACAGTGTCAACTTTATTTATACACCATGTACTCAAAAGATGTTTAACCTTCAGCAAAACATTTAAGATGATAGTATAAAACATCCCATGAAGACAAACCTGTCACTGCAGGAGAAGATGTTGTCTTTGGTTTGGATGGTTTTGCTGTAACAGGTGGCAGCTTGTGTTTCAAGATGGAAGCTTTGTCCGGACTCAGTCCTGTTATCTTGTCTCCTGTTTACATAAACAAGTGAATACGCAATGTTTTCAACATAGCATCTTACCAAGCCATTTAGTGTTAACTGGCAGAAAATAATGTCAAAACATATTTTTGATTAACATTTTTGAGGTTTTAATTTTGCAGAGTATGGTATTCCATGAGCTGTATAAAAGTATTTCGTCTTTTAAGTTTAATTGACATTTTACCCACCTATTCCTCCAGGTTTGCCAACAAGATTAGGCTTTTTTGCTGGAATAGGAAGGCGTGTAGCTGGAGAACCTGTAATGATGGAAGCGAAAGTCATGAAGTAAAATCCTGCCAAATTCAGATATCCGACTTTCCCATTTCCATCTGTTTCCACTATGAACAAACAAGCAAGCAAGCGGTAAGACGAAAATGGCACCAAAAGCTCTATAACAGGTCAAAAGTAGCCCTTCCCTCTAATCACCACACATTCTCATAATATTTACACATCTTCAGCATGTTCTCTGAACTTATGATTTAATGAAAAACAGTGGAACACATCACTACCACCCTCAATTTGGTTGAACTGCTTTCACATTTTACTGAAACACCTAAAATATGTCCCTTGAAAACACCTGTTATAGAGTCAAATATCTAACAATAATATAATATATCAAACTCCAATAGCAGAAAGTTGCTAACTCAAAATATATGAATTTAAAATATGGAACACAAGATGAAATGCTCTCATTCTGAACCAAAATGTGGTCAAACATAAAATCTCCAAAAATGAAAATACGGCTTTTCAAATCTTCTCTCTATGAAATCTCTCTTCAAATCTAGAAATCTTCTTTTAATCTCCTATTCTACGGAAATTAGAGTATCTGATACTCTAAATAATACAATTGAGCATAATGCTTGTTTACTTTTAAGAACCTGCAATTTGGATGCTTTGCTAAATGAGAGTAGCAGATTTTGAGGTCAAACTCACTTGTGAAGTTAACGGCAAATTAAATAAAATTCCCTGTTTTCTTTCTGATTGCATGGATGAAGTCTAAACATTGGCACTTCAACTGCCTTTCAAACCTTCAGTTCTCAATGCCATCTTGCAGTCCAGCCAAAAGCAAATAGGCTAGAGCATGTGGACTCTTCCCAGGAAATCTGATTCAATTTACATCCGAGGCACAAGTTGTGAAACCCTCAGTTCATCACAGGGCAATCAGAAGGAGCTCAGCTCCCTAAACCCTGTGGTACGAATAAAAACTGCAAAGCTGGGTGGCGAAAAAGCCATACTTGGTTGAAAATAAAACTAAGGACCAACAGATGTCATACTTTTGCAGAGGGAAAGTAATTTCCAGAGAGCTAGCCGAGATTTTTGGTGGTGATGCCCGATGTTTTGGGTGATCTAAAACTGTTGTGGTTAGATGATTTTTGCCAGTCACTGTCAAACAAATCTGCCATAGGTCCTCTCTTCAATGAAAACCACCAACCAGCCATGATCTCCTTAGATCTCTAACTTTTGGTCAGTAGAAGAGAATTCATGCCAACAATTTGTGCTAATTTTGTTGTATTCCACTGTTTTTGAACAGGCTGTAGGTAATAAGATGTGCCAATCATTTTGCAAAACTTATTTTGTCCGTGATTGTTTCTTAGCTTTTCTACTGATCATGACAGCAGTAATTCAAGTTATCAAATAATAGGAAATAGTGGTACAACCAAACAAATATCCAGATGTAATACAACATCCTATTATAAATTTAAAGAGCCACTTTACAAAGCACACCAGATTGCAGAACCTGGTGTGTTCTCCAAAAACACGACTAATGAAAATCGATATGCTGTTCAAACACATATTTTTTGGCTGTTTTTTTATGATTTTTTGAGCTCTCAATCAATTCTGTTGTGGAATTGCTGTTAGTGAAACTCTATTCATAATGCTAAAGCAATTCTTGGTAAGCTGCCCTCCAACATATTTTGCCATGTTAACTTTGTTGAAAATAACAGAAATGAGAATGAATATTTCATGTATAAATACCACAATTTTGTAATCTTTTATAATCTGCCTGTGTTTGTTTCTGCTACACAGATAAACAATATGGCAGACTGAAAAAGACATCATACCACATGGAACCTTGTGACTACAATAAAGCATGCAAGTCATCATGCACACAATGAACTTTAACCAGAAGCAGCTACAGTCCTCTGCAGAAGTTTCAAACATTATTGCTGAAATGCACAAATAAAAGAGCCACAGAATGTTACAAGACAGTTCAGGACATTGCGGTGGGATTCTGTGTCCTCCAAAAGACATGTTTTTCTCTTGAAAATAAATGTCCTACAGCACCATGATGGTTTATAAATTAAAGAAACCAATCTGGGGAAAAGCTTTGACAATAACACCACAAAGCTCGCGGCAGCATGGGATCTGCAGAAGCTTGCAAAACAACAACAAACGTCAAAGACAACATGGCAGATTTGCGAGCAAATGGGTTGACTGGTGAATGAATGGACGGATGGATGGACAGACACAAGTTTACAGGAGATTATGGATGGGAAGGACACCAACATGAGCACATGGGCTGCGTCACAAACAAACTTTCTGCAGGTTAATGATGGCTAACACACAGAGGACGATTTGGCTCTGTTTACCCATTCTTGTTCTGGACCATATGGCTGGTTTGGGGAGAGAAAGTCCCTTATGGTGCTCACCGTTAGCTGTTGAAGGGGAAAAGAGTGGGTGTTATGGAGAAAAGGAAGACTAAGGTAGCATCATATTGTTGTTTTTCTGAGGTGCACAGCAGCTGAAGACAACTGGGGTTTTAAATAAAGAGTCATAGGCTGCCGCTCAACTACCTGAGGGGAAGAGAAGCTTTTCAAGAGCAGATTAGTGCAAATGTTGGAGGTCTGCGTGCCCATCGGGCTAAATCACGCATACTTCACTGACAGTAAAACTGTCAGGTGTGTCAGAGTATGATGGCTGGTTTGCACACACACCACATGTTGCAAAGGAGAAAATTTGGCTCTTGAAGAAAAACTGCCCCAAGAGAAGTGCAACCAAAATAACTTTACTGACAGGGAAGAATAAATAGCTGACAGGGGAGAAAAGGGGAAAACTTGTTTTCTTAAGCATTTCTTGTTGATTTTCAGTATAAAAGTATAAAAGTAAATACTTCATAGGAAAAAAGAATCATAATATACATAAACTATTTTAAATAATCTTGGATTTCATACAGTACATTTTTAATGAGATTTAAAATGTCAGAAATATCCCCTGAAAATAATTTGATTACATTTTTAATAAAATCATCTTTTTTTGCTGAAAAATAAGACAAAAATACTTGTGAAGGAGGGAGGAGGCAAGTTCTCCAATAAATAAATAAATAAAACTAATAATAAAAAAGAAAAGCTGAAAAGCAAAAGAGTAAAAGAAAGAAAAAGACTTGGGTAAGAGGGGTAAGAGTAATGACTTTTACCCCCATATCTTCGGGAAGAGTCACCAAGCCTGGGGGAAGAAGGTCTCATGCCATTAGAGAGAGAGAAAGGGTATCTGCCCAGTGACGTCTGGTTCCTGGTGGTCACTGTTAAGACTGAATCGACAGGTTTGGGTGGAAGAGAAGAGATGGAGTCTCTCCGGATGCTCTTACCTAGATTAAAAACAACAACAACAGCAGCAGCTTTGGTTATGCCTTGTCAACTCTGGGAGGTACTGCATGTTGAGGCAGGTACTGTACAATCATGTGAGGGCTGCTATGGGTTAAAAAGATTTGCCATCTGTGGACTGGTGAGAGATGTTAAAGTTAGCTAGTCGTGTTTTGGGTAACAAATCCGATATCTAAGTTGAACTAAAAGTACAAGTACAGTAAGAGCTAATTTTAATGTGCCTACATAGGCAGCATCCTAGCTGAAAATACCCTCTTATGTGACTGATTTGAAACACTTTCTCTAGGTAGCGACTCAATTTAATGCTCCTCATGCAAAGTACACAAGAGTCTCGGCTTACAGTTACAATTTCAATAGTTTTGTGTTAGCATGTTGCTAAGGTAACAGCGCAACATTTTCAAGCATTTACAACACTTGGAAATATTGTATACGGTTGCATATGTTAGCTAATTAATAATCACATTTTTATTGATACTTTTTGGTACTGGAAGAATTACATCTATAATTATAATTATAGAACTATAATTCTCCTGCTTTTTCATTGCCGTGAATGGATTTTATTACTGAACTTACATAGCAATGCATCATGGGATTGGCTTTCCCACATTGGATGTATGCGATAATCATGTTGTGTCCATTTTGGAACACCTATGATGCCTAAAAAATACTGTCTACGTAGGCATCTTCGAAGGTTTGAAACTTGAATGATGTGAGAATTTAAAAATAAATAATGTCTGTTCTGACTGCAGTAAGACTAAATCTGATGTGCTGATGATTGCAGTAAAGTGCAGCAGTGCATTCCTGTGAAGACAAAACATGGTGTAGGGGAGGAAACAGGAAATCTGTGATTTCAGACAATAACACAGACATGATATACACCAATGGGACAGTTGTGATAGCTCGCCTGACAGAGCAAATAAATGAGAGGATTATGTGAACTGATGTCACCGGTTCTTGCTGTTTTTACTGGCGGTCTCGCTCACAAAGACTACAGACAGCTCTTCCTGTAATTCATTGAGCCGGACTGTGAAATAATGTCTGTTTGTGGCTGAAGTTACCGAATTACTTTGTTTGATTGAAACGTGGTTTGAACATCCATTAATTTCCTGCATATCACTTTTCTCCAAAACCACCCCAAAAAGTGGAGAATGAACTGAATAAAGCTTTGAAGTCTGATATTCTGGTGTTTAGTCTAAGTTTGCGATGGTAGAATGCATAGCCAAAGGTTGAACGGCAAGCGCCAAAATAAAATACCTAAGTATCTGTGTGGTAAATAGTGACTCGCTGAAGCAATATGTTATTTTCTCTTTTTAAAAAGAACAAGAAGGAAACATAGGAATTACCAGAGGAACTATGTGGCATCTGAGTGGCTCTAGGTGCACTGGTTTGGGAGTGTCCGTGTGGGGGTGTCCGGGCACTGCTGGGTAAGGAATAGGGGGTAGGGGTGACCGATGGACGGGAGGGTTTAGTGGATAGGAGTTGGGGAAGGATGGGAAGGATCTCCACCAGCTGAGAGGAGTCATTTCTAAAATGGCTGTCTGAATCTGTTTAAGAGAAAGGGGCAGATGAGCTCTCCATGCTGGAAAAACCAAGTCCTTACATCTCAAGGTGGTCAACCAGTTGAAGATGGAACACCAGCTTAGCCAAAGTGGTCTAGCAGTTAAAATCAGGTTAACCAGAGGTCCCACCAGGTGGTAGAACTACTGATAATCCATCTAGTTTGTACTAGCAGTTTGGACCACCTTAAACTGGTTTTACCTGGATTTCCCAGCTGGACTGATTATTGAGACCATGACTGGAGCAAGTTTCCTAACAGGGTGGACTGTACACTCCTAAAAATAAAGGATCCAGGGGTAGGGGTTTGCAGTGATGTCATGGAAGGTTCTCCAAAGACCCCTTAAGTGAACAGTTCTTAAAAGAATGTTAAGAATGTTTGGTAGTTGTTTGCATTGCAATCATTAAACACATCTATAAAAGTTACTCAGTTCCATCTCATTGACTATTTGATGGTATGAATGCTTGAGTGCCTGTTACTGACATTGAGTATTTGTTTTGACACTTTTGTAAGGGGGGTTGAGAATGAAGTTAATGACTTTGGTCTCATGATCAGTTTGGCTCCAGGTGGAAAAACACTGAGATGGTTGTACTATTATCTTATCCAGAGTTCAGAGACAGAGGAAGACAGGAAAGGAGGTGGGACTCCCAGAATTCTGCCTTTCCCTGCTAGAACTAATATGGGACTGATTCTTTCTTTGCATGCAGTGACTTCATGCAGACTGAACAAAGGCCAGCAGAACAAAATGCAAAAACTCTGAATGAAAGGGTTGATGAGATCAGAAAAAGAGATGGTTTTGAAGCTCAGAAGATGAAATACAAGACGAGATTAGACTGTGAAACTATGAAAAAGGTCTTTCTACAGAAACTAACTCGAATAATGACTGACAGATAGAAATTTACAAAAAAAAAAAGTACTCTGCCACTACCATGGTACAGTGATGGCATTACATGATAACACCATGGTGCTCTGATATTTACAAAGGTTCTCTTATGGTAACCATGTTTAAATTGCATATTACCATAAATCATGGTAATATTATTTTTATTTAGTGGGATAAGCTTTAATTGTGCCATAAACAAATTATATACAGTTACAGAGGGACAAAGAGAAAAAAGGACATAAATAACGACATAGAGTGCCATTTATAGCCACAGTAATAAAACAGATGGGGGACTGAGGAAACCAAACATTTATAACAGTATGATGTGATTGACAGGTGATGAAATTATAGGGGACTGAATGGGCAGAGATGAGCATGACAGGAAAGGAGCTGATTGGTGGACACAGAGAGTCTGACTGGTGCTGATGGGTGGAGCGTGAGCAGGCCTAAAGAGACCGCGCCAATGCGTGACCATGCGTGACCACAGAGGGGCTTTCGCTGTGCAGCACCCTGAGAAAACTTACACTTACACTTCCTCCTCACTGTGGAGGCGAGTGGTCAGGAATCCTCATCACGGCAGGATTGGGACTTTCTAACTCAACGTTCTTACAAGGCATGCCAGCATGCAGCCAATCATAACAGCAGATGTCTTTAATCCCCACCCAAACCCAGCAAAGCGATTACCAACTGACTGCTCATAAGCAGAGTGATTTAAAACAAAACATTTCTCGGTTACCCAATGGGAGCTGAGGCCATTTTGGCTCATTGGCTCTTGGAGCAGCCACAGTTCCTTGCTGGCCCATTGGTGGCACTGTGGGAAATAATGCAATGTTTTCGTAAATGGAAAAAAAAAGGCGAGAGAAAAAGTGAGCAGGCATCCCCAACAAGGCTCTTGAGAGGGAGAAAGCATCGGATGCCTTTACTGTGACTTCAAATGCCAGTTTAAAGCGAATGACTGGAATAAAAACAAAACCTTTGTGAAAGAAGAGTGCAGAGAGAGTAAGAGGGGAAATTACCAAAAGATGTCTTGGGACCTCCATTAACGCCTGTGTTTTTGGTCAGTCCTGGCTTGCTTATGTTGTGGTATACAACAGCTAGAAAGGAGATTGCGAAGGAAGAAACCAACATAAAATGCTTTCAAACATATCTCCACAGAAAAAAAAGCATTGAATGCAGTTTGACTCATTTAACACATGGACCAAAACACAGATTAAAGGAAAAAACATTCACCCAAAAATCATCAATCTGTGATGATTTACCCTTACTTATTTAAACAAGTGACCATGCAGCATACATTGACCAGGATTTGTCAAGCTACAAAAAAGGCTGTCATGGTTTAAAAATGACAAAATCACCCTAAAGGTACCTAAAAAAATGACTTAACCGTTTTAGCTTAATATAGAGACAATTATAAGTCATTTATAGATGTTCAATAAAGTGTAAACACTGCTCTGCTATCAAACCATTACTTTGTTTATTTCCAACTAGCCTAGCATAGCAACACTGCCTCAACCAATTGTGTAAGTTTGGGGTGGAGATATATGTTTGTTCGACCAATGGCATACTGTGGTCATTCGAAGCACAGAAATTATACAGTTCATCTTTAAATTTCATGAAGTTCCTCACACAAAGCTACTTGAATTCTTCAAATGGCCAAGAACTACTTGTCTTGATACATTTTTTTTAGTTGTCATTTTTAAAGTTTGACAGCCCTTTGTTACCATATGCTTTAATTGAATGGAAGAGAACAGTGTGATTTGGCCAAAATTATTTTTGATTTACAGAAGGAAGTAAGTCATGCAGATTTGAAATGACATGAGTGTGACATATAGGGCAGTTGATTGTCTTACCAGGTCGAAGTGGGAACAGACTGCTGTGGGTTCCAGCCTGTAAAAAGAGGGTTACACACATTGTTTTTCTTTCTCTCTTTAAAAAAAAGATGTATAGAGTGAAAGAACACAGAACAGCTTTGAGTCTTCATATCATGTAAAAGAGCTCTGTAATCAGGGTCTCTCCACCGTGTCTAAAGTGTTTCTGAAATGCCCTGACAGGCATGCATTATTTCCAGCCGCCACTCAGAAAATAAAGTCCATTACACACATACATATGCTCACAACTGGATTCTTAACTCAAGAGTTTGAGAATATGTGAGAAATAATTTGCTCGCAAGCATATTTCTTTGTTTTCACGACAGTTCAAAATCAGACCACGGTGGACAAGAGACTAGGAAAGGCAAGTCTGGCTAAGCATGGTGGGAGACCAGCTAAACTATTTTAGACAGGCAGGCCATACTTGTTTAAACTGGTTTCTTAATGGCCTTACCTGTTGGTTACTTATTACATATTAAGTTCTAAATAGTCTAAATTAGATCTTTTTTTGTCTCAGAATGTGAATATGTTTTGAATCAAATTAAATGGCAACATCAGAGAAACACTAAAAGTTGTGCATGGCATGTATTTTTCCCTGTTAAATTGTTGAGGATCCTCTATACTACAGTAAGCATAGCAAGTTCACATGAAATGACACTACATACCAAAGTCTTGACAATGGGTCGGTTGGGTTTGTAGTTTATCTGCATGTTTTTGTCTGAAAAGAAAATGGTATGATTATCTTTCGGGTTCCTCAGCCAAAATAAGTTTGAATCGATGTTTGGAGTCTCTATTACCTCCCATGTTGGTGTTGTGGATCACTGGTTTGCTCCACATTCCACTACGGTCATCTTTGTTGGATCGGACGCCGAATTCGTAGGGTGTGTTGGGCTTGAGGTTGTCGATTACAGTATCAGATGTGGGGCAGGTCTGATAGATCCACTTCCTGTTTCTTTCTCTATAGCGGATGGTGTAATGCCTGGTTCAAAAACACATCTGTTATTCAAGTATCCAGTAGACAAACAGATCAAGAGTCATTTCTACACCCTGGCATCGAATGATCATGAGGTCCCACAATTTTAACAAACTGGATTTCTATCACCATAGCTATGGTCAAGCTTTAAACAGAGGGGCTTATGTTTGGTGTATCAAGAGCATTGGTACTCGACTTTAGCTCCCAACTGTTTTGGTCCAGGTCAACATTTCCAATGGCCTTTCCAAAAGTCTCCCCTTAACCGAGAAAAAAAGTTCACATACTTCTGCATAATGAAAACCAGGGGGAGTTAGGGAGGCTGAGAGTATGTCAGTACGTCCCAAAAGTGCCTGTATCCTCAAAAAGCATTTAAACATGTAGACACACACCACACCTGCAGTGGCAGGGATCCATATACCACACTTTTTTTTCCTCCGTGTAGAAAAACATTGCACTCATTGAATGGTCTCTCGGTTACGCGACATAAATCCAGTCTCCTGTCAGTGCAGTGAAAACATTGAATAAAAACCTGCACTGCACTGTAAGGCTTCTGAGGATGGGACCCCTAAATACTGGAGAAAGGGTGCCATGATATTTCATTATCTTTCCCCCCATGTTTTTTTAGGTTAAATGGTCCCTAAATATGAAGTGAAGTAAATTAAGTTTTCCTCTGGGATTTAGGGCACTCATATGGAACATGTTGGTGGAAGAAAAGTAAAATCCAGATGTTCTGTGCGTAACTCACCCATCCTCCAAGCAGTCATTCATGATGTTTCCTTCATAGGGTGTCTTTAAGTAGGTTCCCCAGGACAGAAGCACAGATGTCGGCGTGACAGAATCGATCGCCAGATGAAGAGGTTTGTCCAGGTTCACCTTACCTGTTTTAAGCCCAGATTTATTCAATGTTACCAGAAGCTAGTGCTAACTGAAAGTCTTCAGAGGTTCCCACTGGTTCAATAGCACATCTGTTGCATATTTGTTCACTAAATATACCCTGCCATGGACTCTTTCGATATTTAATCCATTGCCAATACATTTCTTCTTCTTTTTTAAAATATATTTTGCATGCTACCTGTGCAGTGCTTCTTCACATCATTGGTTGGGATGGGCTGAACAGCTACCAGGTATTTGGGCTCAGCATCTGTGAAAGCAAGCATCTCAAGTTATTTAAGGGTTCAAACAAAACCATAAAAAGGGCAATTTCATGGTTCAATTTAAGTTATTTTCATGAACTTACAACGAACATGAAGGAAATAACCAAAAAACAAGAAAAAAAATGTAAAGGCTACAACACACATCAACAAAAGATTGACCCCTGAAGACTCCCATGACTGTGCGTGAATGACAGCAAGTCTCATAAAATCAGATAATTTGACCTTTTTTGAAAGAGGTTCCCAATCCTGGCCCTGGAGAACCACCAACATACATATTTTAGATGTCTCCATAATCAAACACACCAGATTAATTTCATCAGCTCATTAGTAAAGACTCCAAGACCTCAGATGTGCCTGTTAGATAAGAGAGACATCAAAAACGTGCAGTGTTGAGGGTTCACCAGGACCAAGATTGGGAACCACTGTTTTATGACATGGCAAGGTTAGTTTAGGTTGTAAAAAATACATTTACTTTGACAAATATATTTAAAATATATTTAAGATATTTAATCACTGAAAATAGGAAGAAAACGTTTTGTTTGTTATACCATGAGTCATTAAATTTCGTTTTTTTTTTTTTTTAATGGTGTTTGTTCTAATGACTTGTTACGTGTGATTTAAGATATTTTTAAGGGCCTAATCTGTATAAAGAACACTTATTTGTCACGGACCCACAATTCAGAAAAATTCTGGTAGACTTTTGTTTAGTAAAATGTCTTGAGATGTTTAATGTGAAGCTTTTCACATGGTTTATAGCTCTGTGATGACAAAGGTTTGCTGAACATCCGTGTTTCCACTGTAACAGAATTAAACAGCACATTTGCCAAAATTGTATTTGTTGGGGTGATAAGTTTGTTAATTATGCCTCTCTAATAGCTATGAATATGTACACAGGAAAACTCATTTAGACAAAAAGCCCATTAGACTGATAAAAAATGGGTCATTACCAAAGTCCATAACAATCTGGACATTTATGAGTGAATGTGCATGTGGCATGTCCAGTTGGGAAGACTCCAATAACTGTTTTCGCCTTTCGACCATCTGTTTTGCACGTGTATCGTATTGAAATCTCAGCACACACTGTAAATTCAAGGGAAATGATCCTCCAGCCTGCAGCCAATATTGAATAATGATATGACTGTGTTTTCCTCTGTTGAATTGTGTAGGTAAAGAAGCCAAAAACTCAGAGGCCCTTCCTTTTGGTACAAACAATGCCTTGCTTCTGGATAAGCGTCAAGCGTGTAAGCGTCAATGCGTAATTATTTTTATGCTTGCGTCAGTGCTTTCCATTGAGTTCAAAGGGCTCGACTTCAAGGTTGAGACCTTGTCCACTTTAATCTTACATGATGTTTGCCATCAACACTAGTGACCAGAATGGTAAAAATGTAAAAATAAGAGACTTGGGCATGAAAAATTAACCATACAATATTGGCCAATACCAAATTTAAAAAAATCTCTAACCAAGAACCAATATAGTACCGATAAACCCACAAGCAACTGCGCTCTGTTATTTCTGCACAAGTAAAATGAAGCACCAGTTGTAAAAACTAACATTAGCTTTAGGTTACCTATGACCTGACCTTAACCTCCTCAGAGTGAAATTCGGAGTTGTAGCTCCTTTGAGAGTGATGATGAATGGACAACAGGAAGTTATTTTACAGAAAAACATAAATGTGGTTAGTGTTGCTGGGAGTAATATGTGACCTTTTTACCTTGTCAGGCATGATGTGTGGCTTTTTGGTGATGACAAATACAGCGGTTACCAAACCTTTAACAAATAGAATTAATTTGGGGTTCAATTACAGTTTGTGTTTTCAAATAATGGAAGAGTTGGCGCAAACATAGGTGTGCAAATCAAGACGGTGGTTTCGATGGATCAAGGAATCAGCGTTTGTGGTTACTCCTCCATTCCCATGCTAACCCACAAAACAACATTAGTGATTGTTTTGTGAGCTTCCTTCGGGGCTCTTAAGCGAAATAACAGCTGCCTGTGGTTAAACTCGAACTTACCAATCTCGGTCTCATAGGGTTCCCCGTTTTCTGGAAGTTGAATGAACTGCTTGGAGAACATGCTGGAACCATAGCCTAAGATGTAGCCTTCAAGTTTGACATCAGGGTTGGGTCGAACAAACTTCAGAACTATGGTATCCCCAGTGGCGTTGATTCGAACCTTCATATTCTGTCTTCTTACTGTGAAAAGGAAAATATAGTGTTTGAAATACTTTTAATTGGCTTAAGAAACCATGCTGCAGCTCTTCAAATGTTCTGGGTTTCTATGTTTGACATTCAATGGCAGTAAAGAGGAACTGCACAAAAAGAGTGACTTTCAGAACACCGCAATGAATAAATGATTAATTACTTAAAGAGTAAAGAGTAAGACTTTATGTTTCCCACGTGTTAGATGGGGTTTGTGAATTTATGGGGTTTATTGATTTATGAGGCCAAAGGGGAATGGAGGAGCATTCTTCTGAGGAGTGCAAAAGTGTGTGCCATGAAAATCATCATTGAGGTAAATCAAGGACAATGGTTTTCACAGTTGAGCTCCTCATCACTTCCCTCAAAGCACAGTAGCATATGGACCTCCAATATTACACCCTAGTTACGCAGCATTACATTTAGAGGAATTATGAGTCTTTGAGGCTTTGTACAGTTTCGGGAATTTGACACAGACACACATTTAAAGTGGTCTGATCATTATCTTTTCAATCATGTGCCAAGCAATTCATTGTAAATTACCTCCTTTTATACCAGCGTCGTCTTTCACTGCCATTACATTGGATAATTTGCAGCATGGAAAATGTCTTGAGTCAGTTTCAGCCCCATTCTAAATCCAATAAGCCACTAGGCTGAGTGGAGATTTTTCCGCTTCCACCTTTTTCCCATCAATCAGAACTGTTTAACGATTACGCTGAGTTAAAGAGGCCACGGAATGTCCTCCTTAAACTGATTTAAACTGGTTGGTCTGAGCCATTGGAAAGTGATGTGTGTATTTAGCTTTATAAGTAATTGCAAGCGTGGCAGGTAAAGCTAACCGCCCCTATCTGTCAAAGTCATGATGAAGCACCACTTTAATCAAAGCTGTTATTAGTTAGGCTTATCAAATTCTGTCATTATATACTCACCAAGCTAAAATCATTTGATGTCTTCAGAGAAAAATATTTGATATTTTGAAAAACCTTCATGCAAGTCTTTTCCAAACAGCAACAATACCCATTGACCACCAAAAAAGCACCATCAAAGATTTTGTATTAGAAAGTTAAGTCTTTTAGTGAGATGATCATTCAAGAACTGCTGTGACCAGATCGATGAGTCAATGAGTTGAATGCAAAAACTGGATCAGTGAACAAATTGTTCTTTGGATGAACAAGATCATTCACAAACAATTCATTCTGACTTGTGAACTGGAACAACAAGTGTTCTGAAAACAGTGAGTGTTGACTCAAAAAACAAAAAAAAAACCAACAAAAAAAATGAATTCATTGATCCAGTTCTTCAGTTCAACTCAACTGATTCAGCTCAAGCTAAATCAGTTGATTCAGCTGTTAACTCAAGCGACTCTTGAGTTAACAGCTCACCAGAGGGGATCTGTTGTTTTTGGATGTTAATGGTCATGGATTTCATTGCTTGAAAATGAGCTGCATGAAGATTCTTATTGTATGCTATTACTTTTTGTGTTTGAAGAAAAAATAGCAACATGCGAGTCAGGAAAGATTTAAAGGTGTGTAAATAATGACAGAACTGTCTATGGAGACGCCTTTCAAATCCCCCTATATTGAAGCATAGACATGGAAAGCCGACAGACTAATTCAGTAACTCGTCTTCTTAATCTTTTGAAATGACTTAAACAAACAGAAAAAAGGAAGTGTGTGTGGTCAGGGAAGCTGCTGGATTTGTACAAGGGAAACAAACCACTAAATCACTGGGATCATTGTAAAATAAACTCGTCAGTGAAAAGCACTTGGAAATGAACTCTACTTTAGGTGTTCCCTGCCATTACAACAATGTACCGTATCACTTTGATTAAGTATAATTAACAGGCAGGTGCAGTCTTGTTTCTTCATCTATTCATTCAGGTGTCTTTTTCAATTCCTATACCATGTCAATGTAGCTTTAGACTGGGGCCAAGTTTCTGAGTCATGGATAGGCTTGACATTTGTGGTAGAGTGGTATTATTGGTTTACCTGTTCTCACCAGCTTGTCACCACAAATGCTTTAAAAGCTGTAGCTGAGGGATTTTTTACTTTCCCAACATTTAATAGTTTTACATCTGACAACTATTGTAAAAAGCCCCTTTGCAGTTACAAGAGTTTTACCCTTCCAGTGGAGGAGGGCTTTGACCTCTGTGGTCAAGGGCAAGGAAAACACAAATAATATATATATATATATATATATGTATATATATATATATATTAGGGAAATCATGCTGGTCAAATCTGGTGGTTTTATTTATTTATTTATTTATTTATTATTATTTTTATCATTTTAAATATTTTAATTTAAATAATATTTTATTCATTATACATTCCTATTTAAGTGCCCAATTGTAAGTAACTAAATTAGATTATGCATGTTCTAATTTCTCATTAAAGGTGCATTAGCACTAAGTAAATTAATGTAATGTCAAATAAAAAATAGTTAATCAATACTGGAAAAAACAACAACATTTTGTCTTAAGGGAAAACAAAGGCCAACAAGCCAAAGTCTTATATTACATTTTAACTTCAAGAAAAACATGTCCTTTCCCTAAAGGATTCAAAAACTCGAGTAATAATAGGTTTTTAGCCAAGTCACGTTGTGCAATTCACTCTGCAAAGTAAATAAAATTATCACTAAATTATCGGATTGCACATGGATGAAAAAGAAAATGTATTTGATGTTGTATCTTAAAAATCCAGAAACGCAGAGGGTGGGCAAATAGCAAAGATATGTAGGGGAAGCAAAGGGGGAAGGTATATCTCATTTGACACCACTGACAAGCGTAATCATGCATGCTCTTTCCTGGCGCTGATGTTGAATGATTTCCAGACTCAGACTGATCAGCCCCCATCCAGAGCCCTGCCCCAAGCTGTGTTCCGTCAGATACGGTTCGTTTTTAGCTTGTGCATGAATACGGTCCAGTTTTTATCGGATGTCTGGCACTTGTTCCACTTGAAACATAATTTACAAACACACTGATTTTCAGAAGGGTCAGTTTGATTCACAGCATTCTTCCTGGACTGAAGCCATACTACACAAAGCACTTGCCAAGTCTGCATTTAAAATCAGTTCACTTTATCAAATCAAGGTATTTCATTAGTTTTTTCATCATGTTCATAACTTTAAATGAGCAATTAGTTCATCTCAAAGAGCTAAAATTCAATTGGGTCCAAACATTTTTGTAAATATCTCCATACAATTTTAATTTGTATTCTTATTCTTCAAAGTATCTTAATTTGCAGAAAAAAGAAAGCCATGCACTAATGAAATTCCATGAGGTTGAGCAAATGATGACAGATTTTGTTTTTGGGTGAACTCTTCCTTTAAGTCAGCACTTTTCATGGAAAATTCTGAAATCTGGTCCTTATGTAGAACTCCAGGCTCTTGCGCATCATATTACAGGACAAACATTACCCAAATATCCAAGGAGATGATTTAAAAAATGGCACTAAACTTCAGAAGAAGCAAATCACCTGAGGGCGTGAAGGGAGTGTAAATCTACTGTTTTTCCCAGACTTCAGCAAATCTTTTGTCTTTCAGGCACATTTACAACAATTCTGATCTCTGCACTCAACATCTGCTCTCCTCTCCCTTTCACCCCCAAGTCCTTTCATCCTCTTTTTCTGACTTTTCTGAGGTGCTCACTTACACCTCACTTACACCTTAAACTTACACTTACAGACGTTTTGATATAACCACAACCAGTATTAGTAGCTTATAGATGACCCTTGATTGCTTACACCACTCCCAAGCACACGCTCATTCAAAATTCAATATTTTTTCTCCCTGATAGTGTTTGTCTTCGGTTCTCAGGGTGCATTGTGAAGTTCCAGCGCTTGCTTTTACAGTACAGCTGTCTGCACATGACTTGTTAAGCCATCTTTGCCCTGCGGCAATTTGAAGTACAGTAACAAGTAGAAGCTACGTCTGAGCCGGGGGCGAACATGCAGACATCTCAGACTGCTGTTTCCTTTTAAGGTGTCAATTATCAGTCTATTCCATCCATGCTTAAAAAAAACATCTAAAGCTAGCCTAAGAGGGTTTGCTGGTTTTAACTGGATTTAGATGGTCTAGAAGGGCTCTCAGCCTGGTCATGATTGTCTTACCTAGTATAGCTGGTATCCCAGCCTGACCAAGCTGTTAAGCTCTTTTTTGGAAGTGGAACTAGCTGAAAAGTGCCCCAAACTACTGTAAAACCAGCAAACCAGACCAGCCTGACAAGATAAGTGTGTTTCTTTTCAGCAGGGATGAGATGATTCATTTTCAATGTGTCTTCACACTTGTTGAACTCAGCCCCACCCGGTAATTTAAATTCTGTCTTTTTGTCAAGTCAACATCCATAAGGAAACAATGTTGGCCAACGAAATATAAACACAGAGCGCTGCTGGGCTGATTAACTAGCTGTGCTGAATGATGCTTGGTACAAGAGACAGGGCACTGAGCCAGCGCAGACATTCCTCCCCTCCGGAGATGGAGGTGGTTTTTAATAGCTGATAAACGAGTGCTGATAGTGAACCGAGAGCTTGTATTACTAATGCTGTAGCTAATCTGTGCACCCAGGGACGCGGGAAGCTAGAGATCTTGCAACGATATACACTACATATGCACATACACCTATGGCACTGAGGAGGCTGGTGCTGGAACATACACACAAAATGCACTATGAATAGGATGCTAAGGTGCAATATATTCATTCAACAAGCCCTTGAACACGCAATCAGGTGCTATCATGGAATATATACACACACGAACACATGCAAAAACAACAACAACAACAAAAACATTGATTTTGGCCAGCTGCACACACCATGAGGTAACCATTATCGCTCTACTGTTTCAAATTTTAGCCTATAAAAATCAAATGTCATTTTCCAGCCGACAAAGACAAAAAATCAAAGTGCCTGGCTGGTTTCTGAAGCTGGATTCTGGACAATTGCACATGCCTCATTTTCCAGCACCCTTCAGGCTCCAACTTCATTTTTTTCCCCTTTGCACAGTTTGGCTTCACCCCCAACTGTAATCATGCTGCATATAATTCCCCTAATAATCTGCTCAATGTATGCCCAAATGCACCTGCAAGTGCAAAATGCATTGCATGTTCTTAAAAATGAATGAAAATTAAAACAATGACTGGTTCAGGGCATCTTGCAATGAAAATGAACCTTCTCCTGCTTAAAGCTCAACACCTGCAGCTCCACAAAACATCTTTTTAGCATCAAATTACAATCCCAATTTCACAAGAACTACTTTAGAAATGCATGATATTCTGAAACACAAACAGGTGCATCATAAAATCACAGTGATCACCAAAACACATGAGTGCCCCATGCTGCAGGACATGGCACTGTGAATATGTGGCACCGTTGTGCTGAACTTGCCTCTGACTCTTTGTGCTGAGCTGCATGCAAGGAGGAGAATTCCTGCGAGTGTCAGAAGGAAGCCCAAGTGAAGGACAGTGCTGCCTGCCATGGTGCTCTGCTCCAATTGAGAAGGGATGCTGCCCGATTTCTCTAAGACTGCTGCTTCTGGTTCTTTTGCTGGTGCTGGTGTCAGGTCAGGACTTCTTGAGCTCACCGTGTGCCTCTGCTGAGTGATAGACAATGTGAGGAGTCCTCCAGGATGTATAGTGACCAGGGAGGGAGGAGATTGGTGATGCGTGACTCAATCACACCCACCCTCACCAATCCCTACACACACACACACACACACACACACATTTGTGGGGGGTGAGCATGGCTTTCATTTACTGGTCTCACTCAGCCACACACTCTCTCACTTTTTCTTTCATCAAGGATTTTTCCCTGCAGCTTGTGTGTTTGTGGGTGTGCAAGTCTGTGCTTGTGTCAGAGTGTTCTCTCTAAAATCTGATTGGACCTAGTACACGGACTTGGGACACCCCTACAATGGCAAACAGCCCAAAGGGATTCTGAGTTCCAGGAGGACAATAAATGATAAAGTACACAAACAGGACATTAGATGGACAGAAAGATGGCATAAACTTCCCTTTCTTCAGTAATATGACTTAAATATAGTATCCCTCTATTTCATCATCACGGACAGAAGCACTTGTATATCTGTGCCCATTACTAACCACTGTACATTACGTCTTGTCTAGAAGGGCATCTAGCCACACGTTCTCTGCCAAGTAACCTCTCCTCTAGGGACATAGGCAAAAATTTAGGAGGTGGGGGTAGTAGGTAGGTGGAAAGTGATTATAATAACAAGTACTTCCAACACGTGCCACTGCATGCGACATGTAAAGGGAAGCACTCGCTCCAGTGAGCCTCGTCTTACCCACAGGATGTGAACAAAGACATATTCATGAATCAAGCCGCCCAAAAATTTTGCAACTACAGTCTAGCATGTGTCTCCTACTAAATTATCAGCACCGAGCACCATAAAACAAGAGCTCTACTCCAGAACGTCCCGTGCTACGAGACGAGTTATTTAATGAGCATTACAAGCAAAACAAACCCAAAAGAAAAAAGAACAATTTGGAAAACCACTCCCCATCATGACTCAAACAAAGCGTCACTCGTTTGCAGCTGTGATCATGTCTACAGCTGCTTGCTGTACCGACACAACAGTTTACAACCAAGTGAGTTGCCAGAATCAACTTCTACAGGCCATGTGATGTCTTTGGCTAGACCTTTAACCCTACATACGTATATATAAATATGGTTTCTACAGCTGGTACCACTCTGAGTCTCTGTGATTGCCTTGTAAACTCTTAATGAGTTACTTCAAAAGACAGAGCTGGATAGTGCTGAGACTTGGACAAATTAGAGAAGACTTGTAGACCAGAATCAGGTCATTACGTCTTTGTTTTTCATACCTGAAAACATGTTGACCTGTAACCCTTCCTAGGGACATGCCTTAAATTGTTATGCTGCCATTTAATGGCCTAACAATCACCCTGAGGTCAAGCAACTCACCTTTCAACTGAGCGATGGATTTTGCAGTGTTTTAGTTTTAATTATGGTATGCCAACATCTCTAGGTTATACAGTTCATTTGTAAGGATACGTGTCTATACTAACAGAAGAACACACACTTTATTTTTTATTTAGTTAACCTTTATTTAACCAGGCAAGTTTCTTTAAGAAAAAGTTATTATTTTCAATAACAGCCTGGAAGGAGAATTAATGTTTCCTGGGAAACATACAAACATGTATTACAACATATATATATATAAAAAAAAAAACTCAGTTAAAACATTTACAGGTCGAGATCAGAGCATTTACTAGTAATTTTTTAAATGCACATACTGAAATAATTGTTTGGAATTTCAATAACTTTTGTAGCATATTCCAATCGGAACGACCATAAATAGCGTTCTTACTATGAATAGCCAAGGAAATATAATTAGATGATCTAGTTGTATATATTAAAATTAGGCTTTAGCAACTGATGAAGATATTCAGGTAATAAGCCCTTTAAACTTTATAAATAAAAATATACCACTGAATTTCCCGTCTTGTATGCAATGATGTCCAATTCAAAAGGGAGTATAATTCGCAATGATGCGTTCTGTAAGGTGCATTAGTAATCAATCTGGTAACACTTTATTACGATAGTCCGAAATAAACAGTAAGTAACTTTGCAACTACATGTCAACTAGCAGTCATTAGATTATTAGTAGACTGTCTGCTTAATATCTTCTAACACTTTATTTAGATTTGGTCCACAACATACTTGCAAAGTTTATCATAGTCAGAATGTTGTATGTCAACTTATTCTACTAACCCTAAACTTACCCTACTGAGAGTTAGTAGACATGTAGTTACAAATTAATGAGAATTAGTTGACATGTAGTTACAAAGATACTTATAGCTAGTAAAATGTCTAAAGTGGACTATCAAAATAAATCAATCTAATTTCTGCTCCAGAACACCTTTACATGCATTTCTATATATCACATCACCATAATCAAACAAGGGCAAAACAGTAGTTTAAACAAGATAATTCTTGGCTGATGTGGTAAACAGATCTATGTCGAAGTAAAAAAACTAAGTCTAGATTTGACTTTCTTCTGGAGATTAGTTATGTGTTTAGTAAAAGTCAAGGAGCTATCAAACCAGATTACGAGATATGTATATGAAGATATTATCTAAGTTTTTGCCCCATCCAAAGTTATAATGTATGTATTATTTGTTAACATTTGCATTAAGTGACATGAAAGAAAAAAACAGGAGTAATTAAAATAATTAGCATTCTATTGTAAAAACTGGATGGACTAAAGGAGAGTATACGTTGGGATTACCTAAATAGGTTTCAGTGCATGAGAACAATTTGCTGTCGTATACATTCAATGTATTAATACTCATAGCAATATTCAGAAAATAATGTTTTTCAGAGCACATAGAAGAAAACGACCTAGTTACATACCCAGAACCTGGGTATGTAACCCAGGTTCCCTAAGGGAACGAGAGCTGCGTCCGAAGACGCTATGGGAACGCTCTCAGCGTCATTCCGCTCTGAATATCGTATGTAATCAGTCCAATAGAAGGGCGAAGCGTCACGGGCGGGGTGACGTCACGACCAGGAAGTATATAAGCACATGAGGCGGCGCCCGCGTTAGTGTGAAGTGTGAAGTGTGAAGTGACATACTGCCAAGTATGGTGACCCATACTCGGAATTCGTGCTCTGCATTTAACCCATCCAACGTGCACACACATAGGAGTGAACACACACACACCGTGAACACACACCCGGAGCAGTGGGCAGCCATTTATGCTGCGGCGCCCGGGGAGCAGTTGGTGGTTCGGTGCCTTGCTCAAGGGCACCTCAGTCGTGGTATTGAGGGTGGAGAGAGCGCTGGACATTCACTCCCCCCACCTACAATTCCTGCCGGCCGGGGACTCGAACCCGCAACCTTTGGATTACAAGTCCGACTCTCTAACCATTAGGCCACGACTTCCCCAGTTAGCTCCATGTCATGAAGCAAGCGCTGGCAGGGATGCCGGAAGTATGGCTGCGAGACGCAGCTCTCGTTCCCTTAGGGAACCTGGGTTACATACGTAACCTAGGTCGTTCCCTTTCAGGAACGTCGAGCTGCGTCCGAAGACGCTATGGGAACGCTATACCAACGCCTCCATACTGACAAGTCCCTGTTTGTGTCAGGACAAGAGGACAGAGGAGCCCGGAGTGGCTCGGACATCAAGGTTGTAAAACCTCGCAAAGGTCAGGGGCGTGGACCATCCCGCAGCGTCGCAGATGTCCCGTATTGGGACACCTGCCCAAAGGGCCTTTGAGGCCGCCATACCTCTAGTTGAGTGCGCTCTGACTCCCAGCAGAGGCCTCGTAAGCAAGGTTAACAGCATCCACAATCCACCTACTAAGAGTGGGCTTCGTAGCAGGAAGACCCCTCTTAGGCGGACCATAGCATACCAGCAACTGGTCCGTCTTTCTCCACAGGGCAGCTCTGTGGATGTATGCGCCCAGTGCTCGCACTGGGCACACACAGTGGTGCTTCTCCTGGTCAGGCTCTCTGAAGGGAGGAGGACAGAAGGCCTGCAGTACGACCGGCTGTGGTATGACTGTCGGGACTTTAGGAAGATACCCCGGACGGGGGTAGAGAAATACTTTCGCCATGCCGGGCGCAAAGTCAATGTGAGAATGGGCCGAAGAAAGAGCCTGAAGGTCCCCCACCCTCCTCAGAGAGGTGATGGCCAACAGGAAGACAGTCTTAATAGTGAGGAGTCTATCAGTTATCTCCTCAAGAGGCTCGAACGGCGCCCTACTCAGAGCCTCCAATACCACAGCCAAGTCCCACATAGGGACTCGTGGTCGCACCGGAGGCCTCAGCCTCAGTGCACCGCGGAGGAAACGTATCACCAGGGGTTGTCTGCCCACTGACTGGCCATCGATAAGGGCGTGGTATGACGAAATAGCAGCCACGTAGACCTTAACCGTGGAGTGGGTTAACCCTGCGGAGAACCGGGCCTGCAGGAACTCCAGCACTGTACCAACTGGCAGTTAACTGGGTCAAATTGGCGGTCTCCGCACCAGGAAGTGAAGAGTTTCCACTTCAGGGCATACAGTTTCCTCGTAGAGGGAGCTCTGGATTGAAGGAGGGTCTCAACAACCTCAGTTGACAGACCGGAAGCTACGAGTTGCGCCCCCTCAGAGGCCATACCCACAGCTTCCATAGCTCCGGGCTGGGGTGCACAATGGTGCCCCCTGCCTGTGAGAGGAGATCTGTTCTGACAGGCACCGGCCACGGGGTGCCGTCGAGAAGAGCAATCAGGTCCGAGAACCATACTCGGCCCGGCCAGAACAGTGCTACTAGCAGTAGACTGACCACGTCCCGGCGCACTCTCTCCAGAACTCGGGGGGAAGGCGTACAGACGCAGCCTCGGCCACGTCTGTACCATAGCATCCAGACCCAGCGGGGCTGGCGGAGCTAGAGAGAACCAGAGGGGACATTGCGCTGACTCTCGAGTGGCGAAGAGGTCCACCTGTGCCTGGCCAAAGACCTTCCAGATCTGCTTCACCACCTCTGGGTGAAGCATCCATTCCCCGGGCCTCAGCCCCTGCCTCGACAGAACGTCTGCTCCCAGATTGAGATGCCCAGGGATGTGAATAGCTGTCAAGGATAGGAGCTTGCCCTGGGCCCACACCAGGATCTGGCGCGCCAGCTTGTACAAGGGGCGCGACCTCAGACATCCTTGGTGGTTGATATAAGAGACTACTGCCGTGCCGTCGGTGCACACCAGCACATGGCGGTCTCTTAGGTCCGGGAGGAAATGCTTGAGTGCACGGAACACAGCTAGGATCTCTAGCAGGTTGATATGCCACGACTGGTGGCGTCGACTCCACAGACCACGGGCAGGGTGGCCACTCATGACCGCACCCCAACCGGTGAGGGATGCGTCCGTCGCTAGCGAGACACGGCGACACGGAGCTCCCAGCACCGGGCCCTGAATCAAGAACTGAGGATCTCTCCACATGTCTAAGGCACGGACACCACGGCGTGACACTTTGACAGCGCGGAGCGAGTCTCCCCTCAAGGAGACCCCCCTGTTCTTGAGCCACCACTGTAGGGCCCTCATGTACAGCAGGCCAGAAGGAATCACGCTGGACGCTGCTGCCATAAGCCCTAGCAGCCTCTGAAACTGCCTGACAGTGAATGGCTGGCCTTGACGCACTCTCTTGACTGCCGTGAGAATCGACTCGATCCGAGCAGGGGTCAGCCACGCCTGCATCGTGGTCGAATCCCACACCACGCCTAGATAAGTGGTTCTCTGAACTGGAGACAGCACACTTTTCTTGGCGTTGAGTCTCAACCCCAACTCTCTCATGTGGGCGAGAACGACATCTCGATGCCGAACTGCCAACTGCTCTGTCTGAGCGAGAATCAACCAATCGTCGATGTAGTTGAGTATGCGGATGCCCTGCAGTCGCAACGGGACCAGTGCCGCATCCACACACTTGGTGAAAGTGCGGGGTGAGAGTGCTAGGCCGAAAGGAAGAACCCGATACTGATACGCTTTGCCCCCGAAAGCGAACCTCAGGAACTTCCTGTGAGAGGGAAGGATGGATATATGGAAATAGGCATCTTTGAGATCTATCGAGACAAACCAGTCCTCGGACCTGATCTGAGATATAATCTGCCTGACTGTAAGCATCTTGAACTTCAGCTTTCTGACTGAGCGGTTCAGAGCTCGCAGATCCAATATGGGCCTCAGCCCCCCATCCTTCTTTGGAACAATGAAGTATCGGCTGTAGAAGCCGGCGCGAGTCTCGTGAGGAGGAACCAACTCGTTGGCTTCCTTCCTCACTAAATTATCGACTTCTTGTTCCAGAACCAGAGCCTGCTCGGGGCGGACCGTAGTCACGCAAACCCCGTTGAACGGCGGAGGTGGCCCATCGAACTGGATGGAATAACCACGCTCTACCGTCCGCAGGACCCAAAGAGACACATCTGGCAGCCGCTGCCAGGCCGCCAGATGATCTACTAAGGGAATCAGTCTCTCGAGACTGACCTCTGGTGTTAGAGATATGGCCAGACCACTGTCTTGCTGCGGCTCTCCGGAGGAAGACGCGGTCTCTGGCGCTTGAGGCGAGTTTCTCAGGCCCGCAGTCAGAACCGGCAGGGAACTCTGAGAACAGCACTCGCTGGGACCTACTGTGCCCTGGAACTGCAGGGTTGACAGACAGATCCCCGGAGGGCACCGAGGGGAGACGGTCACCGGGTACCGCGGTGTAAGCCGCTCCACCCCAGTAGGGGCCGCCCTCCGAAGTCCTGGACCACGCCCATCAGGACTTGTGTGCCGAGGACCTCCTAGCCATAAGGGTATCCCGAAGATCAGCCTTCGGCTTAGAGGTACTCGGCGCAGAGCGCCGCCGCACTCGGCTCCGCCGCGGGGGAGCACGAGTGGCCACGCTCTGCTTCTGCGCAGCCCGGTACGAGGAGCTGGTATGCGGAGGGGACTGCTCCCGCCCAGCAGTCCCCCGAGTTAGAGATCGGCGAGGGAGAAACCGCTGAAACGCCTCCGCCTGCTTACGAGCCTCCTGAAATCTGTCGACGACCAAGCTGACTGCGTCGCCGAACAGACCAGAAGGCTGAAGCGGGGCTGAAGCGACTCCTTGGTAGCGCGGAGGGCAAGATCAGCGGTCTTCCTCAGCTCAGAAATATCTTCTGGCCTAACCTCGCCGCCCTCATCTAACTCTCTCAGCAGTTCGGCCTGGTACGCCTGTAACACCGCCATGGTGTGCAGACACGCACCGGCCTGGCCTGCTGCCGCATACCCCCTGCCCACTAAGGATGAAGTCGTGCGCAGAGGCTTAGTAGGCAGGGTAGGAGCCTTCAAGGACGACGCCGTGAGCGGGGACAGATAGCTCGCAAGCGTCCGTTCAACCCGCGGCATCGTCCTGTACCCGCACGCGTCCAGGTCCCGCACATTGCCATAATAATATGATGCGGGAACGAACGGGAGGGACGAGAACGGTCTCGACCACGATCTCGACACCTCAGCGTGGAGATCGGGGAAAAATGGAAGGCTCCTGCGGTGAGGTGGTTGCCGCGAGCGCAGAAAACGCTCATCTAATAGACTTGGCTGCGGCTTTGTTGATTTTTCGGGGGGCCAACTGATGTCAAGCTTGGCCACTGCCCTAGTAACCACCTCTAAAAGCTCCTCGTACTGGGGTGTGGGCGGCGAACCCTCGTCGGCGCTCGACGCCTCAGCCTCCTCAGAGGACGAGAGACGGAGCTCCGAGCCCTCGTCTCGAGAGGAAGGAACCGCTCCCTCAAGAGACGGGGCACCAGATCTGGCGGTTACGGGAGGAGATAGGAAAATTCCGTCTCACTCTCGTCCGCCAAATCAGCCTGTGAACCCCACGAGTGCAGCCGCCGCTCTGCTTCGGCAAAAGCGGGGCCAGCACCGCGTGGGACGCTCACAAAGGCTCCCTTCTCAAAGAGAGCCCTCCGGGTGCGGAGTGTGCGCAGCGAGAGCCGCTCACAGTGCGGGCAAACAGCTCCCTCGAGAGCCGCTGCCGCATGCTCCGCACCCAGGCAGACCACGCACAGATCATGTGTGTCCTCACCCGTAATGTAGCGCGGGCAAGGACTAACACACAACCTATAACGTGATCTGAGATCACCCCCTGCCTTGGTCTTAGCTTTAGGCATTCTTGTCACTTTCACTCGGGACAAACAACAGTAAATAAGACTCACAAGACAGATTGGACTGACACACACACAGAGCGCTTGCTGAATGACAGAAAGCTAACGCGGGCGCCGCCTCACGTGCTTATATACTTCCTGGTCGTGACGTCACCCCGCCCGTGACGCTTCGCCCTTCTATTGGACTGATTACATACGATATTCAGAGCGGAATGACGCTGAGAGCGTTCCCATAGCGTCTTCGGACACAGCTCGACGTTCCTGAAAGGGAACCCAGATATAGCTAACAAAACTGAACAAACCAAAAGGCATATCATTTTATATGGGGTGATATGTAAGATCATTATAGCTAAATTAATGGTTAGCCACAAACACACTAAACACAACAACCATATACGGTATCTCGAAAGTATGTTCTTTTAAACAGATTCAACAAAAGTCGATGGAAATCTGTCAAACCCCGGTTGTGTTCCATATCTAAGCCGACCGCCAGAGACACAGAATGGAAGAGACAGAGAACACAGACCTGGTAAACTGATCATACTCCAATCGCCGGCCAAACACCAGGGTCACAGGACAGAAGCAGCAGGAAGCGCAAGCCCGGGAGTTCAGTCGAACTCCATGTGCCGGCCAAACACCAGAGACACAGGGCAGAAGGAGCAGGAAGCGCAAGCCCGGCAGCTCAATCAAATTCCATGCCCCGGCCAAACACCAGCGACACAGGACGGAAGGAGCAGGATGCACAAGCCTGGCAGCTCAGTTGAACTCCATTTGCCAGCCAAACACCAGCGACACAGGACGGAAGGAGCAGGAAGCGCAAGCCTGGCAGCTCAGTCGAAGTCCACCCGTTGGCCAAACACCAGCGACACAGGACGGAAGAAGCAGGATGCACAAGCCCGGCAGCTCAGTCGAACTCCACGCATTGGCCAAACACTAGTGACACAGGACGGAAGGAGCAGGAAACGCAAGCTTTGGAGCTCAGTTGAACTCCACTCATTGACCAAACACCAGTGACACAGGACGGAAGGAGCAAGAAACGCAAGCCCGGGACCTCAGTCGAAGACCACGTGCCGGCCAAACACCAGTGACACAGGACAGAAGGAGCAGGAAGCGCAAGCCTGGCAGTTCAGTCGAACTCCATGTGCCAGCCAAACACCAGCGACACAGGATGGATAGAGCAAGAAGCGCAAGCCCGGGAGCTCAGTCGAACTCCACATGCTAACCAAACACCAGCGACACAGGACGGAAGAAGCAGGAAGCGCATGTCCGGCAGCTCAGTCGAACTCCACGCACCGGCCAAACACCAGCGACACAGGACGGAAAGAGCAGGAAGCACAAGCCTGGCAGCTCAGTCGAACTCCACGCACCGGCCAAACACCAGCGACACAGGACGGAAAGAGCAGGAAGCACAAGCCTGGCAGCTCAGTCGAACTCCACGCACTGGCCAAACACCAGCGACACAGGATGGATGGAGTGGTGACACAAGATGGAAGAAGCAGGAAGCGCATGCCCAGCAGCTCAGTCGAACTCCATGCGTCGGTCAAACACCAGCGATACACACATATGACACACAATCTGCTCATGGCTTCTCCTGCTACATATCAAAATGATGAGTGTTGAAACTAAAGGAAAGACATGACAGGCTCCATGCAGTGCGTCATAGAAATCACAGCTTATATAACAGCTTCACCATGTCTGGCCTGCAAATCGAACCTTTTAGAAGGGAAAATCCTTCTTAGCCTTACAATGCAGCCATTGTCTTTTAGCCTTGAGCAAATGGCATCAGTTGGAGGAGTGTGACGAGGATCTATGAAATTTTTCTAAAAAGGAAACAAACATTTAAAGCCTCCCCTCCAGCTCCCCCTGCTATACATATATAACGGATTATATAAATGAGATGTTCCATGACTTACCTGTCAGGTTGAATTGCCTTCCTCACAGGTATCACTGACACAGGCCGTATTAATATTTCTCAGGTTTGGGCTTGTTCCATTGTATTCCACATGGACGAGAAGTTAAAGCTGGGTTTGCTCTAAACGTCTGAACTGCATGGCTTATATTACGGCAAAAATGGCCAATGAAAATGTCACATCACGTTAATGGCACATTTCTGATTCTAAACTTTATTCTGACATTCGGTTTGCACACATCAAGCAGTTTCTAGGATTTCAAAGCCTGTTTGATATGTGTGCATAGAAGCATTGTTAGTCCCATCTGTGAAACATTTAATGCTAAAATGAAGCCCAGCTCAAAGTGGCTCTGAATTACCACAGCAAACGTTCAACAACATTCGCTGTTGACTTTCAACAAACTCCAGACGCTTGATTTTCCAGTAGATGTGTTCAAATAGAGAAAATAGAAGTTTCAGAACTGACTTTTAAATGCTAAATACTAAAATGTTTCTTTTTTTGGTTACACTTTTGATTTGACTGGGAAATTTTTTACTGTATACTGGTGCAAATAGTAAATTCAACCACTGATGTCAAAACAGGAAACGTTTTGCTTTTATGATCTGGAATGGTTTTAATGTGCGTGTTTGACTTTTTAAAACCGAAACCCCTCTGAAATTCCCTGCTGAGTCACATGAAACATAATTTCTTACCCATCATCCTCATTTTCTGAGAAAAAAACACTTACCTGTTTTGTAACATCCATTCATCATCTGTCTGTTCCTACCCTCCAGTGCCGTGTTTTCCTCTCTGACCCAAAAGAAGCGCATTGATCTCAGAGAACTCCAGCATGTGCTCATGAACATTAACCTATATTCTTAAACCATCAATCATTGTATTCTATCTGTTTGAGTGAATCACAAAACATGTTCTCCAGCATGTAACCTATCTGTTACCTTAGAGATCACCCTGGGCTGCTGAGATTTGAGTGAGGATTAGAACAGAACGGTAAGTTACATTTTGTTTCAGCTGGAAGTTGTTGGACATGAATAATTGCATGTGAGTGGATTTTGGCCGTGATAGGGGTTTGTGTTTTTGTTTTGGTTAGTGAGAACGAGGGGATGGCCTGGTCTTTGTGGGGACCAGCCGGTACTTGAATAGCTCACAGGGTTTCCTAACTAAATTGTATTTTGTACGTGTGTTATATTTTGTGTCCCTGTAGAAAAATCCAGCATATGCTGGTTAGGTATGTTTTGAAGCATGGCTGCTGGTCAGGTTTAAACATACCTTCTAAACATACATAACCAGCATATGTTTTTTTTTTTTTTTTCAACAGGGGTGTGTGTGTGAGAGAGGATCTATCAGTTAATTCCAAAACACAATTTTTTCATTCTGGTCCCTTAACTCTTAGGGGGTCTGGGAGCCCCCCTCAACCTGAACACTGTGAGGACCAGTTGTACATCTGGAACCGGCTGAAGAGAAACGTCCTGAGCCCCTTTGCAGGCACAGCATGCTGGGTATTTTCCACCAATTTATTTGCATGTCAAAGGGGAAAAGAAGATCATTGGGTGAATGTAGGTCAGAGTGTCTTTTCGCTCCACTTTTGAGATCCAGATGAGACTCAAACCCTCTGGGTTTTAATACCTATTAATGCCCTGGACATCTTGTGCATAAATGTGCGGACGTTACATGTTCCACATGTTCATGGTGAAAGAAGCTGCAGTGCATCAGACTTTAATTTCTCTCGCTTGAGGGGCCTGGATCACACCGAGACTCTTAGCACACTTAACACTATAGACAGGAGTGTGCTCAGTAAAAACCCACATGTGGGCAGCTGACAAGACACAATTAATGGAAAGGTGACATCTAAAACTTTTACACTTTTAAACTTTTAAACAGCTTATTTTATATCAAATACAAAAATATGATGGCTTAAATATATAATTACTGACCAGTTACCGCCTATAAAACATATACAATTTCTATATACTTATAGAAATACATATTTATGATTATATTATATTATGTTTTGCTTAGAGGCACATTACTTTCCTTACTTGTAATTGGCACTCTTCTGTTGAATACTTCCTTCATAAAAAAATGTCAACCGTTTTAATAAGGCAGCATAATGTTACCTGTTCAAGTTCACCTGTTCATGCGAGGCATTTAATGGGGATTTAGTCCAAAAGTGGGCACATGCTGAGAAATACTGATGGATTATAATTTATACTTATCGTCTTCATTCTTGACTATTTAGACCACTCTGATATGCACGTTTGATGTGCGTTTCATTCATACACAAAACTAGAGCTCTCTATTGAGCCATTATGACCAGTGATGTACCGTCTGATGATGATGAGGATATCCATCCTCCAAGTGCCATATTTGGACAGAAGAAGGTAAGAGACAAACATTTTGACACATTAAACATTAGCCTGTTGCCAATAACTACACTTAAGTGTAATGTGTGTTTATAAGGGAAGTGCAAATATGTAACAAATATGTGTATTTTCTGCTTTATTCTATGATCAGAGCACACATAATCAGAAAAAGAAGTTCCGTAAAATACCTTAGGAAGAGATATTTATCAACTACTATGTAGTCATAATAGTCATACAAGACAAATTACATCTTGAGTGGAAAATTGTTGCATATGACGAAACTAGATCAAGTAAGCAGGCAATATAACATTTTTGGTTTACTGGTTAAGCAGTTTGGTTGCAGATGTAACCCATATTGGCTGGTCTTGAATAATTTGGCTGAATCTGCTTCAGCCAACTCATTTATGAATTTTGCATATGGACTTTTCTTGTGGTGCTTTGTTGGTAGACCATTGATGGTACGCTGAAGTTGGTTCTAGCCAAAACTGGAGCACTGAAGCATTTGTTTGCTTAAAATTCAGCTTTTTTTTATTTCAGTGGTGACCTAGAATCTCCATCACACCACATCTAGATGCTCCCAAAGTAGGTCCTGTCAACAACTCAATTTGTAAGTAATATTTTGGACAGTTTGTTGAGGACCATCTGGACTTGTTATACTTTCATTTAGATGATTCATCCCTCAACACAGTGGCTTATTGTGGAAATGGAAGTAGCTTTAAGCAACCTTGCTGTAAGTGATATTGTACAATTAAGAATTATTGTACAATGTTTTTGTTGAAGATTTTTGTTTGAGGCACTGCATTTTCTTCCTATTGAAGTCCAGAATAAGATTTGGACCAAACCTTTTGACATTCATCAAAGTTCTGGCTACAATGATGGTATCGCATGCATCACACTTTGGGATTAAACCTACAACTTTACAATTACCAACTTCCACTAAGCCACAGCCATCCCATGATACTTTTGAGCCATTTAGTGCTATGTAATTATCAGATCCTGATTTCAGTGTTACTGAAACATGAATTTGAATAGTCCCACTTTACATACAGAAGCTCCATGGAAGCACTGACACAGAATCTAGCCTCAAATTTGTACTTCTCCCACATTTCCCATGTAAACACTGGCAAATGCTTTATCTATGATCAGCTGCCAAAACATCTTAATTTGGTGGTAGCAGCAGTGGTTTCTGAGAGTCATAAACCGCATTGTCTGATGACACCCTTAACAAAGCCACTGCAGCCATTTCATGGTTTAATGGAAAGTTTCTCCAAACTCAAATTTCTACCTTTCCTTGTTAAATGTTCCAAGGCTTCATTCATAATGACCTTGGCCATCACCCGTGACCATCCACAAGAGTGTTTTAGGCCTGAGGTTGTATTTCTGTTAAATGGACCAGAAAAAAAGAAGTACAGGAAATAGTTCTAACAGTGAAAAGAAGAGACTATTAAGTGGGAATGTTTTTAAAAGCCCATTAAACATTTTCTTCAGCAGTATTTTTGTCTTGGCTTCCAGTTTAAAAAATGCTGGAATATCCCAAAGTTAAAATATATACAGCATAAACACACTATTGTTCAAAAAATGGGGGTGAAATATTATATAGTGAAATATTAACATTCAAAATAATTTTCTATTTTAATAAATATTAAAATGTAATTTATTCCTGTGATGGCAAACCTGAAGTTTGAAATTTGAAATATAAATCTATGTAAAAGTAAATAAATAAAAAAATCTTAAACCTTTGAATGGTAGTGCGTAGCCAACTTCTGTCAAATAAATTTCTCTCTTTTCTTTTTTTTTTAAAAGATGGTTAATTTTTTTTTTACTGCATAACAAGAAAAAAATAGTGATTAAAACATATTAATGTAACATAATGACTGTAGAAATACAAAACATCATTCCCAATTCCAAATATTTATAGTCCTAAACTCTGAACCCAGAGTTACAAAAGTTCTCAATCCCTACCCTAAGGTCCACAAACTGAATACATCTAAAAAATGTTACTAAACATAATTCACAAACACTGAATGCTGAAGAATTTCAGGCATGTTATTTTAATCTGGCAAAGATTTAAATATTTGTAATGTTAATTCTTCTGTTGATTCAGACTATAACATGAAGGCTACACACCTTCTAAACATACTTTTGGTTTCAGTAAAACCAGCTGTCGCTATATAATATTCCACTGGCCGAATGCTAACCATTCTTGTTTCCAGTGATCTGCTGAAAAGTTTCTTCCATGTTTGCACGCAACAATTAAGAAACACCAAAGGTTTGGGTTTCCTCTCCAGGATCTCGAAGTACTGAAATCACAGCAACTTCTTGTCTGAAACAACTTCTAGGAATTATTTGGGTACCTCTTGTTGCACCAGCACAGATCTCTATCAATTAAAATGAGATGAGACATCAGTTGGCAGTTAAATTTGTGGAGTATCATTTATTATTGGTTGTAACCCAAGAATTCTCAAATGTTTTGTGGACTTTTATGGCAGCAAACGCTAAATGTTGTGAAGCACAGCTATTGTAGTAAATAATTTTTTGATGTTCCATGAATAGAGAGCCAAGGACGGAATGCTCTCACTCACAGTTCACATTTCCACTTGTTATTGAGATGTAAGTTCAACAGCATGAGTATCTGAGCATGTGCGGTACTGTCAGTACTGCTTGTTTCAAATTAAGGTCAATTCTGATCATGACAATGACAGAGAAATAACTGCTGATGTATATATTTTAAAAAATAGCAAAAAATAATGTATTTTACTTGTCCAACTTACTTCACCTGGCTCAAGACAGCAGAAATATTAAAACACTTTGAAGGAATTAGTCATTTAATTAAGTGTTCTGGGGAAGTTCCTACTTACAAGTTCGGAAAGTACAACATGATTTTTTAACTGGAAGATTGAGTTACATTTTGATTCAGAATAATGAGGTAAACATTTTTATTTTTTTACATGGATGAACAGGATCAGTGAGATTAATTTCCATTTCATGTTGACAGAAAGCACCACAAACACCATTCAATTTGCTCTAGCTGTAACTAGAGCCCTTTAAATTTAAGTGAAAAACAGACCAGGAAGTGTTTTTAATCTCTCTACCATCATAAATCCAGGCACTACTTTAAAAACTGTTTTATCTTGGAGTGTTTTTGAGGAAACGATGGTTCATTGCTATCGTGTGTATTTTTCTTATCTGCAGGCATGACTAACCCCTCAGCAGCTGTAGTCTGAATTGCAGATGTAGTTCAGTGCTTGGATTACGATTAGCTATCATAGATTTCCTGGCGGTGCATCCAGAAAGTGATGCAGGTTCACGTCAGTGAATGGGTTCTGTTCGTCAGAAGCTTGTTAAACGCCTGCTGTGATGGAGCTGAGTGTACTGCTTGTAAAACAGCAGCTACGCATTTATTAGTTGCATCTCTGCCCAATTTGTGTAGTATTGTGGCTTGAATGTATGATATTCTGTGATAATTTAATCACTCTCATATTGTTACACTTTCATTGTGTGGAAAAGAGCAGCGTTAACATTCTTTAAAATTTCTTCTTCATACAGGTTGGAAATGACACAAGGATGAGTAAATGATGGCAGAATTGCCATTTTTGGTTTCCTTTGATATATTCCTTTTAGAAAAAATGGATACGCAATATCTTGAAGTGTTTTTGAAGTGTGTTTTTTGGGTTTTTTTTTTTTATCTATAGCCATGACTAAGCCCTCAGCAGCTATAGAGAGACTTGCAGCTGTAGATCAAGGTTTGGATTACGATTAGCTATCATAGATTTCCCTACAGTGTGTCCAGAAAGTTATGTAAGTGGACGTCAATGAGTGAGCAGTAAGTTGCTTATTAAATGCCTGCTGTGATGAAGTTGAAATTCTTGACAAATTTATTAGTTGCGTTACAGTCCAGTTTTTGTAATGCTGCTATTTGTAGTCAGGTTTGCCTGCTTTTTGGACAAATGTGGGTGTATGTTTTGGCGGATGAGCAAAGACCAGTAAAACTGCACCAGCCTTCAAAGCGAGATTTTAATTTTAAATGAAATAAAAAAATATTATAGACGTAAATATATATTATAAAACATTTTATTTCATTATTTTATTTTATTTTATTTTATACGTCACAGTCCTGGATCACTTAGTCCTCAACATCATACATAACTAAAGAAAAAGTACTTTTTTAAAAACTCATTATTTAGGTATGCAAACTTATTTTACTGAACCAAAAAAATACAGCATGTGTTCATTTTAGAAAAACATGTTTTACCTACAATATTGTAGGTACATCTAAATTCAATGTAAAGTTGCATTCAAAATCCACTTGGCTTAGAAATCATTCAAGGGGAAACATGCTTATTCGAATAGGCATTTGCAATTTTTAGTTCTCTGAAATGTTGCTTTTTTGTAAATGTTTGTTTTGGTTCATTTTAGTTCATGTTGCTTGTTTTTGACATGCTTTTGCCAAAGGTTCGGTTGTGCCCTAGGTGACCACAGTTCACATCCATTACAGACATAAGCAAAAAGATTTCCTGCACAGATGGTGTTAATCACTTATCTAATATAACCCTGAAGTATCGTAGAGGCACCAGCGCTTATGTAACAGTGTTTTTTAACAACAGAAAACCTGCTAGGAAAAGACCCTTGAATTTGGACAGAAGACATGATTCAGTTATGGCACCAAATTGACGACGCTGTTGAAGCTTGATGACAGAGTTTTGTCGCAAATCCAATTTTTATTTTTTTTTAAATCATTGCCCCAGGCTGAGGATGTAGATGTTGTTTTCGGAGTTTCATTATTGCTGTTCCAAACAGCACAACCTGCCAGTCGTAGATAGTTTCCAACCACCGTAAGATCGATATGAAACGGCCGAGTGCAGCACCTGCTCCAGCCAGTAAATTTGGTCTTTTTACTTAAATTCTCAATCCTGTTTTAACCGGCTGTCACACCAGAACGGTAGCCACTGCCGGTTTCACATGGATGGATGTGGCTGGTTGGCAAACATCTTGAAGGCCTCATGTTTGGGTTCATGAAAGGTGTTCTTTCGTATGTGATCTTTGGAATCAATTCAAGATTTTGTCGCCATTTTACATTCTGTAAGATAAATGAAGTCAGTCTGGAGACCATATGCTTACAGTGATCTCAGATGTGAACCCTGCCAAATGGAAAAGAATCAATACAAGACTAATCACACTTTACAGGTACCAGGCGTTTGGACATAGATGTATTTATTGGACCAGCATACCATGGAAATGAGGGTTTGCAGATTTTGACATATGCATTACCTGGTGGTAAACAAAGGTAAACAGTCTTTACATTCAACTGGATATTTATAAAATGCTTTTTTCGAGAAGCAGAAAGGTCAAAGAATTGGAAACAGACCAGGATAAGTGGAGGAATGTTGTTCTGTAAATGTCATGAAGCTTTTTGCTTTAATCACTGCCTTGTTACATTTCATATTTAATCACCTGTAAAGCTGTTAACAATGCCACAGGAATATTTCACTCATGTCATAAACCTGCATGTCTTTTGCTACAGAACAAGAGGACACCAAAATAAAGCCTTGATGATGACTTCCCTTTGATTACCGCCCCCATCTAACTTTTTAAGTGTTTATGTCCTTTTGACATTCTTCGTACCATGTAACAGTCTCATCAGTAATGTTATATATCCAGATGGTAAGATTATTATATTGGTGACCGTAATATCCTATAAGAGAGGCCTGTACATGTATTCCAAAGTAATCTAACAAAACCATACAACCTTATATGACAATACGGGAAACCACAAAATGTTAAACTTATAAATCCCAAATGCCAATAAAAACAACTTGATGCTAGGGAAAATGGTAGTCTCCAAAAGAAGAACATTTCCTCTAGAGCCAAGTTTTAGTAATCCTTCTGTTCCACAGAGATGTCCTGTATGTATTTACACAGCTGATGTTTTCTCAGCTCATGAGATTTTGATTTTCCTGCTGCTGCACAATAAGGTTTTTTCATTGTTATTATCAGGTTTCCTTCTAAAGATAGTCAAACTAGCTTGAAAACATGTGTTTCTCAGGATGAGGTCAATGTAATACTCAATATAAGTTAACCAAGGACAGCTATTAGGCTTGGGGTAGCTAATTTGAAATTTAGCTTGCCAAGCTGCTCATAATTTATTGCTTTTTGAAGAAAAGACACTGTAAGCAGCATTGTGGAGGCCCAGCATGAAGAGAAAGAAGTAGCAAATTAAATGCACATACTCTAATACTAACATCAAACATCAGCTTAAAAGCCAAGAGAAAGGAGGTAACAATTAAACATGTTTTCCTAAACTGGCCTCCCTTGGAAAGTCCAAGTTAATGGGTTCATTCAGTTAATGATAATTGAGCTTGTTCAAAAGAAACACCCTGCACTGCCATATGCCAAAAAACGTTCTCTCATTAAAAAAATATATGATCTGATAGTTGTATATTTTTAAAGATACCATTCCCCTTTGTAGACTAGTTAACTAATCCAAAAGAGCAGCTTTTAAGACAGCATATGCTAATTGAGAAAATGTACCTACATAATAATAATTCAATGCAGTTTCCAGCTGAAATGACCACTATAGCAGTAAAATACCAAAAACCTATTCACAAAAATCATAGGAGCACATTATCGATTAACAAAGACATATTTTCGTGCAGATCCTTGCACAATACTAATTTATGACCTCAAAAGCATTTACCATTGTGCATGCTTTGTAAATGAATACATTTTGACATTTGCTTCACATAACCAGCCCCAAATGCCTTTTCTGGCATAGTAAACTTGCTCCGTAGCTCACCTGGTAGAGCATTGCATGTGCGATGCATAGTGCTCAGTTAAAGTCTCTTAAAACATGAAACATGATAAAAAGAGCTAAAAGACTTGTGGATGCAAGCTTAAAGCTCACGAATGCATGTTTGCGTCAGCTCATCTTACGTTTGCTTTTGTTAACACTGTTGGTTAGGTATAGGGTTGGGTTAAGTGTCTGTAGGGACAATAATTTTTAAATGCGAGAGCATTGACCTTTTAACACCATTCGTCAGACGTTTCACAATAGCAACCAATGTCATATTTAAATGTTACCAGATTCACTTTCATCTGTTTCAAATAAAACCGAATGTTAAGCACCTACTGGATGTTTCACTTTAAATTAGTAAATTTAAATTGTGAATGTGCAAAACGCAATGTAATATCATTCTGCAAAAATGGCAGAACAGACACGTATTTCCAATAAGATTGTGTATTTGTCGTAACTTAAATGATGATTAGCTTAGTTTAACATGCTAATTAATCACCACATGCAGTCTATCAGTGTAACGGTGTGATGTTTTGTAATGAATTCATTCGTGCTTAGATTTGATAGAAACAAAAGGTGTTTAGAGATCATGGTCAAGACTGTTCTTGGAGCTGTTACGATCATGCATAATGTATCTAAGATGTGTGACTCCTTTCTGGTGCCAGGATCTAAAGAAACATTTGTTTTGAATTAAGAAGTTTAGGATTTGCCAGATAGAAGATAGTATACATGAATTTGTCTTATGCTTTGTATATTTTTTTCCATTAGTTTTATGCCAAGCCTTAATAGCATATATTTTTATTACATTATATGGATAATTATATGGACAAAACAGTTCTGTACAATATTCTTTTATGTTCCACAGAAGAAAAAAAATCATATAGGTTTGGAACGACATAAGGACATAAATGATGATTTTTTGGATGAACTGTTTCTTTAGGGTCAAGATTTGTGTAAGAGAAGCTAGCAGATCAATGCAAAGTTGAAATGTCTCCCAAGGGTTGAGTTCACACTTGATTTATGAGGGTATTGGGTAGTATAGACCAGGCATCAGTGCTTTCTGAAGTAATGAGATCTACATACATCAGTTTTGAGAGAAAACGTATGGCTGTGGACTTTGACCTGTATAATGTTTGATTTTGTTTGGTGTCTTACGTTAAAAATTAGTTGAAACTCTTGGTTGCCTTTCACATCTTTACCTTACCATCATTTCCATCTCTCTTTCTCTCTTTCCTTGTCATTTATGCTTCTTTGACAGGCCAAAGTGCTGCCAGTTCGGTGGGTTTTACGGTCAGCTAGAGCTCCAGAAGAGTGCTCTGGCTTGCAGTTTATAGAGGAGTCTGCAGGAGCCATTATGGCTGCCCCTGACTGGCCAGGCCCCAACAGCAATGCACAGCGGATCAAAGGCCGTTACGCAATGATGTTTTTAAGTTCCTGACAATATTTGGGTTTCTTTTGCGACTTACCATGGTGTTTTGTCTCTTGGACAAATGTGTATGAAATATTATCTTGCATTTGGACTGTAGATTGAGCAGTTGTGCGCCGAAGTTTTGAAAATGCAGTAACGGAGCATCAAACCCCAGCAATGAATTGTATGGAGGGAAATCATAGTTAAAGCATGCTCGGTTACCACAAATATCACCCACAGAGGGACCAGTAACGAACAACAGTGATCGCTGGATAAAAAGGGCCCTGTTCCTTACCCCGCCACGAGGTTTACATTGAGTTGTGGTATAATCTGACATTACATAAGACACTGTTCTCCCGGAGCGACTGATAAAAACACCTCCTTAAATAAGAGCCTTTTGTTTAAGACACAAAGCAACAGGAAACCCCTGATTATCTTGTGTGAGGAAAATGATGATCAGTGTGTGTGTGTGTGTGTTTTTCCTGAATCAGTGGAGGGAAAGTCACATTACATTAAAAATGCAATTCATGCATACAATGATTTGAATAAACCTCTTGTATGATAAACAAGATTTAATTTCTGAATTAAAATTTATTTTGGGTTTTTTGCAGGCATGAAGTAAAAAAAATAATAAAAATGTCATGGTGATACAACTTTTCTGATATGACGATTTTTATGATAAGAAAAAACCCTCATTAATTGAATGAACTGGCACAATCTTTTGTGATTATTTATAAGGGAAAAAAATTATTACGTGAAACTGCTTCAGCATATATAAAAAAAATAAATAAATTGCCAAATCAAAGTCATATGGTGCAACCGTTATGCAGGAACATTTTTTTATGTTATTTTAATGTTCCCAAAACATTTTATAAAAATTCAAGCATTTTTAAAACAGTAAAAATCCTAAAAAAATGTATTTAAAACTTTTTAGAAAATTATTTTTAAGATGTGTACTTGTATTGAAATGTTTAAGGAAAATATTTTACTACGTTTTATTTGGTTACACCACATAACATATTTAGAGTCGCTGTTTATAAGCTTTTGCTAAAAATGTAAAGCATTTTTGTTTACCTTAAGAAAACCAACATTAAGAATACGGCACATGTGATTTTTAAAAGTTTTCTCCTTTCTTGATCGTGGACAGTCTTATTTCTCTTTAAGCCTGATACTGTCATCTTATGTAATTCAGAAACCATGACCTCATAACAGCAACATATTACATAATTTAACAAAACATTGAGTATACGTCTGCATAACAGCTGTCATTTACATTATCGTCATCCTGTTTCCTCTGAACGAAGCTGTTATTTTAGTTACGGCGTTTACAGCGCGTGTCTTCATACATATGCAGGAGATACAGATAAATAGCTTTCATAAAGCTGCCAGCGCGATGTCATGCTTTAGATCTTCTTAAAATATTTGGTTGGATGTTGGACTTTTCGGCTGCCCTCCAATCAGGGATACTGGAAGCCAAGGAACATAGAACAAATGCGCGCAGCATGTAGAGCGAACATTGCTTTTTCAGGCCCCCATTGCCACGCCGCACTGTCTTTTCCACAGGCATACGTCCAGTGCAAATGTTATCTGCACAAAGACACAGCGTACATCAGTCAGTATGATCGAAGTCTCATAAGGAATTTTCTTCAAATATGAACCATTAAAAAGCATTTCAGAGCAGTTAAGGAAGCAGTTCAGGAATATTTGAACTCTGAGGGGCTTCAGCTGGATTCAACAGGCCCTTGATGTCCAAAACATAAGTTTGTTGTTCTTGCTGTTGCTTTGGTCTCACTATACACTCTTGCTTTTCCAATAGGGAGTTCTGTGCTGTCCTTCAAAAAAGTTGTGGGTGTCACAACAGTTCGTAAACAGTCTCCTCACGTGGCCAGAGGTGGGATCCTTCAACGCTGAAGAGTAGGAAAACTAGAGTGTGAGAGAAGGGGAAAAAGTTGAGACCTCGCAAGTGCTTCTTTCCACAGGAAGCAGAGTTCATTTAGGTGTGGCCCACGTGCTCCTTCAAAGGAAAAAATCAAAATAGGATGTTTTGGATGTTGCAATGGAGACCGACCAGAGCCAAAGTCTGTCACAGGCCAAATAGAGAACCAATGGAGTGGAAAGACAGGATGAAACAGATCCAAACAAGTTGAGTTTTGATGGTAAAAGTGACCATACTGTATTCTGTAAGTTGATTATTACTGGTGAATCCAGTTTTGATTCCACTTAATGATTCCAGGTCCTAAACAAATCTTTTAGTGCTTTAGAGAAAGCAATTGACCTGATAATATACTACAGATAGTCGCCTTGGAATTATAAGGCTCTTTCTGACATTTTTGTCAAAATTGAGATATTCACATATTCTTATTTTGTGACAACTTATTTACATTATGTAATGTTTTTTTTAAAGTTTTGTACATTTTAGGACTTTTCATTTAGAAAACAAAAAGGTTCTATCTACAAAGTCGAAACTTGGTTCTATAAGGTTTTATCTGTGAATCAGCAAATCAGCACTTCAGTTGCATGCAAGAGGACCAATTAGGATCAACTTTCTTTGTCATGTTGGCAGACTGCTCCATAACAGCAGGAAAGATTAAACATTAAACGTGATTTTGCACTCATAATTAGCGCATGCATAAAACAAATAATATCATCAAAAATTGAACTGGCTTGAATGGATTTACTGCAGAGCAATTACTATACATTATGAAATATAAGTGTCTCTGTCGTTAGATGGTGGATGTGGTGAATAGCAATCAAAATGTTGTTTTTGAAGATATATAGAATATATAGTTTATGAATATATTGAGATCGTGTATATGAGCCAGATGCTGAATGTATACTGGGGAAATGCGCTCTGACGATGGCAGTGATGGTAAAATGATCTGCTCAAATCGAAATCTATGTTTCAACAGGTAAGGAAGTATGCTTATTTTATTATTTTATTTCATTTTTTTAATTGTTCTTAAAATATCAGGAGAGTTTGCTATTGCAGCAATCAGAGATCCATCCGTGTTGGCAGTCTGGGTCACTAAAGACCCGAATATGTAATGACTGGCGAAATATTCATGCAGTTTAAAGTCTTAATTTTTTACAATATTATGCCTTAAATATCAAATAGTCAACAATTTATATGATGGGTTCTTAATTCCAACAATAGCCTAAACATCAGCATGTTATCTGGGCATACTGATTTAAAGAGAATGCCACTTTCCCTGTCCTGCTTTTTTGTTTGCTCTTCACGCTGCTGACCCACGACTGCACTGCCAAGTCCAGCTCCAACCACATCATCAAGTTTGCTGATGACATATGGAATAAATGTGATAAAGCATTAAATTTACCTTTCTCATACATGTCAACACATTGTTATAACACTAATTTAGCAAAAACTTTGAAGCTCAATATCTCAAAGCCACTCAGAATGCAGATAGAACCTTAATTCCAAGGCGACAACAATACTATTTTTGATAACAAGTCAGAATGCACATGGGCTACTTTTGAGCTACAGACAAAAAGAGAAAAAAAGTCCCAATGCTCCAAACGGTGATTAAACATGTTTTCTGAGAAGTTCATTCCAACTTTGTGAATATTCATAGCGAATTCTTGATGGCATGAGTCTGCTCCAATGAAATGTGATAATCAAACCCATTCTGATGTAAAACAAAATGATCGCGCTAACTGACACATCCAAAATGTGCACAAAAAGACAACAATCAGACAGCACACAATCCTGAAATACAGAATTACAGGTTTTCAAAATATCTGTCTTGGTGAATATTCACGCAAACATAATAATGTCTTATGTGGACATTTGGTTAACTGCTGGTGAAAAACATCTGGTGTGTAACATTCTATTAGATCATTACAGTAGGTCTTAATATATAGGCTGTCTGTCTCTATGTGGAAGCTTTTGTAATTGAGATTGTGAAAATAAAATGTGTAAAATAAAAAGTGAGAAATTGATTAATTCAATCCTACTCAAAAGAATGATTAAGACATGATTTCTACTGAAGTCTCACAAGTCTTACACTAACAACAATCAACATGACTCAAATGTGTTCAGAGTCAAGAACCATTCCAAATTATTCAGAATGAATCATTAGTCCGATTCAAAAGAAATGTACATCTCTTTGATTGTGAGTTGAACTAGATGGTTGCATTGTATGTTGAGTACAAATAAATCAAACTATAAATTGGCCACAGCTTTGCTACTGGATAGCGGTGCAGGCAATACTGTCAAGACTATTTCAGTTCTGTTTTGTCCACATCTGCAGAACCAGTAACAAAACCAAATGTCATGAAAACGATCCGGTTCCTGTATTTTTTACAAAATGGAATCTGGTTCTGAATAAAAACTGTTTCCCATTTCCAACCCTAGTATTCACTTTGAAGCTAAGCCCAAACTTTAACGCGCAGTACAAATTTAGCACTGACATCACTGGAAATGCAAAAGAGTTTTAGTGCACTTTCCAAACAGCTCTCTTACTTTTACAGCCACCATCAGTGAATTAAACTCTGTCATACTGTTGTTAAAGCACCTTGGTTTGTTTAGAAAGACTTAAGTAGTAATATTCACTGCTCATTCATATGAAAGAACGATTGTTAGCGGATTAGAGCAGATGGCCAAACATGGAAGTCTGAGAGGAAGCAAAGTGGAGACCTGGTGAAATTTTCCAGCCCTTTTCCCGCACAACTACAACATGCTGTCTGTTGCATATATATATATATGAAAAATGATTTAATCTGACTCTCTTCCAGAATTAAACAGGAAATGATGCAGGAAAGCCGAAATCGCGTCTTAGCTCTTTGACTGATGGGATTAGGTTTTTCACACATTTGATACAACCCAGTTGAGGGTTGGTTAAATACGTCGAAACAAACTTTCCATCTGTGTATGGAAATGTAATAACTATGGAAATAAACATTTGCTCTGGGAGGCAGTTGTAGAGGCTGTTCTGTTACCTTATCTGGGTAGAGGGTCGTAGTACAAACGCGATGCTGCCAGCTGCCGCAAACATCGCTGCTCTTTGAGCCGCTGTACCGTATAATCACCCCGGTTCAATGTGGTTTCTATTAGTCGCACTCTTATCGAGATATCGCAGAGCTCAAGCTGATGTTATGCTTTGAACTCTGGTTTTGGAGGGCAGTGGGGGCCGGAGAGTCAACGACTGAAATGCGAAACTGTGACACACAAAGACTCACTGAATAATGCTTGTGCCGCCAGCTAAACCTCACACTGAGATAAGGCAGAAGAGGTCCAGAAAGAGCGAATCAAAGTGCCTGTCGTGAAAGACATTGTGAGAGAAGCGACACTTCAGCACACGTCTTGGGTCAGGCTGACCATGATTTATTATGCTCCCTTAAGCTGAAATTGTGTCACTGTTAGACTTGTCTGTTCATTCTCTGCAGTGTAATATGCAGCTCTCACACGTCAACGATAGTCTTCGACACGCTGTTAATATTCTCGCTTTGCTGAAAATCTTCCAAAATAGTCTCCATTCTCCATTTTCTGGTGATGTATAGAAAAATATGACTGAAAAATAAACCGAAAAAGCTTCTTAAGCTGACATCAAGAAACTAACAATGTTAGGCATGAAGTGAGCTTTATTGGAAAAAATCTTTTTTTTATAATTAAAAGTCTTCATTGGGGGGGGTACTTTTTGTCAGTTTAGGGCTACATTGTAATTTCCTGTGTACTCTCTGTGTTGAAAAATTGCACAATAAACGTAGAAATAATAGTATAAAATAATGATGTAGGCTTAATATATATATATATATATATATATATATATATATATATATATATATATAAAATGCATATTTCAAAATAAAAACACCTTTGAAAAATCAATATGGAAAATTCCTTCATATTAACACGATACACTGGACACAATTTTACAGATTTTTCAAGAGTGCATTTTAATATATTATATTATTAATAATGCATATTAAATATTATTAAATTATGTTATTCCACATTTTGTAAGGTCTACATTGTTCTTATAATTTCTGTATATGCACTGAGTTGAGAAGGTACATTTTAAAAATACAATAAAAATGAAAAATTATATATATGTGGCAGCAGAAAATTAACACGCGGGACCAACGGCCATGGGTGGGGTTTGTTATTTATTCCTTTCAAAATTTGTTAGGAGTTTCTGTGTCTTTTTCTTTTTAGGCTTGTGAGCCAAAACAACAGAATAAAAACAAAATACAATGCTGGAATATCTTCTGATGCAAATTATTCACCATCAAAATAAAGATAACATGAAGTAGAGCCCTGTGCAGGACTGTTTTCTTAAACCCGCACCCGTCCGCTCCCACTGAATTTCTGACCAGGACCGCCCACTCCCGCAACCTGCGTGTTCCACTCCCGCCCGCGCCCGCAATGTTTGTGTCCACTCCTGCCCACTCCTGCGGACTTTCTCTCAGAGCTTGTAAAAAATGTTGGCTACACAAATACTCCAATATTCGTTTAACTTAACATCCAGAATAGCAGGCTTTAAACATGATTGTGTTTAAATAAGATGAAGTAATGCTAAACCAAAGCACCACACCTGACAAAAACATTGGGTATTTTTTATTAGCGTTAATATTAACCATTAAAACAAAAGCACAAATAGCAGCACCTCAGTTTTTATAAGTAGCCTACTGCTTGATACACATGCACCAAACAATTTACTAAACAAACAGTAGGTCATTTCACACCCAGTCTGAAATTTTCGCACGTTAAAAAATAAATACGACCTCAATCACGTTTACACACTGCCTCCAAAACTTTCGTCCGTCATAAAAAAAATAAAAAAATCAGTTCAGATTCGAGTTTCTGCATTTTCGCATCCATAGCATGCATTTTGATATAGGAAAGGATGATGAATATGAGAAATCTGAAAAATGCACGCGAAAATTTCGGATTCAGTGTGCAATGACCTTAACTGTTAACAAACAGTTTAAGTAGGCTAAATAAACCAAAGCAAAATATGAAATAACTTTAACTTAAGTAAATAAACACATATAACTTAGAAAATGTTGCCTTAGGGCAGAGGTGTCAGATTTATGTCCTTGTGCACATTTATCGCAACTTAGGAAGTTTAACTCTTTCCCATTTTTTTTAGTGACAATTGAGAATTGTTTCCAGATTTTTATTACACACCAAATCCCACCGTTCCCTGCGGGTCTCCCGCAAAATTTTCTGACCGCCCACTCCCGCCCGCAGCAAAGGTAAAACCGCCGGCTCCCGCGAGATTTGCATTGGGTCCCATGGGAGCCCAAACCCAATGCAGCCCTCTAACATGAAGTACAATTTGTACAATTTTCTTGTATGCAATAAGACAGAACCATTCAGATATTAAACACTAGTAACAATAATATGGTAGTGGCACTCTAGAAAGAAAACACAACATCTTAGAACTGCACGAACAGTTAGAATACAATAATATTGTCAAAATACACCTGAAATGACAGTGTGTATATTATTCCCTTTTTTCCACATTTTTCTTACGGTACACACTAATATATCACTTCTCTGATGCAAACAGGACTTTGGACAGGAGTCTGTACAGGCAGTGCATTAGCTCAGCCACACTCGCACATCAACGCGTCAACATCCAACTGCTGGATGATATAAATCAACATTCAAGTGAATCTTCCAGTATACAGCAAATGTGCACTTTCATAAAAACATTATACATAGATTACACTCGAACAACAATCGTACATGCATGCAGCATAACTCTGTCACCTGCTTATTCTTAAAGGGACCTTTAATTCCGTTGTCCACAGCCATATGCATCATTAACATTATAAATATTTCATCCTCCCTTAACCATCACCTGGTTACACACACATATATATATATATATATATACAGTGATGTGAAAAAGTGTTGGCCCCCTTTTTTGAATGAAGTTTTTTATTATGAAGGGAAAACAAAATCTAAACCCACATGGCCCTGTGTGAAAAAAAGTGCTTGCCCCCTAAACCTAATAACTGGTTGGGCCACCCTTAGCGGCAACAACTGCAATCAAGCATTTGCGATAACTTGCAAAGAGTCTGTTACAGCGCTGTGGAGGAATTTTGGCGCACTCATCTTGGCAGAATTGTTGTAATTCAGCCAAATTGGAGGGTTTTCGAGCATGAACCGCCTTTTTAAGGTCATGCCACAGCATCTCAATAGGATTCAGGTCAGGACTTTGACTAGGCCACTCCAAAGTCTTCATTTTGTTGTTCTTCAGTCACTCAGAGGTGGTGTGCTGGTGTGTTTTGGATCATTGTCCTGCTGCATAACCCAAGTTCGCTTCAGCTTGAGGTCACAAACAGATGGCCGGACCTTCAGGATTTTTTGGTAGACAGCTGAATTCATGGTTCCATTTATCACAGCAAGTCTTCCACGTCCTGAGCAGCAAAACAGCCCCAGACCATCACACTACCACCACCATATTTTACTGTTGGTTCTTTTTCTGAAATGCTGTGTTACTTTTACGCCAGATGTAATGGGACACACACCTTCCAAACAGTTCAACTTTTGTCTCGTCAGTCCACAGAGTATTTTCCCAAAAGTCTTGGGGATCATCAAGATGATTTCTGGCAAAACTGAGACGAGCCTTTATGTTCTTTTTGCTCAGCAGCAGTTTTCGTCTTGGAACTCTGCCATGCAGGCCATTTTTGTCCAGTCTCTTTCTTATGGTGGAGTCATGAACACTGACCTTAACTGTGGCAAGTGAGGCCTGCAGTTCTTTAGATGTTGTTGTGGGGTCTTTTGTGACCTCTTGGATGAGTCGTCGCTGCACTCTTGGGGTAATTTTGGTCGGCCGGCCACTCCTGGGAAGGTTCACCACTGTTCCATGTTTTCGCCATTTGTGGATAATGGCTCTCACTGTTGTTCGCTGGAGTCACAAAGCTTTAGAAATGGCTCTATGACCTTTTCCAGACTGATAGATCTCAATTACTTTCTTTTTCATTTGTTCCTGAATTTCTTTGGATCTCAACATGATGTGCAGCTTTTGAGGATCTTTTGGTCTACTTCACTTTGTCAGGCAGGTCCTATTTAAGTGATTTCTTGATTGCGAACAGGTGTGGCAGTAATCAGGCCTGGGTGTGGCTAGAGAAACTGAACTCAAGTGTGATAAACCACAGTTCCCGATCAATCGGTCACTCCGAGTCACGTCGGTGACCGACGAATTGGGATCTCGCTTAGAGAGACCAATCCACTACGAGTGTATCTAAACAAGCCAATGCACATTGGCATGCGATTATTGCATCCATCTGCCGCTGATCACAGCATGAGTATAAGTAGGCAGCAGGTGCAGCGCATATTCAGCTTTTCGCTTTGGAGCCGAGTGATTCATCGTTCTGCTCCTGACAAAGCCTATCGACTACAGTGTCTGACAGTCAAGCACGTTCTCCGGAGGTCTCTCTGTGCTGGTCTCACGGCACTTCAGCAGCGGTGGTTCCTTTCCTGTCGAGTGGGTTGCACACATCGCATTGCACTACCTCTGATTGTGTTGCAAGCGGCCATCTCCCATGTGAGCTTCAGCACATTGAAAGAGCGATTTCTCTAAAAGAGCATTCACGGGTGGAACGTCTTTTTAAAGATGCCCTTCCATCCGTGCGTTTCTGGATGCGGTCGTTACCTGGTGCCGGGTGATGGTCACGATCGCTGCCTCTCGTGTCTGGCTGTTAATCACGCTGAGGCGGCTTTCGTGGACGAGTCATGCTCCCATTGCGGGAAAATGACCGTCGCGGAGTTGCGGACCAGACTCTGTGTCCTGCAAAGGGGCGGGGTGCCCGTGCCTCTGCCTAGATCTAGGGCTCCACCTGGCGGCAGTTATGGACGAGCCAGTCTTGATTCACACTCAAGTCTTGATTCACCCCCTCTCTCGCCAGTGAGCAGCTGTGGGCGGTTCGGGAGTGCGGTCAACCGTACTACTCACGCACCCTCTGCCAGAACGCAGGTTGGTGTTGCACACACGCTGACCCCGCTTCGGACCGGCAAGGAGACGCGCGAGCAGGGTCCCTGCGTTCCCCCTCGCTGCCCCACCGCGGGTACGTCGCTGGTTCCGCTTGTGTGCTTCCCAATCCGTCTCGTTGGCCCAAGTTCAGGGGCATCCACTTCACTTCAGTGAAGGCGGTAGATGCTCCGATCTTGCGTGCAGAGGTCGCAGTCCTCCTGGCGAAGGATGCGATAGAGCCGGTCCCTCCAGCCGATATGAGGACTGGGTTCTACAGCCCCTACTTCATTGTACCCAAGAAAGGCGGTGGGTTGAGACCAATTTTGGATCTGCGCGTCTTGAACCGGGCCCTTCACAGGCTTCCGATCAAGATGCTCACGCAGAAACGCATCTTCGGGTGCATCCGTCCCCGAGATTGCTTTGCAGCGATCGACCTGAAGGACGCATACTTCCATGTGTCAATCCTTCTGCGCCACAGGCCATTCCTGCAGTTTGCGTTCGAAGGATGAGCATATCAGTACAAGGTACTGCCCTTCGGGCTGTCCCTGTAGCCCTGTGTTTTCACGAAAGTGGCGGAAGCTGCCCTTGTTCCCATGAGAGAACAGGGCGTTCGCGTTCTCAACTACCTCGACGACTGGCTCAGTTTCAGGATCAGTTGTGTGAACACAGGGACTTGGTGCTCTCACACCTCAGCCAGTTGGGCCTTCGGGTCAACTGGGAAAAGAGCAAACTCTCCCCGACGCAGAGGATCTCTTTTCTCGGTATGGAGTTGGATTCGGTCAGACAGCACGCCTCACGCAGGAACGTGCTCAGTCAGTGTTGAACTGCTTGAATACGTTCAAAGAACAGGATGGCGGTCCCACTGAAACAATTTCAGAGGCTCCTGGGGCATTTGGCAGCTGTGGCGGCAGTCACGCCGCTGGGGCTGCTTCATATGAGACCGCTTCAACACTGGCTCCATGGCCGAGTCCCGAGGTGGTGTAGCAAATTAGCTCAAAGTGAGATGAACCTAATTTGTCATAACGGGTTGTTATCAATTATATATTCATCTTCAGGAATTAACTGTAGCATTAATAGTACAATAAAATGATTTGTTCGTCCGCAGTACGGACAGTTTCAATCGTCTATTGACTCTAAGGAAAATAATTTCTCTGGTCACGGAAAATAATTTCCTTATTAATACATCGCTCATTAGCATGTAACAAAACCGGAACGTTAAAGTGACCTCGTTTCTGTGAGCTGCAGACACAGACAACCAAGTGTGAATACATATGGATGTTTATTAAACTACACTACAGGGGAACATGTAACATTGAACTAAACACAAACATACACACATTAAACATAGATGCCAACGGAAGGAAGGCATGGAGAGAGAGAGAGAGAGGGAGAGAGCGCTCGCACGCGAGAGAGAGAGAGAGAGAGAGCGCTCACGCGCAAGAGAGCATAATGGCAGGATTTGCACATCAGCTAAACACAACCTGTTAGAACCATCAAAGAATTACATCACCTTAATCAAAAGTGGTCGAAGCCTAGAAGCGCATCTAAATAATTAACAAGCGGTTACTTGCACTGGTTTGTTGATGCTGAGTAAAGTGTCCTGCTGCATGTACAATGCGCAGATTCTTGATGAATTCCTTTAGGAGTTAAAGCTTCATAATTCCAGCCACGGGTTCATTGGTCCAAAGTTAAGTCACCAAAGTTACTGAACTCAAAACTGCCAGAAGCTCGGACTCCCCCTGAAAGGGGAGTCGCGAGGTTTCCACGGTGATGAGTGTCTAGGTAGGTAAAGAGTAAAGGTAAAGAGAAGAACTCACCTTTTGGGTGTGGGAGAAGTTTTATCTGTGATCAGCGGCAGCTGGATGCAATAATGGCATGCCAATGTGCATTGGCTTGTTTAGATACACTCGTGGTGGATTGGTCTCTCTAAGCGAGATCCGAATTGCCGGGGGGGGGGGGGGGGGGGGGGGGGGTGCTTTTTTCACACAGGGCCATGTGGGTTTGGATTTTGTTTTCCATTCATTTAAAAACTGCATGTTGTGCTTACTTGTGTTATCTTTGATTAATATTTACATTTGTTTGATGATCTGAAACATTAAAGTGTGACAAGCATGCAATAAAATAAAAAATCAGGAAGGGGGCCAACACTTTTTCACACCATTGTATATATATATATATATATATGTATATATTATATGCGCGCACACACACACACACACACACACACACATTTATTCACAGTACATATATTAATCATTAAGAATAGTATAATATTAAAAATAGATTATACAAAATAGATTTTATAAATTTATACAGCTACTTCTTTGCAGGATGAGATGAATGTGATTGTCAACATCCAAAACACACATGTATATCAATAAAGTTGTCGACTTGCACATTATAGTTTGAGTATTCTTCAAAAAAACAAACCAACTTGACATTTAAATGTGAGGAATTGAAAGAGATGTCACAAATTAAGAGCCACTGAATGAATCAATTTCTCCTTCCCCTCACAGTTGCTCTTGTTTTTCTTGTGTGTTGTTTTGGTCCATCCATTTACTGGCTTCCCCATCCCATAATTTCCCTCTGCCCCTATGGAGCTAAATCCCAGACTTCACGTTTAATCGGTTTCAAACACATTCACCTGCTTTGGCAGAGTGATGACCAGATTCAGTCCAGAGGTGTGTGCTTTCCCAAGCAGAGCTCTTATACACTCGCAAGCTGATGGTTGCAATTGGAGCCATTCGGTGGTATCATTATGTTACTGAATTTGGCAGCATTAGGCTCCCTCTGAGGGAGATGCTTAAATGCTAAATATTTCTCACAGTAAGAAAAGAGACCCGACATATTAAATGAGACGATGAGATTCAGCCATTCCAAAGCTGGACATCCTGGCATTTCGATTCTAAAAGCTTCCAGAAATAAATCTGGAAAAGTAATTACTGGTAGTTTTTATTAACAACTTCAACAAATGTATTCTTTTGCTTTTGCTCATACTTAAGAGTTGAGGATTTGAACAAGAAACCCTAAGTATTAAAATTTAACTCGTAACTCATCACGCACGTGGCTGCGAACATGAATGAAGCCAAAACATTTTTTTATATATCTTTCAAGGTTGTTTTTACTGTTTCTTTTTGCAAATATTGTGAATTATAAGTTATTTAGGGGAAATTTAGAAAAAAATTGGAGCACTTTTTGCCATTGATATGATTTGGAAAAAATGTTCTAATTATAAGGTTTCATTATTTTGAGGAGGGGAGTCGCGCCACATGACATTTTACAACCTAACAATGCCAAAATGTTTCTGCAGGATGGTTCCACCACATAACATTGTTCTAGGATTTTCTTTTTATTAAAATGTATTATTATATAATAATCATTTAATAATAATAATAATAAAATATTATGCCAAAATAATTTGTTTTTATTACATTTGATTTTATTTATTATTTTTATTCATTGTATTTTTTATCATTTATTTATTTATTGTAATTTATTTTAAAACCCGAAGAACTATATATACTGTTTGTGTGTGTGTGTGTGTGTGTGTGTGTTTGTTTTTGTATATGTATATATATATATATTTGTGACCCAGGACCGCAAAACCAGTCATAAGTGTAAATAAAACTGAATAAATAAGCTTTCCACTAATGTATGGTTTGTTAGGATAGGATAATATTTGACTGAGAGTGCGCAAAAAAAAAAAAAAATATTGAGAAATTTGCCTTGAAAGTTGTCCAAATTAAGTTCTTAGCAATGCATATTACTAATCAAAAATTAAGTTTTGATAATATTTACGGTAGGAAATTTACAAAATATCTTCATGGAACATGATCTACCCGTGCTACTTAAGACTGGTTTTGTGCTCCAAGGTCATATATATATATATATATATATATATATATATATATATACTGCATTTCAATTTAATGTATTTTTAATCAAATAAAAAAAGAAAAGTAAATCATGTCATGACGCACTTGCTTAATTTCAGGCAGTATAACATTTGCACATTTGGTGCTTATCAACTTGGTGCTTAACAACGTGTGCACATCCATCACAATTGATTCCTTCCAAATTGTCTCGACGCAAATCGTTCTGGGATCTAATGAGTACCAGGGTGGAAAAAGAGTTCCCGCTTGGACCCCGGCCGCCACCGTTACCGCAGACTGATCGCTGGTGTGACTTTGTGCGATTTGTCCGTTAAACAACTTCAAGGCCTCTCCGAAGATCTGCTCTCGCTTACTGTAGCTGCGCACACATTATTTTCTCATCAGCCCGGGCTCTGCTGTATGTATGTCAACATTCTACTGTGACTAAACCTATTTTCCGACAATAAAAAAACGGGTAAATCTGTGTCACTTATTTTCATTCAACAATGTTACAAATTATACAGACATTCGATCCTGATGTGTTGTTTTTTAAACTTCTCCGAGGAGGTTCTGCAGGCCTTTCGGAACAATCTGCACTGACAGGAAACGTCCCGACGGGTCTTCAAAACATCCTTCTTTTTGAGCGATGCATACAAACCCCTTCTCGGCTCACCCCGGTACTGTCTTGTGTGGCTGTAACACAAGAAATCCCACTGGGTGTTTTTCGGCTCAGCAATCGTGTAAGTTTTTCCTTGTTGACGAATGTATTCCATCATTTGCTCGCTTCTTGGTAAATTGGTTGTGACGTGGTGTTGGGTCAGGGGCCGATGCGAAGTTGACTGGCGTCAAAACAGCATCTTTCAGCAGGTTTGAGAGACAAAGAAAAATGTTTTTGCAGTCTTTCATCAACACTTCATCATTCACAGCACTCCAATTAAGCGCAACATGCCAACAGCAGGTTTACACGCTCACACAAACAGACCTACATGTGGCGGTGCCGAACAGACAAACACATATTTGCATGAGACCACAAACATGTCGGCACTGAGTGATGGATACGGACACACTGCTGTTCAGTCCCTCCTCAAATCAAAGAGCTTTATATCTCGCACGCACAATACTTGGGCCCGTCCAAGGCCTGAGGAGGGAAGTCTGTATATCATTTGCTTTCTGGATCAGTTCGGCCAATAAACTGGCTCGTAGCTTTGATTCTTCATGGGCACGTGAGAGGGGAACGAGAGAAATAGTCCAGCCACGTGCTGCTGTCTGGCTCTGCGTCTCACTCTCTGCTCCGGCACTGTAACTCTGCTTAATATCACACACTGAAAATATGTACATTTTTTCATGCGTTTCTTGTTTCTTTCTTTTTCTTCCTTTTTTGGCTAGACGTCTCGATGGACGCTCCCTCCATATGGTCATTTTGTCCATCTGTCTTCTAACCTGGCGACAGTATCTTTATAAATGTGTAAATATCAGAAATATTCTGTAATTAGACTGTTTATCTGACAAAAATATTTGACTGTTCATTATAGTAGGAAATTCGCATGACAGCATTAAATTGAAATAAATCGTGTTTCACTGATTCGAAAACAGTGACAAACAGCTGCATTAAAATGGTTTTTAATCATTAATCGGTTAATCGTTTGTTTCATTGGTGAATAGTTCTGTCTATGACCATATGAACAAACCGAATCACTAAAACAAATTGGACTTGCTAATGCTACATTTGAGATAGAAATTATAAAGTGATATAAAATACGCTGTATTTCTGTCTAATTCAGCTCTATCTATCTATCTATCTGTCTGTATATATTCCTCTCTGTTCCTTGCGTGCCAAATTACTAAGCAACTGTACTCAGCGGTAATTGCTTCCATACAATGAAAACACCTGGATGAAGTGAACGCTTCCCAAAACAGCCGAGTGGAGACTCTCAGTAACTGCTCTTAAACACGGATAAACAAACAATCAGGTACCCAGTCATTATCTTACGGGTAAACGTGGACTGAAGTTTTTGTGATTTTGTTGTACTTAAAGCGCGTTGAGTACCCAGCATGTGAAAATTAGTGCACAGCAACTAATTACTCTGTTTGGCTGGATGTGGCTGGATGTCACTCACACACTGAACTGTGTAAATACAGAGCCCTCTAGTGGCAGGAATGGTTTGCATATTACAAATGAATCTGATGGGAATTAACTTCAACTTCAATGAATAGATTTCAATAAGCCATGTACATAAAATATATGAATAATTAATCAAATATATTGCAAACGTATTGACAGTTAGGTAAGCACAATGTAATTGAAAGGTCTGTTCATTAAACACTTTTCCAACCGTTGTTTTATTTTCGTTTATATACTTTGCTTCAGTAAAAACACTTTTGTACAAATCCACCTTTAAAAACCCGGCTCTTTAAGAAAATTCCAGAAAGTTGTGGAAAAAGCTCCGCTCAACTTATGGTTTGCAGTGATGGCTAAATCAACTTAATGGATGGGTTGCAGTCTCAGCAGAGCACGAGAGCAGAGGAAAGCAGGATGGAGAGGATGCAAGAGAAATACATCATTCACCTGTGCATTAAAAATCATCTTTCAGCACCACATCCTGTCACCAATCCAAACAGGCTTTCCCAAACTTTCCAGAGACTCCCACCGAGCTCAATCCGTCACACATCCATCTCCACATACATGAAGAATGCTGAAGCGTGCCTGTCGGGGTTAATCAACGCATGGGATGCACACTGCAAACACATATGTCCATACTTGTGCAAGTGACTTTGGATCAATCACACATGCAGCCAGGTTTTGATTGCTGGCCCAAAAAGCAAGCCTTGCCTCAAGGATTTCACTATATCCTCAGCTGTACAAACTCAGCATTCACGACCTTAACTTCTGCGAGTCAAGATTCAGAGATGTGCACAATGCACATCAATCAACAAACGAGAAGCCAAAACATCTCCAAGTTTTACAAATAAACAGCTGAGGGAATGTGGTTACTAATCCTAGCGCTAAGGGTGTGATGAGTCAGCTTCGCCTTACACCCCACAACATTTTCACGCCATATAAATGAATGATTCACCCGTCCAGTTGCTGTGGTAAATATTCCCCTTTCCCACACACCGATTTGATGTCACTATCCACTTTTAGCGGTGCGTGATTTGAAACGCAGCCACTTCTCAGCCACTCCCGGCTTGTGTTGTGCATGCGTTTCCATGGCTCTGCTGTAATGGTTCACAGGGGGAGTCGGTTCTTGGATGGGGGCTAACTGTAAACGTGTAGTGGTTTTGGAGGTCCAGGCAACATTTCTTGCATTTCATCCACTGGAGGCAATTGTCGGCAGGGCCTGCACTGAGTGAGGGCTCAGATCAGCAGCATAAGGTCTGCCATTTTTCCAGAATCAAGCAACAGCTGAGTTACTCAAGGTTTTCATGACGGATGAGGACAGAGAGTTGGCTCCTAAGATATCCCAAGGAAGCTGCCTCACCATTTCCACATAACAGTGGCTCTCCTTTTGAGAAGCGGGAGATTCCCTCTTTCTCTTTTTCTCCATCTGTAAGGGCTGAGCTCAAGGAGACACACATCACAGGCATTGGACATCCAAAGGTTAGTCACTTGTTCCATGGTGGAGTTACCTTATACACCCAGTACTGGCACAGGGATTTGTCTTATTGATGCCATTTGTTGAGCGTATTCTGGACTACGTTTGAAAAGAGTTGGCAGAGCGAGGAAAGAAGAGAAGGTTAGACAGCACAAAAGAACAGAATTGGGAGATAAAAAGGTGTCTGAGGAAACCTTATCCACTCCTTGACCTTAACTTTCCAATTCATCTCAGGAACGGGAGTAATTGGAGCAACTGAGGGAAGTTCTGAAATTAGTTTTTCCAGTCACGGTCAAACCACTATTGCATAACCTTGGCTTGGTGAGATGACACTGTGAACCAGGTTGTGTTTAGGATGTGTCATCATGCATCACATTGCCCAAAATGTGAGTAATCAAGGGGACCTTCCTGACAGAGGAAATCCGTGTACTTTTGGGGGATTCCATTACCATTGTGCCCTTGAACAAGGCACCCATGTTGCTTCAGTCAAACTGCCCCCGCAATAAGTGTAGTCAAAGTTGCTTTAGATGCGGGTGTCAAACATTGCTCCTGGAGGGCCAATTTCTGTGCCAAATCAATTAAGTTCCAAATCTGTACAAACACCTGAGGGTAGATATTTGTTTGGCATCGGTGAGCCTCTTTGATGCGTCGTTGAGTAGTTCACACATAAAGATTGCAGAGCGCTGATCACCCGCTGATTTGCCCCTATCACAGCCTGACCTGCCAGCAAGCTTGTTAACATGCAAATCAGGCTTAAAATCCTGAAGTGTGAACTTGGCATAAATTGTATTGGAACAGGCTGCAAGTAAACTCAGTGACCCTCCAGGAGGAGTGTTCCTCTGTTTATGATATCTGGGAACATTGTAGGTTTAGGGCCCTATAATACACCCGGCTCAATGTGGCACCAGACACGATGCAAGTGTTTTTTGCTAGTTTCAGCCCAATGCAGTTATCATTTTGACGTCCTGTACCATGTTGTTTAAATAGCAAATGCATTTGCACATATTTGTGCACTCATGGGCGTGCTGGTCTGAAAACGAGGTGTGTTCAGGCGCATTGTTGGTACGTTGTTATTTGGAGGCAACTTAAATTGACTGGTCTAAAGTCAAAGGCGCAGTATTTTTTTTTTTGTTATTTAAAGAGTGTGTTAGTAATATGCGACTATAAGCGGGTCCATAATGCACGTACACTCTGCTTATTACACACAGGGCACAAACATGACAAATATTAAAAATGAAAGGATTACAGTGTAAATGATTATTATTGTGTAGGCTACATAAATATAAAAATGCCTACATGTCATAATGGATAGTCATTGCATGTATCAGAATTAGGCTACCTATTTGCTCGCACACAAGCAGCTCCATTTCCTCTCTGGAGGCGCGTTAAGTCTTTGCTCTTGCAAATTCCACCATGGTGCGAGCGCAACTGGCTTTTAAAGGGAATGGGAGATGAGACTCTGATTGGTTTATTGCAGGTTATGCCCAAAACACACCCATTACTTATTAAGAGAATAGGGACAGCCCTTTCAGACCATGCACCGTGCGCGCCGACCGTTTGTCCTGTTGTTAAACTAGCAAAAGTGGATTTAGACCATGCACTTAGATTATTAAAATAGGGCCCTTAAACTCAGGCAATCCAGGAACTATCGACATTATTTCATAGTACAAACGCACAAATTTTAGGTAGTTTTGCAGAGACAATTTACACAAAGTCTGGTTCACTTGGCAGCGAATTATGGCCAAAAATTGGCCACTACAGACAGTTCAAACATTGGCACCTAGCGTCTTCAGAAAATGGTTAAATTAATGTAAAAATGTCAAAAACAAAGCAGAATAGTATATGGGTTGTGGGTATCTAGTTTCTTGCTTGTAAGTGCCTTAGAAGAAGTCTTTAATACATATATTTGATTCCATTAACCTACAAACTTTGGCAAATCTTCCTCAAAAATGTTTGTAGAATTAACATGTAAGGGCTGACAGTCTGAATAGACCTGCAATTCCAATAGTCCTTTCCAATTTTGTGTTCAGTATGCATCAGACGTCAGTGAAAAGGTTGTAGATGGGTATGCTGTCTGGATCTGAGGGGACTATAGATTTTTTGGATTGGCTAAAAAGATTTGCCTAATTGCAAATTAGTAATTAGTAAACAGCCTAGCGGGAGGTGGTATAGTTAACAGTCAACCACTAGTAGCTTTAAAAAATACAATTTCCTAACCTGTGGAGAGTCTGTGGATATGCCACCTGAGGTTAAGACTGCTTCAGAATAGGACTTTGGATTTATCCCATTGGATAAAAGGATCAGCTAAATGACAAATTAGTTAATAGCCGCCTTCTTCAGCGTGACCAAGTATATATAAGGCAACTTGTCACTGAGTAAGCTTTTGGCAGATAGCGGTAAGAATTTAGCCAAATACGCAAATGTTATCTTGAGTGCCTGAACATAGTACTGAGGTTAATCTGAAAAAGAATCACAGTATCTAAAATAGCTTTTCATAGAAAATGAAAATAAGTGTACAAACAAATTACTTAACAAAAGCTAATTAAAACGTGTAACCTTCACTGCAAATAAAATTAGTTCTAATCCAACTTGTGAGGCAATTTGCGCACAGCTGAAGTTACTTGAATAAGTAATCTCTGGTGTGTACAAAGTTACAACCCGAATTACGGAAATGTTGGGACGTTTTTTTAAATTTGAATAAAATGAAAACAAAAAGAATTTCAAATCACATGGCCCAATATTTTAGTCACAATAGAACACAGATATCATAACAAATGTTTAAAGTGAGAAATTTTTTTATTTTATGCACAAAATTAGCTCATTTCAAATTTTAAGCTTGCTACAGGTCTCAAAATAGTTGGGACGGGGCATGTTTACCATGGTGTAGCATCTCTTCTTTTCAAAACAGTTTGAAGACGTCTGCTGAAGAGTTCGTGGTCGTCTTTGACGTATATTTCATTTAATGATGCACCAAATGTTCTCTATAGGTGAAAGATCTGGACTGCAGGCAGGCCAATTCAGCACCCGGACTCTTCTGCTATGAAGCCATGTTGTTGTAATAGCTGCAGTATGTGGTTTTGCATTGTCCTGCTGAAATTCACAAGGCCTTCCCTGAAATAGACGTCATCTGGAGGGTAGCATATGTTGCTCTAAAACCTTTATATAAAATGATTATTTAGATGCTAAAACCTTTCAACATTCATAGTGCCTTCCAAACCATGCAAGCTGCCTATACTCTATGTAATTATGCAACCCCATACCCTGAGAGATGCTGGCTTTTGAACTGAATGCTGATAACACGCTGGAAGGTCTCCCTCCTCTTTAGCCCGGAGGACACGGCATCAGTGATTTCCAACAAGAATGTCAAATTTGGACTCGTCTGACCATAGAACACTTTTCCACTTTGAAACTGTCCATTTTAAATGAGTCTTGGCCCACAGGACACAATGGCGCTTCTGGACCATGTTCACATATGGCTTTCTTTTTTGCATGATAGAGCTTTAGTTGACATCTGCAGATGGCACAGTGGATGTGTTTACCGACAGTGGTTTCTAGAAGTATGCGTGGGCCCATTTAGTAATGTCAATGACAGAATCATTCCAATGAGTGATGCAGTGTCGTCTGAGGGCCCAAAGACCACGGGCATCCAACAAAGGTCTTCGGCCTTGTCCCTTACGCGCAGAGATTTCCACAGTTTCTCTGACTCTTTTGATGATGTTATGCTCTGCAGATGATGATATTTGCAAAGCCTTTGCAATTTGACGTTGAGCAATGTTCTTAAAGTATTCCACAATATTTTATACGCACTCTTTCACAGATTGGAGAGCCTGTGCCCATCTTTACTTCTGAGAAACTCTGCATCTCTAAGACATCCCTTTTATAGCTAATCATGTTACAGACCTGATGTCAATTAACTTAATTAGTTGCTAGATGTTCTCCCAACTGAATCTTTTCTAAATTTATTGCTTTTTCAGCCCTTTGTTCCTCCCATGCAAACTTTTTTTTAGATTCGTTGCATGCATCGAATTTGAAATGAGCTCATTTAGTGTGGATAAAAGTGTAAAATTTCTCAGTTTAAACATTTATGTTCTCTGTGTTCTATTGAGAATAAAATATTGGCTCATGTGTTTTGAAAGTCTTTTAGTTTTTTTATTAAAAAATTTATTTTTGGATTATTAATTTATTGACAAATTATAAATTGAGCAAGTGAGGCAAGGCAAACGCACACCTTATGAGGTGCAAGTTGAAGGAAAAAATTAGACTCAATTAGAGGAGAACAACTGCACACTCACTTAAGCATATTTATTAACCAACGTTTCGGCTAGTAGCCTTTTTCAAAGTTACCAAGGTATTTCATAACTTGAAAAAGGCTACTAGCTGAAACGTTGGTTAATAAATATGCTTAAGTGAGTGTGCAGTTGTTCTCCTCTAATTCTAAATTAAACAATAAATCAAAACATTGTGCACTATTCTTTATTCGTAAAATAGAACTTGTGCCATGACCACCATGAAAATCATTGTGGAAATCGATAATATTAAAAATATACATAAATAGAACAATCTGTTGTGATATTGGACATTAACATTTAGATTATATAACTTTAATACACTTGTGTGTGTGGCAAGTGTTTTACAAAAGTAGAAAAATGAACAGCAGGATAGTCACTAAACACGAAATAAATTACTAAAAGAAACATTGCAAAGTTAAAATCAGATTTGTATAATGAAAATTCTTAGTCAATAAGCTGTTTTAGCAAAAAAGAAAAAGAAAAAAAAAAAAAGCCATGAGGGCCAAATGTTAAAGTTGCAAATATAAATATGGAACTACTTTTCTCTGTATTCATTAAAATAGTATAACTATTGCAAAACATTCTCTCTTCAGTCAGTCCATTTTAGGACACAAGAACTTATGTTCCCTATCAGTCGGTCACTCCGAGTCACGTCGGTGACCGACGAATTGGGATCTCGCTTAGAGAGACCAATCCCCTACGAGAGTATCTAAACAAGCCAATGGATATTGGCATGCGATTATTGCATCCAGCTGCCGCTAATCACAATGTGAGTATAAGTAGGCAGCGGGTGCAGCGCATATTCAGCTTTTAGCTTCGGAGCCGAGCGTTCTTCGTTCTGCTCCTGACCAACTCTGCATAGGTGTCTGCAAGTCAGTGTGTTGGTGTGACGGCGCGTCAGCGGCGGTGGTCTCCTTCTGTCGAGTGGGTTGCACACATCGGATTGCACTACCCTCTGATCGTGTTGCAAGCGGCCATCTCCCCTGTGCGCTTCAGCACACTAAAAGAGTACTTTTCTCTAAAAGAGCATTCACGGGTGGAACGTCTTTTTAAAGACGCGTCTTTTTCAAGATGCCTTTCCACCCGTGAGTTTCTGGATGCGGTCGTTACCTGGCGCCGGGTGATGGTCACGATCGTTGCCTCTCGTCTGGGCTTTGATCACGCTGAGGCAGCTTTCGTGGACGAGTCATGCTCTCACTGCGGGAGGATGACCGTCGCGGAGTTGCGGACCAGGCTCCGTTTCCTGCAAAGGGGCGGAATGCCCGTGCCCCTGCCTAGATCTAGGGCTCCTCCTGGCGGCAGCCGGGGGACCACTACCTCTGACAGTGGCCGGACTGGTCTGACGGTGACAGTGAGGAATTCCCCTCGGGGGGGGTCCTTCCTGCCACCGGCACTTCGCAGCCTGTGGAGCTGCCAAGGGAGCATGCTGGACCCTCTCATGGAGTACCAGCTGTATCCTTTGGTGCTCCCCGCGCTGGTTCTCAGGGCCCCACCCCGGTACCTTTCTTCCCGGAGGTGCATGATGAGCTCACTAGATCATGGAAGGCACCTTTTACTGCCCGAAACTGGTCTGGTGGTTCGTCCTCCCTCACCACCCTTGATGGTGGGGTAGCGCGGGGGTATACGGGCATCCCGCCGGTGGAGCGGTCAGTTGCGATGCAATTGTGTCCGACTACTGCTACCACTTGGCGTGGGGTTCCGTTGCTCCCCTCCCAGGCCTGTAGGCACTCGTCGGCCCTGACCGGCAGTGCGTATACGGCTTGTGGCGAAGCTGCTTCCGCCTTACACGCTATGGCGTTGTTGCAGGTTCATCAGGCTAAGGCACTGAGAGACCTGCACGAGGGTGGTCACGACCCAGAAGTTCTCAGAGAACTTCGTACCGCCACGGACCTCGCGCTACGGGCGATGTCCACTATGGTGGTCCAGGAGCGCCATCTCTGGCTGTGTCTAGCGGACATGAGGGATGCGGAAAAGAGACAGTTCTTGAACGCCCCTGTGTCCCAGGCCGGCCTTTTCGGCGACACAGTGGAGAACTTTGCCCAGCAGTTCTCCGCTGCACAGAGACAGACTGAGGCCATCAGGCACATCCTGCCCCGGCGTGCAGCTGCTGCCTCCACCCGGCCGCCGGTGGCAGCGCCTCAAACGCAGCAGCCTCCAGCTAAGCAGCGCCGTGGAGCCGGCCGCAGGGCAGCCGCCCCGCCCGTCCAGGCCCCCGCCAATCCTGGTGGCAAGCGTAAGAGCAAGCGGCCCTGAGACGGGCGACCCAGAGATGGGGGGGGATGCTCTTCGGGAGATGGTGAACGCACCACTCCCTCCCCCGGAAGAGGGCCGGGCGGAGAATCTTTTGTTTCTTTTTTCCCCGCCACTGACCTCTCGGTCAGTGGCACCCAAAAACTCGACAAAGGAGCAGTTTCCTCTATCTCTGGGTCCCCCGAGGGGACGGGGAGTTGTGGACGAGTCAGTCTTGATCCACACTACCCCACCTCTCTCGCCAGTGAGCAGCTGTGGGCGGTTCGGGAGTGCGGTCAACCGTACTACCCACGCACCCTCTGCCAAAACGCAGGTTGGTGTTCCACACACGCTGACCCTGCTTCAAAGAGACGCCCGAGCACGGTCCCTGCGTTTCTCCTCGCTGCCCCGCCGCGGGTACGTCAGTGGTTCCGCTGGTGCCAATGGACGGTTTCTGGGGGCCTGGTTAGGGCTTCCCAGTCTGTCTCGTTGGCTCCGCCAGACCATCAGACTCGGCTATGCGATTCAGTTCGCCCGGCGTCCTCCCAAGTTCAGGGGCGTCCACTTCACTTCAGTGGAAGCGTTAGATGCTCCTGTCTTGCGCGCAGAGATCGCAGTCCTACTGGCGAAGGATGCGATAGAGCCGGTCCCTCCAGCCGATATGAGGTCGGGGTTTTACAGCCCCTACTTCATTGTACCCAAGAAAGGCGGTGGGTTGAGACCGATCTTGGATCTGCGTCTCTTGAACCGGGCTCTTCACAAGCTTCCGTTCAAGATGCTCACGCAGAAACGCATCTTCGGGTGCGTCCGTCCCCGAGATTGGTTTGCAGCGATCGACCTGAAGGACGCGTACTTCCATGTGTCGATCCTTCCGCGCCACAGGCCATTCCTGCGGTTTGCGTTCGAAGGACGGGCATACCAGTACAAGGTCCTGCCCTTCGGGCTGTCCCTGTCGCCCCGTGTCTTCACGAAAGTTGCGGAGGCAGCTCTAGTTCCCATGAGAGAACAGGGCATTCGTATTCTCAACTACCTCGACGACTGGCTCATACTGGCTCAGTCTCAGGACCAGTTGTGCGAACACAGGGATTTGGTGCTCTCACACCTCAGCCAGTTGGGCCTTCGGGTCAACTGGGAAAAGAGCAAACTCTCCCCGGCGCAGAGGATCTCTTTTCTCGGCATGGAGTTGGATTCGGTCAGTCAGACATCAACCGACAAGGTGGTCTGCGCTCCCATCGCATGTCGCAACTCGCCCGCCACCTCCTCCTCTGGAGTCAGAAGCATCTGAGGTCGCTTCGTGCCATTCATATTCCGGGCTTGCTCAACCGGGCAGCCGACGAGCTGTCACGAGCTGCGCTCCCCGGAGAGTGGAGACTCCATCCCCAGACGGTCCAGCTGATTTGGAGACGTTTCGGACCCGCTCAGGTAGACCTGTTTGCGTCTCTAGAAACCTCTCATTGCCAGATGTTTTACTCCCTGACCGAGGGAACACTCGGCACGGATGCACTGGCACACAGCTAGCCGCGGGGCCTTCGCAAGTATGCGTTTCCCCCAGTGAGCCTTCTCGCACAAACAATGTGCAAGATCAGGGAGGACGAGGAGCAAGTCCTGCTCGTGGCGCCGTACTGGCCCACTCGGACTTGGTTCTCAGAACTAATGCTCCTCGTGACAGCCCCTCCTTGGCAGATTCTTCTGAGGAAGGATCTACTGACTCAGAGACGGGGCACCTTATGGCACCCGCGTCCAGACCTCTGGAAGCTACATGTCTGGTCCCTGGACGGGACGCGGAGGTTCTAGGTGACCTACCCCAAGGGGTAGTTGACACCATCACTTCGGCTAGAGCGCCGTCCACGAGACAGGCCTACGCCTTGAAATGGAACCTGTTCGTCGAGTGGTGTTCTTCTCACCGAGAAAACCCCCGAAAGTGCCCGATCAGAGTCGTGCTTTCCTTTTTGCAGCAGGGGTTGGAGCGAAGGCTGTCTCCCTCCACCCTTAAAGTCTATGTGGCTGCGATTGCTGCCAACCATGACCCCGTGGAAGGGAAGTCGGTGGGTAAGCATGACTTGGTCATCAGGTTCCTTAGGGGGGCAAGAAGGTTAAATCCTCCACGGCCCCCCTCTATACCCTCTTGGGACCTGTCTCTGGTGCTCAAAGCACTACAGCAGGCCCCATTTGAGCCTTTTCAGTCAGTTGAGCTGCAGTTTCTTTCAACGAAGACTCTGCTCCTGCTTGCATTGGCCTCCATCAAGAGGGTAGGGGACCTGCACGCATTTTCGGTCGACGATTCGTGCCTAGAGTTCGGGCCGGCTGACTCCCAGGTAATCCTGAGGCCCCGGCCTGGCTACGTGCCCAAGGTTCCCACTAATCCCTTCAGGGACCAGGTGGTGAGCCTGCAAGCGCTGCCCTCGGAGGAGGCAGACCCAGCCCTTGCTTTGCTTTGTCCCATCCGAGCGCTAAGATGCTACGTTGACAGGACACAAAACTTCAGGACCTCAGACCAGCTCTTTGTCTGTCACGGAGGTCGGCAGAAGGGGAAGGCCGTCTCCAAGCAGAGGATGGCCCACTGGCTAGTGGACGCCATCACCCTGGCTTATCAGGTACAGGGTGTGCCCTGCCCGTTCAAGTTGAGAGCTCACTCTACTAGAGCTGTTGCATCCTCCTGGGCGTTGGCTCGTGGCACCTCGCTGGCAGATATTTGTAGAGCTGCGGGCTGGGCGACCCCTAACACGTTCGCTAGGTTCTATAGCCTTCGTGTGGAACCGGTTTCCTCCTGTGTTCTCACCTCAAACGGGTAGAAGCACTGAGAGGTTCCGTTTTCGGGTCGGCTTGCTAAAACTGCTCCAGAGAGTCCGTACTGTAGACCCTGTCGAGTTCCTCCGTCCCCTCGGCAGTCAGATGTGGCGGAGCATCTGAAGCCAGGCCCTCACTCGCTGAATCCATGAGAACCGGTAGAGGGCTGGGTTCCATATGAAAGGCCTTTTGGACCCCATATGTGTATAGTCCACGGTATAGCCTGAGAGCCCGTGTTTCCCCGGCAGGTCTTCTGCCAATCTCCATGAGGTACAATTTCCTCTAATTCTCCATATGCGCCTAAGGTTGATCATATGCGTTATTGCTCCGAACCTCCTACGGGAAGGGCGAGCTTCCGTAGCGTCCGGTTCCAATTGGAATGGGTACGTTTTCCCAGTGTTATCCAGTCTTACTGAGTAGGTAGTGCCATGGCAGCAGTAGCTGGTCTTCTGCGGTAGCCCTGACCTGCGCCAAAAAATAGGGGCTCAGGAGGCTTCCACAGGACACAGGAAGGGGCAGTACCCGTGGCCTTTTGGTAGGGATCCCAGTTCGTCGGTCACCGACGTGACTCGGAGTGACCGACTGATAGGGAACGTCTCGGTTATGTATGTAACCCTCGTTCCCTGAAGAAGGGAACGGAGACGTCACGTCCCGTCGCCACGGCTGCTGTACCACCGCTGAGCGGCCGGGTGACCGGCTCGGCTCCTCAGCGAAAACCTGAATATGCGCTGCACCCGCTGCCTACTTATACTCACATTGTGATTAGCGGCAGCTGGATGCAATAATCGCATGCCAATATCCATTGGCTTGTTTAGATACTCTCGTAGGGGATTGGTCTCTCTAAGCGAGATCCCAATTCGTCGGTCACCGACGTGACGTCTCCGTTCCCTTCTTCAGGGAACGAGGGTTACATACGTAACCGAGACGTCCCATGTCGCAAATAAAAAGAAGAGTAACAATCAAAGTGAAGGCACTGACAAACGAAAAACCATTAGAAAGAAACACAGGTTTTCCATTAAAATAGAGAGGAACCAACATGAAGCCCAGACATATAGTTGTGTTATCTTGTGTGGTCAGATGATACAGATATGTGTCAATAATAAGTGTTTATGTATATGGCCTTGACAATGCAGCAATAAATCAGCCCATCAGTAAAAACAATAAACAATCACAAATACATTGTTTTTCTACATTAGACCACAATTTGTCAATCCATCATTGTAATGGTTGCACACTCATCCATAAACGATTAAAATCAAAAGTCCATTTACATCTTCACAAACTATCTCCAAGTCCACCGTGGCAAAAGAGGACCTCTTCTTGCATTCAAAAAAAGGCAAGTGTCTGTTGAGCAAAAGATGACCAGAATTTCATGTAGCATGTCTAGGTAATATATTGGTGCAGACTACATTTATTATATCACAAATGTTTTTATATAAGGCTGTGAAATTTTAAAAAAGAAGTACCTTGGGTTTAATGGTTTGCAACTCTAATGGGAAGAGCTCTCTCGTCTAGCGTCAAGTGCCCTATAATAAAGACATACAACATAACAAGTACACAGATGAACACAAATCAACAAAACTTCACTCATTACAATGACAGCCTTTCCTGCTTGAGGAAAGCGGTCTGTTTTAATGTGACACTGAATCAAATAAGGACGTCAGCTATTTCTGTCTTGACTGACGGCTTGAATTGAACTCTAAACTGAAACTTTTCTGCCAGGCTTGAGTCTAAGAACCAAAGAATGTTCTTGGTTTGTTTTCAGACATGTATTATGTGATCTATTTTACATTTATATGTGTATACTTGTGTTTCCATGTGTTAGTCTCGATCAAGCTCTGTTCCAAAACCTAGTAAGCTGCCTTGCTGTCTACGGCCTAAATAAAAGGCATACTAAGTAAATGGAACTTTCTAAGGGAAAATTTTCTTAAAGTCAGGTTAATATGTTGCTAGGCTAACAAAATTATACTAGCTTAGAAATAGACTAAAATAGTACTTTTTTATTTTATTGAACTATTTTTATTGATGCTTTCTGATAATAAATTTATCTTCCTTCATCTACCATCTTGGATGGATTTTTTTTTTGAGCTTGTTACTGCCATATAATTTGTCAAAAGGACCTCAGCAGATTTAGGTTGCTTACCAACTGGAGTAGCCCTCGCATCAGGAGGTTGCCTACAAAGTCTTAAAATGCCGCCTACGTATAGGCAGCTCACAAGGTTTTGGAACACATCCTGAATGTGTGTGGCCTGGCTTCAAACTCTAGTGAACGATCTGCCCCGTGCTCGCAGCTGGTATGAGAGTTAACCATTACTCAGCCCCAGTGTTCATTTTTCAGTCTGGTACTCTCCACCTGTCTGGAACTCTATACGGCACCTGGCACAGGTAGAACACCCACGAACGGGCCTGCTGTCTGGATTTGTCTTGCCATGCTATTGTAGTGCAGAACATTGAGCTCTTTTGAAGACGTATTAACTACCACTGCACAAAGAGTTCAATTCATATCCAGAAATGGACTGTCTCGAAAAGACATTCTTCATGATACAAAAGAAACAAATCTGTGCTCTTCAACGGCATGAAAATAGATTTTTCAATTTAGTATTAAATATTGCTTTTGGATGTAAGCAGTGGCACCAGTTTTAAGTGTTTAAAACTGCCTTAATACATTTTAACAGTCAGTGATCATTTTTGTCACTTTACAGCGCTTTGTGTCACATTTTGCCAGTGCTGCATTTTAAAATCTTGGCAATCTTTTTGACATGATGTGGCATCTATAAATATTCCTTTAATTACAGTTTCTGAGTTTAGTTTCAAAATGGAAACAAAACAAATGCCTGTAATTTTCAAGCAATCTTTTAGGTGTGTTTGATAAGGGATGGATGGATGGACGGATGGACTTGGATTTTCTAAGCCGATATGCCTAGGAACTACACTCTCGTTCCTGTGTAATAATCAAGGAAATTTGCTGCCGTACCATGGGTGCAACTGGCGCAGTGATATTACGCAGCACCTGAAAGTAGTCCCTGTCTTTATCATAACTAGTTACTTAGCTGGGGACTACTTTCTGGCACTGCATAATATCACTGCGCCTACTGCACCCATGGTACGGCAGCAAATTTATTTGATTATTACGCCAGAACGAGAGTGTAGTTCCTAGGCATATCGGCCTAGAAAATCACAACTTTTCATTTTCTGTCGGTCTTAGTACACAATGTAACTACAGAAGTGTCAAGCTTTAAATAGGAAAATTATCGAAACTCTTTGGTCATTTTTGAGCGAGATGCTAATGATCTAATCAGATTCAATGATCGATGCTAAGCTAAGCTAAAAGTGCTACCACCAGACCCGGAGATCGGCTGAATGGATTCAAAAACGGTAAAACTCAACTGTTTAACTCTAGGGGAGTTGTAAAATGAGTGTTCCTTTAATGTATTTGCACCAAAAAATTATAAGGATTTATGCTGATATCATCCTAAACCACACGCCAGGGGTGTTTCCAAACTTTTGGAGGGCAGTGTAGATAGATAGATAGATAAATAGACAGACAGACAGACAGATAGAAATAAAAAGTGCTTTCATCATACTTGTTTTTGGCCTCCTATAAGCCTCATAACTGAATAAACCAGGCTGAAGTATTACTGCAAGAGGTCTGGCATGCAGAAGCAAATGACCAATTTCTAAAATAAACAATGACACAATAAACGCATATAATATTAATCTTTGTTGCTATTTTTGCTTGCTTGCCAGTGGTTTCCCCTCCAGCACTGGCATGTGTGCCTAAGGTTGCCGACCCCTGTTCTATAGAATTTATCGATTTACGTTTATGTGCAGCTGAGGTCATGCTTTACAGAAGGACAAGGGAAGCAATGCATTTAGTGGTTTTGCAGTCTGTTATTTGGCTCAGGCCTCTTACTGGCTGCCACAGTGCATGTTAAAGAAAAGTCCTGGGTTCAAAATAAGACAAGCTCTGTCCGCAGCATCTGTGATATGCAGTCGATTATCCACATAAAGTAATTCTGACTCTTCTGTCGGTTTTTAATAACAAACAAAAATGGTGTTTATAGAACCGCACTTACAATGAGTCTATGGGGCAAAACATTCCAGAGGGACTTGGGGCTCATATTGTTGTTCAAATTGAAATCTTCCACACAGAAACGAGCTATTGAAAATGTCAATTGTTTATCCTGTGCAAATGTCTTGCCCTATAGACTTCATTGTACGTGTACAACTGAAAATGCATGTTTCGCTTATTTTTTACAACTGAAGGAAGAGCCAAAATTATTTTCCATGGTCATTGACAATTTTCACAGATCCTGTCCATTGAGTGTAGGTTATATGCAAACCAGAACATTCTGATGGTGTGTGTCAGGTCTATTATCATCAGTTTGTGTTAGTACAAACACTTACACTTGGTGTTGTCGAACAAAATCTGCAAACTGGCGGTCCTTGGCATACAGCTCGATAATTCGAATACGGTCCTGGATTTCCTGTCGTGAGAGCAGGAAGGTGAAAGAGGGAGAAGTAGACAGTTATATAACAAGAGAAAGTGACCTCTTTGCCCTAGCCCTCATTCTACTTCTAGACGTCTAGACCAACAGAATCACAGAACCCAGAATCTTCTGAAGGATTTCTTCAATTACAGACAGTTTTTTGTCAGATGAGTTTATTTTTATTTAAAGTAAAATATTTATTCAAACATTTAAAATACTATATTCATAAAATATAATAATTCATAAATAAAATATTGTTGCAATTTACATATTTTTACATAAATATTTTATATTAAATAAATACTATTATTAATTTACTTAGTAGGTAAATATTAGTTCCTCACCTATTAACGTCACACTACATGTTTAATGGATTGAAGAAATAAGTAAATAAAATACACTTCTGTTACATAAGAAATTCAATTTATCTTCCCATCAAGTATTGTTTTCCAAAGAGGACATGCTTGATAATTCTCCATTGTTCAGAGTTGCCAGAATATTCTCCATTGTGAGCATATATCACTCAAGCAGACTATGACAGTTTCATTGCTGCAGGGAACAGTGCTTTAGTTGAAGGACATGGAGTGTATTTAGGAAAGTTTTTTGAGGAATATTCTATGCAAACATGTGGCACAGTGAACGCTATTAAAATACTAAGTAATGCTGCAGACCACTTGCATAAACACACACAGCTCTACAGACAATGTGTACCATGGGCACCTGGTTATTTGTGTAATTATCAGCACACTCATTGCATTTCGTAACTATTTTACGATTTTTATTTTAATTATTATGTTCATTTTATTCATACTTTTTCATAAAATCTACTTATGCCTCATTTGATGGTAAGGTTTAGGGGTGAACATTCATGATTTATTTATTTTTTTTCTAAAAATCATACGTTTGCATATAAATAACACAAATTCATACTAAAGCGCCATTTTGTAAATTATGTTTTCTAATGAATTCTGTTTACAATCAGTTTAGTTTACTCCACTTTTATTGGCTTAGTTTTGGGAAAAAAAGAATCTATCATCTACTTACTCCCCATTTGATGGTTAGGTTTAGGGGTGGACATTTATGCTTGCCTTTTTATAAAAAAATATACATTTTCGCAAACAAATAACACAAAGTGTGAATTCATATGGAATTAAACCTAGTAAAATAGTTATGTTTTCTAATGAATTCAGTTTATAATCAGTTTAGTTTATTGCACTTTTATTGGCATAGTTTTACGCTTTTTTAACGTTAATCTCATTCATACATCTTTGTAAGATCTACTTTTGCCCCAGTTGACGATTAGGTCTAAGGGTGGACCCTGATTTTACTTTTTCAAAAAATTACATTGTAACATTGTATGAATTCATGCAAAATCATCACCTCAAAGTAGTCACAGTTTATTATCAATTCAATTCATAATCAATTTAATTTATGGCGCTTTTAGTAGCTTCGTTTTGACATAACATTTGCCGCATTGCATCGCATGATTTTCAAAAGTTAACTTTTTATATTACAAATATGTATTTTCAATAATTTGTCAACTGAACCATCAACAACCAGGTACAATATACCACATGAAGTTAGTTTACTTCCATCCCACAAAGCTTTCATGTCAAAATAAATATGGTGTATTTTTAGGTCTACTAAAGTGCACACAAACACATCATTACCTCTTTCGTAAGTTCACTGTTCTCATAAATATGTCGTATTTCCTCACTGCTGAAGTCCGTGGAGATCTCAGCGCTCCCAGTGCTAAACGCAGGGGCATCTGGGTAACGGCGGTAGTACTGATTATAACCTGTAGTTGCTTCACTTTCAAACATGGGATTGTACTTGGTTGCTCTTTCTATAGATGGCACGTTCTCTGAATATCTGTAGAAAATGTCCAGAAATAAAAGTCAGATTATGGACAGAAACATCAACACATCAGAAAAAATGAGCCTTGGTGCTTATTTGGGAAACACAGGTTCAAATAAAAGAATATCAAACCAAAAAATGGGTTGTATCTGGGATCAAACATGCCCTTGGCATGAGTTCGTAAAAGTAGCAGCTCATCCCTCCTATTTATATCTGCACAAGGGTCAGATAGTGGAGCCACGGAAAAAGTGAGTGGATTAGCCGAGTAAGAGCGGCTCAATGTTCTCCCATCCTGGCATTCATTCCTCTATAACCTGTTGATCAGGATCACTGATAGATCCCCTGCCGAGACGTTACGTCATCTTACGTCTGCCAGGATTTCCCTGTTTGCCCTGGTGCTAGTGAAGCAAACAGGTTTAAGTCTGCCGTGTTTATGTTTGCAGACCAGACAAAGTTTCGATGCAAAATAAATTAATTCTGTAAGTATTTTTGTATTTATTTAAATTTTGTTTATGCAGGCCCCGTGATCATTTTTAGTGCATGTATGAAGTCTGTGTGTATTTTTAGTGCATGTATGAAGTCTTTGTTTGGACATTGAACTAATTCAGTCACAGTCGTCTAATACATTCGTTCAAGTCCTCCTGGGACATTCGTACGTACGAGTTGACACATTGTAATTATGGTGTCAGGTGCGTTCAAATCACTTTTGTCAGAAGAAAAATGTAAATTTAACTTTTCTACAATAAAACTCAACGATTTTTTTAAACTCTACATCTACAAAATGATGACTAAAGAATGTGCATCATTGTGCTTTTGCTTTTTAGATGATGTAAACTGAATCATTATATACCATATATAATATGGTAATTATACAGTAATATTTTGCATATGTAACTTACATAGTTTTATTGTACATTGCAAAAAAATGTACAATAAATTAATATTCATTTTATTAATTTAAACAAATTTACCGTCAATACAGACACAGCATATCTATAGTCTTTGAGCTGCATTGATTGCATCCGACACGTTTTTTCACTGACACGCCCCCAACTCTGAAACTCGGGTCTTAAAGCAAATATTGTTTCCCACTCATAATAATGACTTTGTGGTGGTGTTCATGTGCGTTTAACCCGTAAATACGATCTATCCTACATGACTTGAATGCACCATAAGTGTCCAAGTACTTCTTGAGGACACTGTATGTTATCCAGAGCTGACGGATATAAAACAAATTGTCATCTGTGCTATCACTATGATCTATCAGATGATGTACTATGATGTGTATAATGTATCAAAAAGTTCAAAATAAAACGTAAGACAGGAACGACTTGTCCAAAAACAATAATTGATCCAACCTGCACATGCCTAAGAGCATTTGTTTCATAACGACCAAAGAGAACATATTGTGTGTTCCGGCTTATTCGTACAAGGTCATAAAAACAAAATACGCACATTTGGGCCGTAAAATGTTGCAGTGTGCTCCATATGTATGTTCCAGAATGCAGTGCTTTCAAACACAATCACAGCTGAGAGTATTTGGTTCCTTTTCAACCAGGTGAGGAAACCAAATGGCATTTAACAAGTTGGAATATGCAACATTATTTTTCTTTTGGGGCCTCCGAGGAAACTCAAATCACATTTCAGAGAACTTGTATTTACAGGATTCATTCAAAACACTTGACAGAATGCTTTAAAAATGTCATTTAGGCTTCACATGGTCATTCAAATTAATTGAACCGATATTAATAATCCACTTTGTAGTCCACTAAGGAGTTCTGCTTGTTCTGAAGTTTAAAGAACGACATAAGCTTCTTAATTTCTTCCAAAAATATGATCTTATGATTTCTTTGGAGCAGGAAGAGTGTGTTTTTTATGCTGTAAGCACAGTTTGTACCGTAAAGGGTCTTCTGAATCATCAGTGTCATACTGGTCTCGCAGTGTTCTGGCGAGGAAAAAGATCACGCCCGAAGCCACGAGGAGGAACCCAGCTACTGAAGCAATGGCGATGCCAACCACCAGTGGTTCTGACACATACTCCTCACAGTGTTCGCCTCGATACCACCAGTTTTCACCGACTCGACACCTAAAAATAAAGATGAGTGAATTTCATTTTTGACTGTTGCTTTTGGAGATTACGTATAATACACACCTGCAAATGGCGCCCTTGCCAGGTATGATGTCACATTTCCCGTCATTCTGGCAGAAGTCTTCCTGTATGTCGCAGATACTCTGACATGGAAGCCCATCCACGCTAAAATAGCCAGCGTTACAAACGCACTCTGCCTCGCTGGACCAGCGGTTGACTAAACACTGGGAGAACTCATTACACGCTTGGAACTTACATGGATCAGCCTGGTCACCTACCAGAAAGAAACATACCTATTATAAATATATATACTCTCACAGCAAACAGAAAATACAAATATAAAAGCTAACAATTTTGATAATAGTATATAAATATTTTAACAAAAGAAAAAAGAAAAATACAATCGTGTGTCAAGTTTTCAGAAACGTACCCTTCTGTTTTTATTATTTTTATTGTATTTATTTATTTGTACAAATATCATGAATTGTTACTTAATAGTGACATTCATTAACTGACATTTTACACCTTAAATGTTTTTCAGATATTAAAAAGCAGTGGAGTATGTCATTGTTATTTTCTTTCTTTCCCCAGATTTTCATTTTAAATGAGACATTTATTTTGTCATTATGATACCAGGAACAACTGTATCACTGTGACAGAGATTAGTATTCAAGTCACTGTTTATGTGAATTGAATTTTATATATTTTTGAAATAATAATCTAAACAAATATCCAAACAAAAACATCATGTCATTGATTTTTCTGATATAAAATTAAGATGGAATACAATGGCGTTATAAGTTTGGATGTTGGTTGATAAATGTGACTATTTTTGCATTTGCTGCAATTGCTATATAAGCATTATTACAATTCATTACAAATGTGGCGTCAAAACAAAGATAATTTTCTGATTGCAAAGGCATCAGCAGTTGGCCATTAGAGATGTGTGTTGACAAAGGAGCTCAGAGAGAATTTACAAAGGGACACAAACAAATATGACTCACTTGTCTGACGTGTTGAGCTCTGCACGTCTCACTTGAATAAATCACCTCTAATCTGTCTGTAGTACAGAATCAATCTCTTATCACTCATCCTAACAAGGCCTAATGTTTTCCAAAGCCAGACTGGAATAAGCCTAACCTTGTCCTCTAGCATAGAAGAAGCCTGCTCAATATTGCTTAAAATGCCAGAGATCTACCATTTTGGAGGTTTGCCAACAAAGTGCGCAAACCTTCTGATATTCTTTTCCCCAAATTATATCTAAGATATTTTCACTCATTTTAATGCCTGTTCAGTTACAATTTTTCAGTAGCCTTTTAGTACTGGTATCAACTGAATCATAGTCTGGCTCCTGTAACATATATGAGTCACAAAGCCTCCCTGGGTAGCACACTAAAAAATGCACTAAACAGCACAACAAAACAAGTGTTACTCCTCCATTTGGGCTTAAATATGACAAATGAAACATAAGTGGTGCACAAACTGTGAAAGTATATAACAAATAGTCCTAAATCCCAGTCCTGACTGGTGCTAGTAATTTTAGGATTTAAAACAACTTTGAATTGGCAGCAAATGCATAATATGGCAGGCATTCTGCCCTTCAAAGAATCAAATAATGTTTAGTGAATATTGTTGGCCATAGGCAGCACCAAAAATTCACTTGTGTCTTCATATTAGCTAACCCCAATTTGTTTTCTGTGTTTTATGTGTATATGTAAGTTCTTTGAGTTACCTGATTCAACATCCAATGAATACTTGTCTATCGCAAGATTCATGGTTTGGTAAGCAGTATTGCAGAAGTCCTCCAGGATGAGGTAAACTGCTGTTGTCACACCATGGGGAACTGGCTTGCCAAACTTCATCCTGCTGTTTACCACAATGCTGCCATTCCTGAAGTTCAAGATCTCTAAATTCTGGAAATTGCTGAGGTTGGACTGTAGATATGGTACAAGCTAGAAAAAAAGAATTAAAGCATATTCCAGTGAGCAGCAATACAGAACCAAACATACCTATTTACGTTAATAGAAGTCAAGAAGGTGACTGAAGATTGTTTGCACATGATGTCATTGCTGTGGCACGAAATGCAGCTGGAGGGCAGGAAGTGATTTTTCTCCATAGGAATCAGTAGCAGAAACTCAAGATGCCTATATGGATGCTCAAATCGGTCAAACCGAGAAAACACAAGGAGATTTTATCGTGTACTAAAGTGTGTTGTTCATAAGGGAGGAAACGTCAAGAAATTGACTGAAAAACACTTTAAAAAGTGGCTTGTAAACCTGTGCCTGCGGTCAGGAGGAGCTGATCGGATAATGCTTGTGTGTGCAAATGGTTAATATAAGATACAATAATATATTATATTAAGATATTAATATAGGTATAAATACATAATCTAGGGCTGCCAACTCTCAAGCATTCAGCGTGAGACAGTCAGAAGTCACTCAATGCTAAATGTCAACAGACACAATGTAAATAAGATATTATTTGCAGTTCAGAGAGCTTCGCTGATTATAACGGAACATTGTGAGATTGTAATAAATTGAGGTGAGTGACAGCTTTTTTGTGATTATACAGAAGCGCTTTTTACTTGCTTTCTATAAACAATTCAGAATTTGAATAAAAGTTTTGTTCCCTATCTGTCGGTCACTACGAGTTATGTCGTGACGACATTAGGGGATTTACTTGAGAGCCCCGACTGCCTCTGATAAGAGAAAACGCCAATGAAATTTGGCTAGTGGATTTTGCATACCTGAGCCACTCCCCGTGCATACGGGTATAAAAGGGCGACAGGTGCATCCACTCATCAGATTTTTGCTTCGGAGCCGAGTGGATGAGAAATCTTCAAAACAGATCAGATCTCCACAAAGCCGTCTGCCTCGAAGTTTGTTCCTGGGTGGCGTTACGGTGCAGACAGCGGTGTCCCTGCAGCAGCGATTCCCCTGGGCACTTCACCTGAAAGAGCAAATTTCTAAAACACTGGGCGGTTCGCGTCTTTTTAAAGATGCCGTTCCGTCCGTGTTCTCTTGGTTGCGGTCGCTTCCTGTCCTCGGATGACGGTCACGAGCGTTGTCTTCAGTGTCTGGGCATCCAGCACGCTGAAGATGCGTTTGTGGATGAGTCATGCGCCTGTTGTGGGCGTATGAACATGGCAACGCTGCGTTCTCGCCTTTCCTTTCTGAAAGGATTGGCACCCTCTGCCGCCACCCGTCCCGGTCTCTCTGGCTCGAGCAGAGGACCGCCGGCTGGCGCTCTGGGAGATCTGAGGGTGACGGTAAGAGCTTCTCCGCCGGGCACGTCCCCGCGGACCTCTTACTCCTCCCGCAGCGCTTGTTCCGTCCGGTTCCCGAGTGATTTCGCTGGTTCGCCTCACGGGGCCGCCAGCATTTCATTCGGTGCGCCGCCCGAGGATCAGATGTCGATCGCGGCATCGGGGGATGGGCTTTCGTCCTCTGAGGATGAACGATCGGCGGGGCTGCCCCCCTCGGGTGTTGTCGCCACTGCCGATCCGGACCCAGAGCTGACGGCCATGCTTGCCCGGGCAGCCGTGAGTATCGGGCTGGAGGTCAACAGACCGCCCAGTCCCGAGCCCTCGCGGCTGGATGATTGGTTCATCGGCGCAAAACGCGACCAGCGGCCGCACTTTGCCCCGGTGCCTTTCTTCCCGGAGGTGCATGAGGAGCTGACGAAGTCGTGGACGGCCCCTTTCTCGGCCAGAAGCCGCTCGTCTCCCTCCTCCGTCCTCACTACCCTCGATGGCGGGGCGGCCAGGGGGTACGTGGATATTCCCCAGGTGGAGAGAGCGGTTGCGGTGCACCTGTGCCCGCAAAACGCCGCCACCTGGAGGAATCGTCCGCGTCTCCCGTCCAAAGCCTGTAAGCTGACGGCCGCACTCGCCGCCAAGGCCTACAGCGCTGCGGGCCAGGCCGCCTCTGCCCTGCATGCCATGGCCATCCTGCAAGTTCACCAGGCCAAGGCACTAAAACAAATGCACGAGGGTAGTCCCGACCCGGGGTTGATGCAGGAGCTGCGCACGGCGACTGACTTCGCTCTCTGGGCGACGAAAGTCACGGCGCGGTCCCTCGGGAAGGCGATGTCCACGTTAGTGGTCCAAGAGCGCCATCTCTGGCTCAATCTGGCCGAGATGAAGGACGTCGACAAAGTACGCTTTCTCGACGCCTCCATCTCCCAGACGGGGCTATTTGGCGACACTGTCGAGGGTTTTGCCCAGCAATTCTCGGCAGTACAAAAGCAGACGGAGGCAATTCAGCACATCCTCCCTAAACGGCGGGATGCTCCAGCTGCCACCGCTGGCCCAAGGGCCAGGCCCCAGTCTGCTGGTCGCCGTGGGCGCCCTCCTGCGTCCTCCAGAGCTGCTCTGCCCCGTGCTGAGTCGTCACCTAGGCCGGTGCGTCGAGCCTCTCGCAGGAGTGCGGCGCCCCCTGCGCCTCAGCCGGCCGCCAAGTCCTCCAGGAAGACGACAAAGCGGCCCTGACGCGCACAACCCGGAGATGGAGGAATTTGCTCTTTCCCAGGAGACGACGAGGCTAGCGTCGCTCCTTCCCCCGGAGGAGGGCCGGGTGGAGAATCCTGTGTTTTCTTTTCTTTCTGTTCCGCCACTGGCTCAAGGGCCAGTGGTACCCACATTGTCAAAGAAAGAGCAATTTCCCTTCCCTCCGGGTTCCCAGGTCTGCGGGCTGACAGTGTGCGACGCAATGCCTCCTCACTCTCACCCGAGACCCATATTGCCAGTGGCCAAGAGAGTGCGGTCTGGGGACGCGATGCCTCCCCGCGCACCTCTAGCCAGTCCCCCCGGGGACTTAGGGAGTTTTGTGGGGATGAGTCAGAACGCACTGCCTTCTGTTCCATCCAACCTTACTCCCCCTCGCTGCACCACTGCGGGCACGTCGATTGGGCCTTTGGTGCCGCTTGCACGGTATCTGGGGGCGTGGCTTGCGCTACTCAGCCCGTCTCGCTGGCTCATTCGCACAGTTCGACTCGGCTATGCGATTCAGTTCGCCAGGCGGCCGCCCAGGTTCAGCGGCATCCTCGAGACTTCGGTGGCAGTCCGAGATGCACCTGTCCTGCGCGAGGAGATTGCTGTCCTTCTGGCAAAGGGTGCAATCGAGCCGGTCCCTCCAGCCGAGATGAGGCAGGGGTTTTACAGCCCCTACTTCATCGTGCCCAAGAAAGGCGGTGGCCTTCGGCCAATCCTGGACCTGCGAGTCTTGAATCGGGCCCTACACAAGCTCCCGTTCAAGATGTTGACGCAGATGAGTTCACTCCGTGGATTGGTTTGCAGCGATCGACCTGAAGGACGCTTACTCTCATGTCTCGATTCGCCCTCGACACAGGCCGTTCCTACGGTTTGCGTTCGAGGGGCGGGCATGGCAGTACAGGGTCCTCCCCTTCGGGCTCTCCCTGTCTCCCCGTGCCTTCACGAAGGTGGCGGAGGGCGCCCTTGCCCCGTTACGGGAAGTGGGCGTCAGGATCCTCAACTATCTCGATGATTGGCTCATCCTGGCCCGATCGCGAGAACAGTTGGGTGGTCACAGGGACCTGGTGCTCCGGCACCTCAGCCAGTTGGGGCTTCGGGTCAACTGGGAAAAGAGCAAGCTCTCCCCCGTGCAGAGAATCTCTTTTCTCGGTGTGGAGTTAGACTCTGTGAGTATGATGGCACGTCTCTCGGACGAGCGTGCCCAATCAGTGCTGAACTGCCTGAGTTCCTTCAGAGGCAGGACAGTGGTTCCGCTGAAACAGTTTCAGCAGCTCCTGGGGCATATGGCATCCGTAGCCGCAGTCACGCCGCTCGGGTTGCTTCATATGAGACCACTTCAGCACTGGTTACACTCACGGGTCCCGAGATGGGCATGGCGCCGCGGGACACGTCGTGTCACCATCACGCTATCGTGTCGCCGCTCTTTCAGCCCCTGGTCGGACCTTGCCTTCCTACGGGCCGGGGTGCCCCTAGGACAAGTGTCCCGGCATGTTGTTGTCACAACAGATGCCTCCAGCATGGGCTGGGGCGCTATATGCAACGGGCAGGCAGCCTCGGGGCTCTGGATGGGGCCTCGACTGCTTTGGCACTTCAACTGCCTAGAGCTGTTGGCAGTGCATCTGGCCTTAAAGCAGTTCCGGCCACTGCTCCTAGGCCAGCACGTGTTGGTCCGCACGGACAACACTGCGGCTGTTTCGTACATCAACCGGCAGGGAGGTCTACGATCACGCCGCATGTCACAGCTCGCCCGCCATCTCCTCCTCTGGAGTCAGTCACAGCTCAAATCGCTGCGCGCCGTCCACATTCCGGGGGAGCTCAATCGTGCAGCCGACGCGCTCTCACGACAGCTCACTTCCCCGGAGAATGGCGACTCCATCCCGAGACGATCCGGCTGATTTGGAGTCGATTCGGGGAAGCTCAGGTAGACCTGTTTGCTTCCCGCAAGTCCTCCCACTGCCAGCTGTATTTCTCCCTGACCGAGGCCCCCCTCGGCACGGACGCACTGGCACACAGCTGGCCTCGGGCTCTGCGCAAGTATGCGTTTCCCCCAGTGAGCCTGATCGCACAGACACTGTGCAAGGTCAGGGAGGACGAGGAGCAGGTCTTGTTGGTTGCGCCATATTGGCCCACCCGGACCTGATTTCCGGAACTCACCCTCCTCGCGACAGCCCCTCCCTGGCGCATCCCTCTGAGGAAGGACCTTCTTTCTCAGGGGCTCGGCACCATACGGCACCCGCGTCCGGCTCTGTGGAACCGCCATGTGCGGCTCCTGGATGGGACGCGGCAGACTTGAGTGGCCTGCCACAGGCTGAAGTGGAGTCTGTTCGCGGACTGGTGTTCTTCTCGGCGGGAGGACCCCCGAAGATGCACGATTGGAGTGGTGCTTTCTTTCCTGCAAGAGAGGTTGGAGCGCGGGCTGTCGCCCTCCACCTTGAAAGTGTACGTGGCTGCTATTGCGGCCCATCACGATGCAGTGGACGGCCGGTCCCTGGGGAAGCACGATCTCATCGTGAGGTTCCTGAGGGGTGCCAGAAGGTTAAATCCTCCTAGGCCACCCCTGATGCCCTCCCGGGATCTCTCTATTGTCCTGGCTGGACTTCAGAGAGGTCCCTTTGAGCCGCTGGACTCAGTCGAGCTGAAATTCCTGTCGGCCAAGACAGCGCTCCTGACCGCGCTCACTTCCATCAAGAGGGTCGGGGACCTTCAAGCATTTTCGGTAAGCGAAGAGTGCCTTGTGTTTGGGCCGGCCTACTCTCACGTTGTCCTGAGACCCCGGCCTGGATACGTGCCTAAGGTTCCCACCACGCCTTTCCGCGATCAGGTGGTGAACCTGCAAGCACTGCCCTCGGAGGAGGCAGACCCAGCCTTGGCGTTGCTGTGTCCCGTAAGAACGCTGCGCATATACGTGGACCGCACCCGGAGCTTCAGAAGCTCTGAGCAGCTCTTTGTCTGCCACGGAGGTCAGCAGAAAGGGAAGGCTGTCTCCAAGCAGAGGTTGGCCCACTGGATAGTGGATGCCATCGCCTTGGCGTACCAATCCCAAGGCGAGCCGTGCCCCCTCGGGGTGAGGGCTCACTCCACACGGAGTGTTGCCTCCTCCTATGCGCTGGCGCACGGCGCCTCTTTGGCAGACATCTGTAGAGCTGCGGGCTGGGCGACACCGAACACCTTCGCGAGATTTTACAGTCTCCGCGTTGAGCCAGTCTCTTCCCGTGTGTTGGGTAACAGGTAAGTGGCGGGAAGAGTTGGCCGGTGTCACGCTTGCTGCGCCATTCCCCCTTACCCGGGGATACGAGCGCCTATTCTCTCCTCCAGTTAGTTCCCCGAACGGCGAACCCTGGCGGAGTTCCTCCAGCACCCCCGGCAGTCAGGCTGGGCGGAGCAGTCTGACGCCAGGCCCAGTACCGGTGTTAGCTTGCCCGGGTCTCCGGTCAGCCCCTGTACTCGGCTAGGTGCCCGTGCGGCCTGATTCCCTTCGGGTGATCCCACATGTGTATTCATCCACGGTACGGTTTCCCTCATGGTAAACCCGTGTCTTCCCTTTGACAGAGCTCTGTCAGGCCCTGCTGGCAGCCTTCCTCCCTTCTCCTAGGTAGGATCTGCCCCAGGGTCCAGGCGTATGTAGCACTGCCCCAGGCTTGGGCCAGTCCATACCAGTGTCTCCACACGTTACCTCCCTTCGGGCAGGGTGTGGCCTCCGTAGCGCCCTTCTCCGGAAGGCTCGCTTCCCCGTCGTTACTGCCGGGCTGTAACAACAAACAGGAAAGACTTGAAGCAATCTTTCATAGAAGGTCGAAATCCCTTCCGATTTCTGGGAAAAGGAACAGCGGCTTGGCTATCTCCAGCAGCAATGTACTCAGTGGTCCCTGCGGGCACCAAGGTTAGCGAATTTGCGCTGGGGCGACGGGAAGGTTGCGACCTTCGCATCGCATTTGTCTGTCACGCGCTAGCTTGTCAACATCTGCATGCCACAAGGTCGTGACGGGGTTCAGGTTGTGGCGCTTTCCATAGACCCCTAATGTCGTCACGACATAACTCGTAGTGACCGACAGATAGGGAACGTCTCAGTTACGTACGTAACCCTCGTTCCCTGATGGAGGGAACGGAGACGTTATGTCCCCATGCCACAATCTTGAACCATCGCTGGTTGCCAGGGACACGTTCTCGGCTCCTCAGCGGAAAACCTGATGAGTGGATGCACCTGTCGCCCTTTTATACCCGTATGCACGGGGAGTGGCTCAGGTATGCAAAATCCACTAGCCAAATTTCATTGGCGTTTTCTCTTATCAGAGGCAGTCGGGGCTCTCAAGTAAATCCCCTAATGTCGTCACGACATAACGTCTCCGTTCCCTCCATCAGGGAACGAGGGTTACGTACGTAACCGAGACGTTTTGTGTGCTGCTAACAGGATCCACGTACACAAACCCTCTATGCAGCTATGTGTCAGGAGTGACTGAAAAAGGAAGGAAAGTCCGTACTGGTTTAGGCGCTATAACAAGGGGGAAGTTGTGGCCTAATGGTTAGAGAGTCGGACTTGTAATCCAAAGGTTGCGGGTTCGAGTCTCCGGCCTGCAGGAATTGTAGGTGGGGGGAGTGAATGTCCAGTGCTCTCTCCACCCTCAATACCATGACTGAGGTGCCCTTGAGCATGGCACCGAACCCCCAACTGCTCCCCGGCTGCTTCATAAAATGGCTGCCCACTGCTCCGGGTGTATGTTCACGGTGTGTGTGTGTTCACTGCTGTGTGTGTGCACGTTGGATGGGTTAAATGCAGAGCACGAATTCCGAGTATGGGTCACCATACTTGGCTGAATGTCACTTCACTTCACAAGAGAAAGTAAACAGAAAAACACGACATATGTTACGTGATCATCTAAAGAGGAGCGATTTTTAAAATAAATTGAAATACTTGCCTGCAGTGTATATGCTAAGCAACTGCAAAGCTATTTTTTAAAGTGAATCTCGTATTTATATGATGGATGTGGGATATACGGTATGCCTCTCTTGAAACTTTGCTGCACGTACAGGGTTTGTGGCCGTGGGTCCTGTTAGCAGCACGAAAACAACTTTTATTTAAAATCTGATTTGATTACAGCTTAGAAAGCGAACAAATAGTGCTTCCATGTAATCACTAAAAAGCTGTCACTCACCGCAATCTCACGGTTCCTTTATAATCAACGAAGATCTCTGAACCGCAAATAATATCTTATTTACATCGTGTCTACGTATGGCTTTTAGCATTGAGTGAATTCTGACTGTGTCACATTTATTTATATCTGTAGTAATATCTTAATATATATTATATTATAATGTATATAAACCATTTGCACACTCAAGCATTTTCCAACTCGTCTCCTCCTGACCACAGACACAGACAGGTTTTCAAGGCACTTTTTACAGCATTTTTCAGTCAGTTTCTTGAATTTTCCTCCCTTATGAACAACACACTTTAGTACACGATAAAAGCTCCTTATGTTTTCTCGGTTTGACCGATTTGAGCATCCATAAATAACGCAAAACACAGGCATCTCAAGTTTCTGCTACTGATTCCTATGGAGAAATAAATACTTCCTGCCCTCCAGCTGCATTTTGCGCGTCATCAGAACCATGTGATTGCAAACAACCTATTCCACCAATTATCTCATTAATTAGTGTTCATAGGGACAGCTATGCTAATGGAATTAACGGATAGTATACAAAGCCCCTAACAAACTCAAACATCAACAAATCTAAACTGACGTCCTGTGTGTGACCTTAGAATGAGCTTTACGGAATTGTTAAAATTCCCAAAAAAAAAAAAAATGTCAGGTAACACTTCATTTTGATAGTCCACTTTAGACATTCAACTAACAGTAAGTAACTTTGCAACTACATGTCAACTAGCAGTCATTCAAGTATTAGTAGATTGTCTGCTTGATATTTTCTAACACTTTACTTTGATGGGCCCACAACATACAACATACTGACTATAAGAATCTTTGCAAGTATGTCACCTTATTCGACTAACCCTAAACCTAACCTAACAGTCTACTCTGAGAGTTAGTAGATATGTAGTTGCACATTAATGAGAATTAGTTGACATGTAGTTAAGTTACTTATAGTTAGTAGAATGTCTAAAGTGGACTATCAAAATAAAGTGTAACCAAATGTCATCATTGGAGACTTCCTCGGAACACAAAAAGATTGAAGTGCAATTATCTCTAACATCCCTTTGGGTTCCTTAATGTCATTACTGCCTAAGGACATGTTAAAAAAAAGCTGTGATTAATAACTCATAGCCTTCTTACTGATGTTTGAAATTGAGATTGAAATCTTACCAGCTCCAGAAACTGCTGCTCAAGAGCCTTGTATTCAGTAGAGCTCTTGTTGAACAGATCTTCAGAAAACATCATGTTGGTGACCCTGAGGCTGAAAAACACTATTAACGCCCTTCCAGGACTGGCTGGCAAGGCAATACTTGCCAAGTCAGTCCCACGAGCAAATCCACTACCGTCGTCTTCATCATGGCTTGGGCCATCAAATGGGAATATGTCAAATGAAACCTTAAATTCTGTTATGTTGGGGTTTACCGGAGCAGGAACTTTCATGGTAGCAGCATCAGAGTTCACTGGTTTGGCAGGTAGAATGGGGCCTGTGATGTCAGATCTTGACCCTACTGTGTGCTCCTGTACTGAATCATCTGAAGTTATTTGTTTGGTAGGTGTTAATGTTGGCTGATAAAAGGATGGTACAGTGGTGGAACTGAGGGTCTCCAAATGTTCTGAAACATCTGGAATGACAGACATTGTGGACTGAAATATTTTAGTTGAGTCTCCATCTTCAGTATTCTCTGATAAAACAGGCTCCTTTGCAACAGTTGCATTATAAGTGTGCATTACATCTGTTGAGGTCTCTGGAGTCGTCTCTTGAAGAACTGAATGAGTAGATGGTTGGGTAGGTAGAGGTTCTGTGGTTGATTCTGACAAAGGTTCAGCCTCATCTATTGATGAATGTGATATCCGAGTGAACGGAGAGTCCTTTTCAGGACTCAGGGAATGATCTACAGTTGGCTCTTCAGTAGCTATTGTTGTTGGAGATGTTGTTGCGACCAAGATTTCATCCTCAACTAAATCCTCCTCTGAGAGTTTAGTTGCTGGGCTTTCTGTAGGCATAAGCTTGATGCCTTCCATCTCCTCATCTAGAACCTTGACTAATGTTGGCTGATAAAAGGATGGTACAGTGGTGAAACTGAGGGTCTCCAAATGTTCTGAAACATCTGGAATGACAGACATTGTGGACTGAAATATTTTAGTTGAGTCTCCATCTTCAGTATTCTCTGATAAAACAGGCTCCTTTGCAACAGTTGCATTATAAGTGTGCATTACATCTGTTGAGGTCTCTGGAGTCGTCTCTTGAAGAACTGAATGAGTAGATGGTTGGGTAGGTAGAGGTTCTGTGGTTGATTCTGACAAAGGTTCAGCCTCATCTATTGATGAAGGTGATATCCGAGTGAACGGAGAGTCCTTTTCAGGACTCAGGGAATGATCTACAGTTGGCTCTTCAGTAGCAATTGTTGTTGGAGATGTTGTTGCGACCAAGATTTCATCCTCAACTAAATCCTCCTCTGAGAGTTTAGTTGCTGGGCTTTCTGTAGGCATAAGCTTGATGCCTTCCATCTCCTCATCTATAACCTTGACTTCTTCATCTGAACCTTCTACCTCTGGCCATAAGAATGCAGGTAACTCTGTGACACTTTTGGTTACAGGATGCTCAACGGCTTCTGAATAAGTAGTAGGACCTTCCACAGAAACCATGTCAATTTCTAGGATTACAGGTATTTGCGTGGTTGAGGGCATTTCATTTGATTTCGTTGTGGAGGTCAGTGTTTCCTGAATCTGCTTGTTTTCTGTTGAAGTAGTATGTTCATCCATAGCTACTGCTATGCTTGGTGTGATCACAGTGGGTGTAACGGGTTGTTCTGAATAGTCCCTATCAGCAGGTGAAATGACTGTATCAGGACTTTGTGATGCATCCACATCTTGGATTTCTGCTGAAGTGTACACATGTAGCAAGGGTCGACTGGTCACACGTGTAACCATAGTGGTAGATTCATCTGGAAAATAGTCATCATATTGTTCAGGGGCTACTTGGGTCTGCATAGAAAGCTCGACAGTCAAAGTCTCCATTGTCCAAAAAACTGGAGCTTGGTCAGTTGTTGTGTAGTGAGGATTAGTACGAATGTCCTGTGTCACAAGAACCCTGTCCAAGAATGGGTCATCGGGTGTCAGATATTGGTGGGGAGGCTCAAGCTGTTCCTGTATAGATTCCTGATCTTCCTGAGATTGGTGTATCTCATCTTCCTTCAAGACTTCTTCTGGTGTTCCTGACTCCCAAGGCCAAATGTCAGGACCTAGATGATCCCCAGAGAAACCTGAGCCTGAACCCAGGTCTATCAAGTCACTCTGAGTAGTCAACTCAACATCAGGAGTTTCCACAGGAGAAACTGAGTTATCTTCCAAATTGAGAGGTGATTCTGAAGGTAAGGCAACTTCAGTTCTCATGCCTGTGGTAGGACTGACTGTAGTTGCAGTCTGTAAGAATCCCTCCTCTTCAAGAATACCATCATCTGAAAAAAGAACACAACATTTTAGAACCATATTACCGCCTTTAGGTGGGAAATAATTAATGAGGTAGGACTCACTCTCTGTAGCAGGAGCAGGTGCACTGCTTGAGGTCTCAAATTTAGAGGTAAGCTCAAAGTCAAAGTTCTTCAAAGATACATCTGTGGGAGACAGAGTTGGACTTTCCTCAAAGATGATTACATCATTTGTGTCCTTTTTCCGATCATCCATCCAGGGATCTATTGTCTGAATGTGGTCAAGGAAGTCATTATTTGTAATGAAGATGTCATTGTTGGATAATTCCTGCCTTGGAACAGCTGGTGGCTTCTCAGAGGCAAGAACATTATCCTAGGATTTAATGATTGAACAGTCATGGTTAGTTACTATCGACTTAGTTACTATCGAGAAATAATGCAAATATATTTGAGGTAGGTCTACATAAAGGTTGCTGACAAAAAGATGAGCCAAAAGACCCTATAACTTTTCATACTGAGGCCTAATGTCCACTGAATGTCCTAATGTTTCAGCTGTTAAAATTAAGTCCATCATTTAACCATCAAAAAATAGAAAAAAAGTGGACAGAGTGGGAAAAAAGTACACTTATGGTGTTAGTGGAAGAAATTTTCCTCAAACTTCTCAGTGAATTAAATTGGAAATACATATTTTTTTCCAGAGAAATGTCCGTGGAAAAATTGCATAGACATACTAAAAAAAGCACACATGCACATGATCTTCACACCATCCTGAGGATCTGGTCCTAGTTGGGTTATTGGCTAATGAATATTTGACCAGAAGACAGTCTTTAACTGTTCAATACACCAGAATTTAACATTTAGCATTCATGCAGATTTGGAACATGTCATGTTGTATATATAACAACTGGTTGTGTATACATTCATGAGCTATTCACACCATTTTATTTTTATGCAAGTAATGAGTGAGGTGCTACTGGAACTAGATCACCATCAGTTGCACACATTGGCCTCATTCATGAAACACGAGCAGCACAAATTTCTGTGTAAATCATTCCTAAAACCATTCTTACACAAACTGTTACTTTTAATTCAGTGTGACAATTTACATAAGAATGGTTTCATGAATAATTTACACAGAAATTTGTTATGCTCGTATTTCTTGAATCAGGTCCACTGACCATTTAATGCAGAACAAATGGCTAGACTGACTTTCCTATAGAACTAGTTTTATGCACCCTACTAGTTAGGTTTAAAATTAGCATAAAAAGCTAGCTGATCATACAAACAAATATCCATCTTGAACAGGACAGATCAGATAAAGCATAAACTTCTAATTAACTTTAAGTAACTAACATGTGTCTTTGGAGGCAAGCATACTATTACCTGAAAGAGAGAACACATTTCCAGATACAGACATGTACATAGCGCACCAGCCAAAACAAGACATTAAATCTACTTAATAAGGGTATTGAAAGATGTGCCAGTTTTGTCAAGTGTAAGAGGAAAAACCGCGAGTAAATTCTAAGATTATTGCCATGTTTGGTATCCAATGTGTCTTTCTAATTAAACTACAGACTATGAAGAAAGCTGCTCGGCCTCTGCAATAAATATATGTCATACTGAGAATAAAAACAGATTCTCTTCAATATTTCATAGTGCCTGAGCTAAACAATTTTAATAAAATAGCATGCTTACTTGTGTCTAGAGAATACTTGAGCTGGAAAATGGACTTGAATAGTTTTACAGACCTGCTGTATTATCCCATAGCTGTGCTATAATCTGTTTTAATGACATGCCATGAAAACCCATTTTATGTGCAAGGTAATCTTTCTTATCATGTAACAACAAAAATCTACATGTGATTGCCATTAGTGTGACTCATTTTTCATTTAACAGCTTTGGAAGGATTTACATTCACACTTGAGAGTAATTGCTCTGCAATGAGGTGAAAAAACCCTGAATCTTAAACTGCAGCTCTGGATAGGGATTCTGGACTGGACAGTCGTGGTTACCCGTTTACTGGGTGGTCCTGCCAATGACCATTGACTCACCATCATGTCACTGGAGTCAAGCGGTCTGCTGGTTGGTTTGGAAGACTCCAGTGTCTCCACTGTGAAGCCAAAACAGAGACAAATCATTTAAAATTATATTTAAAATTGCTCAAGCACAGTTCATACCCATACTGACGTCTCTTCAAGAGATTGGCTCTGAGGGCTGCAAGATTAGTCTGCCAAAACCAGAGATAAGAACCATGAAGGCTCTTGCTTCTGTTAAAATTGCTTACAGCCAAGCAGTGTAAGAGGATATGCCACCATTGTCAACATATGGCATTTCGGGTTCATTCAGCTACAGTTTGCAATTTACCACTGTGACAGAACACAAACTTGTACCTGAATGTTTATAAGAAACATCAGTAAGAAGCACTCAACTCAACACCCTGATGTCTTGGGTTCCCTATAATGGATCCACAATGTGTCTCTACTTAGAGAATGTCTTACCATTTTCCAGCTGCAAAGAATCAGGGTCCACTTCCAGAGTGGTGTTTAAGATGAAATTCTTCTTGTGGAGGGCTTCGGTGATGTAGTTTCGGAAGTCAGTGATGGTGTAGACCACAGTAGGTAGCTCATCAGGATCTGTGAAGGAGTTCTCAACCATGTTGGAATGTAGGTTTATGTAATCCATGGTCTCATTACTTATTCCTGCACCATCACCCTCAAGAACCACAGCGTAGTGTACCACTACAGCCAGGCCTCTGTCGAATCCAAAGAAAACAGTGACTGTTTGAGGTAAAAACAAAAAAAACAAAACAAAACAAAAACAAAACATACTATGCTTCGTCAAAGGCCTCATTGGCTGTAAACTGGCATCAAGACTGGAGCTGTTATATATTAAATAACTCGCCTACAGTACAGCAGGATGTTTCCATGTTGGAGCCTGCTATCTGTTTTTGTCAGATTGTCATATTCTACATCTTTGTTTACATAATTCCTATGCCCAGTGGTACATTAAAGTGAAATAATTTCAGAGAAAAACAGCTTACACCATTGGTCTCAAACTCAATTCTTGGAGGGCCACAGCTCTGCACAGTTTTGCTCCAACCCTAATCAAACACACGTGATCCAGCTAATCAAGGTCTTCAGGATCACTAGAAACTTCAAAGAAGGTGTGAGTTGGAGCTGGTTGGAGCTAAACTCTGCAGAGCTGCGGCCCTCCAGGAATTGAGTTTGAGACCACTGGCTTACACTAAATGGCCTAAGGTGGCTTGGTGGTTTTATATGGATTAAGATCTAGTTGTTCTACTACCACCACCAAGCTGGTCTCCTTGCCTGGTTAAGCTGGTTTAACTCATCAGCCACCTGGTGCCCCAGTCTAACCAGCTGAAAAGTGATGGTTAACTCTCTAAAACTATTGAAACAGACCAGTTTAACCAACATGGACAGGCTAAGAGACACTGATAGCAACCAAATATGTCACAGAATATTCTGCAGCCAGCTGTTGGTTACTAGGGGAAATAAAAAGAAAGCTGACCTAGATTTTTTTCCCACATATTTTTCTACGAGGATTAGAAAACCTAGTGCGTTTATGACCAGATCAATTTTCTCTCCTATGACAGATAACCTCCACGAGGATTTAATTTCTTTGGTACACCAGAAATGCTAATTAGTTTTAAATGGCTTTAAGTGAGAACATCTATATTCTCAGGTGTTTTAAGAGGCCTCATAAAGCTCACAATATGCAGTTATCTATTGTGTGGGTTATCTGAGGCCTCGCTGATAAACCACAGGAAACACTGCCATGCTACATTGAATTGAGAGCAGAGAAAATTAAGCATTCAATCCCATCATGCTTGGCAACTGGGCATGCATTTAGCACAGTGACTTATCACATTTAAGGTGGCGATTGGCCAGACAAAGTAGCCCACTGATACACACACATAAGAAGTCACACCTAAATGACCATCCTTTCAGTCAATTGATTTTGCAAGGCTAATGAGGCAGCAAGCACATGACCTTACCAAGAAAACAGTGTGAAAGTGATTTTAGAGCAACGCTCTATAAAACACTACATATGCTGGGTGGAAAATTCAGGCACATGAATTTCTCATTAGATGTTTTGGAGGAGATATGGGTCACGCAGCTGTGTGATATGGCAGGGTGGGGAGATGGATTTATCAGGCTTGGGAGAAACATTGCAGAAATATTAGTAGCAATAGCCCAAATTACATTAATATCTGTTTTCTTCATTTTGAGGTGAGATTAACTGTGATTTATAAAAGCAATTTATTTAGATTCCGCTTTTGAACTAAATAAGAGTTAGAATACTTACCCTTCAATGTCCTTCTGTGGCCTGGGATATTTTATTAAGAAAAAAGAATGATAGTCAGAAATCAACATGTATTCTTTTTTGCTATTATTTTTATCTGTATGCATAATCATATAAATTGCCATAAAAATCATACCTGAACTCAAGGACAAATATTTTCTTGAAACCTGGGAGCCTTTTAAAAACTTCTTCAATCTTCCAAAAAAAAAAGTACAATATATATATATTTACACATCACTTGTCACTTGTCACCAAATACATAAATGTATAGATGTATAGATGCTGCTTACCTTATCGATGAACAGTTCGGATAGATGTTGATAGTAGTAACTTGATGGATCTCTCAGAGCATCATCATAACTTTCACCTCTTATCTTAATACTTAGCTCCACAATATGGTCACCGACCGGACGTACTGGTCGAACCATAATGTCATCAATTTCATTTCCAATCTATATATGTATACATGAAAAAAAAATAATTAAGAGGAACTCACAATTACTGAGATAAAATATACAGTATACACAAGTGTACTTTTAAATTGAACTAAAATGTCTTAAATAATTGTCTATTATAAATTGAATGTGCTCACCATGCTGTTTTCATCTAAAATATCATTAGAAATGTTCTGTGGCAAGTTTTGTAATGTGGTAGAAAAAGTCTTTTGAATAGTAGTTGTCAAGTCATTTAGTACAACCGTCATATTCTCGACTTTCAAGATAGGAGTTGGGACATCGTCTTCTGTAGGTACCGGTTGGACCACACGTATGTCAGGTGTTTTAGGTACTGTCTCAGGCACCTCTGAAAGTTCAGATACTGGCAAAGGTGTCTGAGATATGACCTCGGGTGTCTTTGAGATAGATCCACTTGTCTCCACTTCAGGTGCTATACTTTTGGGTGGTTGACGTATGACATGAGTTGTTTCTGTCATGACATCAGCTTCTGTAATGGCCTTAGGTGTCTCCATTGCAACTCCAGGTGTCTCAGATAGGGAGTCTCCTCTGGTCTTATGCATATCTGTGAATTCATGTGTGATTTTTTTTGATGGCTCTGTAACTGCACGTATGTCCTCACTTAAGGTAGTTGTCAGTATATCTTTTCCCAACTTCGTAATAGTAAGATCTGGCATTGTGCCTTCAAAAACTTTGAAAAGTGTTTCCTCACCACCTTCATTCTTTTTAGTTGTGTCTTCTACCTTATCTTCCATGCCTTCAGTTACAAACTCCACAATGTCAGTTTCAGGGGTACCAATGTCAAAAGAAGTATCAGGTGTGGCCTTGGATGTGATTCCAGTTGTGGTCTGACTTGTGGTCTTAGTAGAAATTTCTGTTCTCTTAGTAGAAGTTTCTGTAGTACTTTTCTCAGATGATTCTTCTAAGATGACAGCTTCCGTTACATCACCCAATTCAGCAGTAGCTTCACTTGTTCCTCCAACAAAATCTTCAAGCATGTTTTCAAGAAGATCATCTGTGGTAATGTCAAATTCAACCTCAGCAACTTCTGTTGGCTCTGTTGTCATCTCACCAGGTTTTGCAATGGCAGTTATGTCCTTATCAACATGCTTGTCTTTCTCAGTAAACACAGTAGCTTCTGTAGTTTCTGGTGTCAATCTAGGTGTCTCACCAGCTGTCATCTCAACAACTTCTGGGGTCTCAGTTATAATGTCCTCTTCCTTACCTAAATGATCCTCTTCAGCATCAGATGAGTCATCTACATGCTCATCTGTTTCCTTTGACAATTCATGAGTACTGTCTGTCATGGTAGCTGGTAGTTCTTCATCTGTTGTCATCTGTGGTGTAGGTTTAGTGTAGGGTGCCTCTTCCTCCTCATCTTTGTCAAATAATGTAACAATTGCAATGTCTTCAGGTCCACCTTCTGATGATACTACCTCAGGTGATATATTTACAGGTGTAGTAGGTGACAGAATTTCTGGCACTATGGTCACATGTGTGGATTTAACAACACCCTCATCTGTCAGAGCTTTTGGCAACACTTCGGTGGGGGGATTAGGCGAAACCTCTTTCAGTTCTGTAGGAGTTGTCTCCTCTGGTTTCTCTGGTAAGACACTCTGACCAGGAGGTATTTCTGTACGAGAGTCTACAGCAAGTCTATCAGTAGTCATCATTGTAGCTTCTGAAACATTTACATGCTGAATGGTAACAAGTGCTGATTTAACAGGAGTTTCAGTAACACCCCATCCATCTTCAGCCTCAGTTTCAGAAATAAAATTTTCAATGGATTCTCTAGTGACTACCACAGGGGTATTAGTACTTGTTCCTGGCAAGTCCCCAAGGGTTGTGGGAAGATCTGTCTCATACTTTCTCGAGGTGGAACCTACTGGAGTTCTATCAGTGGGCACTGGCGTAGCCTCTGACACAACATCAGCTTCTACATATTGAATTGTAGCATCAGCTGATTTAAGAGGACCTTCAGTAACACCCTTCCCGATATACAGTTTAGTTATAGAAATAATCTCTTCAATAGATTCACTGGTGATTTCTTTAGGATCATTGGTAGTTATCCCTACTGAGTCCTCAAAACTTGTGGGAATGCCATAATCATATTTTCCTGAAGTAGAATCTTCTGGATTTCTAGCACTTGTCATCAATGTTTCACTTGTGAGTTCAGTAGGTGAACTAGTGATTATCCCCAGAGAGTCTTCAAAGGATGTGGGAAGAATGTACTCATAGTTTTCTAAAGTAGTATCTTCTGGATTTCTATCAGTGGTCATTAATGTAGACTCTGAGACAATGTCAAACTCTTCATGTAGAATGGTAACATCTTCTGTCTTAACAGAACCTTCAGTAGCATCCAATTTCACTGTAGCCTTCACAGTGCCCTCATTTGTGAGTTCAGTAGGTGAACTAGTGATTATCTCTAGTGAGTCCTCAAAGGATGTGGGAATAACATACTCATATTTTCCTGAAGTAGAATCTTCTAGAGTACTATCAGTGGTCATTAATGTAGACTCAAAGACAATGTCAGCCTTTTCATTTGGAATGGTAACATATAATGTCTTAAAAGGACCCTCAGTAACATCCAGTTTCACAGTGGCCTCATTTGTGAGTACAGTATGTGAACTAGTGATTATCACTATTGAGTCCTCAAAGGATGTGGGAATAACATACTCATATTTTCCTGAAGTGGAATCTTCTGGAGTTCTATCAGTGGTCATTAATGTAGACTCGGAGACAATGTCCACCTCTTCATGTTGAATGGTAACACCTGCTGTCTTAACCAGACCCTGAGTAGCATCCTCTCCCATCTTTGGTTCCGATTCTGAATGAAGCTTTTCTGTGATTTGACTGATGATTACCGTAGGAGTATTAGTGCTTATCCTTGGTGAGTCCTCCAAGGTTGTGGGAATATCATGCTCGTGTTTTTTTGAAGTATAATCTTCTGGAATTCTATCAGTGGTCGATAATGTAGACTTTGAGACAACGTCAGTTTCATGTTGAATGGTAACACCTGGACCATCAGTAACATCTTGCCCTAACTCTGTTTCTAAATAAAGCTCTTCAGTAAAATCAGTGGTGACTATTGTAGGAGAAGTGCTTATTCCTAGCAAGTCCTCAAAAGTTGTGGAAATCTCATAATCATAGGCTCTTGAAGTAAACTTCTCTGGAGTTCTATCAGACTCTGAGACCTTTTCAATCTCTTCATGTTGAACGGTATTATTTAATGTTTTGACAGGACTCTCAGTAGCATCCAGTTCAACCTCCAGTTCAGTTTCTGAAATAGGTTTCCCGGTGGCCACACTTGTGTTTTCTATAGGTGAACCGTTGCTTCTCTCCGTTGAGGCCTCAAAAGCTGTGTCAGGCTCTGGAGAGATTCCAAGTGTCATCTGAAGCTCTGCAGCCATAGTGGTAATTAACATTTGGTCTGCAGTGGTCTGTGGTGTGATGTCATGTGAATCTGTTACTGCCTCAGGAACCAGAACACTGACTGGGTGAGAAAAAAAAGAAAGAAAGAAATTAAGTGAGGAAGTGACAGAAATAAAAGAAAATAAGATGTAATAAGATGAAGTTACATCCATTAATTGCATGCTCGTATTTGTCTTCAGTACAACAGGGCCAAACATGTAGCCTATCTTTGAGGCTAAGTCCATGCACAAATAATTACTTACATATTACTAAATGGAAGAACTGTCTAAGGATCTTGACACCTCTACTGCATTACAAGCTAATGTGTACCTAAAAAGGATTAAAGTCTATGCTGAGAGCAGTGCATATCCTGTGCCAGAGAGCACTAGGTCTCCATTAATATGACTGCAGGGTCTCATACAGACATTAACAATAAAGATTAATTAGAGCATAACTTAAGTCAACTGACTGCAAAATACAGTAAATAGATATAAGGCTTTCCAGACTTATTTTGAAGTATTTATAAACACAGGGAATAGGAACACAGATCCATTGTTTAAGTGGGATATTTTTTTAAGCAATGTAGTAAACTAGACTGACCTTCTTGGGTTGTGGCCACGCTTGCTTGTGTTGGCGCAGTAGTCGTTGTCTGATGTCTGCGAAAAAGAAGACAATTAAAAATGCTTTTGAAGGCCAGGAACATATCCAAAATCTCCAAAATCTAAACTTCTTATTGGCATCCAAGTTTAGTTTCTCCCATTCAGGATATGAATTAAACCATAAGTAGAGCTATGTCTCTAAAGCTAGTGGAAAGTGAACTAGCTTTAGCAGGGACTAAAGGTATGACTGAAATTTTTGCAGTCTGAAGCCAGGGGTCTGTATCCAGCTTTTACTGTTAATGGGTGGTTTCGTCTGCAAAGCATCAGTGTGTGCTCTGAATTAGCTGCCTTAGCTGCCTTAGCTGCCTTGCTAAGGAACTGCTGTTTCAGATTATTCATTTAGTGTTAGTGTTATGTTACATATATTATAATCTGAGCTCCACACTGGACATTTGCAGATTTATTTATATTTAGGCTGCTGAGCAATACTACTGTGTGCAAATTATGTTCTTTTATGCCCATGAGTAACCTGGGATCTTGAAGTCCTACCTGCATTCAGGTTGCCATGGACTGGTGGGCGCACTATCATAAGACAAATATAGGAATTATTTGATTACACTGTTATTTTAGAAACAGCAGAATGTGATGCGGGTTATTGTTTTTGTCTATATAGCACATTATTATGTGAAATATGGATAAATGTGCTGTGTCGACCAAGTTTGGTGACAACTTGTGTGAGATGCAACACAGTGTAAAACTTTAAAGTTTAAAAGTATTTCCCTTCGCAATATTATTATATTCATGTACCATTATATTAACATAGTACTCCAAGGTGCTTCAAAGAATACCATTATGATGGTATTATGATGGTAGATGCTTATAAGCAGTTCTCACCTCGTTGATGTCATTGAAGCCGCTCCTACCCTCTGCAAAATACCGTAAAAAGTTTACTGTTTTTAATTTGTATGAATTTTCAGTATCTTCAATAAAGTGCTGATTTGAGAGTTATTTGTTCTGTATCATGACATAAGCAAGGATACTTACACTTGAAATCAGAGCAAGGTGCTCAGCTGACTGGCTAAAGCTCCGGCCAATGTCAAACACGCTAACGCTACTATTTTGACATTTCCTCATCCAGATCTGGTACTCTTCTTTCTCAGGTAAGCGATCCCAGAAGACTTTGAAAGCCTCCCAAACTGTTTCCTGGCATACTGAGGCACACAAACAAATGCAGAAGATCTACAGATGCCCATAAGCATGCCAACCCATACAATGTAAACACACACAAGTTCTCAAATATAGGGAAAAAAAACAGGAACAGAAAAACAGCTAAAACATTGAGGAAAAGTTACCTATTTCATACTGAATATATTCTGACAAAGTATTAGTTTTTGTTTATTAGTGCATCACTGCATTAGCTTTAGCATCATGCTAACCTCAAACTTAGAGCACTTTGTCATTTGAACTATGCACTTTGTAGAGTTGCTGTCTATGAGTGCACTTCAGATCAGTCACTTAAGAGGTTCCGTTTAATTTATGATGATGCTGCCAGTAAAGACATCAGACAGTAATGCAGCTCTCTAGGTTTTGGAAAATAACTAGTGAACTATAAACAGCGTAGAAGACGAAATCTGCCAAAACACCAGCTATGAACTCTGCTGTAGTGGAAATTGACATCACTTTAAATGGATATCCCTTTCATTTAGAAGACAGAAATACAGAAATAACTGAATTATTTCTTTATTTCTAAATTGAATAAAGAAAAAGTAATAACTAACATAATGGAAACATATCTTATCCTTATCCCACGTCAATTGTTCCAGACAAACATAGTTTCTATTATTTCTCAATTTGTGAACCAAAATTACAATTTTGGTACGTGTCACATACTTTCTCAACGTACCCTGCAAGTGGAAAATTAAATGCACAGATGGGGGATGTTAACCCTTGCTAAACATGTGTATGACGACTACCAGAACACAAGTGTGTAGGAGGGCAAAGGTCACAAGTTTTCCTGGCAGAGCGAAGGATCTGATCACCGTCTACACTGATTGAGTAGCAGTGAGGAGTGAGGAGCAATGAGGGAGAAACAGGGAATCCTGGCCTTTCCTACTGGGACAATACATATTCACAGCATTTGACTTCAAATGCTTTATCAAACATCTCAGTAACAGCCACATCTTCATTATCAGCCTTAAAGGGACAGATTACCCAAAAATAAAAATTACGTCATTATTTACTCAACCTCATGTTGTTTGGATCCCATACGATTTCTATTTTTCCATGAAACTCAAGAGAAGTTATTGAGTTGAATGTCTAGGCTACTGTTTTGCATACAACCAACGTGAAAACATTTCACAAAGCATCATAATAGTAGTTCAAATGATTTGCACACCTATATACACTCTTAAAAAATAAAGGTTCTTTACCTGCATTTATGGTTCCATGAAGAACTTTTAACAATCCATTGAACCTTTCCATTGCGCAAAAAGTTCTTTAGATTTTTGAAATATTCACTAAAGTTTTTTTTTTTTTTGAGGAATATTTCTTCTATGGCATTACTGCAAAAACCCCTTTTTGGAACTTTATTTTAAAGAGTGTACAGTAATATTTTGCTTTCATTTTTGGATGAATTAATTTCTTTGGCATATGAAGTGGGGGAGCACTAAATACTTAAATCAGTGTATTTGTAAAATTGTATTTGTATTCAATTATAAAAATGCGCCGTCTTTATAAAATGTCGTCTCTGACTTTTGGACCCTGCTGTTAATGTAATAAAGCACCAGAGTACCCTATAATAAGTTTCTGTGGCTAAATGTAATCAACTTTCCACTGACACACTGCGAGAATAACCTTTATGTAAAGCAGAAACACTTGGTTCTCGAGTTTTCGTAATTAGATTCAATAGGGTCATCTGGGTCCTATTAATGCAACAGCGAGAAACATTATTCTCAGCGGTGGTCTCCAATAGAGTTTAATACTATCATTGCATCTAACTTCACAGGCTAACATGTGAACTTTAGAAAGAGCATGATGTGAAAAAGTGTGTTGAGTGCGTCTGCATATTTGTGCATGATTATAAGTAAGACTGAGACCGTGTGTTGCTGAAGTTTCGAAACTGTGGTTCAAATATGGGGTTACTTGGACGTTAATGGAATTGGTCAGGTTGGCTTAGTTTATTATTATTGATGAAAAGCTAATTTTTCTCAAATAATGATCTCAAAGAGCATCCATTTACACTGTAGAAGTCATCTGCGACGTACTGCACCTTACAATTACCATTCTTGGCGACTATCCCAGATTCTCTCAGAAACAACCGAAATGTCTGGTTCTTACCTCGCAGGTGAAAGTAGTTGAGATGATTCTGTATTGCCTGTTGCACCGTCTCATGTGAGCAAAGTTTAACTCCACTGGGAAACAGAAGGTCTCTTTTCCGTCTTGAAAGCGCCTCACCGGACCAGGTTTTATCTTTTAATGGCACCAACGAATGATTCAAAACTTCATTGGTGTCCAAAAAAGTTGTAAATCCATTTGGTAAATGAGCCTCAGAATCTGATGAAGAACAAAGAACACATGGTCACAAGACTGCATGCATCACAAAACTCCTCATGGCCTTCATGTAGAGTAGATACATACCTGCATCTATGGAAAAATGTCCGGTCAACAACAATACCAAAACCCAGCAAATGCATTTAAAAGATAGATCAGGCATAATGATTCCTTATTCCGGCACACTTTAAAGAAAAAGTCATAAATTTTTAGTTTACTGATGGATGTAATTTGGGCATCCCTCCTTACAGTCCCAAAAACTTGTACATAGTTGAATTAATTAGTCTGCATTGTCACTAGATACTTTCCTTGTCATGGAGGGATGCGATCGCGTAGCTTTGAGCTGACGTCTCCACATGCAGCTTAGCAGATGGCTCTTTGGAAGATTTTTCTTGCCCGCTAATCCCATTAGTTAATTCTTCTGAGGAAGCTTGTCGAGAAGTCAGTGATACTCCTTTATTGCCCACCTGTGGGATTCGTCTGGATTGCCGAGATGTCCAATTTCAGTCCTGCAATTTGTGGTCTGATCCGTTGAGGAGTTCAATTATGAGTGGCTTCCTTGCTGCCATTGTCTGCAATGGGATTTCAAGTTGCAATGATATCATTGCATGATTAATTGCACAATCTACCATGAAAAATCTCTTGCTAAGTGTTTAACTACATGTGACATCCTGTAGGGTTAGCCCTTTGTCTACAAGTTTGCCACGTGCTGTGACAATACAGCTTACCGGAACTTCATCTTTATTGGGTTTTGGGTGTGTTCCATCATGGCAGGGATCGCACGAACAGATGGCACAAGCTTGGGCCAAACAATTCCAGGTTTTGTAAGGTATCAATGGTTCGGTGGAGGATATTAAAACCACAGCTGTTCATTCAACACATATTGAGTTGAATTAACTCTAATTGAATACTCTAATGCATTTTTACAGTGTTGCACGTTATAACCAATCACACACGATTCCGTTGACTTTAAGAATGCAATGCCAATCAGAGGCGTTCAGTGAGTCATAGCTGAAACATCGCTGTTGTTCAGTGCGTATGCTCACTGAACTCCGTTCACTTGCGCATTTTCTCATCATAAATAACAAAGTGTAGATGTGTATGCGATGTATGAGAGATAGCTTCACTGATTATAACGGGAGTGTTTTTTTAAATGCGCAAACTCGCGCTAGAAGTCAGTGATGATGTTCTTTGATAATGTAAATGTTCTTTAGCTGCTGTTTGAATAACTGAGGAACTGTAAGCATTATAATTATTAATATATATTTTTTTAAATTGAATTATCACGTTAAATACAAATTCATGAATAAAAGATTCACTTGTCTAAAAAGATACGTGTAGTCAATTACCCTGAAGTTGGTTCACTCTTCGACTATAAAAATAAGTAATTAATTCAATAAATTAGTAAAATATTATCAGTGATTTCACAGTCTGATGGTAGGACAATACGACTATGGAGCATATCACCCAAAAACTATTGTAAAGATAATTTCTGAATGCTGGCTTGTCTGAAAGGTTATGAAGATGGGCAGTTTGCAGTTTAGCATATTTATATAGTATAACATAGTTGGTAAGGTGTTGCTCAACAGCTCTGTATGTTCTGCAAAGATGTTCCACGTTGCTAGGGTGTTCTGAGAGACAGATAGGCAAACAAGATTTCTCTTTGGAAGTGTGAATGTTAAGAGCGCCAGATGGTTCAGATACTGAGCTGACGGACTCTGGTGTAAATCCGTTGAGTTTGATGGTAAAGGGTGTTTGACGGGAAGCAGGCGGTGGGTGTGACAGATCAAATGCTGTGTGACATCTGCAGCTTTGTGTTCTCTCTCTTTTTTATTACTTCTTCCACCTTTCATTCCTTCACTCGGCCTATTAACAATGCCCAAAATGCATTCCTAAATTCTTCACCAATATGAAGACTTTTCCAAGCTTTTCTTAGCTTAAGTTTTAGCAATTTTGACTTAATATTTTTTTTTAATTTCAGCTGTACTCTTTTACTGAAAACACTTTTTGATAGTTTTAGTGATACGATAAAATGGGTAAAACAATATTATATGATGAATTTTTAAATGCATGATAAAAAAAAAAAAAAAAAAAACTGTTTCTATAATGGTTTCATGATTTTTAACAAAGATTTTCAAATGATGATGATGATTAAGCTGAACAGTAATTCTGGTAATAAACATCATGACAATAGTCACGGGTCCACTTATCACAACTCCTCACTTCAGCAGGAAGTTGTGTAAGCGTTTAGGTAACTTTGGCTTCGCCTATGTATCGGTTGGTGTCCTGAATTAAAATAGCTTAGAGAAAGACAAAGGAAGGGTTGGAGCAGGTCATCATGGCAGCACTCCAACACCTTGACCAATCAGACAGACCTATTTATAAAACAAACCTTGTGCTTTCTTTGTCTGCAACACTATGTCGAGTACAAAGGACAAAGTTAGCGCCAGACAGTGACGGTGACACTTCAAGAAGGTTTAATGGTTAGACATTAGTTATTGGATAAAATGATAAGTCGTTGGACGCTCGCCCGGCAGAGATCTAGGCGACTATCCAGACAGTAAGATAAGCATTTAATCTTCAGTCACTTCCATTCACATTACTGTAGTTAGTTGATATGATTTAGCAGAAAGCCACTTAAAGTTCATATGCACTTCTTAAAGAAATAGTTCACCCACAATATGTTGAACGGAGATGTTTTGCAGAATGTTCTGGCAGCTCTATTTCACACAATGAAAGTGAACGGGGATGAGCTTGAAAAATAACCCAAAAAACAAACAAACAAACAACAAGAACTACATGAAAATGGCATTATTCTGTGGAACAAAAAGGAGGTGCTTATGTATTTAATAATCATGTATATTAAATATATTGCATTCTAGTATTATGTAAATAAATACATAATGTGATGTTAGTAAAATAATAACACAAATAGAAATTATTACTAACAAATTATTATTATTATTACAAAAACAATAATGAGATTCCAGACACTATATCATTTTGATGACATATTACTAAAAACTAATAAATAGATGAATTAATTAATAATTATTATTTTTACGACGACTACTACTACTAAAACAAGGACTGATTGCTAAAACTATTTTTAACTATTTCCTATTTTATTTTTTCCTATTTTAATTATTTGAATATTATTATTAATAATAATACTAATCTGAACGCTGAAGCTATTTAAAAATAATTCTGCTGCTGCTGATAATAATAATAATAATGATCATTTTTATGATGCTGATAATACTAATGATCATAATAATCAAATTTATTAATACATTATTATAATTATCATTATTAGTAGTAATCATCCTCATATACTTTTCAATTATGTCCTGTTTTTAATTACTATTAATAATAATAATACTAATACCAAAACAAGTATCTAATTGCTGAACCTATTCAAAAATATTTTTGATGATGATGATGATGATGATAATGATAATAATAATAATAATACCAACACAAGAATCTGATTGCTGAAGCTCTTTTAAAATATTTGTGATAATAATAATAAATTACAAATATATTTTTTTTGTTAATTTGTTTTGTTTATATAGTTTCGTCAATCAGTTCCTTGCTTCAGCTCCCAGGACAGAACCAGAAACCAGTAGCCTTGTTGTGAGAGTAGATTATGGGATATAAAGCAGGGTTGAGGGGGGTGTTTCAGAGGCTAATTCAGATCTAATCACTGAGTCTAGTCCAGATGAACTAATCTAGGGCCGTATAGTGTAAAGTTGGAGCAGTGGGCCTGACATCGGCTCAATCAGGCCCATTGTCAGACGTGATTAGAGGAAAACCCAACACTGATCCTAAATCCCACCGCAGCACCCCAGTCAGGCCAACTCTAATATGGGAGGCTCAGTACTTCTATTAATAAACACAAATCATATACTGGATACAGCGGGTGTCCAAAAGTCTTCCATTTTACGTTTCTAATTTAATTTTTATTTTTTGAAATTGAGAAATTTCATCATCAGCAAACCAATTTCAATGAAAAGTGCATTAAAAAAATTAAATATTCGCTCTATGATTAAAAAAATTAAATATAAAAAAAACTAAACTAAACTAAAATAACAATGGAAAAACAGGAAACAATGGAAAGGTCTAGTGAATTTTAAGGGACATTTTAAGATGAGCAAAAAAAATAAAATAATAAAAAATATAAAAGATATGGCAAATGGCCATTCTTATACAGCTACAGCAATAATCTCTTAATTTTTCTTGAGGAATCCTTCACTATCCTCAGGAATAATCTTCCAGCCAACAACACTTGAATTAGTGAGAGAAAGAGTGGACACAACCAGCAGTGGCTGCTTTAAATCCCATTCCCATCCAAACAACACCCATCTGCCACGGGGCGACACATGCCTGCTCTCCTCCAAATCCCAGTCCGTTCATGAACAACTCTACTCCTCAATGAACAACCAGCTTCATATATCGCAATGATATTTTTTAGTAAAAATTACTCTATGATAAATATATGAAATACATGATAAAATTTCACCTTAAAATCAACATGAAAAAACATGATATTCTAAAAAGACATATTTTGAAGAAAATATTGACAATTAGGCACATTTTCGGGCCAAATATGCTTATATATATGCTATATGTATTTATATGAAACGTAAGAGTAAAAATTATTTTGTTTTGTTTTCAGAGGGGCTTTAGTCCTCTGTAAGATCCACAAATTGCACAGTTAGAAAAACATTTCCATTTACCACTAAATACTTAATTCTTCACTGTCATGCATCCAATTAATACACGTCTAGATGTATAATTATTTTCCTTGGAAGAAAAATGCGCATGAAAAACCAATCAGCACTGGCCATCAAACCTTTTTGTCCGACAAAACGCTTAAAGTAGCCCAGCGGGGGCTGATAATGCCTGTACAGTCAAAGTGAACTTTAATTTTCTTAAAAAACACTTTCATTTCTTTTCATCCCTCTCCATTTTTTAAGTTTTCCATTAATGAAAAGCATTTTAAATATATGCCAGGTACTGGTTAAATAAAGTTTATGATGTTTATTATTATTTTAGCAGGCAGTGAGGGGTCCAGCTGAGCTCCGGCCAACTCATACAAACACAAGTGAAAGCGTGTTGATGCTTTGTTTCAGTTTCACCACAAACGCTTGTGTTTTCGTGTGCCTCTGGAAAAAGGGCTGCTTTTATGTTCTTTTTTTTCTTTAATGGAGCAAATAAGTGCATTATGGGGATTCCAGTACTGCTTGAACTTTCAGAAACACAATGCTTGTTTGTAGTGATGGCACTGGTGCTTCCAGCTGTGGCTGTCAGTGATATATTTACATGAATAATATTCAGTCACTCACTCCCAATAAGATCATTAAAATGTGCTGTTAAAAACGTAATTGGTTCATATATTTTGTTTTATATAGGAAATCAAAATAATTTACTACCATTGTGTGAATAAAATGTAATCATGTAATCTGTAAAAAAGTAACTAAAGTAACTGTAATCTGAACATTCTAAAAAATTATAATTACAAGTACTTCATTTTTGGAATTTGATTATGTAATCTAGATCACATCTAATCATTTACTACCCAGAAGCTTGTTTCCACCACAGGACAAAAAAAAAAAAAAAGGTCATTACGATCTCACAATTTGGAATTTACCCCCCATAGTTGTGAGATAAAAATATATATATATCTGAATTGTGAAATAATAGTGCAAGAGACATTCAATTCCCAATTCCAAGAAGAAAATTCCGACTTCTGCAATTGTGTGAAAAAAGTCTGAATTGTGAGAAAAAAAAACAACTCGCAATTGTGAGAAAAGGCAGATTTGTGAGATATAAACTCAGTATTTAAGATATAGAAATTCTCAATTCTGAGAAGAAATGTCCGAATTATGAGATAAAAACTGAAAATTGCAAAATAAAGTCTGAACTGTGCAATAAAAACTTTTTCAGATATAAACGCAATATTACTCAAAGTCTGAGCTCGCAATTGTGTGATAAAAAGCCTGAATTGTGAGATAAAAACTCGCAAATGTGAGAGAAACTGCAGATTTGTGAGATATAAACTCAGTAAAGTGACATACAAATTCCCAATTTTATAAAAAGCCTGAATTGTCATAAAAACTTGCAACTGCGAGAAAAAAAAACAGTCACAGAGTTGTGAGATATAAACTCAGTATTTCAATATACAGGTCCTTCTCAAAAAATTAGCATATTGTGATAAAGTTCATTATTTTCTGTAATGTACTGATAAACATTAGACTTTCATATATTTTAGATTCATTACAACTGAAGTAGTTCAAGCCTTTTATTGTTTTAATATTGATGATTTTGGCATACAGCTCATGAAAACCCAAAATTCCTATCTCAAAAAATTTGCATATTTCATCCGACCAATAAAAGAAAAGTGTTTTTAATACAAAAAAAGTCAACCTTCAAATAATTATGTTCAGTTATGCACTCAATACTTGGTCGGGAATCCTTTTGCAGAAATGACTGCTTCAATGCGGCGTGGCATGGAGGCAATCAGCCTGTGGCACTGCTGAGGTGTTATGGAGGCCCAGGATGCTTCGATAGCGGCCTTAAGCTCATCCAGAGTGTTGGGTCTTGCGTCTCTCAACTTTCTCTTCACAATATCCCACAGATTCTCTATGGGGTTCAGGTCAGGAGAGTTGGCAGGCCAATTGAGCACAGTAATACCATGGTCAGTAAACCATTTACCAGTGGTTTTGGCACTGTGAGCAGGTGCCAGGTCGTGCTGAAAAATGAAATCTTCATCTCCATAAAGCTTTTCAGCAGATGGAAGCATGAAGTGCTCCAAAATCTCCTGATAGCTAGCTGCATTGACCCTGCCCTTGATAAAACACAGTGGACCAACACCAGCATCACTGACTGTGGGTACTTGACACTGGACTTCAGGCATTTTGGCATTTCCCTCTCCCCAGTCTTCCTCCAGACTCTGGCACCTTGATTTCCGAATGACATGCAAAATTTGCTTTCATCCGAAAAAAGTACTTTGGACCACTGAGCAACAGTCCAGTGCTGCTTCTCTGTAGCCCAGGTCAGGCGCTTCTGCCGCTGTTTCTGGTTCAAAAGTGGCTTGACCTGGGGAATGCGGCACCTGTAGCCCATTTCCTGCACACGCCTGTACACGGTGGCTCTGGATGTTTCTACTCCAGACTCAGTCCACTGCTTCCGCAGGTCCCCCAAGGTCTGGAATCGGTCCTTCTCCACAATCTTCCTCAGGGTCCGGTCACCTCTTCTCGTTGTGCTGCGTTTTCTGCCACACTTTTTCCTTCCCACAGACTTCCCACTGAGGTGCCTTGATACAGCACTCTGGGAACAGCCTATTCGTTCAGAAATTTCTTTCTGTGTCTTACCCTCTTGCTTGAGGGTGTCAATGATGGCCTTCTGGACAGCAGTCAGGTCGGCAGTCTTACCCATGATTGCGGTTTTGAGTAATGAACCAGGCTGGGAGTTTTTAAAAGCCTCAGGAATCTTTTGCAGGTGTTTAGAGTTAATTAGTTGATTCAGATGATTAGGTTAATAGCTCGTTTAGAGAACCTTTTCATGATATGCTAATTTTTTGAGATAGGAATTTTGGGTTTTCATGAGCTGTATGCCAAAATCATCAATATTAAAACAATAAAAGGCTTGAACTACTTCAGTTGTGTTGTAATGAATCTAAAATATATGAAAGTCTAATGTTTATCAGTACATTACAGAAAATAATGAACTTTATCACAATATGCTAATTTTTTGAGAAGGACCTGTACATAAATGCCCAATTGTAAAAGAAATGTCTGAATTATGAGATAAAAACTCGCAATTTACGAGATAAAAAGTATGATTTGCGAGATAAAAACTTGCAATTGTGAGGAAAAAAAGGTTATATAAATTCAGAAAAGTGAGATATACAAATTTCCAATTCTATAAAAAGTCTGAATTGAGATAAAGCCTTAAACACAGCGCAAACCTTAATTATGAGATAAAAACTTGCAATTGCGAAACAAAAAGCCTGAATATCAAAATTCCAAGTCAATTTAAAATATTCAGCTTTTTTTTATTATTTAAATAACCTACATGTTTGTGTGGAAATTAATAAAACGGATGAAAATTGAAGTCACATTTAAAAGCCATTTTAATACAAATAAATACAAAGTTAAATTATAAATATATCCTTTATCTGTTAATCAGTAGAAAAAAAACAAAGCAAAAAAATTAAACAGGACAAGCAAACAAACAAAACAAAAGGCTAGTTTAGTTTAGTGACAGGACATTATTAGTTTAGTGACAGGACATATTCCGGCTGTTTTTATTTGGCGCTCTGCTCAGCCCCGCCCCCCTGTCTCCGGTACAGCAGCAGCACCAGCTCCCGTAGCTCCTCCCTCTTCCTGCGCACCTGATTCCTTGGAAACCAATGCTCCAATCGCAGCGGAAGATCAAAGTGCACCACTGGATTCTGAGAAGAAAAACCACAAAGAAGTGCTGAGTGGAAGTTTAACGAATCAAGGACAAATCTACAACTACTGTTTAGACTGCAGACACCAACACTAATAACCTCAACTGTTTCTCAAATTCTTTAATCTTCAAATTAGCTACAATTTGTAATGTCTACTTGATACTTTCTCATTTAACACAAAAATAGCTTTAACTAGCTTTGTTGTTGGTATTTTCAGTCAAATTGATTTTGCGATTAATTAGATTAAAAATCTTAATCGACTGACGGCTCTAATATATAAAACCTATTTAATGAATATGCTATCAAATATATTAAACATAATTGTAATATATATTTCATAAAATACACACATAAGGAGAGAGAGAGATTAAACAAAATATATTTGTTTAAATTAATTTGCATATATACATTAAAGAAATAAATGAATATAATGAAAATTATTTACATTTTTAAATAATATATTTTAATATATAGGATTGGTTTTCTCTGGCCTGTTATCAAAAATATTTTCTTTTTTTGGTTACTTTTTCGTTAATATTGTATAAAATATTATATTATTATATATACTATTGTTAATATATTCCAACATTCTATATATTCGTATAATTATATATATATATATATATATATATATATATATATATATATATATATATATATATATATATATATATATGTATGTGTGTGTGTGTGTGTGTGTGTGTGTGTAAAATATTTAATTCAATATAATGTATTTTACATATACACAAACATATATTTGAATATTTATTTACTATATTTAAAAAAATACAAATAAAATAAATAGAAAATAATTACAATTATATTTTTTTGTTTGTCCCAAAACCTCCATACCAGCTGACTTCAGTATGTAGCTGATCATTTCTATTTGAGTATGTGCTTTAATAAAAAAAACAGGATTCAACTCAAGGCTGCAAAACAAACAGCTGTAACTTGAGTTCCTGAGATCCCAATCTATTGCTGAAATTACTGAAAATCCCACTGAACGGCAGACCGCGAAATGTCAGGTCACTTGGATGACTAACGTTTCTGAAATTTACCATTGAGGAAACCAAAAAGCTCTGACCTGGAACAAAATGTACCATAGTACAAGAGATACCAGGACAAAGCCAGACTTCTGCTCTAAAGCCAGTCTGTAGTACCTGGAGGAAGCTCTCGACATACTGCAGCAGGTACAGGCCACAGTCACTGCTATTGTCCTGCAGTGGGACCTTGCACAGACTCCCATTTATGTTTTCAGTGGTAAAAGCCCGAGTGCTTCCTTTCCGAACCTCCCATTCCACCTGCAGATACCTGCGGCATGCCAAGAATGTCCTCTTAGAGTTCAGTATGATCGAACACAATAAAGCATCAATCCAAATAACAGGATCACGTGAATGACTCACTCGCGCAACAGCATGTAGATCCGCTGGTGGCTCGACAGCTTTAGAGAGTCCATGACCAGAATACAGGGCCTGAGGGTCAACCAGGGAAAGAGACAGATAACTGGATCAGAAACCAATCTCACATATACAGAGCCGTGAAAAAGTATGACATTCTCTATGGAGGTTGCACATTTGTAATACTGATGAAGATGAAGAGATTGAATATTGGTACCTCCTGCAGATGGTCTCTCTTGTGCAGCTGTGTACTGTGCAATCCTAAAAACACACAAGAGCCATCAGACTCCTTCATGACATATTACTGTACATAAAAACTCAAAACATGCATAGAAGTTTAAAATGAACACTAACGATACCTGATAATAATCACTGACATTAGTATTTAAACTGTGTTTAGGGAGATTACCGGTAGGTTGTGGGGTCTCGGCTCACTGGGTTTCAATCTGTTTCCTTTTGATTGCTGTGAACTGTCTAGAACTACAGAAAAGAAACATTCTCAAATAACCTTTTTTTTTCTGTTCTTTGGAGAGACAACTATTAGATATGTTTAAAAAATTATTATCTAACAAAATAAACTTGGCAAAAAAAATAATATAATAATTTCCAATAATAATTAATCAGAAAAAAATGGTGTGTAATTTTTATAGACTTCCATGTAAGAGGAATGTGTTTCTATGTGTTTCTAACACATTCTCCATATTTTACATGGAACCCCTGAATGATTTCATGATTTCCCTTAAAATTGTGACCTAAACATATATAAAAAAAAAAAGAAGTGTAAAATGTGTGTATACACACGTACACACACACACACACATACATGTATTAATCAATTATTAAAAATAAAAACACTTTATAAATAAAATAAATATTTGTGTATTTATATGCAGTGTTATTTTAGAATCACTGATATACTATTATAGTTTTTGTAAATATATTTTATTTTCCGTTTACACTTTAATTTTAAAGTTTTAGTAATCTTTACCCCATTTATTGTTTCAATATCTCTAATATTTAGCTTTTATTATTACGTATTAGTTTTCGTTATTTTAGTATTTCAAATTAAACTAAACAAAAATCAGAAATTTCACTTTGACAACTAGCTGAAATGTTTATATATACTTAACTATAGTTAATGTTTGTTTCATTTCAAGTAACAAAATGTTTTTAGTTCACTATAATAACTGTGTTGATGTGTGTGGTACTACCTCTTTGACAATCCCCTGCAGAGCTCGCTTTAGCTGTCTGACTCTTATCCTGGAACACAGGGCCTTTGTTTCTCCACGGTACACACTCAGGCCTTTCCAGACCAGGAAAACAGATCACCACAAGGTACCAGTGAGCCCTGGACCGAGAGCAAACAGAGCGGGAAACAAAGCAGGAGAGGAAGTGGAAGTCAGTGATCTGTGATAAAGCCTTGTATCCATTGCAGAAAACACCCTGTAGCAGGATGATACTGCTAAATAATAACTTTCTGAACATAATATTTATGCTTTTTCTCCGAAAAGGCTAAAGAGTGATATTTATTTCGATCTAATTTATTACAAAGATTAAATAAGGATGTTTTTTTTCAGACTCTTCCACAAACCTTTCTGAGTGATGATGCAAAATACCCAAATGAATTCATTAGAATGTAACTGATTCATGGAAACTTACCAACTTAACTAAAGACTGCGGATCTAATTTAATAATACACTTGCACTGGCCAAATAAAAGTGCATTAATACAAATGTTGTTTAAAATCATAATCACCAGCAACACCATTGTAAAAATACTTTATCACCAAGTCCTAGCACAAGACCTGCTAATCCCTGAACTGGGACGATGGACATTCCCAAGTTTGTGACTCATCTGTGCTATGTCATACTGTGCGAGAGTGTGCATGTCCAAGTACAGTGTGTGTCCTGCGTGGCAATTTGCTTTTATGGGAACATGAAGTACCACACCGGAATTGCCTGTTCTCTCGCAGTTTGGCAATACAGACTTGTTGCTGTGATTTATCTTCTTGTTCATGAAGCTCAAGTCCACATGCTGTGTTGTCCTCAGATATCAACCATCTACACAGGCCTTCAAAATGCATCCTGGCTATTTAACAAAAGAACATCCTGTTTGAGATGTTGTAACAATTTGCGAGGCTTTGCGAAGCCCTCTGACGTTGAAAGTGCACATTTGGTCTCATTTTCATTGTTGAAAGCTTGATCTGTTCCAAAGACAGAATGGTGATGCTCCTGAAATACTGATTAAATAAACAAACTAGAATTCAAAAGATTTTCTGAAAGAAATTAATACTTTGATTCAGCAAGGATGCATTAAATTGATCAATGTTACAAACTATTTGTTCCATATAAATGCGGTTTAATGCTTTGAATTTATAAAGGAATCCTAAATGTCTCAACAAAACTATTAAGCAGAATAACAAATCAGCATATTAGAATGATTTCTGAAGATCATGTGACATTGAAGACTGAAGTACTGATGCTGAAAATTCACAGAAATAAATTACATTTTAATTATATATTCAGATAGAAAACAGTTATTTTAAATTGTAATATTATATCACAATATTACTGTTTTTACTGTATTTTTAATTCAATAAATGCAGCCTTGGTGAGACAAAAAAAAAAACGTACTACGTGTTTACTACTACTAATGTACTAATTAAAAGTCAATAAGAATTAAAACATAATATTTTGTCCAATCTTTAGTGTCTATCTGAATTATGCATGAGTGTGTTTTAAATTTAAATTCCCCACTTACTCGTGATTTACGGGTATAAAAAGGTAGTCTTTGCTAAAGATGTCCACGTGACGGGTCCATGTTCTCACTCTATGATGACGTCTGTACGGGGCTCTGTGGAAAAACACCACACAGTCATTTACATCAGCAAGAAACATCCAAATGAGCAAAACACTTCCTTAAAAGTTACATTAAAGGAATAGTTCACCCAAAAATGAAAATTACTCATAATTTACAATATGCCTTCGTCATCCACTCCACTCTCTCGTGAACACGCTTATGACAGTTAACGTAAGCTAGAAATTGCAGTTTATAAAGTAATAAATATGGATATTTTTCTTAAATGCATCATTTCACTTCAGGAGGCCTTTATTAACCCCCCAGAGCTGTGTGAGGCACTTTTTATGATCGATGGATGCATATTTTTGGGCTTTTTATAATGAACCCCCATTCACTGCCATTATAAAGCTCGTAAGAGCCAGGATATGTTTTAATTTAACTCTGATTGTATTTGTCTGAAAGAAGAAAGTGATATAAATCTAGGATAGCTTGAGGGCGAGTAAATTATGGCGAATCTTTCAGTTTTGGGTGAACTATCACTTTAACTTGCATTTTTGGGTGTACTGTCTCTTTAAATACTGTATAAACACACTATAAAAGGTGATTTCTTACGTGCTGCCAGTGTCTTCAGGGCAGCTAGTGTTTTTCCGAGTTAGTTGCTTGTAGAAGAAGCTGCTGAAGATGTGAGATCTTTCGGCCACATCTTTGTCGGCTCTTTCCAACAGAAGGTACCTGAAGGGAGTATTTAACATTAAGGAAAATATCAGATCTAATTTTGCAAACTGAAACCCTCATAAGTACCGTCAGACTCACTTGAGGTAGAAGTCGATGATGACATCATTGAGAAACTCGCCATCCTTGAGGCACTCCAGGTCCTCGGTTGTCACGGTAATGCCTCCCTTGGAGGGGGGAGGTGGGTACTGGATCAGCCTAGTGGAAAAAGTTCAAACAAGCTCCTCATAGAAAATGTAACTTCAGCTTCCAAAAATACAATCCTCTGTGCTAATCATGACATATCAATATTGACTTACGAATTAAATCTAAATTCCACTGCCTGTATGGAAATTTTAACAACTTGATGGAAAGTTAGTGGTATGGAAACCTCTTAGAAAGGCCAGGCAACGTCAGTGTTTGGGTTCCAACTACTGAGCTTATGGCTTAATCATTGCCTTCAAAGATGAAATTCAAGGTGAAGTGTGTCACTTCTGCACCTCCAGTGGCACCAAACTGAATTGCAAAAATAATGGCAAGTATAGAAACAAGTTTCCTGTCTTCTATTGTGCAAAAGACAATGTATATATGTATAAAAATTGTCTTTGAAACACAAATAAGTTATTTAAACTGTTTTATGTTATTTGACTGATTTAAAATCCTTACATTTATTATATAAGGGACATCAAGTGGTCCACAAACATGTCAGAAAAATAATATTATTCAAGGCCCAGAAAGATGGTAAGGACATTGATAAAATAGTCCATGTGACATCAGTGGTTCAACAGTAATGTTATGAAGCTATAAGAAAAATAACGACTATTCAACAATTTCTTCTCTTCCATGTCAGTCTTCGACGCGCATTCTTGCGAGTACACAACACGTGTGTTATTTATTTATTTTTCACACAAAAAGTATTCTCGTAGCTTCATAAAATTACGGTTGAACCACTGATGTTACATGGACTATTTTAATGATGTCCTTACTATCTTTCTGGGCCTTGGACGTATCAGTTGTGTTGCTGTCTATTGAGGGTCAGAAAGTGCTCAGATTTCATCAAAAATATCTTAATTTGTGTTCTGAAGATGAACGAAGGTCTTATGGGTTTGGAATGACATGAGGGTGCGTAATTAATGACAATTTTCATTTTTGGGTGAACTAAACCTTGAACAGGTCATGCTGAAGTCATTTACTCACTAGTATTTAAGCTTCAAAAATTCATAAAAGTGGTGTTATTTTGTTATTTAAGATTATCATGATGAACACAACATGTAAGAATCATAAACTTTTGTTAGTCACACAAATTATTTTCTGCAATAATACAAAAGCCAATGGAAAAATCCAATTGGGTTTTTTGTTGAAGGAACCAGTGTGATGTGAACTACTAGGTTGGCCTACAAAAATAAGTCATCATTGCAGCGCTCTATATCACATTTTATAATTTTTAAACATTTTCAATTAACTTGTATGCATGAAAATATATAGCTCCCTTCATATTTTAGGTGTCGTCATATTTGGGGTCTCTTGGCATGAAACATCAAATTCAGTACCTGCGTGGTGAGCTCTGTTGTCGGCTATGGCTCCGGAGGGGTCTTCTGACTGTTGGCTCTCTTAGCCAGCTGCTGGTCCCACTTGTGTTCTCCTGCTGGGGAAATGTGAACCAGGTCATATCGGAATCGAAACAGCTGGAGATACTCCAACTGCCTGTGGTTGGAGTATTTGAACCTACTGACCTTCTCATTGGCTGGGAGCAGGTCAACAGGTTTGGATACCCGGATGGTTTCCATTCAAGCATGCAAATTACATTTGATTTTGTTCAAAAGAGGACTGTAAATACAGGTTGGGAAAATGTAGAGAGCAAACATGATGGACTCAAAATGGCAGTAGACTTGAGGGCGATATGGGTTCAGAAGAAGGAAAATGAAAAGTGAGAAGAGGGACGCCATGTGCTGCCTGTTTAGGGCGACTAACCGGGCTCCATCTCTGTTGAGCGCTGAGCCAGCTCGTAAAACGCAAGAAAAGAAAGAAAGGAGAACGCGTCTGAGGTGGCCTATTTCCATTGCTGCCAGCTGGCACCACTGAAGCCGAAAAAGAAAGAAACGTGTCACGCCCCAAGAGTCCTGTCGCCCACACGCAGATGTTGCCCCAAGAAAGACCCACGTACGTACTAAAGTTGTAGGACCCCCCAAAAGCAGCAACTATGAGTCCCCACCCACGTCATAAAGCCTCTGGAGAGAGTGACACAACGGCCACTTCCACAGAACCTGAGAGAGCAGGAACCGCTCGGCTACTATCCGTAAAGGTAGCCAAGTTTCCTTCTCTGTCCCATATCTACACACCAGCACAGCCTCCATGGACCATGGCTAACCTCACTCCTGCTCTTATATTGGGCCGTATAATTCCACTGGTGCCTCTATCATGCCTGCACTCAAATTTCTGCCAATATCTGGCCAACCCATTGATCACTGTAAGAGGAAGCAATGGAGAGGGGTAAATGAATGGCTGGAAGTATAAAAGGACAAATGAATGTCCAGATAGACAAAGGAATGACGGATGGACAGATGAATGGACAGAAAGATAAAGGAATGAAGGAAAGATGGATGTGGATGGATGATAGACAGACAAAAGAATAAAGGATGGATGGATGGATGGATGGATGGATGGATGGATGGATGGATGGATGGATGGATGGATGGATGGATGGATGGATGGATGGATGGATGGATGGATGGATGGATGGATGGATGGATGGATGGATGGATGGATGGATGGATGGATGGATGGATGGATGGATGGACTGACAAAAGAATAAAGGATTGATGATGGATGGACGGACGGACGGACGGATAAAGGAATGATGGATGGTAATGGGTGGATGGACAAATGAATAGAAAGATAACAAAATTAAGGATGGATGGAATAATTGATGGATGGATGCACAATGGAATGAACAATGTATGGATGAATTACTGAACGAATGATTTAATGGACAAAATGGATTAAAGATTTAAGAAACTAAAAAAAAAAAAGATAAGGATGAAAGAATGTGATGGATGTAATGAAAAAAGGAACAGATGGGTGGACTGATATATAAACAAAAATGGATAGACAAATTGGATGGAAGGATGAATTAAAGAATGAATGGACAGACAAAGGAATTAAGGATGGATGAATGACGGATAGATGGACAAATGAATGAATGATGTATGGATGGATGACTGAATCAATGGACAAAAAATGGATTAAAAATGAAAAAGTAAAAAAAAATAGATCCAAGGGTGAAAGAAACTGAAGGATGGACAGAAAATAAAATTAAAAGATGGATGGCATGATGGATAAACAAAACAATGGATGAATGATAAGAGAAATTGAAGGGATAATGAATGAAAGGATGACAATAATGAGGGATGTACTGAAGGACAGATAAATGGACAGACAAAGGAATGGATGGAAGGACTGACATATGGACAAAAGAATAGGTGGATGGATGGACAAAATAATGAATGGATGGACAGACAGAGATGGAAAGATGGAATGATGGACAAAGGAAAAGGTAGATGGACAATGAAATCAATGTACAGATGGAAAAGGAAACTGGATGGATGGATGGACAAAGGAATGATCAATGTATGGATGAATGACTGAATGGATCAATGGACAAAAGAATGCATTAAAGATTAAAGAAACTAAAAAAAATAGATGGAGGTTAAAAAAACTGAAGGATGGACATAAAAGGAGTTAGTGGATGGACTGATGGATAAAACAGATTGATAGATGAATTAATTAATGAAAGAATAATAGAATGGATGGACAAAATGGATGAATGATAAGAGAAACTGAAGAATAGATGAAAGAACGAAAGGAACAAAGGATGTACTGAAGGACAGATGAATGGACAGACAAAGAATGGATGGAAGGACAAACAGATTAGGTGGACAAAAGAATGAATGGATGGACAGACAAATACATGGAATAAAATAAATTGATGGAAATGGATGGAAAGATGGAAGGACGGACAAAGGAACAGGTAGATGGGCAATGGACAGAGAGATAAAGAATTGATGGATGGAATGAATGAATGAATGAATTAATGAATTCCTGGATGGATGGACAAACGAACAGATGATGGAGAAAAGAATGAAAGAAGATGAAAGAAACAATGTTGTGTTCACACCAAATGCAAAGCAAATATGCACATCACTCAGTGAATTTCACCGTCATTCTCCAGGAACTGCGCTTGCATGACAGCCGCCTCCAGCGAGATCATGTGAATTTTCAACTTGAAATGTGAAAATTGAAAGTTTAAAATTTGTCAACTTGCGCGGAAGACGCGATTGAGGCGAATATAGCGTGTTGGGGGCAAACGCGACGTGCAGTTTGCGTCGTCCAGCTTTGCATTGACGCATGTAATTTACTCAGGTGAATAATTAAATTTGTGTTTGGTGTGAACACACCATAAGAAAAGATGAAAGAACCTGAAGGATGGATGGACAGTAAAATAAACAGATGGAAGGACAGGAAGAGAGACAAAAAATGGATGGATGGATGGACAGACAAAAGGATGGAAAGATGAATGGATGCAAAAAGGAATAGATGAATGGACAAACAACAAACTCAAATGAATGGATGGCTGGACAAAGGACAGGCAATTAAATCAACAAGTAGATGGAATAGATTAGAGAGATGGATGACCAACAAAGGGATGCATGAATGAACAGATGGATAGAGAGGCAGATAAACTGACCTTTAACGTGTCCTGTCCAGCGTCCTTCACGTTTTGTCCCAGTAGGGCCAGGAGATGTTCGCCCCGTGCGTGGCAATGAAGACGATTCAGTCCGTCCGACCAGGACAGAGAGTTACTCAAATCGCTCTGACCGTGTCGCAGGCCAATCACGTCCATGAGAGACGCCAACAGAGCTGCCTGAAGATCCTCCAACTGGCCAGTCAACACCAGCAGTACGAACGGACAGGCCTGTCCTGGAAACAGAATAGAAAAATAGAAACCACATTTTTCATTTCTTTTTATTAATTTAGTTCGTTTTATTTGTTTATCTGCAGTATTTATCTTGGCTCTGATGCTTGAAGATCCATCCAGAACTTCTCAAAATTAATAAAAAAGAATATTTAAAAAAAATAGCTTTCCTCCTTGCTAGAATGTTAAGCACATGAGCATCAGACTGAATGAATTAATCTTTTAATGGCGGCCGCTTCAATCACACACACCTGTTTGCGGTTCACACACACTGCAGGGAAAGCCATAATACTCGATGGTTGACGGCTCATCACATGAGCTCCAACTGCTGCGGTAACCGCATGGTGCCATTAAGACTGGTTCACCCTGCCAGCAGCATTCTCATTACAAAGATCAAGTGTGTGTGTGTGTGTGTGTGTGTGTGTATGTATATATATATATATATATATGTGTGTGTGTGTGTACTAAGCAGAGCTTGATAAAGTTGTCTGTACCCACTGAATGTGAGGTGATAATCACAGCCAAAGAACAAATACGGTTAAATGTTTACTATAAAGTTATGAGAAGCAGGATTCAATATTATTTATTGACATTGTTATTGATAATAAGCCACAATAAACTTTTTTTTCTACAGAGTATTACAACACTAATCAAGCTGTTTACAGTAAGGTTGTATCATTTGCGGGGGGGGATGCATTTTTTTCTTATAAATATTGTGATTTTGATTTGCAATTTCAAAAATTTTGAATAATAAAATAATATTTGATTACTATTGTTATTATTAATAAATCAAATTAAATAAATTAAATAAAAATATTAAACAATCATGTGTTTCTTGTTTTATTTTAAAATATTAATATTTACATTTTTAAAAATAAAATAATATAACATAAAATGATTATTATTAGTAATATTATTGCACTTTTAAATAATAATAATAATAATAATAATAATAATAATACATTTATTATTATTACTAACAATAATATTAATTTGGGGAAAATCTCATATTTTTTTGATAAAATTGCAATTCAAAATGCATTGCAATGTTAATAATAATAATAATTTTTATTGTTACTTTTACAATAAAGAAAAAAAATGCAATTTTGGAATATTTCACAATAATAAAAAAAAAGGATTTAATAAAAAAAAAATAAAATAAAATAAAGTTTCCAAGTATTGTCGCAACTTAGCACATTCATATAAAATATATATTATTTTTATATTTTGAAATATTCAACTGATGTGTGTTAATAGGTGTGTGCGCGTTTTTTGTGACAAATGAGGACATAGATTTGTATAATGACACAGGTATGACACAGGTATTACAAGGTGAAGGTGACTTTTCAGGACATTGACCCACTTTTCAAAACGCTTATAAATCATACAGAGTGAGGTTTTTTTTGGGAAAGTAGAAATGCACAGTCTCCTGTGAGGGCTAAGTTTAGGTGTAGGGCAATAGCACATACAGTTTGTACAGTATAAAAACCATTACGCCTATGGGATGTCCCCACTTTTCACAAAAACAAACGTGTGTGTGTGTGTGTTTAAAATTATTTTTTTTAAATGTTCAAAAATTACAGATATTTTATTTGTTTGTATTTACTGTCTAGATATGCTTCATCCAGTCTGAATTTAGAGCATGTTCTGCTTTATAATTTATAACAGTGCCTTGTGCTCTACAAAAGTGCAATAACTACAGCTAGATTTTTGTTGGTCTGTATTATGGTCTGTATTAATTGTCGTTTGTGAAATGTGTTTCATTACACAAGATGACAAAAATAACTTTGATTTCCATCCAGAAAAGCATAACTTTCAGCTCAAATGGATCCCTACCCAGAATGCTCCAGTGCAGGCCTCACCTGAAGTGTGTACGGAGTGCAGCACAGACAGCTCTTTCTGGAACAGCCTGGCTTGAGCATCTGACACCATGAGGAAGAGGAGAGAAGGTGCGGGCTCCTCCGTGCTCGATAACAAACTGCCGTCACGGGCCAGTCCGCCGTCCCATACACCGTACAAGAGCAGCTCAGAGCAAGACACACTAACAGCTACCTCACCCTCCCCATCAGCACCTACAAATACAAGAAACAAGCAGGATTATTCGACTTTGGTCACAGATATTATATATAAATATAGCATGATGAAGCTTTGGCGAAGTATAAACTTAATGTGCTTCTTTCCAAAGTGTTGTTCAAACAAACAAACCAAACTGACATCCCTAGTAAAAACAAAACTGATGAGTACATGATTCAATGATTTGCTCAAAACAGGCAAAAAAAAATTTCAAAACTACTGGCATAGCCAAAGAGTCGCTGGTGAACAGACTCAAAAAGATTTAAATTACTGAGATGAATCAACATCAACAACGTTACTTGTCTAGTGACAAACAGAGAATGACATTTTCATTTTAGACAGCATTGTGTTGGACAAATCTGTCAACTCGTCAATATTTGTGGTCTGTTTTCTTGTTGATTTGAAATATGTAGCTAAAAGTTGACATAAAATCAAAACCGGCCAATATACTTAAAAATGCTGTCATCGTCATGTGACTTGGACATTCACAACTCCTCTCCTAAGGCTTCCTAGCATAGTAAAGTGTCCATCAGTTGCACACTTCGAAATTATCAGAAACAGTAGGTCATTCGAGAACTTTTCGTCTACGATATTATGAATACTACACATTTGGATATTCTACACTTTTCACATATTGTTTTTCACTTACTATATAAGCAGAAATTTTCAGATGCAGGGTTACGTTAAATTTAATGATGGCTATATTATCATTAAATTTAACCAATGGACAAATTGTAATTAGAATCGCAAGCTGCAGTTTTGTCATCTGCTGCTTCAAATTCTTTAAAGCCAATGATTGACAGCCAATGTTTTTATTTTTATTTATCAGAAAAAAAAGGGAAATGGGGAAAAAAAACAACAACAACAAAAAAACAAGTTCTGAAAGCAATTCCGATGATATCTTTCCTGTCTCGTTATCATTATAGTTGTGGTATGGACTTCCTTATTCTTACTGAATTAGACCAATTTAAAAAACTTTATCTTTATAGTTATACTATAGTTATTGTCCTAGGTCTTTAGAATGTGCATGCTATTGGTTAATGCTAACCAATATCCAAGTAACTACTGGATTTAAACTGAAAAGCCAGTTTTAAACTAGCCATGGCACATTCTGAACTCCTCAAAGGCTTGATAAAACACTATCTTTGGCTCTTGAAACAGAATGGTCTCATTCAAATGATTAACAACTAGCACTGGTACATTTAGTGCCCATTTGTCACAATGTAATGTCCCACCAAATAATTTTTGTTCCTCAGAAATATGCCACATTCTGCAAGTAAAATGGGCTCCAAACAACAACTGACGTTGAATTTTCTTTTAGGCACACACTAGCATATGTACGTCAATGGTAACAGCCACTAGAAAATTCCAACCGCATTTTTTGTCTTGCCAAATATCCTCTTTCCCTCAGAAAAAAAATGTCACATTATTCATATAAAATGGGTTTCAAACAGCAACTGACATTAGCTTGATTAACTTTTAGGTGCGCACTAGCATAAGTATGTCAATGCTAATAGCTAACAGCCACAAGAAAAGTCCAACCCCATTTTTTTCTTCTCAAACGTCCTCTTTCCCACATAAAAATGTCACATTATTCATATAAAATTGGTTTCAAACAGCAACTGACGTTAGCTTGACTAACTTTTAGGTACGCACTAGCCTAAGTATGTCAATGCTAGTAGCTAACAGCCACAAACTTATCAAAGGCTTGATAAAATGCTCTCTTTGGCTCTTGAAACAGGATGGTCTCATTCAAATTATTACTAACATGAACTAGCATTAGTACATTCTGATATTTAGTGCCCATTTGTCATGATATAGCCTAATGTCCAGCCAAAACATTTTTTCTCGTCAAATATCCTCTTTCCCTCAGGAAAAAAAGCCACATTATTCATATAAAATGGGTTTCAAACAACAACAACTGATGTTGACTTGTCCTTTAGGCATACACAAGCATGTACATCAATGCTAATAGCTAACAGCCACTAGAAAAGTCCAACCACATTTTTTTCTTGCCAAATATCCTCTTTCTCTCAGAAAAAAAGCCACATTATTCATATAAAATGGGTTTCAAACAGCAACTGACATTAGCTTGACTAACTTTTAGGTGCACACTTGCGTGCGTACGTACGTCAATGCTAGAAGCTAACTGTGTCACAAACTTGGTAAAATGCTCTCTGTGGCTCGTGAAACAGGATATGCTCCTGTTAAATGAATACAATGTGAACTAGCATTGGTACGTTCTGATATTCAACCCTCATTTGTCACGATCCCATCACACAATGTCCCACCACATTTTTCTTCTTGACAAATATCGTCTTTCCCTCAGAAATTCAAAGGGATTTCAAACAGAAACTGACACTGATTAACTTTTAGGCACAAACTAGCATTTACGTCAACACTAGAAGCTAACTGCCACAAATTCATCACAAAGGCTTGATAAAATGATCTCTTTGGCTTCCGAAACAGGATGGCCTTGTTAAAATGATTTGTTTTAATGTCTCTCGAGTGGGTAGCTTACGCACAAAGACCCTAGGAAGCTAAGAATAGAGACGCACTTGTCTGAAACCCTCATAAGCATCTTATAATCACACAGGTGCTCTATTGAATGCATTCAGTAATACGGGGATGACTGAAGTCACACAAACAAGTTCTCTGCTCTTCCTCTGTCTCACACACATAAATAGAGTCTTAATCTGAGCCGTCTTAGCGGTGAAACTAAGAGCGAGGAGGGAGAGACAGAGGGTCACAGACAGTTGAGGAGAGACAAAACAGGGTGAAGGGTCAAAGAACTCTGCTGGACGCCCATCCAGTGAGCCGATCGGTGTAATTACACTTCTTCACCACAGCACAACATTGATGTTTTTATACATAAACCTTGTATTAGCAAACAGATTTGCTCACTGGGTGTCCGGATTTTATATTAGTATCACAATAAATTACTCTACTTGTTGCTAATGCACATACAATATAACACAAAACACCTGTTTAAACGAGTCTAGTTTTTCACTGCTCTTCCCAGCATGATCACCAGACTAAATAAATGAATACTTTAATGGTCTCACACACACACACACACACGCACTAGAGCTAATTCCTGTACGATACTATATAAATTTCATACATACAATTATTTTCATGTAAATATATACACACAATTATTTTAGATTTCCATTTGCATTATTTGGACTATTTTCTTTATTTTTTCATTTATTACATTTATTGGTTAACATTAACTTTTTAAAATAATGTGTGCATATAATTACATGTAAATATGTTTTAAAATAATTATTAAATAAAATTAACTATGAAACTAGTTCTTATTGTTGAGTCCTGATATAACAGAACAACTCAGATGATGATTAAAAAAAAAAAAAAAAAAAAAAAAAAAAAGACGTATGGTCCACTTTAATTGTTAGGTGTCTTTCTAGGTTCTTTCTCTCTCATTTCTTAATCCCCAATATTTATTGTCTTAAAAAAAAGAAAAAAACAGATGCTAGTTGTAAATACCTTTCAGTGGTACAGAGATGCCTTCATCTGTGATCTATAAAAGAAAGAGAGAAGGAAAACGTTGCATTAAGACAAAAGCCAAACATGGACAGGATAACAAAGGGTTGGTGGTCTCTTAAACTGCTGACAACAAAGTCTGTCCACCACCAGATATTTAACAGATTGAAGATATAAATGAGTCTTTCTGCCACAGATGGAAAAGCAGAAAAGAAAGTCTCACATAAAAACATTGGTCAATGAACCCAAACCAGAACAGAGGACGTTCCGATAAAGACAACAAACGCTTGACACTTCCTCTCTGTTCCAAAAATCAGCGTTCTTGCTGCCTACATTGGCAGTTTTTTCAAAGGCAGCATACTTATAAGAGAACAGTATATATACATATACTGTATATACATGTTACACACGTGTCCCCCCCAGCTACGCTCATTTAACACATCCTAAACAAGCGGCCCCCTCCAGAAGAGCAGAACTCTTGCTTAATGGTTCGTAAAAAGAGAACAGAAAAGCCTGTGTTATGTGCTTTTGAAGCATTGCTGGACAAACAGTGATAAGCTGCGGTGTACTCCGTGTCAGGTCCAGTTTAGGTTACAGCCGTTGTTGTTGTTCTAATAAACACGGCTTTCAGCTGCTCCGCAGTTTTTCAGCTTTAACTTTCGGAATTTTCTGGCAAACAAACTTTCGTTGGTCTCTTAATCACATCTGCAGCCCGTTGTCGGCTAGCTGTTGCTTTGTAGCAGGAACAGCCAATTAAAATACTGGAATAACAGATGTCCTTCATTATACAAACAACAACAAAAATCAAACTGCGTGATTGGCTGAATGAAAGAGCTGGAAGCATGTGTTGGAAACTCATCCGGCCAGATCTAGAAGATGGAACCGAGAGGCCTAATTCAATGTCATCAGATAAGAGAATTAAGATCTTCAGACTGATGTAAAATCTAGTGGGTTTGAGGCCACTGCTGAACCACTTTTATAATTGAATACAACTATAAATCATATTTGCAGCATAAGTTTCTCTCACCACAATGGTCCCGTTGGCCTGCACCTCGATTGTGTCGTAATGGAGTCTCCTGAAGTCCAGTTCTATGATGGAAGGCACTTCTACTGTGGTCACTGATCTTTCACCTCCTGTGTTTGTCTTTGGGCTCTTTTGGTTCCCTGACTAAAGCGCGAAGAGAGAGAATGGAAAAAAAAAGGGGGGGGGGGGGGCAACATTATTAATTTATATATTAGTGCTGTCAATCGATAAAAAAGTAACTTATTAAATCGCAAATTTTTTTCTGAAATTAATCGTGATTAATCCCACCTAACATCAACGTTGTTAAATATACTTTTTAATACTTTTATATTCAATCTTCGAATTAATGTAGAAACAACATAAGACAGTATATTTTTAATATATGTTTAAGAACATCTTTGTTTATGACTGAAGGCCAATCTTGAAAGAATGAATTAGCATTTTAATTTAGACCAACGCGAAAAGACCAACAAGTGGGCGGGCAATATGCTAAAGTTTCATGTTGACATGAAACGCCTTGGGATTCGTTTTAAAAACGACTCGTTTCAATGATTCATGATTCTTTTGAGAGACAATAACTTTATACACGGTGCACTTTCAGATTTAAAACTTCGCAGGATGTTTTCATTCACTTAGAGCTGTGTTGCACACTGCATGAAAGGTCATTTAAAAAAATCCATAATAGGGGCGCTTTAAGTGAACTTAAAACAATCTTCATATAAACCCATTATAATAAATGTCATATTTACCTGTGCCCTTCAGCAAGTAGTAAATACACAGACACTGAATCAAGTTATCAAATACTACATTTTAAATTAAATATAGATGAATCCTTAAAGCTACAAAAGTTAGCGATTTCCTCTTTTTTACTTTTGTTCTTTGATGAACAGACATCACAGCAGCTGATAATTAGGTTATTTGGCTGATATTACTTTAAGAGCTGCCGCTGCTGAACATGACGTGGATCTGACACACATGCTAGTAGTTTCACTTGCGCTTTAATATGAAACGATACAGGCTACAGTACACCGCTGTATTTGTGCATGCAATTGAAGAGCATGTGCTACGAGCACATTATAACGGCTGCACTGTAAAAAAAATAAAAAAAAATAAAACAAGGAAAAGTTGAGCCAACTTAAAATTTTAAGGCAACCAGCTTCAGCAGATTTTTGAGTTCTCAACTTGTTATTTTAAGTTTATAAAACAAAAAGTTGAGAATCTCCTACAAAAATAAGTTGAGAGCTGAAGCTGGTTGCCTTAAAATTTTAAGGGCAGGATTCGTTTTTTCCGACATGGCCTGACAACATCGCATCTGACTGCTGTTCACTGTTGTTCTACTGAAGCTATTCATCTCTTGTACCGTTTCCGCGCTCGTTTGACTTGCGCCTGGTGCTGAAGTGGAGTGCGCATCTCAAAAGTTTCCCATTTGATGTGGTCGTAAAGACGTTCTGAATCGAAATGAGTGCAATTCAGTTGTGAGAGGCTTCTAGCTTTGGTATTCTGAAGTAGAAACGTCTTTGAGAGAAGCGTAATGAAAACCAATAAAATCCGCTTTTTATAAACATGTTTCTCATTTCATTTGCATGCCAGGCTGAAGGTGAACACACCAACTGATATTGAGAAACACCTGAGTCACTTTGCTATTATCATCCTCAAACATCCCTTTCCCATCCCACGCTTCTTTCAAAGACGTTTCTACTTCAGAATAAAGCGCAAATCCAAAATGCTGCATACCAATGCTAGAAGCATCCATATTGAATTTGTTCTACCGTCACAAAAAACTGCATGAAGATTAGTTGAAATGAATCAACATTTGTTCAGCATAGTTCTTCGGCAAAGTTTCAAAGCTTCAAACAGTCAATTCTCGAGGACACAAAAGCTTTATCCAAATGGTGTGGGCTCAATTTAATAATGATAGGGATATCTGAAGATCAGTCGAAGATGGAACAGTTCTCCATTCCACATTGATTAGGAGAAAAAGTATTTATACACTATCTTTCAAAAATTTGGGGTCAATAAGAAGTTAATTAGTTTATTCTGCAAGGATGCATTAAATGAATAAACGGTGACAGTAAAGACATTTAGAATGTTAAAAAAATTTCTGTTTCAAATAAATGCTGTTCTTTTGAACTTTCTATTTGAATCTTAAAAGTATCATGGTCCCCACCAAAAATTAAGATTTATAATAATAATTAAGCATTTCTAATAATAATAAAAGTTTCTTGAACAGTAAATCAGCATATTAGAATTTCTGAAGGATCATGTGACATGGAAACTGGAGTAATGATGCTTTGCATCACAGGAATAAATTACATTTCAAAATATTTTAAAATATAAAGCAGTTATTTTAAATTGTTTAAATCTGTTGAGTTAATTTAGTTTCAGTTCATTTTTGCATTCAAATTCAATCTGTATTTCTCAATCCAGATTCCACTTCATCCACTGGTGAAAGTTTATTATTTTATTTAGGCATGCACAGTATACAACAGGTATTGGAAGGCTTCTTTTTATTTTTTACCTGTAAATTCGGATTTAGTCTCTTTTTATGCTCACACTCAATTTAAATCTAGATTCCATTATTATGCAATATTAATGTGTTAAGGCATAAGAATGTAAAAACATCTGCATGTAAATGCCACACTTTTATTTTAATAATTAAAAAATAAAGACACAAAAACATACAATACTTATTTTATCCAGGGACTATGAATAATAATAATAATAAATAGCCTTTGGCTAATTCTGGTATGTTTACATAAATGTTTTATTAATCTCTCTTAACTAAAACAAACAAATAATAATAATAATAATACAAATCATATCTTGGGCTGTTAAATGATTAAAATATTATAATAATCATGGTTTATGTTATATTTTTTTACATTCTTAATGTTAATGGATTCAGTTCCTTTAAAAAAAAAAATGTGTCAAATTATTGAGAACAAAGTATATATTCTACATTAACATCAAAGTGCACGAAAAGTAAAAATATGATAATTAAAAAAAATATAAATAAATAAATACTTTGTGGACTTCATTTCACACATTTCTGCCACTGGCCAAATTTAATAATAAATAAATGTCACCATATGTGATTTTAGTTTAGCATCCCATCTGAGTTTTATTCAGTGACTTCTGTGAGCGTATAACCACAAACAGCATTAAACATTTATCATTCGTAATTTGCGTTGGATAAAAGCGAGTGCTAAATGAAATAAATGTAAATGTTTATGACATGCAGTCAGTAGGGGCATATATTCTAAATCTACACCCATTCGTTATCCGTTACCTGAGCGTCCCTGATCCCCTCAGAGATCCGCTGCTCTTGCAAACTCCCAGACACGTCATTCATCTCATCAGCTCCTTCATCATCGCTGGACAGCACGACTGAAGGAGAGAGACAGATGTGTATTAACCAATCAGAAATGCCTTTGTGCAAAAGGTCAGATGTGTTTGCTTCCATGGATGTTCTTTGGGGCAAAAACCATCAGGTTGTGCATTATAATATAACTTGCGACGCATTTTTTTATATTAAATTAGGAACAAATGAAGAATAGAAGCCTTTTCACCAGTGGTTTTAAACTTCTGGACCACACCACACGTGTCTAAACATTCTGCAGGAAAAACAAACTTGAGGGCTCCTAGATAAACTTCTGATGCTATATTTTCCAATGAGGTAAATGCGAGTCTTGACAGATGTTTGCTTCAGTAAACAGTTTGTGTGTGTATTTGAAAAGTTCACATAATTAACACCATCGAGGGTCAGATGGTCATTCCGATATTGTGTTCTTACAGTTCAATATTATGTTTCTAATAAAGCTATCAACCGATTTTTCTTGCATTTGGTGACTGATGAGTGTTCATTTCTGACCGCGTATTTATCTTTTTCCCTTCTTCTCTGCAGCAGAGGCTTCTCTTTGGCTGGGTCCCATAATGGGCTTTGAGAGAGAAACAGGGACATGGGTAATCCTCTCTCTCTTTTTTTCAGATTGGACAGATTTGCACACTAAGCATACGTTTGTTCGAATCAATCTGTTAAAATCTTCTTTTTTAGATTGTCACTAAAGCAAAAAATCATAACAAAAGGGAACTGAAGCTTTTAAAGACTGAAAAAAATTGAAAAACACCATAAGGTCATTATTTTTGAGTCAGTCGATGAATCATTGATCTGATTCACAAAACCAGCCTGAATGAACTCACTGACCTAATGATCCAGACTGGGACAGAAGATAATCAGTGATGAACAAAGACTACTATCATATGACTACTGAAGACGAGAATGTGCGTAATCAATTTTTGGGTGACCAATGACCAACTATTCCTTTAACGGTAACCATAATGGGAGATAAGGTGTTTAGGATGAACTAGTCCCAGCTGATCATGAGGAGGAGGATGGTACATCTACGTTCCTCTCTAGCAGACAAAAGTGTAATGGGCTTTACCCAGACCTTGAGGTCAGGATTGCAGTAATCTAGATTGTGAGAGTGAATGCTGCTATTCTGCACACCACACACTTAAAGACATTAATCTTTATGAGGACATCCTTCATCCAATGACAGCTCAGAACAAACGCCGCCTCTATAACAATAGGACCGTCATGTAGTCACGGAAAAGGCTGCTTTTTGTTAGATGAGTTCATTTGGTTTGATTCTCTTTTTACGTTCACACTCCGTTTGCATTTCTCAATCCAGATTCCACTTCGTCCACTAGTGAAAGTTTACTATTTTATTTAGGGATGCACAACATATCTGTACCATAAGAGTTATTGTAAAAGGTTTCTTTTTTTTTAACCTGTTAGGTTAATTAGGTTTCACTCTCTTTGTGCGTTCACATTCAGTTTACACTGCTAAATCCAGATTCTAATTTGTCCATTGGTTGAAGTTTACTGTTTAATTTAGTGATGCACAATTTCTCTGCATTACATAAGTTATGAGAAAAGTTTTTTTTTTTTATCTGTTGAGTTAATTTAGTTTCAGTTCCTTTATGCATTCAAATTCAATCTGTATTTCTCAATCCAGATTCCACTTCATCCACTGGTGAATTTAGGCATGCACAGTATTTAACAGTTATTGGAAAAGGCTTCGTTTTATTTTTTTACCTGTTAATTTGGATTCAGTCTCTTTTTATGCTTACACTCAATTTAAATCTAGATTCCACTTTGTCCACTGGTGGAAGTAACTATTTTATTTAGGGATCAGTACGATATCAGTTATCTGAAAAAGGTTTCCTTTTTTAAACCTGCATGGTTAATTCCGTTTTAAGCTCTTTTTAAATTCATATTCAATCTGCATCTAGATTGAGATTCTCTAGATTCTTTGTTCATTGATGAAGGTTTACTATTTCTTTTAGGGATGCACAATGTATCTGTACCATAGCAGTTATCAGAAGAAAAAAAGAATCGAAAACAATCCAGACGTTTTTTTCTCCATTTAGCAGTATTCATGATTGAACATGTATTTGTAAATGCTCATCTTCCCTATTTGTACATTTTAATTACCTTAATTACCTAATCTTTTTGTATTCGAACTATTTGTTTTCTTTTTATTTATTATACAATTAAAAACAGCAAAAAAGGCCTCGAATACTAGTCTGCTAACTGAGACTTGTTAAAGCACTTGCATATCATTGCTCTTTTGTTGATTTTGATTGCTTCCATTGTCCTCATTTGTAAGTCGCTTTGGATAAAAGCGTCTGCTAAATCACTAAATGTAAATGCAATGAATATCCATTTTTCATAATGTACATTTATGTTTGTTATAATGCTGCGATGCATAAATTCACTTTTAGAATTTTAAATATTTTATTTTTATCAGCCAAAACAACAACAAATATAATTATCAACTTATTGTATTGTAATATCGACGCATCTTTACTTATTTATTTTTAAAAAAACTACAAAATAGGTTGGAGTTATCTTGACCTTCTGACCATTCAGTGTTTTTAAGAAATACGTCTTCCATTAAAGACAAAGGCAGCACGTTCACTTTTTTCCAAGGATTTATGGGGTAAGCTGGCATACACGGCATGCGAAAGCTGTTAAATGCACTACCCACCTCCCTGAAGGGTAAGAAAGTTTAAATATGGCAAGTTTGCACTTAAACCAATGTTTGAAAATTGATGGAAAGAATAATATGAAAAAAGACAGTCACACGAACTTGGCTCTGTGGAACTAGGCTTGGATCTCTTGTAGGTCTTGCAGAAAACCTGGGGCTTCCTCCTCAATCTGTTGCTGTAAAACGACCCAAAAGGCTCTTTGCTCTTAGCTTCTGGAAGGGAAGTCAGCGGGTCTTTTCTAACAGGCACAGAAGTGGCAGCTCTTTCTCCAGAGGTCCTCAGATACCTAGCTGGAGCCTCCTGAAGTGAGCGGCCTGAGCAGAGGCTGGGTTCATGATTGGACGGTTTGGAAACAGATTCTTTATTCAACACAGTTCCATTCTTGTTTTTGCTTACTGTGCTCTGGAGTCAGAAGGGACAAGAACAAAGAGGTTACAGTTAACCCTAGCTGAGTGAGACAACAGCCTGTCCAAAACTGGCAAAGGTTCAGCTCTTTAATATTAATTAGGTAACAATACCGAAAATTTAGCTACAAAGCAACCTTAGCATGAAGTACTTAATATTCATGACCTAACACTTCGACATATTTGAAATATTACATTTTCTAACTAATTACCAACATCAGTTTGACTAAATTAATAGGAAGTACTCATATTATGGTGACTATGGATGCTCTAGGCAGAATAGCAACACTTTACCATATTACGATTTGTAATATAACCACTAGTGTACCGATGACAATATGATCTAATTAATATTTATCAGTCCTACTACGGTGAAGCCAAGACTACAAGTTGTCTATGGTGAATCTTTGCTTCATCAATATTAATTAGGTGGCATGACTGGTTGGTCAGCGTGACTTCATTTATATTTATGAGCCTAGACATCATTCAAGGTGGTATGATCCAACATAACCATAAATACATAATAGTTATGACCTACACATTTGCCATGTAGGAAGGAATTTAACTTCACTACCGCTGTACCAACATCAGTGTGGCAAAATTAATGAGTATGAATCCTGGTGAAACATCTGCTTGAGAATATGAATTAGAATCAGAATCAGAATCAGAATGAGCTTTATTGGCCAAGTATGTTTACACATACACGGACTTTGTTGTAGTGACAGAAGCTCCACAGTGCAACAGAAAGACAGCAACAGGACAGGACACAGATAATAAAAGAATATATACAAATCCAAATAGGCAATGTACGAAGCAGCAAAAACACAACATATATAGACAACTATGTATGTACAGGTCAAGTATGTGCAAATTAGAAATGAGAAAATAAAATAAGTGAGTGTGGTGAATGGATAATGTATTATAGTTGTGTTCCACGTTTATGGTTGAGTTTTCATGAGATGGATTGCCTGAGGGAAGAAACTGTTCCTGTGTCTGGTCGTTCTGGTGCTCAGAGCTCTGTAGCGTCAACCAGACGGTAACAGTTCAAAGAGGGAGTGTGCTGGATGTGAGGGGTCCAGAGTAGTGATTGACCGATATTGATTTTTTATAACCGATAGCGATAGCAATTATTTGCATGTTTATGTGTCCGATAACCGATATGCAGAACCGATATTCATTTACTGTTATAAAGTAAATAAATGACTGCGTGAAGTAAGTCCATACTTCACTTTGTTTTTTCCTCCTTTCAGTCATCTTAACAAAAACATTTTCATTCTCATTCTTCCCACTGATCTCACTTTTGCGACTAACTTTCTGGTCGCACGAGCACATAATTTGGTTGCAGTTTGTTTTTTTGTTTTTGCTACAACATTTGATTAATCAATGCATGCTGATGAACTTTTATCATAGTTTATAGTTATATGGTAACGAAAGTGTTCAACATTCAACTTGTTCTTTTTCATCAGTATTATTTGTGATTTAAATTTTGTGAACAGGAATTCCTTTTATCGTGCGCTTTCACTTTCAAATTTGCGATCTTGGTGTCACATTTTACAAGAAAATGTAATTGTCTGTTTTGCTTATACCTATACACCCTTCACTTTTTAAGACTAAAACAAAAGATGGATTCATGGTTATTCTTAATTAAAAAGCACAACAACAATAAAACAGTACGTTGACAATGACAGACTAGCTTACATAACATTTATTAACAAAAATGAATAAGACGAGGCATGGCATAGGACACATCACATGCTTTACTATATACCGAGTATATTACAGAATGTTTAGCAAACTCTGAGGAATCAAATAAAAATATATATTTTTTTAAATTAAGGAAAGCCTCCACAGCGTAACATGAGGTAAACAGCAAAGATAACAAGCTTCTCAAAACGAAAACAAAAAGAAAAGTAAAACTAAACTGGCTGTAGCTGACAGGACTTGCATGTTTTTTCTACAAGAACACCAGCATGTTCACCTTCTCTGGTTTAAGAAGCGGTCTTTTACTTTAGTTTGAAAACAAAATCCTCCGTTGCGCTCCTTCCTTCGTGCTCGTGCTGACGCGCCGAGTATAAACCAGGCTCTACCCACGAAGAGCTCGCGCTGAAAGCACCTCTCTTCACGTGATCAGTGAAATCTGACTCCTGCTATAATGTGCTGCGGCTGGCAGCGCGCGCTGTATGAAGCAGAGGCTTTGGAGCAGCGCAGACCAGGCACTCGTACAAATGTGACCACGTCAAATTTTAACTCGCAAAAAATTACCATTTTGGTCGCAGTCTAGAGCCCTGTCATGGTAAATTTAATCTTCCTATTACAACAATAAAAAACATTTTATTTATAAAAAGCTTTAGCAGCAACACTAATATTAGCAGTAAGCAAAATAAACGTAGAATGTCTAATGTTTTCAAATGGAGAAAATAAAGGACAGGAGTCATATCAACTTCATTTTTAACTACAGTTTTAGTAGGTTTATAAGCTGTTTAATAGGCTAAAGAGTGAAGAATAATTCACTGGATAATGTTAATTCACGGAATAATATTCTCTGGAATATTGGACCATAACAAGCATTGTATTTTATTGCATTTCTCAACTGGCATGCTCTATTTGTTGTGGTACTAAATTATGCTGCTGACAGCACGGTTTATCTATGCATTTACACAGAACTATAGGCTACTCAAACTGTGATCGATTGCAGAGAATTTCCATAGAGTTGTATTAATTTAGATGTTTATAAACAGAATAATGGTTATATATAGTGAGTGTTAATACAATTTAGGGTGCTTCAAAAAACGTGAATCTCGTTAAAAGTTACATGCATGTATTATACATGTATTATTTAATTAATGCAAAGTTACGTCTTTATTGGGAGAGGACTTGACGGATTATCTACGTGACTCCGACTTCACGAGACTAATAGACCACAGAGAGAGAATTCAATTCAGCACTTTTATTTCCAACATGCGCTAATTCATGGCTGTGTTATTTCAGGCAAAGTTATATCTTTATAGGGACAGGGATCTTATTTATCACATTTCTTATGCTTTAAGTTGCATAAACTACATATCAGGCATTTATGTAATACATCTAATTTGTGCATTAATGACTGTAATATTAAATAGTTTACTAACTACAGCAAATCAAGTACCTGCACGCCGTTGTTGTTGTCTCGTCTCCCCTCAGATGCGCTGCAATTGCGATCCTGCGCGCAATTCTCAAAACGGTGAATCCGATATTACAAAACCGATATCCGATTATGGAAAAAATGCTTAAATATCGGGAACAATATCGGTAAATTGATATATCGGTCAATCTCTAGTCCAGAGTGATACAGTTCTTGGAGAGTAGGGAGGGTTGAACGAATGATTCGCTCAGCAGTCCGGACTACCCTCCATAGTCTTCTGAGGTCAGATTTGGTAGCTGAGCTGAACCAGACAGTTATTGAAGTGCAGAGGATGGATTCAATGATGGCGGAGTAGAACTGTTTCAGCAGCTCCTGTGGCAGATTGAACTTCCTCAGCTGGCGAAGAAAGTACAACCACTGCTGGGCCTTTCTGACAATGGAGTCTATGTGAATATCCCACTTCAGGTCCTGGGAGATGGTGATGCCCAGGAATCTGAATGACTCCACTGCAGTCATAGTGCTGTTCATGATGGTGAGTGGGGGGAGAGCAGGGGGGTTTCTCCTGAAGTCCACTATCATCTCCACAGTTTTGAGCGTGTTAAGCTCCAGGTTGTTAAGACTGCACCAGACAGCCAGCTCCTTAACCTCCTGTCTGTAAGCAGACTCGTCACCATCCTGAATGAGGCCGATCAGTGTGGTGTCGTCTGCAAACTTCAGGAGCTTGACAGAGGGGTCTTTAGAGGTGCAGTCGTTGGTGTAGAGGGAGAAGAGCAGTGGGGAGAGAACACAGCCTTGAGGAGCTCCAGTGTTGATGGTACAAGTGCCGGATGTGAATTTACCAAGCTTTACTAGCTGCTGTCTGTCTGTCAGGAAGCTGTTGATCCACTGACAGACAGAGCTGGGGACGGAGAGCAGCTCCTGTGGCAGATTGAACTTCCTCAGCTGGCGAAGAAAGTACAACCTCTGCTGGGCCTTTCTGACAATGGAGTCTATGTGAATATCCCACTTCAGGTCCTGGGAGATGGTGATGCCCAGGAATCTGAATGACTCCACTGCAGTCATAGTGCTGTTCATGATGGTGAGTGGGGGGAGAGCAGGGGGGTTTCTCCTGAAGTCCACTATCATCTCCACAGTTTTGAGCGTGTTAAGCTCCAGGTTGTTAAGACTGCACCAGACAGCCAGCTCCTTAACCTCCTGTCTGTAAGCAGACTCGTCACCATCCTGAATGAGGCCGATCAGTGTGGTGTCGTCTGCAAACTTCAGGAGCTTGACAGAGGGGTCTTTAGAGGTGCAGTCGTTGGTGTAGAGGGAGAAGAGCAGTGGGGAGAGAACACAGCCTTGAGGAGCTCCAGTGTTGATGGTACGAGTGCCGGATGTGAATTTACCAAGCTTTACTAGCTGCTGTCTGTCTGTCAGGAAGCTGTTGATCCACTGACAGACAGAGGTGGGGACGGAGAGCTGGGTTAGTTTATTCTGAAGGGTTTCCGTGATGATGGTGTTAAAAGTGGAGCTGAAGTCCACAAACAGGATCCTCACATAAGTCCCTGGTCTGTCCAGATACTGCAGGATGAAGTGCAGTCCCATGTTGACTGCATCATCATTGACTGCACAGACCTGTTTGCTCTGTAGGCAAACTGCAGGGGGTCCAGTAGGGACCAGTGATGTCCTTCAGATAAGCCAAAATCAGTCTTTCAAATGATTTCATGGCTACAGACGTTAGAGCCACAGGTCTGTAGTCATTAAGTCCAGTAATTTTGGGTTTGTTTGGGACGGGGATGATGGTGGAGCGTTTGAAGCATGAGGGGACATCACACAGGTCCAGTGATCTGTTGAAGATCTGTGTGAAGATGGGGGCCAGCTGATCAGCACAGATTTTTAGGCAGGCTGGTGACACACCGTCTGGGCCTGGTGCTTTCCTTCTTTTGTTCTTCCTGAAAACCTGGCACACATCTTCTTCGCTGATTTGAATTGTAGGTGTGGGGGAGAGGAGGGTTGCTGGAGGTGTTAATGGTTGTGTGGAGAGGTGTTCAAGACGGGTGTGGGGTGTTTTCTCAAAACGACAATAAAACTCGTTCAAGTCGTCTGCCAGGTGTTGATTCTCCACAGTGCTGGGGGATGGTGACTTGTAACTGGTGGAGAATCACTGGAAGATAATTTTTTTCCTTAGCTTGTCAGAATAATTCCTCTTTGCCACTCTGATCTCCTTTTCCAGTGTGTATTTGGCCTGTTTATACAAGACTTTATCCCCCTTTCTGTAAGCATCTTCTTTGGCCTGACGGAGCTGTCTGAGTTTTGCAGTGAACCATGGTTTGTCATTAGAGGGACACTCCAGAGTGGTAATAAAGCAAATTCAGACTTAATAAGCATTTATGATCCAACACTTTGCCATAGTAAGATTTGTAATATCACCACTAGTGTACCAATGATGTTGTGCCCTAATGAATATTTACAATACCTACTATGAGAAAGGTTTGCCTCATGCATATTAATTAGGTAACATGACCAGTTGGCAAGTGTGACCTTATTTATATTGATGAGCCAAGACATTATTTGAGTCACTCTAGGTTTCATAAAAACTTGCTTTGGCATTATGATCAGATAAATGTTTATGAGCCCTACTATGAAGGCTCAGATCATGAATATTACTGAACATGACTGGATGCTTGTAAAAGGTTATGAGCCAACATCAGATTAACCTAATTTATATTTATGAGCCAAGACTTTGGAACAGCATTGCTATGAACAAATTATTATTTATCAGTCCTACTATGGTGAAGGTTTGATTAATGAATAATTAGATAACACAACTGCATTGTTTGCAAAGGTTATGAAGCAACATAAGTGTGATCATTTCTATTTATGACATTGTCGATACAAGGCGATATGACATAATAAGAAAGCCCTAATTAATATTCATGAGCTAAGACTTCGCCATATTTCGACATTGTGCCAAGCTTTGACATAAACATAAATTAGGTCAAAGTGACATTGCATCATATCGTTCCTTGATACAAGCCCTACTATGGTGAATTCATGAACTTAGACTTTCCAAATAACATTGCCAGAATGTAATTAATATTCATGAGCTAGAGCATTACAGTAGAAAGATTCATAATTTTGAAAAACTGAGTGGGCACTACAGATTCTTGAATGTCTTTTAATGACAGACCTGAACACCATCTCACCTTAGAGATGTCACCAACAGAACCTGTGGACTTTAATTTGCGGTCTTCCTGCAAAACGTGTGCCGTGTCCTCTGAAGTGGACGACCTCTGTGTCTCTTTCACCTGAGAGTGGCCTTGTGTCCCTTCAGTTTCTTCTTCCTCATGGAAAAGCCCACATGCCTCCAGTTTCCCCGGATCCAGGCCTAACAAGATGGAATGATGGAGAACTTGGTGAAATAAAATAAAAAAAGAGAAGAAAACTGCAGGATTTTACGAGCAGTACATAACCTTCTCCTAACAACTGTTTTTCTCTTTATGCAGTCCCCAGTACATATAAAACAGCCTTATTGACCAAATATCATTCCTCCACCTTGGTGGAGGTCACATCAGCCATGAAACGCGGCTAAATCGCCCAATTCCCCAGAGACGTGGAACTAGACAGCGTATAAGAGAGAAAGCCAGCGAGAAGGAGAGCAGCAGGACCATTTTAACAGATCCATAAAGTTAAGCATTTGTTTATTTATCAGCGATCTGAAGCCAGGAAAACTCTGATGCCGTCCAATATTATGTAGAGCAGGGAGTGAAGGAGGGTCAAAGGAAAGGAGACAGCTGTGAGATGTTAAACATACTGCCTGAAGCACAATGGAGGGAAAGAGTAGAGAGACGAAGCTGATCATTAAGGTACTTAGAGATGCAAAGACTTAGTAAAGCCCAAAAATGGGGCATTTTCCCTCATTAGCTTCTTGATAGTCTACAGCAGGTATCTCAGCCAAAGTTTACAGTTTGCTCTAACTGCTTATTTTGTTTAATGATCCAACTCATTAGGGAAAAAGCAAGTCACTTTCTGAATTATGCCGGAATAGTCATGCTATACTGGGTTTGCGTTTTTGGCAAGAATCAGTATGAAGTCAATTTTATTTAAAATTTATGGTTGATTTTAGTCTATAGTTTTATGTTTTCTGAAGAAAATGTGAGTGGTGTGTGCATATGCAATATTCAGCACCACAGTTCTAACTTGGTTGCCAAGTAAAAAAAATACAAATTGTAACAGAATATTTTTAAAAATGAATAAATTATATATGAGGTGCCAAACAAGAAATAATTATACAAAAAAATGTCAATATATAAATGTGAACTGTGAATATGTAGAAGAAAATCTGAATATACATATGTAAATATTAATTTATAAATGTAAATTGTGAACATACAGTCCCCTCCATAAGTATTGGAACAGTAAAGACAAAATTGCTCTGTCGGATGTGGAGTCAAGACATTTGCAATATGACTAAAAGATGAATATGAGACAAAACAAAACTACAGAATGTCACATTTTATTATTAGCTGTTTCAACACATACATGTTTTACCAGATAAGAATATCAGCACTTTTAGAGTTTCATCCCTCTATCTGATGTGAGCATAAGTACTGGACCATTTGCCTCATAGGTCTTTCTAAGTGATCAGCTGTGTCCTGATGCATTAATTCTTCAGATATTAAAAACAGGGAATGTGTCGTATCAGTTATATCCATTACTTATGTATTCTGAATCTTGCATTCGATGATGACACACACAAACCAGGATGAAGATGAGGGAGCTGACTTTGAGAGAAAAGCAAGCAATTTGGATGCTAAAAGAAAAGAGGAAGTCAATTAGAGCTGTAGCAAAAACAAAGGGCATGGAGAAATCAAGAGTTTGGAAACCAACAACGACCTGATCGGCTGAGAAAACAACAGTAGTTGATGACAGACAAATCATAAAAGCTGTGAAAATTAACCCTAAAAGACGTGTCTGTAAAATCACCAACAACGTCCAGAAGGCTGGGGTGATGCTCTGACAATCTACTGTCCTCAGGAGACTTTGACACAGAATTACAGATGCTACACAGCAAGATACAAACCTCTGACCAGCACCAAAAATAGAAAGGCAAGATTAGAGTTTGCAAAAAAGCACAAAGGTGAGCCAGAAGAGTTTTGGAACTGAGTTTATGGACCGATGAGACAAAGATGAACCTTTATCTAAGTGATGGGAAAGCAAAAATGTGGAGAAAAAAAGGGAACTGCAAATGATCCCAAGCATACAGCCTCATCTGTAAAGCATGGTGGAGGTGGTGTCATGGCATGGGCATGCATGGCTGCCTCTGGAACAGGCCCTCTTAACTTTACTGATGACTTAATGTATGATGACAGTAGCAGAATGAATTTGGAAGGGTACAAAACCATCTTGCCTACCAATATTCAAGAAAATGCCACCAGATTCATTGGGAAGTGCTTCATATTGCATCAGGACAATGACCCAAAACACCCTGCCAGTTCAGTCAAGGAATTTATAAGGGCACAGAAATGGAAAGTCTTAGATTGCCCAAGTCAATCTCCAGATTTAAATCGGATTGAACATGAATTTCACCAGCTGAAGAGGAGAGTAAAGGCAGAAACTTCCCAAAACAAGCAACAATTGGAATTGGCTGCATTAAAGGCTGGGAAAAGCATTTCAAAGGATGAGACCAAGAGTCTGGTGATGTCTATGGGTCACAGACTCACTGCTGTGATTGTGCGCAAGGGATCTGCAACTAAATAATAGCTTTTAATCTTTTATATCTGCCTTATGTTCAACTGTCCACATGAAACATGTATTTGTTGAAACGGCTAATAATAAAATGTGACATTCTGTAGTTTTGTCTCATATTCATCTTTTAATCATATTTATAAATGTCTGGACTCCACAGTACTTATAACATATATGTACTTATAACAATACTTATGGAGGGGACTGTATAACTATGTCTGAATATATATAAGTAAATCTAAATATTTAGTTACATATCTGAATATATAGAAGTAAATCTGAATATATAGATATATATCTGAATATATAATTTACATTTATATATTCAAACTTTACAAATATATTTTTGGATTTGATTCTATTTATTCAGACTTGTAACTATATAGTCAGATTTACTTCTATACATTCACAATTTACATTTATACATTCAGATTTTATATAATTATTTCCTGTTTGGCATCACACACACACAAGAGAAGAGTGAAAATGAATTAACCTGACAGGTGTTAACTAAAACTATTAAAAACCTTTACGCTAACGGAAATAAATGTTAACAAACAAAATAAAACTAAATATTAAAATAAAAGTTTTGGTTATACTGTCAGTAAACACTTCCGAAGCTACATTTCTACCTTTTAGTTTAAGTTCTAAAATTACTAAAACTGAAAATAAATAAATAAATAAATAAATAATAATTACTATAAAAAGTAAATAAATATTTTAAAAATATTAACTGAAATAAAATTTTAAATAAAAGATTCTGAAACGTTTCTGAAGCTACATTTCTAACTTTAAATTACTAAAATCACTAAAACTAATAAATAAATAAATCTTAAAAAAAAAACTGAAACTAATAAAACTGATAAAACACAATTACTAAACTAAAATTTAAATGGAATTGGATATATATATATATATATATATATAAAATAAGGCTAGTTAAATATGATTACGTTTCTTTATAAAATACTACATTAATGACACTTATATATAAATAAGACAGGGATATACCTCGACGAATCTTGAACGAAGAGCTTTCAGACGCCCCCGTATGGTTCTCATCATGGCAGAGAAGAGTATCTGATGCTCTTTTGGGTCTCCATCTGAAACAAATAAACATATATGTTATAAAACCCACTAGATCATACTGAAATCTCCCGCTCTGAACCACGTGCACTAACCGCCATACCATGGTTCAGCTTCTCACCTGTTATTTCCTGTGAAGTCTCTCCCTGTGGTTAGAGTTTGACACTGGGCTCTGAAACCGGGCGTCTCGGACACCTTATTGGGTGTCCCATTCACCTGAACAGGGCTGATTTTTATGGGTTGTTTGTTCATTTTAAAACTGAATACTCCACGTGTGGCGCGGCCTGGTGTGCGTGAGTCCAGTGAAAGATCCCGTCGGTCACCGCTGAGAGACGGCCTGACGAGTCTGCAATAGAAAATGTGCTGTTATGCAATTGTTAATGATGGTTTACTCTCTAAATGTGGCTGTGATACTTGTTACAATGTAAATACATAGATTTTAGATGTAAAAGATGTAAGTTTTTAGGAAAAGATGCAAGTCTGACTGCTCAAAATTTGCACACTGTAATACTCAGGGTTAGGAATTTGTTTGGAATAATTAAGATTTGTTAATGTTTTAGAAAGAAGTCTCTTTTGCTCATCAAGGCTGCATTTATTTTTTGTATTTTTTGTTTTGCATTTATAATTTTGTAGCATTCTTATGCATGTCTTCTCGGTTACTATTGATCAATTTCATGCATGCATTTTGAATAAAAATATTAACTTCTTCCAAAATATTAATAACTTCAAAAATCTAAAAAAAAAAATACAGACCCATTGTAAAAATACACAAAAATAGCATGTATTAATATGCAATATATTAATATACCATATTGCATTTTCTTCTTATTATTAATTCATTATTTTATTTATTTATTTTTGTGAAAACAAAGAGAGGGAAAAATGCAAGGACATTAAATTCATTAAAAGTGAAAGTAAAGATATTTACACAAAATATTTTTATTTCAAATAAATGTCGTTCTTTTGAATTTTCTATTCATTATAGAATCTTGAAAAAAAATTATAGTTTAAAAAAAAAAAAATCAAGCAACAAAAACCATTATTAATAATTAAATGTCAATATTAATTGAGCCAGCATATTAAAATCATTCCTGAAGGATCATGTGACACTGAAGACTGAAGTAATGATGCTTTGCATCACAGAAACACATTACATTTTAAAATGTATTCAAATAGAAAACAGTTATTTTAAATTCTAATATTATTTCTCAATATTACAGTTTTTAGTGTATTTCAAGTCAAATAAATGCAGCCTTGGAGAGCATCATAATTACTCCTAACTTTTGAGCAGTAGTGTAACGGTGAAGCTGGTTTAAACACACACCACTTAGAAAGTGAATAAACAGCTCCATCTGGTGATGTTTCCAAACTTTCAAAACATCCAAAGCATGGTATTCTGAAGCCTTACCTCACCGATTCACTCCTCTGACCTTCTTTTGACAGCATATTTCCATTAAAACTGCTTTTATGAGGCGTTCTTCCATTAAGAGCGACTGAACCCCACTGCCTCTGTGGAACAAGAAACAGTTGAACAAAAACAGTTGCTTTACATAAAAAGACTGAAATGAGACGGATAACACATTTTTATGTGTGTGTATTAGTGTAGATGAAGGCATTATTACTTTGTGTGAGTTGCTGTCCTGCAGTCGAGACAGCGGGGATTGCATATCAAGAATGCATGAATCTGACGACTGCTTCTTTTTGGGGATTTTGAACGGGACTGCCATCTACAACACACATGATAACTGTTGGGATACTCAACGTATTTGTTAATCATTTCACTTTTACAACATGATAAATCAGCTTAATACACTATAGCAAACAGTGTGTATGTTTTTTTGTTTTTGTTTGGAAATCTAAAGACTTTAGACAGGGTTTCTTCAGGTTTTATGATGATAAGTTTAAGAATTGATAAGACCAAGTAAAGAACAATTAAGGAATAAATGGAAGGATTTAAGGAAAACCAAACATTAATACATCACTTTGTTCTCAAAATGTAAATGTCTAGGGTTGTATTTCCGACAGATCTAAATGACTTTTTTAAAATTAATTTATAGATAGAATATTCCACTAAAATATGGAAATAATAACTTTTACTGTACCTGCAAAACATACATTTACTTGAAATGCAAAATAAAGATACGAAGTGTCTTGTTTTCGGAGGAATTTATCAAAATGAAGCAAGTTTATGCTTAAAACAACAAATATCTGTCAGAAAAAAAATTAAAATTCACCATTAAGAGATATTTGTTCTTGCTTTAAGCAGAAACTCACTTCATTTTGTTCAATTTCTCAGAAAACAAGACTTCTTATCTTCATTCTCAAGAAAATGTATCTTGATTTAAGAAAGTTTAGATACAAAAACACTGAAGATATTATTTTTTGAAGTGCATGGTGCAACATTTAGTGCCAAAATGTAAAACCTTTTTAATGCCTTAATTTGTGCAAATTATGAATTTTTCCCTTTTTTTACTCCTTGATAAAAACTACTTTTTTTTCACAGAACTCAAATTATACTTGATATTGTTTCATATCAAGCAAACCATTGTGATTAATGATTAATGAATCACCTTCAAAATAAAACAGACTTGCGTTTTAAAGTTTTAAAATACAATTAAGTTTACAGTTTTCATAAATAAATAAATAGAAATATTTACACATGCTTCTTTGCGGTTTGATCTTTATTAAGACGCAGTGTGTTCTAATTACAAAACAATAATACTAATAAAAAGATGCTTCATTGTGATACTGACAGCCCTGATAGTTTAAATTCATAATTTATTTGTATAAACCAATTTCATATGCAGAATTGAATTATTTCCAAGCAACTCAGCTTGGGAATCTGTCTTCCACAATTACTACTCTTGCCAATTTAAGTTAGAAACTAGACCCATTTGATTGATTGTAAGTGAAAAGCAGTGACCAAAAGCTGTGAAATACTTGAGAATAATCCAGTAACCTCAAATACTTCATTCACATAAGGTTGTTATTTTGTAAGACTATTTAAAAATGCCCATCTGACTATCAAAACTGACACCAATCAAACACACAGATTTCCATACAAAGCACCATGCACGAGCTAAAATCTTATGCATTAGAAATAATAATCACAATATAAGTGTCTAAGAAGCTCTAGAGCTGATGAATGTGATTCATGTTAATCAGTTTAAACATGTAGCATTGGCTGCTGCACTCCAGGGCCAGTAATATTAGACATCTGAGCTGATATTAGCTTCATAAACGGCATACTTACAGCACACACCTGTCTCAGACTCGCTCTATAAATATCAGGCATGGGCTATGAACGGGTGAAGGCACTGCTAAATCATTCTGGTCAGCAGAATAGCAATAAGCGCACTAAGAAGTGGGCATCTCTCTTTCTGTTTATGTGCGATGTTGTTCCCAATTCTTCTTCTTCTTCTGCGCTCAGCGGGTAAATAATCGGACTCGTTACAGCGCCATCTGTCTGGTGTAGAGCTGGAATTATAGCTTCTGACCGGGTCACGCAAAAAACAAAAACAAAGAGCAGCATTGACTGATATGTTATCTATCACTCATAATGTATATCACCCATAATGCATAACACAATTAAGTAGCACCAAAACAAAATTAAATAGTGGAAATAGGTTATTGGCGTTTTTTTTTATTATTTGTATTCGTGTGGTTCTTGTTATTCTATATATATATATATATATATATATATATATATATATATATATATATATATATATATATATATATATATATATATATAGATAAATGTATGCCATTTTATTATTATTTTAGATGAAGGTATAGCTTATTCGGAAATGAAACATGATTAACATCACAAACACGCCAATGGTTAAATACAAAACAAAAGTTTTATTTATTTTTATTCATATCATTTGTATTATTTATTTTACACGAGGATAAATATGTGTATTTATATATAAAATCATTTAAAATGAACAAAATAACAACAAAGACCTGTGTGTGAGGCAACTGCGCATGACATCCATTATGAGGGGCATCTTAACTATTATATATTAGCTGAGATCTCAGCTTCATTTTCCCAATAACTACCCGCGTACATTATGATAAATTTGTACATCATGGTTAAAAGGTAGGTTGTGTTGAAATTGTCGTCGAATAGCAGTAGACATGTTTTATCCTCGGGCCTCGAGGACAAAGACGCGTCTGCAGTTTACGACTAGCTAGAGGCTTTGTGCTAGCTATATCTATAAATACCGATATATTTACAATGATAACGTGTCCTAAATATTACCAGGAACAGAGAAATGTCATTTCTAATGCATCCGTTAAAAATTGTCCGTCTGGTTGCGCAGTTAGGTCCCGTTTTGCGTCTAATAACTAGCTTGTCAGGCTAGTTCAACGTAAACAAAACTCGAATTCATGGAAAATAAAATAAAGTAAATCAAGTGTTATTGCGATTATTTATGCCTATATATTATAACCTGAATTATATGACGAACTGATGTAGTTTATGTGTTTGTATAATTATTATCTGCCACCTGTTGCAGTTAATTTTACATTAAACCATCATGTATGTATGTATGTATGTATATATATATATATATATATATATATATATATATATATATATATATATATATATATATATATATATATATATATATATATATCTCAATGCAAGAATTTGGTTTAAAGGACATTTTTAATAATCCAAATACACCATTGTTCATAACCATTGGTGTAGATGTAAAGCGACCCAGAATTGAACAAGACGTCTTCTGTATCTTCACACTTCTACAAAGGCCTCTTGTCAATATATATATACTTCACTACTGTAGGTTTCATCACCCACTTTTGTCATCATAAGTGATGTTTTGTTGCCCTCTGTGTCGCTGCAGTACCTGTTGTTGAAGTCTGTCAGTCCCCTCAGGAAAAGCTATTTTAAACCGTAGCTCCTGAGGCATATCCTCTTTAATATCAGGTTTATCACAGTTTATTATGTCTGTGTGACAATTTTTTTTGTTTGTTTTTTTGCAGTGTGTTGTTCATCTGTTTCTTTATACTACTTTTGAATGAAGGTAAGCACTTAAAATTATTTGAATTGAATGTTAAGTCAGGATCGACTGTCTTTCACATGTCCCTGGTCTGTCTTTGCTTTTGTTTCAGCATCTGCGCAGGAAGTAGTTAAGGGTTTTATTGGAGGTTCTGCAGTTTTGCCGTGCCATCCTGGGAACAGGCAACTTACAGACAACACTGCACACTGGAGATATGAGGACAGGAAGAATGTTTACGACATACTAAATGGCCGAGGAGCGACTAAGGAGCAGGATCCAGACTACAGTGGCAGAACCGAGACATTTCCTGCAGAGTTATCGAAAGGAAACTTCACCATTAGGCTTACGAATCTTCAGAAAAGTGATGAAGGGCCGTACTGCTGCTTCATCACTGAGTTTGGTCTCGAAAATTGCATAAATCTTCAAGTCAAAGGTGTGATGAAATGGTTGCTATAATTTGCTCCTAAAAATCTATGAATAGTATGAAGTGTGGTGAAGTAAGGTGTTTTTTTTTTTTTTTTTTTTTTTTTTCAAATGTTAAAATATTATCTCTTATCTCAGTTTAATGTTCAAAGGCAACTGCACAGTAAGCTTTTAATAGGTTGATGTACTGAATGTAAACACTGGTGCTCTGTGACACTTTCAGTTTTAGTCCTGCATATCATTTTTGTCTCGACCAATGGCGTGGATTGGGGACGGATACCTGTAACAAGCCGTTTAGTGAAGAAGTGTACTGTGATGGAGAAATTCAAAACAGCAAGTGTTGAACTAGACCCAAAAATAAAAATCCTAAAACTAAATTAAGCTCAAAAACACAACAAACCTCTATAATAAACATATTGTAGGGAAAAAAAAAACTAATTTGACAAATAAAATAGGAAATTCTGAAACAAAACAAAAAATCTAAAAAAAAAAAAAAACTTTCTAATAATACTGATTAAAAAAAAGTCTGATAAACCAAATGGCACATCTGGCAACATTTTAAAACAAAATAACCAGCCTGACAAACAAAATAACTAGTGCTGTCAAACGATTAATCACATCCAAAATAAAAGTTTTTATTTACATAATATATGTGTGTGTACTGTGTATATTTGTTATATAAATACACACACATACAGTATATATTTTGAAAATATTTACATATATACAGTATGTATATTCATATAATTTATATATATATAATATATAAACATAACATTTTAGCATGGCTGTGTATTTCTATATAAACAATAAATATACACAGTTCACACACATATACAGTACTATGTAAACAAAATCTTTTATTTTGGATGTGATTAATCGTTTTTCAGCACTAAAAATAACAAATTTGAACATATCAAATTCTAATAAAACAAAAATAAATATTAATGCAAAATAACCAGAGATGCGTTTCCCAAAAGCGTTGTTAGCTATGTGGCCGTTAGTTTGATTAAACTCTGTTGGTAACGACAGAACTTGCGATCATACTGTATTTGCTTTTGGGAAACACACCAGTTTGACAAACAGTATCAATTCTAAAACAAAACAAGCAGTCCGACAAATGAAATAGCAGATTATAAAACAAACAACAGGATACATTTTAAAACAAAATGGCAATTCTATCTAAATACATTTTTAAAAAATAACAGATCTGAAAAACTAAATAACAGATTATGAAGAAACATAAATCTGGCAAACAAAGTAAAATGTTTCACAAACAAAATAATTCCCATAACAGTAACCAATCAAAACTAAATCTGCAATCCAAATGTGAAATCAGTAAGTAACAACTCAAAATACAGTTGTCTAGGTGGAAGACAGAAGGAGTGGAGCAGTTTAAGTGTTTGGGAAACCTGTTTGGAAACAAATAATTATTCTTGCACTTCCATTTAATATCATTTGTGGCACTCTTCACCTGTAGGGTTTGAGTGCAGTGTTCCCCGTTGTAAAGTGCAGTGAGTGTGTACTAGCCTCAATGCTTCTCGTGTTCATTCTTCTTTCATTGTTTTTATGTTGTAGAGAAACCAAGAGAAATCCAAATGCCAGGCTCAAGCAGTGGAGGTGAAACCACAGCAGGGAGGATTGCATCTCTGTTAATCCCACTCTTCTCTGTAACTCTTCAGCTCTGTGTGTGACTGCATATAGTTCAGCAGTGTGTGCTTTAATTGCAGTGAGCTTTGACTTTGCAATATTATTATTTTCTACTCCATACTTGCTGAACCACAATAGAATTACACTGCATTGTGTCTAGCATCTAGATATAATTTATGACAAACATTTGGACACACACATACATTACATATCAGGCCTGTTATAATCAGGGTAGATGCCATGAGTACAGTCTGTTCACTGGACTCTAGATTCAGTCATTCAGCTTGCAAAACATTGCAAATGCGTCTTTCCAGATCATTTCCAATGGACAAAAACTGTAAATGTAAAATGACATTAAGACACAACCTCTTTTAAATTTACATTAAACACATAAAATACAATGTTGCGTATACCCTGACATGTTCTATAACTTGTGTTGTTTTCAGTAATCTTGAAAGTTTGTTGAGATGAGATTGAAGTGGATTGTTTACTAATCTATTTACTAGTTATAAATACCTCAACTGTCCAGCATCAGGCAAATCAGCTTCACTAAAATGTGTGCATTAGCTTTATTTATTTATTTATTTGTATTTATTTTAAATAAATGTGCATTAGCTTTATTTATTTATTTATTTTTATTTATTTTAAATAAATGTGCATTAGCTTTATTTATTTATTTATTTTTATTTATTTAAAATAATTGTATTTGTTTTTAATTTAATGTCCTATTTGAGTTACAAAAAAATATATAATATTTATATTTTATTTTATGTGTTGAATTGATTTAAGGTTGTTGTGTAACAGTGCTGTGCTGCCTGGAATACTGCAAATAAAGTTGTTCTTGGAAACATATGCTTGATGTTTTGATTAAATGAGATGCGTAAAGGTAAATTTTACACTAAGATGTAAAAAAAAAAAAAACCATCAATAAAAAAAAGCAGTGGAATTTTGAGTGATATTTTGGCTAAATACCAACTACTTATTCAAGAAGAGGCTGTCTGAATGGTAATTGAATGGTGCCACAGTAATAGTCCCATGTCTAGATGGAAAATCCATATTTGCATACATTTTTAAATAAAGTCTTTCATGTCTTGTGTTAAGAGTAGACCTTGCTCCTCCTTTCATTTTATCTTTCTAACTTGGTATTATGCAGATGTTTTTATCCATCAATCTGTTCCACAACTGAAACTGTCCAATCATAGGGGTTTACTGAGATAAAAATAAGCTAATCTGGTCATGTGATCTCAAAATGGCAGCCTCCGTTGGGCAACCTCTCTTGTAGTAAAGCAGTTTTTCTAAGCCACTTACATCTTATAATAGCGTACATCATTTGATGTTTTAAAATATTTGTCAAAACTACTCTTTTCTTGGTGCACCTTCTCTATATGGGTTAACATATATCAGTATTTGATGCAGTGCTATGTGGCATTTTTTTTTACAAATATTCAGTGTCATTTAAGTATCACTGGTATACTATTATTAATTAATTGTATTAATATTTTTAATATATTTTTAGTTTTTTAATTTTCATAATTTTAGTATGTGTTTGTCATTGATTATGGTTTTAATGTTTTCATATATGTACAAGTTCAAATTAAAATGAGAAATGTTGCTCTGGCAACTAGCTGTAATAAAACAGTTTTTATATTTTATTTCAGGTAACGTTTATTTTATTTGTAATGCAAATGGTTCATAACTTACATTTCGTAACTTACATGCAACACCAGTAAAATGAGGCTTAGATACATAAAAATATTTTATTTTTCAGTTTATTTCCAGGATTGATGTTACACTGTTTTAATTGCACACATGACTTTGACAGAAATGACAATGACTGAAATTGTTATATCTATAAACACTGATGAATACAAGGTGTGTCAAGTTGTGCAATGACTGAAATGAATAAGATGAATAGAATGGAATAATGTATGAAATGTAAACTTACAACACTTCAAGAACTGAACAAATAATTGTTCAGATAAACGGCAGAATGCAGGTGAAAAGAAAACTGATTGGCAACACAATCAATGGTAGTTCTCCGTGGTTTCCTTTTCCTTCTGGTTTATCTGTGGGACAAAACGACAATGGCAAAGTTTGTAACATTAGTTTGATCAGTCACTAACAACTGCAGACTAACATTCAGAATGTTAAACCACTATCACGCTTTTTCATCTAATCAGATTATACACACCTTTGACATGAAGCTCTGTGATGGTGTGATTCTGAGATGGTCCTGTGATGTGACAGATGTACTTCCTTGCATCAGTTTTTTGAAGGTGGTTGAGTTTGATGGAGAAGTTGCCCTTCTCATACTCCTCAGGGAACGTTTCGACTCTGTCCTTGTACACTGGAGCTTGATCTTGACATGTTCTGTTGCTGCCAGTGATATCACACACAATCATTCTATCATCGTCTCTCCAGTGTACGCTGAATTCTTCTATGTTGTCTTGAATCTTACTCTCAGAGATCGAACAAGACAAAACAGCCGAGTCTCCAACAAAACCCTCAACTATGACCCTCACAGGAGTGGAGAAAGAACCTAAAAAAGGAGCAAGCACACCATTTATTATTCTGCATGTGACATGAAGTTTCATTTAAAATGTTTAAATTCACACCTCTGATATCCAGCAGAAACACAGAGATGATGATGATGATGATGATGATGCACCAACTGTAGAAAGAGAAGATAAAATATCAACAGTTTGCTTTAACCTATAACCTATTTTTATAAAACATGGACCAGCAGGGGACCCAAAATGAGCTTTTTACTCAAAATGTCCAGAACTAATCAAAAATGAATTATTTTATTCATTATTATTAATAATAACAGTATACACTTGGAATAACAACAAAAAGTAACAATTAATTTGATCCACACACCTTACGCCGTTCTGCCTTTGACCTGCCTAACCAGCTGTAAAGCTTAACCGAACTACATTCAAGCTTTCTAACCAATCGGTTTTCTAAGAACCGGTGTACCAATTAATGACAATGGATATATTTATCTGTAATGAATGTAATTCATGCTACCTAATAGACAATAAATGATATTTTAACAAACAATGTAGCTGTTAGCTTTCATGCTACCCTAACGATAGTGCTTGGCGTTGACGATCTCAATTGTTTTTCTAAATTCTTAGAAACATACCTTTGTTCCATGGTATTTAGTTTTTGTTTTGTTTTTTTTTCAGACAAAGCAAGCAAATGTAAATGAGGCACTTGAACAATTTAAAAAATGCAAACAATTTCTTAATGGAAAGTAATACGTTTACAAAAATGGTTGCCGAGTCAAAATGGCATCGGCACGAATGACGTCGGATGCTCATGCGCATGCGTATGGATGTGACGTTTTACAGGTGGCTAAAGAGGGAAGTATCAGCTACTTTAATCTGATTTACCATTAACAGCCTATTGTGTGTGTGTATATATATATATATATATATACTGTATATATATATCCGCACAATGCTTCCCAAAAGGCATTTGAGAGGACACTTACAGAAACTGTCTATTGTTGTTTTTTATACTACTCAAAAAAAATTTTATGATATTTTATTTTATTACTATACAATAGTAATAGAATCCACCCACCAGTTTTAACACTGAATAAATGTAAAACAGTACAACTAACACTTTGCCGATGTTTACACATGGATAAATGTGCTCGACTGGTGAAGATGGAACACATCCTTCTTGATTCTTCAGTTGATTTTGAATGGGAAGTATTGTTTGTTTTATGGTAAGTTTAGGTTTAATTTGTAATCAGGTTCACATAGTCCTTTTCCTCAGGCAAAATCTTGCCTTACAACATTTTTTTGTTTTTGAAGAAAGCATCATTGGAATTCCATTTTTAAGATTCCATTATGGGAGTGTTCGGTCTTGTTCTTTAAGTTCCTCATAGTGATCTGCAAATAATGAAGAGAAAAATAAAATAAAATAAAGACTTAGGATACTGTTTATTTATTTATTTTATTATTCAAACTGTTTATTTCCAGCATAAACACAGATAACAGCAACAGAAATGCAAAAAGAATATGCTAAATGACTTGCTGCTCTCTTCTAAACAAAATAACAACTCTGATAACAACTGGGAGATCTATAGTTTACCTTGAGGGAATTCGCTTTTTTAGCGTCCTGCCTCTTTCTCTCTCGTGTGTTCCTGTCAGAGGTTTGACAGACTGTACAGCTGATGAGAAAAACACAAGGAATTTATCTTGTTGTTGGGAGGAGCAGAATCACAAAAACACAATAGACACCATCACAAATTGTGTAATGGTTTTAGTGGTTATAATGGGACTTGTATTGGTTTTAATGGAAATGGACCCTGCGGGTCTCTACTGGTAATTGCCACCTTCTATTGGTGTCTTGTTAAAACCAATAAATCTTAATGCAATATGTCCTAAAACCCACTACAGAACTACAGAAAAACTTTTTGTAATGGTTTTAATGGTTAATGGCTATGAATAGCAGTTACCCGCTTTGGCCAGCAGATGTTCTCAGCGTGCGGAGCGTTCAAAAGAGTGAATCTTTCAATTTGGTGAAATGAGTGGGTCATTTGATTCATTTTTCTTCCCTTCTCATCACTACAGCGAGGTACTACCCACCATGTCTGCTTCTAGGAGATTTTTTACTTGTCAGGACGTGAAACTCAGCCCGGGGAACTGCAGGTGGATAAATATCCGATGTATAAGTCTGTCTGTATCGTGTAGCTGTTTATTTGAATAGTTCAGTTAAAATAAACAGGTCTCGTTCACAATGAACGATTCCCGGTTGCTTTGTCACAGTAAATCGCTGTCATTGATTGTTTACCCTGTCTGGCAGTCAGTTGTTTACAATACGAAACTCGTCCTTCGTGGAATAAGTGTCAATCCAAATCCTAAAAGCGGTGTTTTACGGGCTTCTGCTACTTTGTTGAAAGGCAAGTTTCACCAAAACTAGATTTTAATGAAGAGAAACAGAGAGAGAGAAGTGTGTAAGGCTTAGTTCCTGTACAGCACATACTACCTTCAGTACCACTTAATATCTAGATTTTTCTACATCAGTCTATTCAGTGGTGTATAATATATTTACAACTATGGGTTTATTGTGATTCTTATTTATTTATTGTAATTTTCAAGATAAATGTTATCTTGACTGATCAGAATCACAATCTCTCAATTTTATTTGCCTAATTTTATTTGGTTATTTGGGTAGGTGGCTTAAAAAATAACTTCCCTAAAGCAATGACACCAACATCACACACTGTATAATAATGATGAACTTACTATGAGCTGTTAAAGGAATAGATCACCCCCCCAAAAAATTAAATTTACTCCACCTCAGGCCATCCAAAATGTAGATGAGTTTGTTTCTGCATGGTAACAGATTTGGAGAAATTCAGCATTACATCACTTGCTCACCAATGGATCCTCTGCAGTGAATGGGTGCCGTCAGAATCAGAGTCCAAACAGCTGATTAAAGCATCGTAATCCACAAGTAATTTACACCACTCCAGTCCATCAATTAATGTCTTGTGAATCAAAAAGCAGGAAACAATTCATAGACAACTTCAAACCATTGCTTCCGACCAAAATATGAGTTCTCTATTCATGATTTTGGCCAGAAGTGGTGTTTTAAAGTTAAAATGTCCTAATGATGAATTTGTTTATTACAAACACATAGTTTTTCACTTCAGAAGATGAAAATAGGTCTACTGGATTATTGTGATGTTTTTATCAGCTGTTTGGACTCTGATTCTGACGGCACCCATTCACTGCAGAGGATCCATTGTGAGCAAGTGAGTTAATGATATTTGTTTCCAAATCTGTTCCCATGAAGAAACAAACTCATCTACATCTTGAATGGCTATTTTAATTTCCGGGTGAACTGTTCCTTTAAAAACTGTCAGGTATAATTTGTGAGTGTGACTTCCTTTCAGTGGTTAGTAGAGAATCGCCCTCTTCTTGGTTTCAAAGCTCTGAATTACATTTCCATCTTACAGCCTTTTTGAAAGTAACCAGAATTAATCACCTCAATGAATTTTAATGGCGGCAATGACACAAAGATCATCCAGCATCTTATCTGTAAGTATTTTATTGAGTAACCTGATTAATTTATTGTTGAACAAGTATCCTATGTTTCTTAAGAATCCTATTTTTTTGTACTATGTGTATTATTTTATTTTTTTATCTTGCAGGTCTACTAGTGTGGTGTCAAGCTGTAGAGACTTTAACAGAACTAACAAATTTGGGACAAAATGTGTCAATTAACTGTGATCTTGACGAAAAAGAGATTTATTGGATGCTACTAAAACTACCAAATCGTCCAGTTATGATACTGCGGTTATTTTCAACTTCACCAACTCCTTTTTACTACAATATAAGATTCAGACTCAAATATTCAGTGCAACCTAAACATCATCTATTCATAAAAAATGTCACTACTGATGAGTTAGGTGTTTATTACTGCATGACCACAGAGGCACCTCCAAAATTCAGCAACGGCACCAGACTACACATCACTGGTGAGTGAGCATTCAGTAATCAGGCCATATGGATGTTCAGTGCTTTGGCTATTTGAATGTAAAGCTATTTTTTACAGAACCAACTAAATTACCTGAGTGCCAGAATCACACTGTGGTGAAGTATATTGAGCAGAATCATACCGTGGTGAATTATACTGACCAGAGACAATGGGTGATTGTTATCATCGTATCTGGTCTGATGCATGGTCTTCTGGTCTTTGTGGTGATTGGTGAGTTCTGTTCATTAATGCAATCTCATTTAATCTATTTGTAAAATATGACAATGATTCTCTTCTCTTGCAGGTTATGTGTGTTGCTACTCTAGAGAAAATTGCAAACACCAAGAAGCAGATTTAGAGCAAACTCTTCGCAAACAATTTAAAAAACCAAAGACCATGGTAAATTATGCAAAACCATTTTTTTTTTCCTGATTTACATTTATTTAATTATTTATTATTTTTAAGATTATTAAATTCTTTATCACTTTACATACATTTCTAAATGCTAATACTGGCTGCCTTATTGCTCTTTCAGTATACTGAGGTGGTCTTTTCCCAGATGCATGAAGACTTTGAACAAAACCGGTGCTTTTTACCTGCAGCCCAAATTGTAAACAGGAAAGCTTGTTCTTGACCTTGTATCAGTGGGTTGCTTATACCATTGTTGTAAATATAAATTTTCACAAATTATGCTAAATGAATAAAAAATAACTAAGAAATAGACATCATAAATGAACTTCTCTCTCGTTTTTAAATAAACAATGGAATCATCCACCTACTAGATGATGACCAGCCAAACGCTTCTTTGCAGATCAAATGTAGGCATTGTGGTTGGCCTTGGCCAGACAAGCTCAGTAAAATTTTCCATGCTTGGTCACCTGATCACCAGTGAACTGCAACACCAGGTGGTTTAACCTTTAGCAGTATGAAGCTTTTTTGTTTTCTATGTATATATATGTGTGTGTGTGTGTGTGTGTGTGTTTATATATATGTAGAAATGTAAACAGTCATGTAGAAATAACAAAAATCATTCTTTCAAACTTCTAAAACCTTGCTGACTGCATTGCCATTTTCCATTTGAGGTTAAGAAAATCATGTGATGGCGATATGTCTAAAGCAGATGGGAACTCTGTTCAAGGGTAAACCACCTTTTTAGACAAAGAAGAGGCCTTACGAGTCATTTTTTTTTTGTCAGGTGACCAACTCAGTGGAACTGATGGTTTAAGTATTGAGCCTAGTTTAACACTTTACTTGAGCAAAACCAAGCTGCAAACACATCCGCTAAGGAGAGTTTGCATGCACAGATTTAATGTTGATTATATTTTAGGAGATGCAATACGCGTCTGCTTCATGTGAACACAAACAATCAAACACTCTGAAATGTCCAACACAATTTTGCACAACATAGAATGTGAAGATATTTATTATTTTTTTTCTACAAAGCATATGAGATGACGTACAAAGTTTCTGAAATGAAGCTACATCATTGTCATGTTGCTGTCCTTCACACATCAAAACCACACCACTTACAGGAAGTCAGACTGAACTCTAACCGCATTTTGGACATTTTGAATGCCAAGAGCCAGCTAAAATTTTGCAGTAGTACACTCTAAATAATTTTGAACACATATATTTTGGCCAATTTATTTAACTTCTTTCAATATATATACACAAATACATATAAACTACATATAAACAAACAATACTTTCAAAAGATATCTCCCCAGATAAATATTATAGGTAAAAAAATATATCTCATATATCTAACTCTCCTTAAATGATCCCCCACCCACCACACACACACACACACTCACCCCACCCCCAGCTAAGACTTTTGTGGTTGACCTGATCACACTGCTTGAGGACACAGGAGCTACAGACTGAAATATTTGTAAGCTTGCACAGTTTTGAGAAGAATCCACTTCGATATCTAGCACAAACCAGGTGAGTCTGATTTATATTGTGTAAAACTAATATATTTAATGTCAAAACTATATTTATACTGTCATGCTTCTCAGATAGTGTTTCCTCTTTTCCACAGTATCCTACACACAAGACTGGGTCAACTCATCTTCAGAGATCATAAATGGTAATGTAATTTCAGAAGGTTGTTGCGATGTCTTATCATCCATATTTGTATTGTTATACCTATCCAATGAAATATTTATTTTACTAAACATATTTTATGTCTTTTAGGTACCCTGCGAGATTTATGAAGAGGAAGAAGTTTTCATAGTTTCATTTCATAGTTTCAGAGTTCCCAGCTGAAAAACTCAATCAGCCAAAGAGAGACAACAGTAAGATTAGAAATTGGTATGATGCAACTTCTTAAATAGGCTATTAGCCTGTTAAGATTATTGTCAACAAGATTCAAGATTCAAGATTTTTTATTTGTCACATTTATACAGGGTATAACCAGCAGTGTAGGTCAGTTCTGCTCCAAGGACAGTGCAATTATATAGAATACAAATATTAAGAAAAAGAAAAGTAGAAAAAATAAGAGGAATAAAATAAAATAAGAGATAAAAAAAATATAAATATATATGTCAAGGTCAGTACAGGTCAGTATGTTGTTGACTTAAATAGTACTAAGAGGAATGTGCAAAAAGAATGTGCAAAAAGTTGTCCAGGGTATTTAAATAGCAGCAATGAGGTAGAGAAAAATTATGAATAGCTTATTGATATAGTGATATTTACATGGAGTCAAGTGATGTTATGACACAGAGTTAGAGTTTAGGAGCCTGATGGCCTGGGGGAAGAAGCTCCTCCTAAGTCTCTCAGTTTTTGCCATCAGGCTACGGAAGCGCTTACCAGATGGAAGCAAAGTGAAGAGACGGTTACCAGGGTGATTAGAGTCCTTGATGATTTTAACCTGTTAACCTTCAGCAGGGGACTGCATTGTGGGCCTCATAGGTGAAAATAACCTACCTAAATTAAAATGGTAACAGTTCGTGAAGTATGCTACAAACACAAATGGGGTATCTTTGGAAAGAAGACACTCTAGGCTTTACTATCCATCATCCAGAGTTGATAATGCTCAAAAAGATAAAAAGTTATACACACTGACGTGCCTTGAAAAATATTTTTCCACACTGAATGTTTTTTTATTTCATATACAAAAACATGAAATAAGTCCTGGAGCAATCCAGAAAAGTAATGGGTTGAAAGCATCATGTGTCTCATGAGTTTATATTTCAAATTTGAAGAAGATACCATGAAAAATTAGATTCCTGCAATATTTTTTCTGAAACTATTTATAGTCCCCCCACCCCCCTGTTTGAGGAAAAATAACCACCAAATGGATTGCAGAATTATACAAGCTATTTTAGTCATTATACATGTTCCTGTGTAGTTTTCAATTATAAAATAATAGACAGATTTATTTGAGCACTAAAAAATACAAAAATAATTATTTGAGTAATAAAAAAGGGAAAAAAATTGAAAAAGAATGCTTTGTATATAGTATGTATACTGAAGTATTCTGATTGCCAGACATGAAGTGATATTGCCAGACATGGTCATAGAGTCAGTAATCACATGCTGATGTGCTTCCATTCAGATGATAATCATACAGATGGGCCATATAATCAATAATAGCTGATCATTGAATCACAATGATAGCCGTCTTAGAGTCGGTAATAAACACGCTGATGTCCGTCCATACATATTATAATCATGCAGATACGGCCACATTCCCCACACAATACACACACACACACATATAAAAAATGTTGAAGAAAAAAAAAAGTTTTTTATGGATAAAGCAGATCGCTAAGTTACGCCCGCTCAGATGACAGCGTCATAGCCCGCGTCATGGCTGACTGGAGGGAGCGCCAAATTCAAATAAACTATATTCCGCTTTTCTGAGACTTTTTTTTCCGTGGACGGTCTCATTCTGTTTGTAAAACTGTATGCTACAGCACCGTGTTGTTTTTTTACTACCAAGACGCTGTTTTTGAGTGTAATTTACTCCATAACAGACGCGAACAATAACTCTCCCGAAGAAATGAAACGTAAACAAAGGAATATTCATCCTTATTACAACGTTACTGTTTCGCTGGACTAAAAGTGCTCGCTGGGATGTTGTTCTGTGGACCCTTACCTCTCTAACTAAACTGGGATTTCAGCAGTGGACGCGTTTGTGGCTCGTTATTACAATGATAAAGGTACGTACTGCTTTTTTACTCTGCGTGTTTGGATGTGTACTGCTTACACACATGTAGCAAATACATTCCTTATAAGCTTTCCATCGAAAAACAGCGATCTGTCGTCGATGCTTGAGGCTTAGCCCTTCAGAATGATATATAGTTTGTCAAGATTAACTTTGTCCCGTTTCATTTATTCTATTAGAAAACAATGACACATGCAAACAAAGAGCGTTCAGTGCGACGTCGCTCTGGTGAACGTTAACAGGTTAACAGCTCTATTTTTGCAGCGTTTGAGGTTGATGTCCTGCAGAGAGGGGAGAGCAGACCCTGAGATGCGCTCAGCTAAGCGCACAACTCTCTGTAGTGCTTTGCAGTCCTGATTGGAGCTGTTTCCATACCACACTGAGATGCACTGAGTACACTTTCTATGGTCCCTGAATAAAAAGTTTTCAGGATTGCTGGTGAGACCCTGAATTTCCTCAGCTGTCGCAGATGGTACAGTCTTTGCCTGGCTTTCTTAACCTGTGTTTGGATGTGTGAAGTCCAAGTCAGGTTCTCGGAGATGTTTACACCGAGGTACTTGAAGCTGCTCACCCTCTCCACAGGGGTCCCACTGATCATAAGAGGAGTGTAGGGCTGCTGCTGTCTCTTCCTAAAGTCCATGATCAGCTCTTTAGTTTTGCTCACATTCAGAGAGAGACAGTTGTCCTGGCACCATGATGTGAGTCTCTCTACCTCGTCCAAGTATGCGGTCTCATCGCTGTTGGAGATGAGGCCCAGAACCACAGTATCATCAGCGAATTTGACAATAGATGTGGAGCTGTGAGAGGACAAGTATGCGAGACAAGTACTTAGAGAGAGTACAGCAGGGGACTCAGGACACAGCCCTGTGGGGCTCCTACGTTCAGGGTGATGGAGTTTGAGGTGAACTGGCCAACTTTCACCACTTGAGGTTTGCCGGTGAGGAAGTCTTGAATCCAGTCACAGAGTGAGGAGTTTAGGCCGAGGTTTGTGAGTTTAGAAGCCAGCTTGATGGGGACTATAGTGTTGAAAGCTGAGCTATAATCAATGAATAGCAGCCTTACATAATTCCCATTGTTGCTGTCCAAGTGTGTGAGGGAAGAGTGGAGGACGTGAGAGATGGCATCGTCCGTAGATCTGTTTCGGCGATAGGCAAACTGAAGAGGGTCCAAAGTATCAGGGATGGAGGAGCAGATGTGGCTCTTAACAAGTCTCTCAAAAACCTTCATGACTATAGATGTGAGGGCAACAAGGCGATAGTCATTCAGGCAAGAGGGTTTATTGTTCTTGGCACAGGGATAATGATGGATTTTTTAAATGCGGTGGGAACCACAGCGGTAGCAAGGGACTCATTAAAGATGGAAGTGAACAAACCAGCGAGCTGATCGGCGCAGGACCTCAGAACACGGCCGGTTATCCCATCAGGTCCGGCTGCTTTCCTGACGTTCACTTTCTTTAGTGCCCTCCGAACCTCCTCCACCGACACGGTGATTACAGGATCGTCGCTGCTCTGCCTGATGCTTCCTGACGCGCTGGGCGGCAGAGACGCGCCGCCGCCGTTGCCATCGAAGCGGCCGAAGAAGGTGTTTAACTCGTCGGCCAGCAACGGATCTGCTCTCACCTCCGCGGAGGATTTGTTTCCAAAGGGACAGATGGTCCTCAGTCCCTGCCACATCCGTCGAGAGTCATTGAGCTGGAAATGAGACTCAATTCTCTCTCTGTATCTGTGTTTAGCGGCTCTTACTGCGCGTCGGAGAGCATAGCACGATGCTTTGTACTCGCTCATATTCCCGCTCAGAAGAGCCTCATTGTAAGCGGCAGTTCGTGTGTTAACCGCAGCACGGATTGATCTGTCCACCAACGGTTTCTGGTTGGAGAATGTCCTTATCGTTATTGTTTCTGTAGCTTGCTTGGTTAGCGTGTTTACAAAGCTCAATGCTACATCCGTGAACTCGCCCGGAACATGTCCCAGTCGACGTCATCAAGAGCCGCCTGCAGCATAGCCTCTGAGTGGGAGGACCAGCGCGTCACTACTCTCTGCACCGGAGGTTCCTGAACGAGCCTTTGTTTGTATCCCGGTGTTAGAAAAATGGCGGCATGGTCCGATTTGCCAAAAGCCGGTAGTGAGCGGGCTTTGTAGGCATCCTTGAACTGAGTGTAGCAATGATCCAGTGTGTTTGGTCCTCTAGTTGGACAGGATACATGTTGATGAAAGTTCGGCATGACCTGCTTGAGGTTAGCTTTGTTAAAGTCCCCCGCGATGATAAAGGCAGCGTCAGGATGTTTGCTGATATAGCCGCTGAGCACATCGTGAAGTTTAGACAAAGCCAAGCCGGTGTCCGCCTGTGGTGGAATGTACACAGCAGTGACAATGATCGATTAAAACTCCCGGGGCAGATAAAATGGGCGGCAAGTAATGAAAAGATGTTCCAGATGAGGCAAGCAGGAACGCGACAGAATGGAGATATTCCTGGGATCACACCATTTCTTGTTAATCATGAAACACACTCCTCCACCCCTGGATTTACTGGCCTCTGCTGTTCTGTCCGTCCGAAAAACAGAGAAGTTCTCACTGGGCGTTACAGCAGTGTCCGGGATCAAGGACGAAAGCCACGTTTCTGACAAACAAAGGATGTTGCAGTCCCTTATGTCCCGTTGGAAACTAATCCTGGCTCTAAGCTCGTCCATCTTATTCTCCAAGGATTGGACATTTGCGAGTAGAATGCTCGGGAGAGGAGGACAGTGAGCCCTTTTCCTGAGTCTCTCTCGAAATCCAGCGCGTTTCCCGCAGTGTTTCTTGATCCGTCACCTCGGGGGGTTATTGTTCGTCTCCGCGTTCCAAAGAATCTCCAGAGGCCATGAAGGATTCCTGGATAAAGTGTCCTGAAACAGGTTGGTGTAGCGGTTTCCAATGTCCAAAAGCGTTTCTATGTTGTAGGTGATCAGTGCCGATGTAAAATGAGTAAAAAGAGAAAGCAAAAGTAAGTAAAAAAGTAAGTTAAAGCAAAATCTCAGAGGAGCGGCCCGAACGGCGTCCGAACACAGCGGCGCCATTTTGTAATGTTTAATGTGCAATGTGCAATGTGCTTGTAATGTGCAACATTACTGTTGTTTTGCAGTTGCTGGAGACAAGGTCTTCCGAGACAAACACAGAAAGAGCATAAATGGTTGAGCTCAATGTAAGATGAGGAAGATGTTGTTGATGTGGATGCACACATGAGGAATGAAGTCTGCTGGGACACATCTTTTCATGTGTTATTTACTGCATTTGCTTGAAATCTTTAATTCAAAGAAGATGTATTTTACATGTTGTTTTCTGTTGAAATAGTCTTCTGGCTATTTTTATGTTTTGGATATATTACTATGTTCCTCTAATAAAGATAAACAGTCAATCTGTCCACCTGGTCAGCAACCACACTGCAAAACATGCCTTTCTTACTTAGATTTTTTTGTCTTGTCTTGTTTCCAGCCAAAATATCTAAAAATTGTTGAATCAAGAAAGATTTTCTAGACAATTAAAAATGATTTTCCTGAAAACAATACAATCATTTTTAATTGTCTAGAAAATATAAGAAAAACATTTTTTTGCAGTGCAATCACATCATTCATCTGTAAGGTTTTTGGGAGGGATGTATTCTAAATGTAACCAATAAAGTCACTTTCTGTAAGGTTTTTGGGTGGGATAAATAAGTTTGCCAATGAAATGACTTTTGAGGAAAGTCTGTGTGCTCAGTGGTCCAATTTCTGTCTGGTTTAGGGGTGGGTTTAGTTTCAAATCAACCAATCCAATGTAACATGAATGACCAAAAGGGGAGGGCACAGTGGCACAACTGTGTGAATGTCCCCTGCAATAAATGTTTTGAGGGGATTACTTTCCATGGCAATGAATGGCTGTTGCACAGAAGAATATCTCAGTAACATACATCCGAATTGGTACATACTTGGCAGTATACGGACCCATGGTATTTCCGTGTCTGGTCAGTAATACTCCCGGATTTAACCGAAAATCTGTGTTGAGTTTACTGGTCCATATACAGCTCTTTTCATGCACTGAGCTAGCTCTCCTCAACATGTTTGATATTTATGATTTAAGTTTGGGGGTGCTCTGTCTCTGTCGGATTGAATAAAATCAGCCTTAAAATCTTCAACTGTGTAGCCAGTCTAAAGCCATAAATTAATTCTACCTGTGGCTTGATACTCAGAAGGAAAGAGCCATGACAACTTTTCCAGGCAGTATGTTCAGTTGACCTTTACTGCCTTCATTTTTTTTATTTCCTTTTTTGAAACAATCAAGAGAAAACCAATTCAGAACACAGTGTTGAGTAAATAACATAATTTTAAGGTTTGCATGAACCTTTCCTTTAACGTGCCAATTTATGAATTTTGGTTGTATATGTCTCTTTCATGAATTTGAGAAAGGCATCTATGAATAAAAGGAGGAGATGTTACTTGTCTAGTTTATGCAATGATTATTTTGTAAGTGGATCAGTGCTTGTGTGATGTGAGTTGGTTGTTCTCGTAACACATGATTTCCTCAAGAGTGTACTTTGTACCTGTATTAATAAACGTGTACACGCACTGTAATTCTAAAGTAGCTCTTGAACTGGAATGCCCTGAAGCTCTGCCGTTCTTGTTATGTACAGTTGTCCTTTGAAATGAATGAATGCCACATGGTACATTACAACCAGCACTCTGAAGCTAAGCAGGGTTGAGCCAGGACAGTACCTAGGTGGGAGATCTACCTGGCAAAATCAATGCTTCTGGTGTAGTTTATAGTAAGGTACTCATGTTTATAGTGGCATGGTTCATATGATCCCAGTATGCTCCTGTCCTAATGGTGAATTTGTGGTGGTCTGTATGTTTGTGTGAATTCCACTAGACAAGTAGCAATGCTACTACTAGTTATATTTTAGTAGTGCTGCAGTGTGTCAAAATGCTATAACACTATTTTAAGTAGCATTTTTACAACTGAATTGCACATGTAGCCTCACAACTGAGCTTTCTGATGCAATGGTCCTATTTCAGCTTCTGTGTTTCCGAGCCGAAGTTGTCATAGAAGAGTAAACACTATGGTAAACTTCACTACTATGCATTTTCCAGTTCTAAAGACAAAAATCAATATTAATTACACAATGATGCTTCTTGATGCCGTATGGGCTGATCATAAGCAGTTACGTGTGTATCCTGCGCAGAATTCGCAAGACACGGTTTCGTCGGCACATCCGAAGTGAGAAACCCCTTTCCACATGATGAATATGGTGGAGGTGTGTGTGCACAACCTGATTGAAACAGAAGATAATGGGAGAAAAAACTAATGGGAGATCACAAAATTTACAGTATCTTTTCCAGCTGATAACTGATTTTTTTTCATGACAACATTTTATACATATGTATAATCTTATTTTACAAAGTATACCTTAAAATGGGATCATTATATTTGAGAACATGTTTGATTATGACTTTCCTGCACAGATTGCTGGGACTTTTCTCCCAGAGGATTCCCATGCAAAAGCCAGGTGAACTAAGCTGAACACACACTGAGAAATATTATTCTGAATTATTTTATTGTGTATAAAGGATCTAAAAAGTTAAGCAACTAATTGAGTTCAAGTTCAAGTTCAATTTATTTGTATAGCACCAATACAACAGCCACCAGGCTGACCAAAGGGCTTTACAGATTATACCACATACACAGAAAACAGACCAGACAAAATTTAATATAACCCGATTAAAAATAAAAAATGGCCATATCACAGTAGTCAATACAGTAAGGAAAACAAATACGTTTTTAGCAGGGACTTAAAAACAGACAGTGAAGGGGCCATTCTAATCTCTAGAGGCAGGGCATTCCAAAGTCGAGACCTTGCCACTGCAAATGCACGCTCAAGCTCTACGCTTAAGCCTAACGTGAGGGACTACCAACAAAGCCTGGTCACAGGATCGTAGGCCTCTGGACGGAGTGTAGAGATGAGAAGTTCAGAGAGGTAGACAGGGGCTAGGTTGTGTAGGGATTTACAGTATATACAAAGAGGAGAATTTTAAAGTCTATTCTCTGACAAACTGGCAACCAGTGTAAGGATTTAATAACTGGGGTGATGTGTTCATGTTTACGACACTTTAAAAGAAGTCTGGCCGCAGCATTCTGAACAAGCTGAAGATGTGCAATTTGACACTTAGATATACCGCAGTATAAAGAATTGCAGTCATCTAGACGAGACGTAACAAAAGCGTGAACAGCCATTTCTAGAGTTTTAGGAGTGAGAAAATATTTAATTTTAGACAGTAAGCGAAGCTGATAAAAACTGGATCCGATAACAGAAGAGATATGTTTATCAAATTTTAAATGCTGGTCAACAAGAACTCCTAGGTTCCGAACCCGTGAGGACCTAAAAACGGATAAACTTTCTAACTCAGGGCTTATACACTGAGAGTTCTCATTGGGGCCCGAAAACAATTACCTCGGTCTTGTCTTCATTTAGGAAGAGGAAATTTTGGGCTAGCCATAATTTAACCTCTTCTAGACATTGCAGAAGAGAAGTAATCGCAATGGATTTTTTTCTTTTGATTGGTAAATAGATCTGAGTATCATCTGCGTAGAAATGAAAAGACACGCCATGTTTACGCAGAATAGAGCCCAGAGGAAGCATGTAGAGAGAAAATCTTTAGAGAGAAGGCCACAGGTCAGAGGTGCAGGGGAAGAGGTAAAATTACCCAGCTTCACTAAAAACTTTCTGTCAGACAGGTATGACTGAAATCATTTCAGGACGTTAGCTTTTAGACCTACCCAAGACTCCAATCTAGATAATAGTGAGAAGTGGTCTACGGTATCAAAAGCGGCCGACAGCTCTAGAAGAATAAGAACCACAGAGTCTCCGGAATCAGTGGAGAGGTAAATATCATTTAGCACTCTCAACAGGGCAGACTCAGTGCTGTGAGCAGACTTAAAACCAGATTGAAAAACCTCATAAATACAGTTACTTGACAGAAAACATTGAAGTTTATTCAGCATAATTTTCTCCAAAACTTTTGAAATGAAAGGTAAGACAGAAATTGGCCAAAAAATGTTTAGGTCAGAGGAAACCAGTGAAGGCTTCTTGAGCAGAGGAGTGACCGTAGCGACTTTAAGACTGGCAGGAACAGAGCCAGTTTGGAGACAATTATTAATAAGAGACACCAATCCTGGCCCGATCGAATTTAAAATTTATTTAAAAAATCTCGGGTGAATGATATCGCTAGAACAGAATGAAGGTTTAAGCTTGCCAATCACCTCCTTCAATTCCTGGAGATTGATAGGTTCAAAAGCATTGAAAACGGCAGAGGCAGATGACATGATTGGAGAGACAGTTAAAGTTAAAGTGGGGCAGACGCTAAGTCTTAAGTTAGTAATTTTGTCACTGAAATATCTCAAGAAGCTTTCACAGAGAGCAACAGAGGCAACAGGCAAAGTGTTAACGGAAGGATTAGTAACAGATTGAATAATTGAAAACAATACCTTAGGTTTAGAGTGATTAGTTTAAATTAAATTAGAAAAATATGCAGCTTTCGCAGACTTAGCTGCAGTCTGGTAAGATGTCAGAGAGTCTCTGAACATTTGAAGAGAGATATCCAGCCTTTATTTTTTCCATTTTCATTCTGCCTTTCTACAATTTTGTCTTAGGAGACGGGTGTCAGAGTTAAGCCACGGTTCAGATTTTGGTTTGTGCTTGTGAGGTTTAAGGGGAGCAGTTGCATTTGCTACCTTAAGCCAAGCAGAATTCATGAGGCTAAGATGTTGATCAGCATCCAAGTCAGATAATGATTGATCCAAGTGCAACTGTGAGCAGCATTCAGCGAAGCACAAGTTGAAATTTGTGCTAAACTGGGGAGAGTAGAACCGAGACAGAATTACAGGTGTAGTAGAAAAATGAGAGAGATCTGGAAGAGTCAGTGAAAATAGTATGGGCTTATGGTCCGAGATCATAAAATCTGAGAGCACAATATCAGTCACATCAAGCCCATATGACAGTACAAGATCCAACGTATGGCCCTGAATATGAGTAGAGTCACTGATCCACTGAAATAGATTAAAAGCGTCAATAAGATTAAGAAAGTCATGTGATAGGGGGTTTGACGGACAGCAAACATGGATATTAAAATTGCCCACCAATAGAAAGCGATAGTAATTAGTGGCAATATTGCCAACCAGTTCAGTGAAATGCTGTATAAAATCCTTAGAAGAGTGCGGTGGGCGGTAGATCACCCCTAAACATACAGGACCATTCCAGTCTAACTGAAGAAACTGAGCTTCAAAACTGGAAAAAGCCATTACAGGGACCAATCGACAGCGTGCAGAGAGAGAGTTCTTTAAAATTGTTACTATCCCGCCCCTGCGTCCACTCAGACGAGGAGAGTTAAAAAATGTACAGTCAGAGGGGATCAGATCAGCAAAAGGAGTTAGATCACCAACCTTTATCCAGGATTCCGTGATGAACATAAAATCCAAGTTGTGAGATGAGAAAAAGTCGTTTAATAAAAAGGTCTTATTCACCAAGGAGCGGGCATTTAATAATGCCATCTTCGGTGGAGAAATAATAACAGGAGATGAGGGAGCGCTCTTTTCAGTGAGCGCAGATTTCCGTGAGTTACTCACCGTCTTCGAGAGCCGAGGTCGATTAGGTGGAGACCGGCACGAGAAACAGGACTCTGGTGCAGGGGGAGAACAGGACGAAGCCACCGGTAGATCAAGTCCAGCGGGCGCCAGGTAGCAGAGCCGCCGTGAAACGATTCATAGGTAGGATCTGAGAGAAAGCCAGCCCGCAGATGAGCTTTCAGCTTCACGAGGTATCCTCCGCGGTTGCCTCATTTCCTCCTATAGGCTTTCTCCACGGGATGTTGAGGGGCCACCGGCGAATACAGTCTGGGATAACCATTTGGAACGACTCATTCGAATTGTCACAGGAGCAGTCCACATCCGAAGTATAAGAGTTTATGAGTGTGTTCGCAACAGAGTCGCGGATGTCCAAGAGTGTTCGGCGGTCGTAGATTAAAAGACAGTTTAGAGACAGAGCAGACAACCAGACAAACAAACAGGAGAGCAGCCGGCATGCCAAATACACAGGCGCCATCTTGGATTCCAGTCAGATCCCTAATAGTTAAGCAACTAATTGATCCTCTTCCTCACAGACTACAGAAAATGTGGTTATCATTCTGAGGCTTCAGCTCCATTATCACCTTCATCAGCAGCTGCATAAACCCTGTTCTTTACACATTTGCTGGAAAGTCATACATTAAACATGAAGGCCTGGCCTTCATGGCACAACTTTTTGAGGGCTCAAGGATGGAGTACATGCGAAAGAACCGGCAGAATCAGAAAAATCAGGATCCAGAGAAGAAAGAAGTGGTTGATCATCTAAGAGACGGAGTCTGATTTCACCACAAGTTCTAATACTTGAGCATCAAAGTAGAGACATAGGAAGGGTCCGCAGTCTGGTTGGGCTTGTTTTTGGGTCATTTTTCTTTATGCATCTGTATAGGTTAGACTGAATGATGCTGTTACTGGGGGAAAAAGGACAAGTTTACTTAAGTAGAAGTACAGAACCTCTTTCTTAAAGTCATTTGGAATAAAAAAAAAAAAAAAAAAAAAAAAAATGTGGTGTCCAAGTGTCCAAATGCTTTTTTGGAATCACTGTAAAAGATTTGGTTCAGGTCTTTATCTAGTAGAGGGCGCCACACAACAGAGAGACAAACGCACACCTTACTGTAATAGTTCAGTAGTAGAAGGGAGGTTTGATATTTGTTATCACAGTAAATAAAAAAAATCTGTGTATTTTTTTGTATTCATTTTTTTTTCAGCATAAACCACTTTATGTATTGTTTGTGCTTAAGAACAATTTGATTTGCTGATGACTTAACTCAGTTGTGGCCTAATGGATAGAGAGATGGACTTATAACCTGAAGATTGTGAGTTTGAGTCTCAGGTCTGGAAGGAATTGTCAGACATTTCAGCAAATGCCACTGTCAATACCATGACTGAGACCCTTGAGTAAGACACTGAACACCCAACTGCTTGCTGGGTGCTGCAGCAAAAATGACTGGCCACTGCTCTCTCTCTCTCTGTGTGTGTTAAATGCAGAGCACAAATTCTGAGTATGGGTCACCATACTTGGCCTCACTTAATTCTCTGAAATCAAGGCTTAATATCTTAAACAGTTTTTCTTCTCAATTGAATATATATTGGTTTAGGAATGTTTAGACAATTTAACTCGAATATATGGCAAAAAAAAAAAAAACCTGTATGTTTCACAAGTTGGCAAAGAAGCACATCCGCCACTTTCCCTGAGCAATGTGTCCAAAGAAGTGAACGTTTTTTTACTGAGTAGGACATGTTTCCTGGATTAACATCCTTGTTGGTCCTGGAAAAAACATCCCTCCCTATCAACCAATCAGATTTCAGGGTTAGGCTTGGGTTAATGTTAGGGCATGTGCACCATTCTTATCAACCAATAACTGTCCTCTAATCTTAGTGCTCGGTTATTATTAAGACTATTTTTATTTGACTGAAATGTTGTTCCAGGATAAAAACAAAACTGTTGATCTAGAAACATATCTTACAAGAGCAGTTTTGTTTGTTTTACTAAAATGTGGGAGAAAATGTGCAGCACATTGGTTCCCTCAGGAACTACCTGTAGGATTTTATGATTTGTGAATAATAAAAAGGTCTGTGGTTATGAAACCTTTATGTTTTACAACATGAGTCTGCAGAGCTGACAACCCTGAGCACCATGTTTTATCTGTATACAAAGAAAAAAAAAAAGATTGATGTCTAATGAATATGATTTGGTCAATCATGAGCAGTTTTAACATAAACATGAAATAACACAAAGAAAACCAAATACATTTATTGTTATTTGTTCTTAAATCCTGACAGGAGAGCATAAGGCAGCTAGAAATCTGATGAATCAGGCATAAACACTATAAATAATACAGGTACTACAATGTAAACATAGTGCGATGACGTCCACACACTAACTGCTCCAGCATATTCTCCTTTCTCATTTTCTTTTTCTGCAATAAAACAGTAAACAACAAACAACATTATACACTGTGGTAAATGCAACATATCCATCTATAATTTCTATACAGCAACATTCAGACTGAAACATTATAGTTGGTCAAACACTTATAGTATTAAGATTTTATAAAACTTTTTAAATTAAAATAATCATACATTAATCAGCCAGTTTTACAGACCCTTGATGATCAGCTCTACAGTCTCCTGTTCATCTGAAGGTGTGATGTAGCAGGTGTATTTTCCTGCATCAGCGTGAGTGAGAACAGCGAGTTTGATGGAGAAGTTTCTTCTCAGATACTCTTCAGGAAAAGTTTCAGCTCTGTTCTTGTACTCTGGGTCTTGTCCAGCTACTGAATGTTCACCCTTAATTATACTATACACCATTTTGTTACATTTGTCTCTCCAGTGCACATCAATGTCTTGAAGTTTAAGATCATGTTGAGTTGAAGAACACGGCAGGACAACAGAACCCCCGATAGCACCCTCTACTGTGACCTGCAGACACACTGAAATGATACAAACTTTAACTGTAAACGCAGAACCTTGCATTTATACATAAAACATGAATTTATTTCTCAAATTAATTTTTCAGATGCTCACCTTTGTTTATTAGCATTGCAAATACACAGATGAAACAGCAACTGCAGAAACAGAAGAAAAAAAAAATACTTTTAAGACACTATTTAATTCCAAAGTCAAAGTTTGATTCCCACACAGATGAGATAAGATGTGCTTGTGGTTAAATGATCTCATGTTTTGTCATAGTGATCTGTCAGTTATGTTGGATATTACAGTTTTATGTTTATTTGTTGAGGATAAAACCATTTTTGAAGCAACCATTCTAACACACACACACACACACACGCACACAGAGAGAGAGAGACAGACAATGAATAATTCAATCTGAAATCATTCACTATTTGACAATCCTATTCAACTAAATGCATACACATCCATTTATTGCCTATAATAATATATTGTAAGCTGCATCATCACCATCATCCTGTACACTAAACTCATCTATAAATGTTACAATTTGACAGTAAATATTTTTGAAGGGAAGCATCTTCACCCAACTGGAGAAATTTTAAATGCACCATTAGACTAGAAAAATCTAATTACTATCAAATAAAACAAACTTCACCTGAGACAAAAATGATGGTAATACAAATGGCTAAAGCTAATTGCTAATGTCATAAATGAAAATAAAAGTTACATCAGATACAACCGTGAAGATAAATCTGATAATCATTCATTAACCAATTCATGTTAAATGTATTAATGATGCTTGAAGTTCTCATTTTTCTAGTTTAAGTAAAGCATTTGACAACACAAACACGAGCAATAATCTACATCAGACCTTCGTCAGGAAGTAAAACGAGTTTGTCCGAATAGTGTTTCAACTCCAAATTCATCAAACGTACCTGATAATCATGTTGGTTCAATAATATCACTATGCTTTGTTTGAATATATTGCAAAGAAATACTTCTGAAATTAGGGTGAAATACAACTTTTTCAAATGAAACCTCAGTATGCCATGTTCTACGTAACGTACGTCAGACGGAAGTGACTTCAACAGCTACCAGGTCAACATAATCAGACATGTGCACCAGATATTCGTTAAAACATTCTGAAATTTACTTCAGTATATTCAAGACACCTAAGAGACCAGTTGACTTTCACATGTTTTCATATGATCTTCTCTGATCTACTCTGATCTTCTACTGAATTTGAACCATTAGTATTATCAAATGTATGTTTCTGATCTTAGCCATTGTATCTCCATGATCTGGACTTTAGTTAATCAATAAAAGACATGATGAAAGCTTAGTTTAATTTCTCTTCTTCACTGGTTAGACTACAACATATTGTGCTACTTAAAAAAAAAAGAAAAATAAATAATTTTGGTATATAATAATAATAAAAATAAGCTGGTAGCTGTAAGTGTCCTAATGTCTGAAGTTAAATGAACAAAAGTTAATGAAAAGCATTACCTTACATGAGTTGTATGAAAGTGGAGGTTCCTTTCGTGACTTCTCAGACCCTGATCCTCAAGTGAAACATTTCTCTGAATGATGTTGCATATATTCCTGACACTATCAGATTTTGTCATCTTCTTTATCTTTATCCTAGTTTTGTTTTGTTTTTTTATCAAGAATGCAGAATCTACTGAGACACGCATTTTGACGTGGGGTGGTGATGGCGCAGTGGATAAGACACATGCCTTTGGTGTGAGAGACCCGGGTTCGAATCCACTGTGAGACACCAATGTGTCCCTGAGCAAGACACTTAACCCCTAGTTGCTCCAGAGGCGTGCAACCTCTGATATATATAGCAATTGTAAGTCGCTTTGGATAAAAGCGTCAGATAAATGTAAATTTAAATGTTGACGTCGGGTGGTGGGGAATGAAAACAACATGGCAATACAACCTGGATTTTCTAAATGGATTAAAATATAATGATAATATAATAAATATATTTTTCGAAAACAAGAATTACCTGGTTTCTTTTCATATCTGGGCTCAAACCAGAAAGATCTTCCTCATAGTTGTTTTTTGACACACTATTCAAATACTCTATAGAGACTCAAGGATAATGATATCTGATGAAAGAAGTAAATCAGAGGAACTTGTCAGAAAAACCAGACAAACAGGTGACTGGGCAAGTACGTTGTGTATCATCTAACCACATCACATGGTCATTCAGACTTCTGATCATTATGCTGATTGGTGAGCTATTCAAGAAAATGTAAATGAGCAAATCACGTGTATATACACTATTGGTGCTTTCTGTGAAAGCTTTTGACTACTATTTTGGCACAGTGTTACAGTTGAAAAATATTCAATCTGGAATTTCTATTTCATTCTTCGTTTTTGCTGTTGAAAAACATGTTTTTGCTGATCTTTTATGCTTTTATTTCTCAGGTTTAAAGGTCTGGGGCATTTCTTTCCAGTTTGCTCCTTTCCTACCCAACAAGTTTTCTGGGTGGCTTTTTGTGGTGCTCAGGCTAACGTGTTCTTTAACATGGCTGTGAGGGAGACGAGGCAGAAGGAATTATGCTCTGTTTTTGGATGAATGTTTTTTCCTCGTTTGCCAGGTTTTTACAGCTTTTTATAGTGCACGGCATGTCAGTCTCACTTGTACCTTTTTCTGTCATTATACATTTTCTACAATGGCTCTGTGCTACTCATCTAAGGAACTTCATCATTTGAACCTGCCATCATAACATAAAAGATGGCAAAGAGAACTTCTGTGACTTTTCCTTAGGAATGTCTCCATAGAGGTGAATGTGATTTTCCAAGTAAAACTTGTTTCCTGGATCAACATCCCTATCAACCAATCAGATTTCAGGATTAGGTTTGATGTTGATTAAGGATCTCATTTTACAAGAGATCCTGAATCACGAAGCCGGTTTAGCTGGCCAGGCAAGTTTCAGTTTAGTCTGCACCAACTGTGGGTTTTAGGTACCATGAAAGTGGTTTTGCTTTTAGCAGTGTTCATCGCCATCTCCAGGGTAGATTATGGTCTGGTTAAGAGATCTCAAATGAAATTTGACCAATGAGTTTCAAGCAAAGTGACACGTCTCTGACGCAATAAAGCCACTCCTTTTTTCTTTCTCCAAATTAAAGGACGCTACATAGTAAAATATTTTTAAAGATAGCATCATCTGATTTTTAGAGATGATTCATTTTTTTATAATTATTTTATATTATTTATATAATTATTACACCCTTAATCCATTACACAAGCCAGCTTAGTTTAATAGTAATTATTAAGCTTTTATTTAAAATCAATGTAAACATATAGATAATATAGATATGCAATATAAATAAGTTTTAGAATCAATAGCTTTAAACATGACTACATATGAGCTTAGATAATAAATATAAATATTATCAACTCTATAAACTAACTTTACAACTTACTTGCACTTATATGGCAAGATGTTTTCTTTAAGTATTCCTCATTCATGGATAGATCGTTTAATGATTGTGCTGTGTAAATGTGTTTAAATTCTTCATATTGTTCGTTTAATCTTTGGTTGTTAATCGCACTGACTCTCTCACAAGAAGTGAATCGTAGTTTTAAGGCATGTGATTGGCTGCTCATTACTGATGTCACACTTTCATGTGCACGCGCTCCATTAACTCAGGATCAAGCCTGAGTTGACAGAGAAAGTTGATGATCAGCGAGTATCATGGTACCAACAAAGCCAGATTGGAGTGGTTTGGTTTTGTTAACTCAAAACTAATCCTGTAACCCTGAGTTTGTTCAGCCATGCATGGTACAGGCCCCAGGTCTGTTTGTTTTCCTAAAACCTGTGGGGAAATGTGCTGCACATGGGATTTTATGATTTGTGAATGATATAAGATCTATGTGAAGAAACTTTCAAGTTTTGTTCTATATCATTACACACTACCATACCTGGAAATTTAAAAACAGTTTACAATCTTTTATACGGAGTTGAGCAGATGATGCACATTTGTTAAAGTTTAAGAATAAATACACCATATAGTCATTTTATGGAGTGTGTTTAGAGGTATAATAACTTGTCAACCATGAGCACCATGTTTTATCTGTATATGCACTGAAAACAAATAAATAAATTGATGTGTAAAGAATCAGATTTGGTAAATGATGTGCAGCTTTAATTTTAACATAAACATGAAATAACACTTAAAGACAATCAAATAGATTTGATTCTAGCAAACACAACATGGTACACTTGTGGTACAGAACTGTTGAGGCAGCAACATACTGATGTTCAAGATCTCATTCTATTGTGCTTCTGCACCAGACAAAAACAATGAGCTGATAGTCAGAAAGGTGAGAGAAAGTTTGTCATTGCTATCATTGTTATTGGTTCTTCAGTCATGAGCTTGATTTTAATTTTATTTCTCCAGCAGATATATATGGTGAAACAGGCTATTACTATTAACAGTAAAGCAATGTAAACCCAGAGCAATGACGACCGCTCATTGCTAGTTTTTTCTCTCTCGTTTTCTGCAACAAAACAGTACATAACAAACAACGTTACAACATTGTGATTAAACACTTACTGTATTTGGACTGGACAAAACTTGAATTAAGATCATCATACATTATTCACCAGTTTTACATACCTTTGATGATCAGCTGTACAGTCTGAAGTTCAGATGAGTTTGTGATGTGGCAGATGTATTTTCCTGCATCAGCACGAGTGAGACTGGTGATTTTGAGAGAGAAGTTTCCTCCCTCATACACTTTAGGGAAAGTTTCAGTTCTGTTCTTGTACCGTTGATTCTGTTCTGCAATTGAATCTTTACCTTTAACTATATCATACACAATTTTGCTGCCATTTTGTCTCCAGTGCACATTAATGTCTTGAAGTTTAAGATCATGTTGAGTTGAAGAACACGGCAGAACAACAGAATCACCAATAACAGCCTCTACTGTGACCTGCAGACGCACTGAAATCACACAAACTTTAACTGTTATTTATTTATTTATGTGGCATGAAATTAACTCTCAAATGTATTTTTTTTTCTCACCTTTGCTTATCAGCGCTGCAAAAACACAAATGAAGCAGCGACTGCAGAAACAGAATAAAACAGATAATTGTAAGGCACCATTATCCACGTTTCATTCCCACGCAGATGGGAAAAGATGTGATTGTGGTTAAATTATCTTACATTTTGTCAGTTTATAAGAGTAATCCGTCACTTATTGGATATTAGAGTTTTCGGTAACACTTTAGAATACTGTTTCTTACTTACAGCATAACTAATAAGGAATTATCGAAGAACTAACAGGTAATTATTCATTAACACAACTCACTACTGTTAACTAATAAGGAAGATGTGTTAAATAATCAGTATGTAATATAATTGTATTATTGTGTTAAGTAACAGTTAGCTAATCAATAACTAATGTATTCTGTCACACCTCCTGAAGAACTACTATTAACTATCTACTAGTTAAGGTTCAAGAAAAATAATTATGAAATCATTACTACTGAACAGTTATACGCAAATAGTCACTATAATAATCAGGCTGTGGCCCACAAATCAAGTACTTGAGTAAAAGTACAGATACACAAATAAAATATTAATTCAGTAAAATTATAAGTAGGCCTATTCATTTTCAAAATTACTTGAGTAAAAAGACAAGTACAAAGTACTACTACAGTAGCAACTTTGTTACAGTCCACTACTACTATTATTAGCCTATAATGGGTTATATTTGTTTTTTAGTCTTGGGTAGTTGTGTTAACGCCTCCATAAAAGGTATTGCAGTTATTAATATTGCATTTTCACTACTACTATACTGTTAATAACATTTATATGAAAGGGTCACAACTCAATGTAATTGAAGTGACTACTAATGAACAGTCATACACATAGTTATTTTTCTTGAACCTTAACTAGTAGATAATTAGTAGTTCTTCAGGAGGCATGACAGAATACATTAGTTATTGATTAGCTAACTGTTACTTAACACTTGCACACTTAAACAATTGTATTACACACTGATTAGTTAACACATCTTCCTTAGTAGTTAGCAGTAGTGAATTAAGAGTTAATGAATAATTACCTGTTAATTCTTCAATAATTCCTTATTAGCTATGCAGTAAGTAAGAAACAGTATTCTAAAGTGTTACCGAGTTTTCATGTTTATTTTCATGTCATCGTTTACTTACCCTCAAGTAGATCCAAACCTGTATGAATGTCTTTGTTCTGCTGAACACAAAGGAAGATATTCTGAAGAATGTGGGAAACCGAGCAGTTCTGGGGCAACATTGACTTCCATAGTATTTTTATTTTTTTTTCTACTATGGATGTTAATGGTGCCCCAAAACAGCCTGATTACAAACTTTCTTCAAAATAGCATCCTTTGTGTTCGGCAGAACAAAGAAATTCATACAGGTTTAGAACTACTTGAGGGTGAGTAAATGACAGAATTTTCATTTTTGGGTGAACTATCCCTTTAATAAGGGATGCATCATTATTATCTACCTGTTAAACTCAACTCTAAATATGTTGCAATTTGACACTAAATGTTCTTAAAGGGGAGCGTCTCCAATATCTTACCTTAAATACATCATTAGACTAGGAAAATCAAATTAGCCTACGCTCCAGTAAAGCTAGCTGCACATGGGACACACATGATCGCAAAATAAATAGCTAATGCTAACTGCTAATGACTAAATTAAAATAGGTTATAGCAGGTCAACCATGCAGATAAACCTGATAATCATTGGTTAATGTATCTATGATGCTTATTTTTTTCCCCTTTTCTAGTTTAAGTAAAGCATTTGACAACCAAGCAGACCAAAACAAATACGAGCAACAAACAACATCAGCTCTTCATTAAGGAAGCAAATCGAGTTTCATTCTGAATTCATCAAACATACCTGTCCATCATGTTGGCTCAATGTTATCGCTATGTTTTGTTTTGTTTGAATATATTGCATAGAAATACTTCTGAAATTTGGGCGAAATACTACTTTTTCAACAAAGTATTGTAGCTCTTCCGCTTCGATATGTCATGTGCTCTGCGTACTACGTCAGACGTAAGTAATTTCAACAGTAACCAGGTCAATATAATCAGACATCTGCACCAGATATTCGTTAAACGTTCTGAATAAATTTAGTATGTTCAAGACTCCTGAGAGACAAGTTGACTTTCACATTTTCATACGATCTTCTGATCTTCTCTGATCTACTACTGAATTTTCACTAAATAAATAACAACAACAACAATTTTGGTATATATATATATATATATATATATATATATATATATATATATATATATATAAAAGCTGGTAGCTATAAGTGTGCTAATGTCTGAAGTGAAATGAACAAAAGTTAATGAAAAACATCAACTTACATGACTATGAGAGTGGAGGTTCCTTTCGTGACTTCTCAGATCCTGATCCTCAAGTAAAAGATTTCTCTAAATGTTGTCACATATGTTCCTGATGCCATCAGATTTTATTATCTTCAACTTCTTTATCTTTTTTTTTGTTTGTTTAATCAAGACTGCATAATCTATAGTGACACCCGCATTCTGACATACAGAAAAAAAAATAAAAAATATGAAAACAACATGGCAATACAACCTGGCCTTTTCAGATGGTTTTCAAAAATTTAACTACATCTTTTAAAAACAAGAAATTACCTTTGTTTATTTTCATACCCGGACTCAAACCAGAAAGATCTTCCTCCCCAGGTGAAAAACAAGTGCACTTCCATAATGTACTTAAAGTGCTCTATTTTCGCGCTCTAATTTTGTACTTAATACACTAAAAATTATCCTTTAGTACTCCTCAAGATAAACTTAAGATCATCTAAGTGTACTCAACTTTGCTATTTTGAGACACCATGAATATGAACTAAAATGCACTTTTAACATACTATCTTTGTATTTAAAAAATGTATTTAGCTACCACTTGTAGTACACTTGAACCCATCTTTCATACACTAGTACACTCAAGTGTACTACAAGTGGTAGCTAAATACATTTTTTAAATACAAAGATAGTATGTTAAAAGTGCATTTTAGTTCATATTCATGGTGTCTCAAAATAGCAAAGTTGAGTACACTTAGATGATCTTAAGTTTATCTTGAGGAGTACTAAAGGATCATTTTTAGTTTATTAAGTACAAAATTAGAGCGCGAAAATAGAACACTTTAAGTACATTATGGAAGTGCACTTGTTTTTCACCTGGGTCATAATTCCCCTCTTTTTAATTTTTTCATCTTGACATACAGTACTATTCAAATGCTCTACAGAAGCTCAAGGATAATGATATCTGATGGAAGAAACTCAGGCGGACTTGTCTGATTCAGACAGATTGTTTCCAGACAAACGGGTGACTGGGTGAGTATGTTGTGTTTATCATCTAATCATGTCACATACTCACGTTGTATGTTTGTATTCAGTCATACAAACATATTGCTTTGGTTGCTTGTTTTACGTCAGTAGAAGTTTTGGAATTCATTGACACACTATACATTTATTTCAGTTCTACATAAATCATTATCATTGCTCTAGCAAAAGACTGACAGTAACAGACAGAGTAAACTTGAATTACAGAAACTCATAATTCACAATCACAGAGACACACAGCAGTGGAGTTTATTCATCACAATCAAACACAATGGCAGATTATAATAATCATATCAGGTCTGACGAATGGACTTCTGATCATTATGCTGATCGGTGAGTTATTCATCTTCAAGAAAATGTTATTTAGAAAATTAAGCATATACTAGTGGTGCTTTCTCTGAAGAATGTTTTCTCTTTTGTCTACTGTTTTACCATGTATATGTTGCAGTTGAAAAATACTGAATAATTTTTTGTTGGAAAAATATGTTTATAATGCTGATCTGCAGACATATCAGCCTCAAGATGCAAAACTATAACAAAAACACAATGGGGAACAATTCAAAAACGTATTATTTAAATCCTGTAATTCTCATTCATTTTACTTAATCTATGAAGATAATTAAACAGTTTGTCACATAAAAATGTACACTGTTTTGGTATTTGTATTCAACACAAAGTAGAGGCTAGACAAACTTAACTTCAGTTCTTTGTCCGTTCTTCTCAAAGTGTCAAGTTGGTTTGCTTACTCGTCTTGTCCGCTCTTGTGGTTTCCCGCATTTTTTCGTTTAGTGATGGGAGAAACTAACTTTTTCCAAACTTTGAATTAATTGAACCAACACTTTGCAGAAAGCATTACAAACTCCGCACACTAACACCTGCTGGTCAAAAGTGTGTAAATGCAACAACATTTAATGTTGAACATGCAAAACCCATTACAAATGTTTTTCAGCTGAAATGGACAATCATATCAAAGTAGGAGGGATTTACTGTTCACAGAAGCAGAGAGCGAATTCCAGCATGAAGTGCCAGTTTAAAACTGAAAGATAGAGAGGTAAGATGGAAGTTGCAAATCATTTAAAGGCAGGGTAAGTGATTTGGTTCAAAAATATTTTTTGTTATGCTGGTTGAAAGTCTCTTCACAGAGTGAAAGGCACTATTATCATAATATTATGCATTTTGTACAGTAATGTTACTTGTTCTTCATTACATATTGAATGTTACTTAATTACTGTAATTACATATCAGCTTCAAGACGCAAAACTATTACAAGTATAATAAGGTAAATATGTGAAACCATTTAAAATCTTGTAATTGTTACTAAAATTCATTACTCTTTTTTTATATAAAAAGGGTTTTTACTTCTATAAGTACAACAAACTATAGTAGACCTTTGTTCAGATTAATTTTAGGTTAAGTGCAGTTGAAAAGCTAATTGTTTTCTTCATTGCTCTTTCAGTACGCCGAGGTGGAGAACTATTCAACTGAATATTGAATATTTGAATGAAATTTAATATTTCCACCATTGCTGGTCAGTGAAAAAGAGACAGTTTAGGAGTTAGTTATGTATTAAGCTTTTGATCTGGTTCATTTGCATTTAGCCATTAAAATGTTTTGCATCCAACAATAAATTAACTGAAAAGAAGTCAAAGGCTAGACCTTATTATAGTAAATGGTAAGAATAGTGGCTAATTATTACTATTGTATTATATTTTGAATCATGCTGTTTGTTAAAAGGGAATATATATATATATATATATATATATATATATATATATATATATATATATATATATATACACAGAGCTGGGTAGTAACTGATTACATGTAATCTGGATTACATAATCAGATTCCAAAAATTAAGTACTTAAAAATCAGAGTAAATTACATTTTAAAATACTCGTAATCAGACTACAGTTACTTTTTTTATGGATTACATGATTACATATTATTCACACAATAGCAATGAAATCATTGATTCCCCCCAATTTCTCTTTTTCATCTTTTAAATTTTCCTTTCTAAAATAGTTTACCGAATATATACTTATTATATATGTATAAATAGTCCAGTCTTGTGGACATTCACACAGAGATCAGTCATTAGTCTGGTGGCGACAGCATTTGAGCACTGGATTTACAAAAATAATTTCAGGTTTAAGAAGGGTTTCAACATTGCATCAACTACTGAACACATTCATTTGTATTTGAATTATTACTCTGTAGGTTTTTTTAACCATGTATTATTAATTATAACTAATTAAAATGCACATATTCACGTTATTTCTTAGATACATGTAATGCAGGCATTCCAAAACCTTATTCACCAAATATATTTGTACCCCTGAGATTTTAAAATAAATATTTCAATAATTAAGTATCACATTTGCATGTTCACGGTTTCTTTGATGTTGATTAATGATCACATGGCATGCATGTGAAAAAAAAAAAAGTGAAGTGACATTCAGCCAAGTATGGTGACCCATACTCGGAATTCGTGCTCTGCATTTAACCCATCCAACGTGCACACACACACAGTGAACACACACACACCGTGAACACACACCCGGAGCAGTGGGCAGCCATTTATGCTGTGGTGCCCGGGGAGCAGTTGGAGGTTCGGTGCCTTGCTCACCTCAGTTGTGGTATTGAGGGTGGAGAGAGCACTGGACATTCACTCCCCCCACCTACAATTCCTGCCGGCCGGGGACTCGAACCCGTAACCTTCGGATTACAAGTCTGAATCTCTAACCATTAGGCCACGACTTTCCCGCAGGTAAAAAAAAATATTTAATCTTTTTTAGTAAGTGTTTTATTTAAAACAAAGACTATAGAAACACAAAGACTGTTCACTCCTATACTTATGAATGGGAGAAACTGCAACATGCAATATGGAGGAATAGTCCCTCCTTCGAAATGAAAGAGTCAAATTTCCCATAGAAACCTGACTAGACTAACCAATGCATATGCACAGTATAAGCAGGTTATGATTCAGCATGCACATTGCCTGGTCTAGCCTGAAAAATAAGCTTTTCAAACACTATTTGAGTATAAGAAACAACATTCATGGGGCAATTAATTTCAGATTTTTGTTGCTGATTTGACATAATGTGAGTTCAGCGAGCAGTTTTTGAGATTTCAGGATTCCCCTGTTCATTAAGATTGTCTTGTATGAGCTGACTGGAGGCGTTGCAAATATGGCCGCCAAGTGAAGAGACTTTCCTCAAAAGGGAGTTCAAATAAATAAAAAAAGTTTGTTTTAAAATGATTTATTTTAATTTTATTTTTTTATGTTTTAATTAATTGTCAGCTTTTCATTAAACTCACAACCCACCTGCAGTTTCTTTACAAACTCTAGTTTGGGAAACTGTAATATAATGTTTAATGCACTTGAAATTACAATGAATGGAACAAGTTTTCTTACTCTTTGCATTTTTTACATCATTATGGTACAAGATAATGCTATTTAAATCAATGTGATAAACAAGTTAAATCAAAAGTAATCTCAAAGTAATCTGATTATATTACCTAAAATGTGTAATGTAACAGATTACGTTACTGACTACAATTTTTGTCATGTAATCTGGAATCAGTAACGGATTACAATTTGTAAGTAATCTACCCAGCTCTGTATATATATATATATATATATATATATATATATATATATATATATATATATATATATATATATATATATTTACATTTATATTTATATATATATTATGAGGCAATTTATCTTTTTGTAACCAAGAAAGTTCTCATGCATGACAAGTTACCAAAGAATTTCTCCTTAATTTGTTAACTATTTCAGAAATGAAAACATTTTTGTTGTATTTAATTTTGTATTCAGCAAAAATTTTATTGTATTCAGCCCTTGCACAAAAAAAGTTATTGTTTTCATTGTTTTTGCACATCGCATCATTTATTCTAATAAACAGATGCCAATTAAATTTTGCAGTTCTAAATTCCAATTTTGATACCACAGCAAAAATGCCTAGCCTAACAAATATGGTAACACTTTATTTTGATACTTCACTTTATACATTCTACTAACAGTAGGTAACTTTGTGTCACGAATCCTGGCCATGCTCTTCCGTTAACTCGCCACCAGATGTCACTCACTCACCACATTGACTCTTACACTACACAGCACACTGGACTACAGTTCCCACAATCCATTGCACAGATCACAGCTGTCACCATTCACACATCACACACACCTGATTATCATTTCACAATCACTCACTCACTATTTAAGTCTGGGACTTGCTCTTGCTCAAGGCTGAGTATTGTTGCATTTATCACTCACCTAGTGATAGCACTTTACAAAGCGTTTCTTTAGTAGTCTTGTCTTATCTTGTTTATCTTGGCGTGTCTGACCCTGCCCGTGTTTTTGGATTATTCTCTCTGCCTTGCCCTGTCTGGATTTGGTACGCCGATCGTCGACCCACGCTTGCTCCACGGATTGCTCTGTCTTGCCTCTGCCATACCTGTTTGCTGTCTTTCGACCCTGCCTGTATGACCACGTCTTTTAATAAAGCTTCGCAAATGGATCCGCACGTCTCACGTCTCGTCACTCCCGTAACACTTTGCAACTACATGTCAACTAGCAGTCATTAAAAGTATTAGTAGACTGTCTGCTTCATATCTTCCAACACTTTATTTTGGTGGGCAGACAAAAACCAACATACAAACTATGAGAAACTTTGCAAGTATATGTAAACTTATTCTACCAACCCTAAACCTAACCTAACAGTCTACTCTGAGAGTTAGTAGATATGTAGTTGCAAATGAATGAGAATAAGTTGACACGTAGTTACAAAGTTACTAATAGTTAGTAGGATGTCAAAAGTGTACTATCAAAATAAAGTGTAACCATAAATATAAAGTTCAAACATTATTAAAGACAAGTGAAGAGTCAGTAAAAAAAAAAAAAAAAAAAAAAAAATATATATATATATATATATTACAAATTACAAGCAATAGCACAAACTAAGCATATAGACCAAAGATACAAATTAAACTATGGTTTAATTTTTCACCTTCGGAGGTGTTTAGATGCTGAAACTGAATAATCAATATTTAATATCAATAAAATCATCAAATCTTTTATAATATCTGTATAATATCATATAAACTATTTTCTATGATTACATAATAAAAAGAACAGTTATTATGAACATACAACTAACCCTTCGTTCATATTACTTCACTTTGTTAACTGTTTTGGAATTAAAAAAGAAAAAAAAAAATGTCGGTGTATATATTTTTGTATTCAGCAAAAAAAAAAAAAAAAAAAAAAAAAAATCAGGTTACAGATGAACTGAAACCATAGATATGTTCCACTGGTTTGCTCACTTTGTTCACAAACAGTGTCTGTCACCTTTGTCTAGAGTTGAGGTTTTCTACATGTTATGTTACTCCGTCCTCATAGCTCAAATGGAAACAGCATTGCAGTATAAACACTGCCGTACTTCATGGCATGATGCTTTTGTTTGTGTATCTAGATATATACGTATGTCAGGCCATTAGACAATATGTAAAGCAACTTCAAACTTGATACTAAAATATTTCAATATTTCTGTGAAAGTGCAACAGTTTAAATCACTTTTGCATGTTCTGTATTACATTTTCTTTCATTTATAATTCTGGAAAAATTTTAGTCTAAAGGTAAGAAACAAGGAAAGATCTAAATAATGTTAAATGCAAAACATTCAGCGTCTGAATATTCCTGCCAGCTGTTTTCTGTTGCAGTGGCTTTCTGTTACATATTCAGAGATGATCTTTATTGAGTTCAAGTTTTTGAATAAAACTCCGTGCCTCTCTGTCTTGGGTCTGGTACAGTATCTTGTCTCTGTTCAGTGAAAAATCAAAAGTGATTTTATGGGAATTATTTAATTATATGGTTTATTTAGATCTAAAGTGCTGCTCAGAAATAATTCAGTCCACCAGCTAAACCAACACTATATACCTGCATGAGCACTAAAAAGGATGGGCCAACTTGTAAGTCTTTGCAGTTTTTTTTTTTTTTTATGGTTGTACCTCTAGACATCTATTCTTTCAAATAATGATAATGTTAATATTTCACATATTATTCACCCAAGAAATGCCTTTTGTGCACAAGCTGAACCTTTAGTATTGTATGTATTATAGCTTCTAATAGGCTACGTGTCTTCAGGCTGGTTCTTAACCACACAGATTCAGTTTGCAGAGGTGTAACCTGATGACATTATATGTTGTTTGTATTAACTATAAGGAGTGTTGATGTGGTGAAACTCATCTCCAGGATGCTGAAGGTGGAAGAGAGCGCTTTTCATTCATTCCACCAACTTACATTTGATACTGAGAATCGAACACACACTAATTTAAAAGTGTGAAAGCACCACACTGCCTCGTGTGAATATAACAGGGAAATACACAAATTTGCTTTTCAAATGGTTTTCAGAAATTACTTAACAAACAGCTGACATTTTTCTACAATATGAAATTACCTTCTTTAAACAGTATTGTTGTTTTCACCCTTTTGTCAAGGGAGGACCTCAGAAACTTGATTTTTTTTTTTTTTGTCATATATTCTTATGTATCGTAGGCTGTTATAGCATTTTGTACAGTGTTCTTGCAGCATGGACAAAACACTTTCAATGCTTATTCTCATAATAGTGTTTCTGAAATGTACTGTAATTTGTGACTCGATGCTGTAATATTCAAGCTGTTTGAAAATAGATTTATCATGAGTGTTAAATATGTTATGCAGTTCTTGCATAAAGGCTCTAGGAGGCAGTGGGTGATAAAGTAAGTCAAGTTGATATGTGAATACAAAATTGTGGTAAAAAGAAGTGTTGTTCACAGTCAAGCAGATACGACTTGGCCGTCTTTCATCAGAAATAATACAGATGCCATTATCTGATGTGTTTCATTTACTAGTATTGAGTGATGATTGATAGGAAAACTCTCAACAGCAGGATGTGAGAAGAGCCCAGTCTCATGTTTTCATGATAATCAGGTGCCAAAAAGGCCATTAAAGAGGTTGTTTATGATGAGGGGACATTTATTTGGAGTTCAAACATTGATTATTTTTAATAACTCTATTCCAAATGTGCACATCACTTATATAATGTTTACAGGTCATCGCTACTGTGACCTGCAGAGACACTGAAATTAGTCTAAATACACACCCTACATTTGTATTGCATGTATTATATCATTGTTATATTATGTTTTTGTATTTTTGGACACAATGCTATTGAAGCCTAGTCAGATTGGTTCATGAATATATAGATTCAGTTTTGTCTCTTTTAGCATGGAGAGGTGTATCACCTGATACCATTGTTTGATGTTTTATATTTACCAGCAGAATAGTGTTGCTGTGGCACCAGGATGCTGGAGATAAACACTGCCACAAGTAATAAGAGCCCAGTCCCATTTCTCTACAGATTTCTGCTGCTGAGATACAGTTGGTTCCCCATGAGTCATCAAGAGCCTCATTTGGGTCCTCAAGGAGCCCAGTGCATGTTAAGAGCCCATTACTATGTCTGTAGGACATTCTGATCATTTTTTAAAGTTCTATTCTATTATTTTCCACTTTTAATTAAGTGGCAGTCACAGTGTTACAAGTTACAAATCAAAATTCAGCAGTTTTCAGCACACAAGGATGTAGCAGCAGTCTGGGTTGAGTGCATTGTCAGCAACAGCTCTGACTGCGGGAGATACTTACTACTAGAACACTTTTTTTTTTTTTGCAGAGGTTAAGGAAGGGTTCAGGATACTGCATAGAAGAGCACATATTGTGACTTTACTGGCAATAGAGCTGTTCAGGTTGTTTTCATAAAACCTAGAAGAGAATTTGCATTTGTTTCCACTGATCACATAAAATGTAAATTACTTTAAATTCTTATTCTCATAATACTGTTTCTGAAATCTATATTTAAGCTTCTTTTTTATTGTTTTGTGACTTGGTGCTGTAATATTCAAGCTGAGTGTCATATGTTATGCAGTTACTGAGTATAGGCTCTAGGGGGCAGTCAAATCCAAAATAATACAGATGCCATTATCTGATGTGTTTCATTTACTAGTATTGAGTGCACTGTAAAAAAAAAAAAAAACAAACAACAACAAAAATATTTTACCTAGTTGAGCCAACTTAAAATTTTAAGCCAACCAGCTTCAGTAGATCTGTTTGAGTTTTCTCAACTTGTAGTTTTAAGTTTATACAACAAAAAGTTGAGAATCTCCTACAAAAATAAGTTGAGAGAACTCAAAAATCTGCTGAAGCTGGTTGCCTTAAAATTTTAAGTTGGCTCAACTTTTTTTTCTCTCTCTCTCTTTTCTTTACAGTTGGTGATGGTGATTTATAGGAAAACTTTCAACAGCAGGATGTGAGAAAAGCCCAGCCTCATGTTTTCATGATAATCAGGTGTCACAAAGGCCATTTAAGAGGTTGGTTATGATGAGGGGACATTTATTTGGAGTTCAAACATTGATTATTTTTAATAACTCTGTTCCAAATGTGCACATCACTTATATAATGTTTACAGGTCATCGCTACTGTGAACTGCAGAGACACTGAAATTAGTCTAAATACACACCCTAAATTTGTATTGCATGTATTATATCATTGTTATATTATGTTTTTGTATTTTTGGACACAATGCTATTGAAGCCTAGTCAGACTGGTTCATGAATATGTAGATTCAGTTTTGTCTCTTTTAGTTTGCAGAGGTGTATCAGATGATGCCATTGTTTGATGTTTTATATTTACCAGCAGAATAGTGTTGCTGTGGCACCAGGATGCTGGAGATAAACACTGCCACAAGTAATAAGAGCCCAGTCCCATTTCTCTACAGATTTCTGCTGATGAGATACAGTTGGTTCCCTGTGAGTCATCAAGAGGCTCATTTGGGTCCTCAAAGAGCCCAGTGCATGTAAAGAGCCCATTACTATGTCTGTAGGACCATTTTTCCTTTTTAAAGTTCTATTCTATTATTTTCCACTTTTAATTAAGTGGCAGTCACTGTGTGACAAGTTACAAATCAAAATTCAGCAGTTTTCAGCAGCAGTCTGGGTTGAGTGCATTGTTAGCAACAACTCTGACTGCGGGAGATACTGACTACTAGAACATAAAAATACTTTTTTGCAGAGGTTAAGGAAGACTTCAGGACGCTGCATAGAAGAGCACATATTGTGACTTTACTGGCAATAGAGCTGTTCAGGTTGTTTTCATAAAACCTAGAAGAGAATTTGCATTTGTTTCCACTGATCACATAAAATGTATATTAAGTTGTGTAGATGATGCAAATGTGTTAAAGGTTAAAGATAAGGACAGCATTAGAGTGTTTAGCGGGTCATAATAGAGCTGAACTCACACAGCACTTTAATTCTTGTATTAAATGAACATACAAATACAATTGGAACAATTATGCTGCTCATTTTTATTACACGTAGATGGGTCTGTGATGTGATATTTTAGACACTTTTTGGTAAAAATATTTTCTGTGTGTTTTTATCATCTTGTGGAACCTGAAAACATACCTGAAGGCATTCCCTCTGATCTTTAACTTATGAAGACTACACAATCATAAGATTATTAAATAAGTAGTAATATATACAAATTGATGAATAATAAATGAATAATTTAATTCAGTTCTCAAAACTAAACTCACACAGGTTTAAAACAGATAAGATCCTTAGCGGGTCTTTTGAGTTTCATGTCACAAACACACAGAAAACAGTGGAACATATCTTGCATCTTTATTCCTGGTTCTTTTGTATTTTTGTTTATTTGTTTTATTAAACACCTATCTTGAATGAAAAAATAAAAATGCAGGCTAGAATAATCATCAAACTGATGGGACATTTATGGCACTAAACACTTCATCAAGACATCTACATGTAACAGTTATACCAGTGAACAATGAACACAAATATAATCTTTACAGTCATATTTATTCAGTTCTCTGTCTTATTCAGTTCATGTAAATATACAGTATTGTGCATATGAGTATTCTCACAAAAATGACCAAAAATATGACAAAAGCGGTTTAAAAAGGGTAAAAGGGTAATCAATATTGATTTGATTTAGTAAGCAGAGGTTAAATAAATCTGTTATGGCATTGTTTTTTATTTCTCAGCATTTTTTTCACAAGTCTCTAAAACTTTTCATAATTTCTGCATGCATCTTGCCACAGTTCTTATAGTCACATATTTAACATTTTCTGAACCCTCACACATTCCTGCTGTCATTGACTCTCAATACATTTTATCATCACTGTCAAGTATGTCAAGAATGCAGATCTTCCAGTGACGTCATTCTGACCTGAAAGAGAGAAACAAAAGTCAAACATCCAGCCTTTTCATAAATTTTCCATTCAAATTTTATTCATGTACAGAGTTGGTTTTGTGTGTTTCTTTTATGTTTATATTAATCAAATTGAACTCTTTGGCACACACTTGTTTTATATCCTTTATTTTCAATGTTAACATATTTAACTTCACATCTACATATTATTCATCCAACAAATAACATGGAAAACATGCAAAAGAAAAAGAGCAAAAAAGATGCAAAAGAGCATTTTGTATTGCATGTAATGTATTGTTACCGCATATTGTGTTTCTGTATTGTATGAACATAATGACGTTGAAGTTTGTATTCATAGTGATCAGACTGGTTCTCAAATACATAGATACGTGTCATTTAGTTTGCGTGTCTTCTGATGTTTGATGTTTTACATTCACTAGGCGTGGAGTTACTTTGGTGACACTCAGCTCCAGAATGCTGGTTATATAAACATTGTTAAGCCAAAGTCAAAAGATCCCACAGCCATTTCTCTACCAAATTCTGCTGCTGATCGAATGATGCGTTATAGGGAATCAATGAAGAATTAATTAGATTTGGTGAAGGATGTAGAGTTTTAATTCTAACAAAAATAAAATAAATAAACTAAATACATTTAAACACAACAGGCAACGTGCACTAGAGGATACATATTCTTGTAGGAGGCACGGGGAAGATTTTTCATCCAATACTGTTTTCATTATCATAGTTGAGGTTGTGTGGGGTCACATGACTTGGTTCAAATTTGACCTAAAGCCAACATGTGCACCCATGGGGCTGGACATCCCGAAAATGTAGAAAGTAGGCATATATGAATCTTACTTTTTTCAGCAAAACAAAAATGCAATACAACTGTTAGAATTAATTGTGAACATTGTCTTGAGATGTTGAAAAATAAAATTAAGTCATATGTTGTTCGTGTTGTTTTTTTATCGCATTTTGAAATATGAGTATCCCCTGAGATACGTTGCCAGATTCTGGTACAACAAATTATTATCCTCAATATTGACAGTGAATGGTGTCACAAGGTAAGTTGTGGCCCCTGTTCTGGTTATTTCATTATTGTGAAAATCTGCGGTGGTATGGGGTGGTGAGTGTGTGAGGGGTGGGGTGGGGTGTTTTGAGGGGGTTTGGCATTGCCCCTTGGTATTTAAGGGGAGTGAGGGGGATGTAGAAATCACATAAAATGCACAGTAATCACATAAAATATAAGAGGGAGGCCCTTGATAAAAAAAATCTCTCTGAAGGGTGGGGTGGGGGGTGGATGGGTATTATAAGTCACATCAAGGAGAGGAGATCCACCTCATTAGAAATTGCATTCCAGGGCCAGGGGCCCTTAGCAAAGAGCCGTATAGGCCCCCTGTACACAGTCCTCTTTCTATTTATTTTGAGTTTAAAAATTGTGTAAATGTTAATATATGTATGTATAACTGATAACCATAAGCATAAACCATAAAATTGTGTTTCTTATTAGTAAATTTACACTTATGAATGTGAAATTTGTTCGGCAGTATAAGTAAAGTAATTAAGAAAAAATACCGTTCCTTTTCAGAATAGTCAGTAAAGCCAAAGAGTGCATTTTCCATAGGCGTGAAAAAGGTCTTAAACACTAAATATTTTAGTTGATACATTTTTTTACTTTACACCATAGTGTAACTGAATATGTACAGTGCCAAAATAAGTGAAAGTGCAGGTGCAGTTTCCTCATATACATTGCTGAAAAATACAATTTACATTTGTTTGTTTTTTAATTTTTGTAAATGATTTGCTGGATAAAATCTATGAATGAGCTTATAAGAAACTTCTTTAATCTTATAATAATAATATTTCTGCGGTAACAACCACACTTTTCTCCAGCAAATCAATTTTCCATTTAATAAAGAGGTCCAGTGAGACAAAACATAAGGTACAGCAACAATTTATCTTTGGAAAAGAGTACGAATAGCTCTATTATTACTCTTGGGATTTAATAAAAAACAAATTTTACCAATATAAGATTTAGTAACATCAAGAGAAGCTGAATCAGGAGAATGGTCTGTATTAATACCTCTATGTAACACGTGAGTACCTGAAGAGATTGAACCAATAACTATAGAGTAATTGGTATTTTACAATAAAAAAGGAATTCATCATAAGAAAAGAGTATTCCTTCTTTGTTGTATAACTGACTAACTGGTTTAATATTGTTGTGAAACCAGTTCTTAAAAAAATTCATTTGTGTTTGTGTTTTGTTAACTGCTTGACAATTTGCATTTTCACAATTGGCATGAGCAATTTGCATTGTAGAGCAAAAGTATTGTCGAGTTATGTTTATCACAGACCATATTTTATTCATTATTTGTAAAACTCATTATAAAAACCTATAGGAAAATCTTGAGGGAACCAGTGGAGAATTACAACTAAAAAACTATATTCTCAAGGAAAGCAAGAACTGAAATCTATTCTAAACCTATTATACATCTATTATTATATCACTTATATGTTATTGTACTCACTATTTTATTATCACTTTACTACAATTTGTACTTATACTTTTTTTAAATTTCACATATCACTTTTACTATATGTTTACTATATTTATTATCAGTGAATAATGTTTTACCACTGTAACTTTTACTGGATCCATAAAGGATTATCAGTTATATTTCTTATTGTTCGTTGTGGAGTTTATCTGTATCCATAAAGTGCTATGAAAAATATAGCAGACTACCAGTGTGTCAATTTTTGATTTGTATTTACTGATTTTATTTTATTTTATCAATGATGGTCAATTATTAGTAGTTAAAGATGTATTTGTATTCAGTATTTCAAAGGGAATGATGTTTTCTGACCTGAAGCACAAGACAAGCTAAAATGTTGGGGTTGAAGAAAACAAAAAAAGAAAAAACGTAATTTAATTTCATGTACATTAGATTATTTTGCATGTATCACAGTTATACTAAATTAATATTATAATTGCTACCAGTAAAAATGAGCCAAATCAAGAAGCGTGTGAGCTGTCACAATTTTTAACGACAATTAATCATTTTCCAAACATAACTAAATAACTGGAGACAGTTATTTTTAATTCCATGTAGATCACAAACCACTGAAATCGACTGACAAATGTAAACGTCATTGTGTTTTTATCCAGAAAAAAACTCAGCTCTGTTTACCTCCATTAGTTTTAAGGCAGTCTTGCCCGGACCAACATGGCGGACGCATAGCTAGTGGAGGTGACGTATTTCCGCTATTGAGTGGAGCTCCACTCGCACTATGTCTGCAGCCAGACCCTCTCGGGGAAAAGGGAAACCAAATAAAGGATTTAAGACTGATAGGAAGATGTTTAGCTAAGAGTAATTACAGTTAGAAGTCGTCATTTTCTTTTCTCACTTTAATTATATGATGTCATATGATATTTAATAAAAAGTTCAATAGTATTTTGTCAGCATTTGCACTGAATGCTAAAATTTTAAATGGGAACGGTGCATTTTTTCTTGACAAGTGAATGGGAACAATGGAACTCCAGACTCCTGTTACGAAACTATAAATTTCAGATGCTGCAAAAAAATGCATCCTATTTTGAGATCACAGGTGTCGATTGCTTTGTGGTTTTAACTGCTATATCCACCTTATTTTTCATGTAAACGCGGACGCCGCCATTTTCGAACTATAATGTGTCAGATTTCCGGTAAAGCACTTCCGCTAATATTAGTTGTATTGTGATTACGTAGTTTTGCGTCGACTGTGTAGATTTTACAGGCTAGTTAACTTTTAATATGGACTACAGAAAGACTGGCGTACTTTGCGCAGTTAGGGGGTGTCATAATAGCTGGTTCAAAGGTAAAAAATACCTGCAAGACATTTGTTTTGATCATAATCCACGCACAAGAGCTGAATGTGGATGTGGGGCACCCTATGATTTGCACGCACCTCCGAAGGGTGAAGAAGCTATTTTCAAGACCTTATATTACTTTTTTCTCCCTGTATATGCACACACACACAAACACAAATCATAATGTCAAGATGCAATTTATTTTGATTCCCCCCCAACATACACTGAAAATGATACAGTTTAGCAGTGCTAGGTAAATAAACACCAATTCGTCACTTTTTCAAAACTCATGGAACAAAAGGAAACACATATTTAAGTTATTTTATAACTTATTTTGGATGCTATTAATCCGACCTAATGCTGCACAGCACAGTAATCAGTTTACGGATAAGGACCAAAAAATTTCATTACTAATTTAAAACTATCAACAAGTGCTTTCACAGATGAAAGAGATAAAACATGTCATCATTTACTCATCATTTACTGATCATTTACTGATATTTACTCGCATCATTCAAATACTTTGAATACTTTCCTCAGTGGAACAAAAAAGGAGACATTATTCAGAATGTTAGCCACAGTCACCATTCACTTTCATTGCATATATTTCACTGCATATTTTGTCCATGAAATGAATGGTGAATGAAGCTAACATTCTGAATGCACATTTGCGCCACTTTGACTTGCATTCACGTCTGCTTTTAAAAACACGAAATCGCTGTCTATTTCATGTACCAGCACTCGACCGACTTTTCCGCTGTGCAGGTAACGTAGCTACTGATATGCCTCCGTGCTTTTATAATTCCGCATCGAAGACCCGTCTACTCCGAGCGACAACACAAAAAAATTTAAAATGTCCTCATAAGTTATGGCAGGCCACTTTTTCATTTCATCCTCCCACTGTTATACACCGCGGGTGTGGTAAATATTTACCATCACGGTGTTTAACAGTGTTCTCTGTGTGTTCTTCCCACATTGCTCCTTACCTACAAGGTAGCGAAACGGAAGTCTAACACATTATAAGGAAGTACGTCATCGTATTTACTTCCGCGTTGCAAAATAAGGTGAATAGTTGCCTTGCTTACTTTGTGGAAAACGGTTAAAGACAAGGGGATGCAGTTTGCAACACAGGTGCAAAATGGAGCTTCTAGTTAACTGTAGCGTAATGTTATCCACACCTGCGAAGGGATGTAAGATTGCTGTTTAGACATGTATGCTTATGCCTTGCTTATGTTTTGAAAGGTGTTACAATTATTTTTATAGGTTAAGGTAGAAGTAGATGTGCTTGCTATTTAGAAATGTTGCAATTGTTCCATTTTAACTTTTGCCACTGTCTTGTGTGACAATGGTCGCGTTTCCTGCCTGTACGAGAGGAGGCAGTCACGGACACTGGCAAAAGATGGAAGAATGCGGGGAGGTTTTTGATGAGATTAATGCAAATTATATGCAAGACTATATAAATGCTTGTAGGATTTTTGTTAGTGGCCGACACTTTGTGGCTGTTACTTTTGATATTTGCTTATGAGCTATTGTTTTTAATAAAACGAAACCAGTTTATTGGTGATTCGCAAAATGTTTACATAATTATTATCCTGTTGGAGGTATTAACTCCTGAATTTCATCACTCTTTAGGAGGTATTAAGCATTTTAATTAACTGTAAGAGTACAGTTTCTCCCAAGGTTTTTTTCTCCATTCTGTCACAGAGGGAGTTTTGGTTCCTCACCGCTGTCGCCTCTAGCTTGCTCAGTTGGGGACACTTAATTTCTAGTGATTATCATCAATTTGATTTCACAGATACTATTTAAACTAAACTGAGCTAGACAATGACATCTCTGAATTCAATAATGAAATGCCTTTAACTGAAAATTGAATGTTTAATCTTATTATTATACATTACTGACACTCTATCCTCCAATTTGATACTGTTAAGTGACACAATCTGTATTGTTAAAAGCACTATATAAATAAAGGTGACTTGACTTGAGAGTCTTCTGCAGTCAGGACTGCCTGTGGTAAGCCCTACTCCAGTCAAGTCAAGTCAACTCCTGTTGCTTGTCTGCATCAATAGAGACAAGGGCCTGAACACACTCAGTGACTGGGGTTCAGTCATCAAAAGAGACTCCAGTTAAGCCATGCATCCTAAGAAAGACTTAGGATATAACAAGTAAGAGTCAATAACAATTGTGTGTGTGTGTGTGTGTCCGAAGTGACAAGCGCAGGTAGCGTAAAGCTTACTGTTGTCTAAGAATGAGGTGCGGCCTGAGAGCGCTAGCTGTTGTTTCATAACCCTGTATCTATGGCTGTTTCTTACACTGGTTTCATCTACGGCTGTTCATACGGCTGTTTTCGTATACTGTCAGATCCTACGGTTTCGTTGCCCTGTGCATGCAGCTGACTGTGGCCATCATGGTGCTGGACCACTGCTCCTTTGAGTGTGAATGTTCGAGCTGTGATACTGAAGCTTAACAGAAGGGAAGAGTGTATTTGTCTTTTTTTGTATAGTTTTAGTTTTTCTGGTGTGCCACTTGCTTTAGTAATTTATGCACGGATTTGCTATGTGGTTTGTCCCTTCTGTAAAGCTAGATTTATTATGGCCTCTTTGTAAAACTGTTGGTATTTAATTGGTAAACTGTTGATGAGACCATTATTTAGAATGTTGTAGAATTAATGATTTTTGTGCAAAATAAAAAAACATAATTTTGGTAAGTCACGTCTCTTGCTCCTTTAGTAGACTCGAACCTGTGTTTCCTTGAGTAGCACCTGAGGGTGCGTGGTATTTCCCTGGGCGCAAGTCCTAGGGTGGCGTAGTAGTCTCTCCACGGTTTCTGTTGCGTGACGCCGCGTTGCTACATATGTATGTACAGTGTTTGAAAGAAAGAAAAAAAACATAATCAACTGTGGTGGGTAACACAGTCAAATCACTAGCCGGGTTACTTCATCAATTATGTTCACTCATTAATTTCTTGGGCAAGCTCATTTAAGCCAAATCTGCGCAGATTTAGCGCAAATAATGAACTTTTGAGTCATCATGATAAATACAGCCTAATTGTGCAGCATCTGCTCCTATCGAGCTTACTTGAATATACCCGACCACTTACGGGTGAGTGAGGCTTCCTATGCGGAAGTCTTTTTTGACTAAAAAAACTGACGCACTCATGAATTCTCCTCCTCTTCACATTTGTTGTAGTAATTTATATTTTACCTTTGCAGTTTAAATGAACCATAAATGTCATATATTTCAACAGGATGTCTTGCTTTATTAATATTTATTATGAATGCCTTAAATAACACACTATAACAACATAAGGGCAGATCCCTTTAGCGCAACTGATGACGCTTTATGAGATGCTTGAGTGGTCAAGAATATTCCAATGTTCATTCCTTCACCCACATTTCATTTCCTTGCATCCTTCCCTTATATGCTAAGGGGGGTGGAGCTAAGACGCGAGGAAAGGAAATGGGTGTACAAATAAGAAATGAGAAGCACCTGAAGAGTCGAAAAACGACTGAAGACTCTCACCGTGTCTACAGACGTGAGCTGTGCAATAAAAAACATTTTGATCATCGCTTTCTACACTGGATGTGGCGCGAAACAACAAATCCCTGACAGTAAACTGATGCCTCATTCTGTTTATGGTGTACAAATTATTTGCAACGCCTGCTTTGTCACATTCAGTGTGGACAGCTTGAAGCTGTTTGTTTATTTCGGTAATTTTTGTTTTTTTTATTTTTTGCTAGTAGAATTTGTGGCTGGTAACTTAAAAATTTAGTAGCCAAATTGGCTGGTGAGTGCAAAAGTTAAATTTTAAACCCCGTGTGTGTGTGTGTATGTAGGCTATCGATATAAAATGTTTCTCACAATTAAAATAAAACTTGACAAAAGTCTTAAGTAGTTTTTAAAAGCAGTCTCCTGTTCACCGTTATTTTATTTGTATTTCTTTTGACAGCTTCCGCTACAGAGAACACGGAAGTGTATATGATCCACACTCCGGAGCAGATGGTGGCGGTAATGCACCAACGCTGGATGCCAACCTCCGTTAAACATTAAAAAGAAGACGACGACGACGCTTGAAGGGATACGTATGGCGCTGCTGGGCATGCGCACATCAGTACAGCGTAATTTATGTCACACCGTACAACAATAGTTACTATTTTTTTTAATTCCTGTAAGGGGTAAGTTTAGGGTTGGGGTAGGTGTAGACGTTAATAAAACACAATCTAACAGGTATACAATTAATTTTATTATTTCCGGTCGGAGCTGTATCCCTTCTAGCCACAACCGCTTGAAGCGCCGGTCAGCGCATCAAAATACCGCGAGAGCTATATAGAGCGCAGACCACTTCGTATGCTTTTGAATAGCTCTCGCGATAGTTGGCGCCCGTAATCCGGTTGATCGACGCAACAACACATTTACTTTCAGTTTCCTTACAAGTAACGTTAGCATTTCAGAAATATTATGCAAAATATACATTAATTATATCGGCGCACCATGATCATCGGGTATGTTTATGTTTTTAGTAATATGCTGTTTCAAGAAAACGATTGGTACTTCCCACATATTTCTCTTCAGATCTGCTGCGACACTTGAAAAAGTGTTCAAATTTGCGGACTCGCATTTGCATTTGACCTGTTTTGTTGTAGCCCTCGCTTAAACTAGCATTACCAACAACTAGCATTAGCAAACATTTACAGTGTCATTAATGCATTATTCATGGTTTGGTTTATTAACGAGTTACACGTTAATATGCTCAAATAAATAGCTGTAACTATTATTTTGATTTAGCCGTTATCATTAGCCTTTGTGTTCCTGTGCATGTGCAGTTTAGTCAGTTTGACTGACTGAGTATTAAAGTGTATTCAAGATATTAAAGATTTTACCAGTAGGGGAGGATGGGTGAAGATACTCCCTTAAAAATAAGCACATTTACTGCTGAATCATGTTCAGAGTTTAACATAATACAACATTCAGGAGGCTATTAATAACAGAAATTGTAAAATGTTTAAATTTTATGCATTTTGACAATTTAGTGACAATTGGCAAATAAAATCCAGTTAAAACCTGAATCCCATTTAATGTTAATTTTAGAAATAGTTTTTTGTTTGTTTGTTTGTTTTTTAAAGGAAGATTGTCATAATAGCAATAGACTTTTCTTTAAAATGTTATGGAATAATAAAATAATAAAATTATAAGAATTATTAATGTAATAAATACACCATGTCCCGGTTGTGAGTGGGGCATCTCACCCCAATACTATAAATTTTCCACATCAAAAGAAAAATGATATAGAAATATTAAAATACATTTTATTAAGGGGACAACCATTTGATAAATGTGTTAAGGTTTAGTGAAGTCTGTGCAGGGTTTCATTACTTTAAAAATGGTATGTAATTTCAGTGACAAACAGTTTGTCCACACTGAATATGACAGAGTGTCACACGACACAATCACAGTTTCACCTTAGTCTTAAACTAATTAGCTTTATAAATATGTAGAAACCATGTTTGTGGTAAAGAGAAATATTAATAGTGGGTGGGGCATCTTAATTAGGTGTGTAATGTGAGAATCGATGTTTCCTTCATGTGATAAATACAAGTTTCCTTGTCAGAAATTGGACTTGAACAGCATCTCGAGTCGTATTTACAACTGGGAAACTCCAAGATAATTTTGATAGCCAAGTTTGTGATTTGAGCCAAAAACTTTAAACATGTCTGAGTAGAGAAATATAGCTGTAGTAGTGTAAAGTTTTATTCATTTTCCCCACAAAATCTACATTGCTTTCTTCTGTCGTTACAGTCATGAATATTTATGTATAAATAACCAGTTGATGCATATTCCATGTTTTTAAAACAGTAAAAATAGCATATATTTGACCTAAATTTAGGATTCGTAAGCCAGCTGAATATTTAGGTAGCGCAGTGAATGTTTATATGGTTGGGCCATCCATCATGATTCCTGTTTGACAACAAAGCTCTTGAACGTGATAAACTCATAATAACAACTTCAGAAGTGGTTTCGGATAGCACATGAAGGCAGCACAAACACATGACCTTGGCATTTGTCTCATTTTAAATTCAAATCAGTTAGTCTTGAATGTAGACCAGCATCCAAATGCATTACTGCTCTTTAATTGTATAAAAACCTATTATTGTTCTAAGCCAGTGGAGTCAAACTCAGTTCCTGGAGAGCCACAACCCTAGAGTTTAGATTTAACCCTAATCAAAACACATCTGGGGCCTGTACCATGATGGTAGTTTAACAAATTCAGAGTTACAGGACTGGTTTTGAGTTGACAAAACCAAAGCACTCCAATCTTTGTTGGTACCATGATGCTGATTATCAACTTTCTTTGTCAACTCAGACTTTGATCCTGAGTTTGTGGAACACGTGCACATGTGTGACATCGGTGTCGAGCAGCCAATCACATTCCTCACAACACAGAGCAAGTGTGATTCACTTCTCGCGACAGAGCCAGCAAGATCCAAAACTAAAGGATAAGAGATTGAAGAATATGAGGAATTTAAAGGGGTGGTTGACTGTTTTTTTCTAGGCTTGATTGTGTTTATGGGGTGCAGTCAAACGTGTACATGCTTCATTTAAAAAAAAAAAAAAAAAAACATAATTTTTCACATAATTTACCTTTATTCTACACCTCTCTGTCCCTTCTCTGATAAACGCCCGATTATTTCCTGGTTTTATGAAGTCCCTCCCTCAGAAATAAGGGATGGGCTCAGACTGGTTAGCTGGTCCAGTGTGTTGTGATTGGCTAAACCGCCTCTAGTGCGCGTCTAAACGTCCCGCTCCTCAACTCAGTGGCATGTGCTCTGGTTGTATTGTAAACAATAACATCGTCAATATTGCTTATCAATTTGAGCCCGATTTAGACCCAGAGAATATTAGTGAAGAGGATTGTGCAGAACCTGTGCAAGCACGGCTCTTAATGGTATGCTTTTTGTTTGTTTGTTTTGTTTGTTGCTGGTTTGTACTTTTAGATACGCTGTTATTTGTAAGTTCTACTGCTTCTGTTAGCTTTTAATATACAGTTTTATCCTGATGAAAGCTTTAATACAGCACAGCAACCGCACACATGACTATGTATAACACTTTTCATAGCTATGTGAAAATAAGCATATAATTGGAACAGTTTGTTGGAGCTGATCTGACGATCTGAATGAGAGAGAGAGATGCAGAGCAGGGTGACGCGAGTTACGGTATTACGAACCGCTGCTTTAGAACACATGATTTTGAAACTTGTGAATCCATTAGAATCGTAAGAAGACAGAATCGCAATTCATATATGAATAGATTTGTATGTGCACCCCTAGTTTTCTCTTCCTCTTCTCTAAAGAAGCACAATATGGCCTCGCCCCCTTTGCTGCATGTTCCCGAGGGTGGGGTTTATCTGGGTTCGTGATGTAATGGACCTGGGAAGTAACTCGTTGTAGTTCCTACGAGCCTTTTTGTAGGCATTAAACTGTCAGAATTTTAAAAGAAGATATCTCCATTTACATTGAACTCTCAGCGCCGCACCTTTGCAGATCTTGTTTATGCTCAAACAGCAACATTACAAACTAACGTTAAAAAGTGACAAATAAAAGACATTATCTTGCTTTATCAGTGCATTCACAAGTGAAACATGTGAAGTTAGTTATATATATAGAGAGAGAGAGAGAGAGAATGTATATTATTATATTATAATAATATATTAATATATAATTTATTATTTTATATATATATATATATATATATATATATAGCTGTGGAGTGTAAGTTACTATGGCGATGAATGCTGCTAAAAGCCAAGCTACTTTCATGGTACCTAAAACCCAGGACTGCTGCAAACTAAACTGAAACTTACCTGGCTAGCCAGCTAATCAATTTTCATGGTACAGGCCCCTGATCCAGCTAATTAAGTCCCTTATTTGAAAACTACATGGTATGTGTGTTGGAGCAGGGTTGGAACTAAACTGATGTGCATTATTATCGGCAGTCACTTCCCATCAGGTTTTTAATATTGTGAGAGTATTGACGTCATAGCAAGTCAGAGAGCATTTCTAACTGTCATGATCACTGGTGATCAGTTCTGCTTATCTCAAGCAATGACATGATCTACTGGTTGAGATTAAGAAAGTTAAAGGAAATTGTTTTTTGTCTGTTTCTGCAGTTGGTGCTTCATCTGTGTGTTTGCTGTGCTGAAAAACAAAGGTAAGCATAAAACAAACTACATTTCAAAGTTAAATGTATGCCACATGTATGAATGTCAGACTGTGTTTTTACAATTAAAGTTTGTGTGATTTCAGTCTCTCTGCAGGTCACAGTAGAGGCTGTTATTGGGGGATCTGTTGTCCTGCCGTGTTCTTCAACCGAACTCCATCTTAAACTTCAAGACATTGATGTGTTTTGGAGACACAATGGCAGTGAGACTATTTATGATTTAAATAAGGGTAAGGATTCAGTAGAAAAACAGAACCCACGGTACAAGAACAGAGCTAAAACTTTCCCTGATGAGTATCTGAGAGGAAACTTTTCCATCAAGCTCATAAATCTTCAACACACTGATGCAGGAGAGTTCAGCTGCTTCATCGTGCACTCATCTGATTCTAAACAGGAGACCGTTTGGCTGATCATTAACGGTGTGTAAAAGTAATTTATGTTTGAAGTTTTAAAGGTGTAGTATGTAATATTGACAGTATGGGTCGACCGATATGTGTTCTTCAGGGCCGATGCAATACCGATTATTACAGACCAAGTAGACCGATAACCAATATATTGAACCGATATATATGTCTGGTGTAAAAATGAAAATGAATGTCAAAATTAAGAATAACAAGGACTCTGACAAAAACGCACTTAGTTGCACTTCTTACTCTTGTCTTCCCCCATGCATCCATCTACAATAAGGGTAATATATAAAGAGAGAGTTAAAAGTGGGGCCACTGCATGCTTCATGATTAAGCCTATGAATACTAAATACTACAGCTAAACAGCTTGGGGAAATGTAAGTATTTGGCTTCAATAATTTACATGTTAGAAATGTATGTGTAATAGCATAACCTCTCATAATTCTTCATTAATTATTTTCGGTTGACTAAATCATAACCTACAAGAGGTGACTATTCAATTGATCATCTAATGCACATCAATTTATTAATTTAAAAAGCGCAATGTATATAATAAGTGTAATTAATTTAATTGTCTTCATAGCTCCATTGTAGAAGTTGCGAAGAAGACCGCAACTATTTTAATGAAACTATAACACTAATAGCCTGTTATAGGCTCACTTGGTTCAATAGCCTATTGAAATGTCCCAATTTCCGTCATCCTAATCTTGGCCTATGTGACAGTAACTTAATCTTGGCCTATGTGACAGTATCTTAGTCTTGGCCTATGTGACAGTATCTTAGTCTTGGCCTATGTGACAGTAATTTCCATTAGTTTTCATTTACAGTGCAGTGCAAATGAAGGCATAAAACATTAATTTAATTTATATTTTAATCAAATGAGAGTTAAACTCTATTTTTTGGCAAACAAATGGGTTTACTATTAAAATTAAAATGGAAGAAATAGCGTATTGTGTGATTTGTTCTTTTAAACAAAAGTTGTAATAATTGTAGTAGCATTAGTAAATAAATTTAACTTTTATTTTGACGGGTTGCCATGAGGACCTCTTAATTTTCTGTAGCCTATTTATGATATGACGATCGTTTTACTCAAACGAAACAGTCAAATGCTCATGAAGTAACTCTCAGAGCAGTTCTGGGGATGATGTTCATGTATTTATGTCCTCATTTAGTGACATGGCAGATGCGGAAAAAATCGTGAGCGTCGCGCACTTCAGTGTGTGCGTGTGTGTGTGTGTGTGTGTGTGTCAAAACCGCGCGTCTGTGCCTTTCACATATACAGAGACACGCCGAACATGCATAATTCATATTTAAATAGTCTTTTTGCAGCTTAATGTTTACATATAGTCCATATCGTGAGTCGATTTAAGTGTACTGACCTACTTTTGATTAATTCATTCAAACTTTGACAAATTCCGTGACTCCGCGTTATACAGTAAATTCCATGTATATGACTGGATTCCGCGATTCCCCCTGCGTTTTCCCCATCTCGGAAACCACAAATAGATAATATTGAGGTTTTTACAACTTCAGTGTAGTGGATTTTAATTTATTGCAACTTGAGCAACGTCTGCTGCTGCCTTTGAGAGATAACTGATGCGTAATGAAGCAGCACCAGTTAGCAAGCGCTTTCGGTGTGAGAGTGCCTTTAGTTGATTGGTCGGACTCCTGACTCTCAAAAAATCAGATGCGCGGTGGGCGGAGACTGCTCTAGGCCACAGAGTGGTGAGTTCCGACAGGCTGCATCAGAGCCAAATAGCGCATTTCAAAATTAAATAATTTTATCGGCACATCGGTTTTAAAAATTACCGATACCGATTATCATAAAAATGCTTAATATCGGTGCCGATAATCGGCCGACCCCTAATTGACAGCTAGTGGATGAAATGGGTTTTTCAGTCCAAATTAAAAATATTGGAGAAAGTTATTTTTCCCATCCCCTCCTTTTCAGACTTGACGCTCACGTGGGTTTCCAGATTGGGGACACATGACAGGAACGAGTGCAAATTATAAAGGCAACAAGCCTTACACTATATGTTGAAACACTGTATGTTTATTTGACATTACAGACACTGAATTATCCTGAATAAAATGAATAGAGGAGGGAAATGTTCTGGGGTGCAGAACAGAAAAAGACAAAGGGGGGGAAAACAATGCATTAATTAATTTTCCATGAGATATCTACATTAATAAAAAATAATAATAATAATATATATATATATATATATATATATATTACTATATTATATATATATATATTATATATACTGTTTCCTTTTTGGGTATATATAATTTAGAGACAAAAAAAGCTGTTTAAATTGGGAGCAATATGGCAATGTTTTTTTGTGGTAAGGAATCATGGTAGAGGAGGGTGGCATCTTTGTCACTTTTTTTCACCCCAGGTTGACAAAGTTTTCTATGAGGGTTAGTGCTAGGGAATAAATTGTGACCCGTGCTGGCAAAAGGAGTCAGAATGAGCATTTTTCAAAAATTTGTTCTTTTGATTTTCATTCTCCATTAAAATACCTTCAAAATGATACGTGACTTCTTGGAATTAGAAAAAAAGTTGATTTTGAGAAAAAAAAAATCAAGTTGAACTTTTCTGAAGATTCCAAAGCAAAATCACCAAGCAACGTTGCATATTTTCTTCCAATTATTTTCTTTATAATTACTGTATTATTAATTGCAATATAACCATTTTTTTATTTTATCTTTGTTACTAAAAATAAGAAGAAAGGTGCAAATAAACAGTTTAATCAAACAGTTTACTCCTCTCAGAAAACGTACAAATAAAGAACAAATTTTTGTGAAAACCTCAAAATCGACCAAAACTGACATTTTCGTGGGGGTGTCAACACTGATCTTGCATACCCCTCAGCAAATTTGCGCCCCTGGTGACCAGCCTAGTTGCCTAGTCGAGCTCGCCTTTTTTAAACAACCAAAAAAAATGGCTGTTCCGTTGTCTGTTGAGGAAGTACATATGTTCCTCTCGTTGATAGCCAAGGAGCGGATCCAGCGAGAGTGTGATGGAGATACGCTGAATTAAAAAGTTTTTCAGGAGTCACGGCAGTAGAGGTGGTGCAACTATAACGACACGTGAATAATCCCGCCCACTCTAAAGCGGTACTAAATTGCAGTGGAAACACAAAACGAGCCGAACTGAGCCGTGCCGAGCAGAGCCGTACCACGGAAAAGCGTCATTAGTGTAGCTTTGTTTTTCAGAGAAACAAGTATGTGAACTTAGCATGTTTCCTAAATATCTGCAAATATATTTTTATACTTTAAAGTAATGTTGTTGTTTTTTCCCCTTAACTTTTGTTGCAGAATCAATAGTAGAAAAAGGAAGCAATTCTACTGATCAAGCAAACCAAGAACCAGAAACAAATGCACACCAATGGTATCCATCAATAATCTGTTTTTGCATTATTTCATTTTTAATAATTTCTGTGTCTGTAATCTGTGTCATACGTCACTTGAGAAAAAAAAAGACCTCAAGTTCCTATATAGAAGGAACTGTGGCAAACTGAAGGGCCCGTTGCATACAGCAAGTGTCAACAGCATCTGAACAGCCTGTATTTTCCAGCACCCATGTTAACAAATAAGTGTTCCCATCAGAAGCATGAGCAGCATGTCATTTGCATTCTCTCACTTTATATAGTCTTGTTGCAATGTTGCTGACAGAAATCAATGTGCACTGCTTATTCTTATTGTATAACAGAATGAGATCTTGAAACACTGAAATGGGAACAATTTAGCTGTCAATATTCTGTACTGCAAGTGTTTTTTGCCAGAATAAATACGTTTTCTGGTCGTATTCTTTATGTATTTCTTATTTGTTAATATTGGAACTGCACTTCATTTAAAAATAAAATGTATTAATTCCTGATTGAATGAATTCTGTCTGCTCAAGGTAAAGCATGGTGTTCGTGCTCATGATTGAGATTGTTACACGGCTCTGTAGACTGTTGTCTGAAGATTACAATTATTTTGTTTATTTGCTGTACTATGATAGGCTCTACTAAAAAGGAAGCCTCTTTATTTGGCCAATTTTATTTTATTATAACTTATTATATTTAGTTTCTTAAGCATGAACAATATTCTGTAATAGGTCCCAGTCTTTTCTTTTGTTGGGCACACATCTAATATTAATACTAATAGATATTGTTACTTTGTCAGATTTGATTTCAGATGAAAACTTTTTGTTTTCAGACATTTGTAAAGAATTTTATTCTTTTACACATTTATTTATTTATTTATTTACGTATACATGTATGTATGTATTGGTGGAATGTTTTAAAATCACAGTGAAGGATAAAGCAACTTATCTAGAAAGGATGTCATTTCTAAGAACATGTGCAGTATAGATGTTTTGACGACTAAAGGAACAGGAACTAAAGAATTTGCTTTCTAAACGTGAGACTCCTGTCTGATATATTCTACTTCTCTTTTTGTTGATGTTCAGATTTACATTACATTGCAAAATCTGTAGTTGTGAAAAGACAGTCTTCATTTTCTCAGAATACTTATTTTAATAATACATTTAAAACAATTGTATCAAACAATGCGGTTATACAATTGCAACAGACATATGCTCTATAAAATTCAATGTATCACCATAACTGAGCTAAGAACAATATCATTTTGGTTAGTCAATTATTTTATTGTGATGTAATTATAATTAATAAAATAATTAAGTGCTGCCCTACAAGAAAGTTCTTCATGTTATTTCTGATGACAATTAATGTGATCTAAAAACTGAACATTCATATAATTTGGTTAGTAATGTGTATAGAGAAATATAGAGTCAGCTATCTCTACGTTAGCCTATATATTATTAAAGAAGTGTTGGATGTTACCTAATCTTAATCTATTGAAAAGGGCAGCACTGAATCAAATAATGAGTAAATGTGCTCAGACTTACATGAGTATCTCAGTGAAGCCTCCTTCCGTAGCTCATCTGTATTTTGGATCCTGATTCTCAAGTGGATAATTTCTCTGAACGATGTTTTATGTATTCTTGCTGTCGCTCAATACACTTTCATAACGTGACTTGAGGTTACTGTTACTGTGCAGGCAGCACAAGAATGCTGATTTTCCTGTTACAACCTCATTCATAAGCTGCAGCAAAACCGAAAGGAAAAGATCGAGAACTGAGAGAGAGAGGGAGAGCAGTCTCTGAGTTTCCATGTATTTGCCTTTCAAATTTTGTTTATTAACTATACCAACAGATAAGATATATAAAATATATTATATATTATCATAATAATACATATATTTAACTATAACTAGTTTATTAGATATTAAAAATACAACTTGTTACTAGACAAGCTGTCAGTCTGTGTTAGTTGTGGGGATTTTACCAAGATTTCAGTGCAGGGTACATCGTTACGCCAGTAGGTGGCAGCAAGAGACTATCTTTATGAGTGGGTGAGCCTGTCAGTCAGTTGCTGACACCAGTAATGTGAAACTTTAAATTTAGCTTGAAATAGCTTGTTGTGTTATTTTATTCCTTGTTGTGACATAAAGTAAAATAGCTTCTTAAGCAAGAAAAAATGTAGGGTGTTACTTCATGTTGTCCATTGGGAGTTGATCACTGTCCCAGTGTTCATACTATCCATCCTAAATAGTACAGAATAGTGTGTCCCAAAGCAGAGTATGGTGAAAAGAGTAAGTGAAAAGTCCTGGATGTTATACTATCTCAGGCAGATTTTTGAAGTGTGGATCCGTGCACACTCTAATGGCTAATACTGGCCACAATCCATTGCGCTTTGGTGAAGGATTCTGTTCAGAACTACAAACAAGAATAAAAACTACAGGAGATCACGTGACCCGCTGACAGAGATGGCAGCTTGAACCTGAAGCTCCCCGATCCGGTGTCGATAAACCATTCGTTTAAGTTATAGTCTCGGCACAACTTTTTATATTTGTTTCCCTAATTTCATTTACTTTTCTGTGATGGCTAAACAACAGCTTCTGCCATCCTCTCCGGAGAAAAAACATCAAAAAGAGCCTGCTAATGAGACGCTGCGGGCCATGGTGGCTGATGACCTAAAGCTACAGTTCGGCGTTGTTCGGGAAATTTTTAAGGAGGAATTTCAACCGATCGCCCAAAGAATTGGATTTCTAGAGAGAGAGATGAGATTGATCAGTAATAATTTTGACAATATCCAGACAGCTGTTGGGGAAGTTAAGCAAGACTCGGCCGAAGTTAAGCTAACGGTAGACACACTTCAAGATAAAATGGCGAGACTTGAAGACAAAAGTCGCCAATGTAACATTCGTCTCGTCGGCCTCGCAGAGGGGGAAGAGGGCAGCGACGCTTTGGGATTCATGCAAACCCAGTTACCACTGTGGATCCGGTCACTTAATAACAGACCGATCAAGATAGACAGGGCGCATCGTATCTATACGGGTGACAGCAACAGAAAGGGCCCGCATACTCTAATCTTCAAATTGCTCCGCTTCCAGGACAGAAACGCTATCCTCAAGGGAGCACGAGCCGCGGGAGAAATAATCCACAATGGCAAATCGCTTCTGTTCTTTCCCGACTACAGCAACCAAACCGCCATGAAAAGACGCGAGATGAATCAATCTAGGAAAAGACTTACGCAGCTCGGGATCTCTTCCTTCATGATATATCCCGCCACGATCAAGGTGACGCATCGCGGATCAACCTCTCATCTCCAAACGCCGACTGAAGTGGAAGCTTTTGCTGACCAGCTACAGGCACTCTCTACGCCTCAGCTGTTAAGTGACAGCACGCCAGTGGAAATGTTAATGGATGACAGCGCGCTGTCTCCTGGAGGAGATTTAGACTGATATCGCTAATATGCCGAGTACTACTTAGTGTACTCTGATACCGAGTTGGCCTTGAGACTCGGGTGATCTTCTGTTATGCTGGCCACGTATCCAGACAAGGTTGTTGTAATGGCAGGTAGGAGAGTTTGTTCTCACTCTCCGCTTACTGCCTTTCTGTTCCGTTCTTGTTGTTATTCCCTTATAGTTCCAGATGCCATGAACTACCCCCATAGGTCCACTAATTTTAGTTTCTTATTTAGCAAATGTACAGTAATTCAATTGAATTATGGCTCTTAATATAATGTCTTGCAATGTCAATGGCTTAAACGGCGCCATTAAGAGAACCAAATGTTTGGATTACTTAAGATCTAAAAGGGTTTCTGTCGCACTAATTCAAGAATCTCATTTGAAAACTTGTGATGTACATCGATTTCAAAATAGGTATTACAAATTAGTTTATTTTTCTTCCTCTGATAAGAAATCTAAAGGGGTTCTGATATTAATGGCCCGGCGTTTTCCTTTTTCCATTCATTGCACTAGGAGTGATGCAGATGGTCGCATTACTTGCATACTTGGTACATGGTCCAATATCAAATGCGCTTTTGTTTCAGTTTATGCTCCCAACAAATATGATAGTGTGTTTTATTAACAGCTCGTCAGCATTTTACTAAGTCTGAATGACTATCACCTTGTCATAGGAGGTGACTTCAATGCTGTGCATAATCCCATACTTGATAGGTCTCAAATATCACACTCGGATAAGACCTCTTCAAAGTTATTTAAGGGATTTATTAAACAGGTCAACGTGTGTGACATATGGCGATTGAGGAATGAGGCTGTCAAAGACTATACCTTCTTTTCAGCTCGCCATAAATCCTACTCTCGCATTGATTACCTGCTCATATCACCAGCTTTCATTCCGTTTGTTGAAGTCGCTGATATATTACCCCTTCTACTTTCAGACCACTCCCCAGTTACATTGCATCTTCTCCCAATTTTTATTTCCTCCGGAAGCAAACGTTGGAGATTCAACACATCTCTACTTCTCGATCAAGAATTTTTATCACAACTGCGCACCTCCTTGGTAGAGTTTATTGAACTGAACAGTGGTTCGACAAATAACCCTCAAGTGCTATGGGAGATAACAAAGTGTTTTATTAGAGGGAAATGCATTGCTTTCTCCTCCTTTCGTCAGAGGTCTAGAAATGGCCACAGAATTGAGTTAGAGAAACAAGTTCAGGCGATAGAACAGGATCTCAAAAATACATATTGTCAACGAAAAGAAAAATAATTAAATGCACTTAAATCGGAGTTAAAAGAGTTTGTCTTACACAGAGCCCATTTTATTATGCACCGCACTAAACAGTCTTACTACTTTAATGGGGAGATACCAAGCAAATTATTAGCGCTACGGATTAAACAGATGGAATCCAGGGCAAATATATGCGCTATAAAGAAGGATGGCATTTTATATACTAAAATCAAAGACATAATCTTATCTTCTTTAAATCTTTAAATCTTATTATGAACAACTATATACATCTAATTCTTCCTCAAGTTATCAACAAAATGTTTCTTTTCTTCAGCAGTTTCCCCTCTCCAAATTTGATGAACATCATTTAGAGTTGCTAAATGGCCCACTGTCATTAGATGAACTGAAACTGGTTCTAGACTCCATGCCAAAGAACAAAGCTCCAGGCAGTGACGGAATTCCCCCTGAACTAATTTCCGCTATTTGGGATATAATTTCTCCACTTATTCTTAACTCCTTTAATTTTGCGATTGAAAATGGAACATTTCACAGGGACCAAAATACAGCTGTCATAACCCTTTTACTCAAAAAGGGCAAAGATCCCTTAGAATGCGCCAGTTATCGACCTATTAGTTTAATAACTACAGATGCGAAACTCTTCGCTAAAACTTTAGCCCGTAGACTAAGTAATTGTGTAGATAAAGTCATAAACTATGACCAGTCCGGTTTTCTCAAAGATAGATTTGCCTCCGATAACATCAGGCGACTTCTACATATTATTCATAGATCCAGGTCCTATCCAGCCTCCTCCGCGGTCATTTCATTGGACGCGGAGAAGGCCTTTGATAGGATAGAGTGGAGTTTTCTTTGGGCGGTTCTTGATCATGTAGGGGCTGGACAGGGATTTATCCAAATGGTTAAAACGCTTTATAATTGTTGTTCAGCGCGGGTTCTTACAGGCTCCTTAGCATCTTCCTCTTTTGCTCTTGGCCGGGGTACCCGTCAAGGATGCCCGTTATCGCCCTTGCTCTTTACTTTATCAGTGGAACCATTAGCACAAGCTGTACGGCAAAATGTATCTATACAACCAATTATTTGTGTAAATACCTCACATAAAATTTTTCTCTATGCTGATGATATTTTGCTTTTTGTTTCTAATATTGCTGTGTCTGTTCCTGAGTGCTTAAATCTTTTTAACATATTTGGTAGTCTTTCAGGTTACAAAATAAATTGGAACAAATCGGCTCTAATGCCTCTGAATGAGGCAGCTAGACAAGAATCTAATAGTTTACCTTCTCTTATCCCCATAGTCAAACAGTTCACATATTTGGGTATTACTATATCCCCCTCAATACATCTTATTTCTAATTGTAATTATAAATTTCTTCTGAATAAGATTAAGGAGGACTTAGAAAGGTGGTCACCCTTATGTTTAGCTCTTCACGGAAGAATATCTACAATTAAAATAAATGTGCTCCCCAGGGTTAATTTTTTATTTTCCATGTTGCCTCTTCCTCCGCCTGAACATTTCTTCAAGGAACTTAATATGGCCATTTCTAGTTTTATATGGTTGAAGAAAAAACCCAGAATCCGACTTAAGACGATGCAGCGTAAGAAATTACATGGAGGTCTGTCATTGCCTAATTTTGAATTATATAATTTAGCCTTTCAAATAAGAGGAATTAGAACATGGGTTAATTCAGACTCTTCGGTTCCATGGCGAGTTCTGGAAACAAATATTATCCATCCAGTTTGATTACAGGATCTCCCCTTTTCAGGTATTTCAAAATCCTTAAAGAAAACTTATGGACCAATTATTGAATATTCACTTGATGTATGGAAAATGGTTGAGAAAATTACGGGAGGACCCTTTTTATATACTAAGACAACTCCATTATGGCACAACAACCGTTTATGCACTGGCAACAAACCCTTTGTTTTTAAAACCTGGTCAGATTCTGGTGTTCATACATTGAATGACATTTATTGTGATGACGGCCTCAAATCGTTTCGGGACATAAGTGCAGAGTTTTCTTTACCTGGATTCTCTTTTTTTCTATATTTAAGACTGAGGTCAGCTTTAAAGGCCTACGGCGTTCCGTGGGCCACCAATGTGCTCACTCATCCTCTGTGGGAGTGGTTGAACATTGATACTCCTTCTAGTGGTTTAGTTTCTAAGATTTATAATTCAATCCTCTTACTGCAATATACTTATATTCCAGCTATCCACTCTTGGGAAAGGGAAGGTCTTGTTCAAATTGATTGGGATGTGGTATGGACCAGATGTTTTACTGCCTCTAAGAATCTTGCACATCAGATGATACATTATAAATGTATTAACAGAACCTATTTCACTCCCAGTGTACTATATAAGATGAAGGTTAGATCTTATCCTTACTGTCATTTTTGTAATACATCTACAATAGGCTCTTACTTGCACATGTTTTGGGAATGTCCGGTGGTGGTTCCTTTTTGGAAATCTGTATGTTCCATTCTTTCGGACTACATGCAATTAGATGTACCTCGAGATCCCCTGCTGCTTCTTCTGTTAGATGATTCCAGTCTCCAGTTGAATGTTCATCAAAAAAGGACCGTATTAGCTGCAAGTACTGCTGCCAAAAAGACTATTTTGAAATTATGGATAGAACCATCCACTCCCATAACTTTCACTTGGCTATCATACTTCAGAGACTTTGTTTTGCTGGAAGGTACCACTGCCAGGCTCAATGGCGCAAAGGACAACACTATTCAGAGTTGGACAAATGTTTCTGAGATGTTGCTAGATAGACTGAAAAGTTGACATCCCTACAATGCTTATTGGACTTTTATCACTTTTATTTTTCTTATTTTTCTTCCTCTCTCTTTGTATAAGTGGACGGCTTCATGGCATCTGGTTGTACATAGTTCTTTTGAACCGTGAACTGTGATTTGTTTCTGAAATGAAACTAAATCTGAATAAAAATGTTGATCACAAAAAAAAGAATAAAAACTACAAACATGTGCACACCCGACAGTTAAGTAGAGAGGTTTAGACAAAGGGGTTTGAGTTGCTAAAAATAAACATTTAACCAGGTAAAAAAATATTTATTTAATGTTGTCAGTGTTATATTTCACCTGCAACAAAAATGTGAACTTTTATAAACATTAATTTGTCCATTAATTTTTAAATGCATGTAGAATATCAGAGACCGAATCAGACAAATTTAAGATGCGATCAGAACATTGAAACATGAGGAGCCGAAATTCCACAGAGGCCCAAGAAAACAGGACAATGTCATAAATTATATTCTGGCGCCACTAGTCTGAAGCAAGCGAACCAACCAACTCTTTCACAAAACAGCTTGCAATATTAAAACAAAAGAATACTTATTGATAAATCCAACCAGGAAGGAGATCGTCAAATTTGGGGGCAAGTAATCAAGAATGATGGTCAAAGAGATGGCTGTCACAAGTAAATCTGTGATAGAAATCACGAGCTACAGACTTTGTTGGGTGGGTCTCTCCCCATACAAGACAAAGACTTAGACTGAAATTCCTTTGGCCAAAGAACATGTCTTCATATCTTCACGTTCGCCATAGAACTACACAGAGACTTTCTTTTTCATATGCACCTAAAATCATCATAAAAGGACATTTCTATGCACAACCCCATATTATGTATGTAACCCACACATTAGACTATCATGTGTTAAGCACATGTTATGCATGTCTTTTTAATAACTATTGAATGACTTTAAGGGTTATTCGTGTTTGGTATGTAGGAGTTTGAAAAATCATGCTTTAAATGTTTCTTCCAATCAATTATTTGTCAAGTGTATCATAGTCTTGTTATAAAAATCATGTTCAAAAGTATACTTTGCAAGAGCCTGTAAAGTTCGGACATGTGACTGATCAGATAACATGTTGATTTATTGATTGGGTAGAGGAACAGAGCAACACCCCTAGCTAAGATCATTTCTAATTGGTCAAGACAAGCATTGGGATGTGTCCAGAAGCCGAGTTTAAAAACTCAGGACACCATCAAACACTCTCTTCCTTCTCTCCCTTTTTTGCTTCAACTTTTGCCACTGCGTGCTCTGGCCTACATGCCAGCGGCTACTTAACACCACGATGAGAAGAAAAAACATCTAGTCTCATTACATCCTTTTATCCTTTTACTTTAATTTCTGTTCTTTCGTGTGCTAAATTAAGTTTGCCAACGCCGTGCCTCCGAGTCCGATCTCGAGTGCCCGTCAAAACTTCAACTAGCCCACAACTCCGCAACTTAAGCCAAGAGCCAACGCCCAAGACTTCACTACAAATGACTACTGAACTGTCAGCCAATCAGCAACCTCGGGAAATCCCCTTTCTGCAACGACAATGACACAAGGGAATCCCTTAACACAGAAGCAACGCAAGCAAGCACAACTCCAGATTTTTGCTGAGCTGGTGCATTTCATATAAATTTTAGCCTCATTGAGAAACTCAAGGTGAGGGTTAAATAAGTGATTGGTGGTTCAGGTCTATGTAATTGCACATATTGCTGTAAACTTGGGATATCACATTTTCATTCTCTTAAACTCGTCCTTTCCTTATATTTCCTCCGTCAAGTTTAATTGTATTGGAATTGTTGTTTCTAAAGTAACTGAAGCAAAGTGCTTAAGTCAAAGTTTCTAAAGTAATTGAAACTTGGTGTTGGTCTGTTATAATTCTGTTAAGATTCTACAGTAATTGAATCAGCCCGACGTAGAGTGGTGGCAGAACTGTATTAGACCTATTGTTTCTAAAGTAACTGAAACAGAGTTGTAAGTTTCTAACGTAATTGAAACTGACTGTGAAGTTGTGATAGTTCTGATGAAATTATAAAGTAACTGAATTGACCCGATGCAGTGTGGTCACAGTATTATTTCATAACTGTTGTTTGTTATAGTGTTGATTTGCCCAACATACTGTGGCTAAGTAAACTGTTTTAAAAATATAACATAAACCCGAAGTAGCGTGGTTGTCCGACGTACCGTGACAGTGTTGCATTTTTAACAGTTTAGTGTAGTGAAGTTTAAGGCCCGACGGAGTGTGGCCGTGTGCAAAGAAGTGAAAATGTTGGTTTAGAAGCCCGGCGTAGTTTGGCTGTTTTATTCATTTGTGTCCAAAGCACAGGAGCTGTGAATAATTAGACTAACAGGTATCTAAAAGTAACTAGATAATGTTCAGTCAGTGGAGGAAAAGAAGCCTATTGAATGGCTGAAGACATTTTTTTTAAGATTGTGAAAATGGAAGAGCTTACAGTTAAATACATCGCTAAGCACAGCTCAGTGGGAATGTTTGATGGGATAGAGAAAGCAGATGATCCCTACGAGTGGGCTCTGTCTTAATTCAAAAATTGTCCCAAAATGCCTAAAAACAAAGAGGGAAAAGTTGCAAATGTACTTCAAGCTCTTTTTGCCTCATACAAGGTAACTAAGAAAAGATCAGAAATGAAAGCTGCAGAATCTAGACAACTAGTTGCTGCCTTTGGCAGGAGAGAATTTTCTAGATTATCTAATGGTTTCCATCAGACACCATGGAGATTTGAAAGAGTAAATTCAGAAGTTGTTACTCTCTGTAATGCATGTGGAAAGGATGGTCACATAGCAAGGCATTGTTTGGAGAAATGTAGGAAAGATTAGGAAATGTTTTGTTTTGCTTGTGGAAGGATGGGACACATGGCAAGACAGTGTCATTTTTCACACAAAAGAAGGATGGGCTACCGTGATTTGTTTAAGAAGATATGCAGTTTAGAAACTCAGTTGACACTGTTGAAAGGAAATAAGGAAGAAGCCATTCACACCTTACCAGACGCAGCACTGCATGAACACCATGACTGTAGTTCAGTCACAAGCAGATGCTGATGGAACTGAAGAACTGAAGAAATGATTTTATGATAGTACTATATTGTAGAAAAATATGTTTACTATCAAAAATGGGGTGATTCTTTATAATTTATAAGAAATGTGTTATTGGCATTGATATTGAAATATAATGTATGAGAAATGATTTAATTGCATTCTGTGATTAAATTTCTGTAACAATGAGGTTTTAAATGTGAAAAAAGTATTGTGGGGGAAAGGGGGGCAAGCACTTCTTTTTGATCTTGTTTCAGGTATAAGCATTGAGATGTTTCCTTGAAAGGTATAAACTCCAGGAGAATTATGATTCGGTCACCTGTCATGTTTGTACTGTCATAATGTTTAGTACATTTAGAAAATTCCTTTTGCTGTTGTGGTTCTCAAGTGCTCCTCTCCCAAACCCTCAAAAAATGTTTGTATGTAATTTTGCCAAATTTGAGAAAAGTCTCTGATAAATTTTGCCTGATTTGCCCATAACCAGTGTGCATGAGGTGATGACCCAATGACAGGTAAGATTTTCCTTTGGCCGGAGGGGGACAACCTAAGACAGGGCTTCACCCCCACTCGGCACCTATACCCAGGAAGGGAGGTGTAATCTGTGTAAGGGAGTGGATGTGATGCTTCTTTTGGGCCAAGAGCATCAAAGAGGGGACTGTAAGAATCTATGGTTTGCCTCGACCCAGCTTCCACTCCGCAATATGTTTGATCATGCTCATTTCCCAAAATGGCTTAATTATTATAGAGAATAGGGAGGTCGGCAGTTCTGTTGCTTGTAGTCCATTTGGGATGATCACATCCTGAGGAAATGGCCACCAATTGTAGAATGGGAGCGGGTGTGGGACACTGAGAACCACCTCAGACAAAGGGGTGTCAGAACTTAATTAACATACAGACTACAGCTGTTACAACATGAGCAACTTAATTTACATGAAGGGTAGCAAACTGTAAATGTATAAAAGGTTTGAACTTATGATGTTCTGGGTTCATTCCGACTCCGTTGAACCCAAGGTACTACATGTACTTTGTCACTGCTATGCTGCAATAAACTTCTTCATCAAGATCTTCAAAGTCATCTTCACTTTTTCTTACATATACAACAAATAGACAATTTTTATGATGTAGGCCGAAAATTAGCTTACCCTCGTTAAAAGACCAGCAGTTGCCACTGCTTGACTAGCAGCGGACTGATCTTGTTCAACGGCATCTGAAATGTTGTTATGGTCGTTCTGAAATGCCTGAGCAAAGTCTGTTATCAAAGTATTTCTGTATAATTGTTGTAGTGTACAAAAGACCAGGAAACAGAGAGTTCTTTTATGCAACTCTGTGCTCATATGTTTACTTCAGATCTCCACACTTCACTAACCTTCTTATCACAGAACAGAACAACCATCTCAAAAACAGAGACAGACCATTTCAATCGAACACTTCTCTCTAGATATGCATAGTGATAACCGAGCAATCAAACACCATGGGAAAATGGGATCTTGAAGCAAAGGAAAATCTGTGCCTGTGCTGACAGCCTGAGGAGTGATCTGAGGCAGGGTGCTGCTTCTTTGTGCAGTCTCTTGACATGGTGCTGGCACTTTACGAAGACAACTAGAGTGCCACCGGGTACCATCGTTCAAGAGGTAGGTTGGCGGGCCAAGCTGGCGTGTGATTCTCAGAGGAGAGGACCAGAAGGATGCCAGTTTCTTTCCCCTGTGAGGCCTACGAACCCTAACCCAGTCATTTACGGCAATGTCCGGCACTTTGGAATGCTTACGTTTGTCGAACTGTATTTTCATCCGGCACTGTTGGCCAGAGACAGAAGATTTAACTCCTGGGGGAGGCTTCAGGGGCACAGGTGGGCGGAGCCGATCAAGCGACAAATTGAGCTCCCTACCCAGCATGAGAAAAGCAGGGGAAACACCCGTGGTGCAATGATGCGCCCTGTAGTGCAGCAGGGTGAGGCGAATGGCCTGACTGAAAAGACATCCTTGGGTCAGGTGTGCTCTAAGACCATTTTTAAGGGACTGATGAAACCGCTCCATGACACCGTTAGCCTGGGGGTGATAAAGGGCTGTGCGAATGTGTTGAATACCCTTACTCTCCAGGTAGGATTTGAAGTCGCCTGAGATAAACTGAGGGCCATTGTCTGTTGTGATTATCTGTGGAAGGCCCCAGCATGAAAACAAAGAATCCAAAAAATCCACAATGACCTGGGAGGTGACAGAACACGTAGCAGTCAATTCAGGCCATTTGGAATGTAAGTCATAAATACAAATAGGTAGCGCTGATTGTGGGGAACCCCGTGAATCTCACCGCAAATATCCAGCTATAAGTGCTGCCAGGGTCGAGAGGGCCAGGCTAAGGGCTGGAGGGGTGGTTGAGGTGAGTGGCCTGTCTTACCACTCATGAGGCAGGCTGAACAGTCCTTGACCAGTGCTTCAATCTCCCTATCTATTCCTGGCCACCACACCCCGTCTCGGCAGTGCTGTTTGAGCTTCACTATGCCCAGGTGGCCCTCGTGTGCCATTGCTAGCACGCGCACACGAAGGGACCCTGGGACCACAGTGCAAAGCCCACGAGCCACACAGACATCATTCCAACAGGACAGCTCATTCTTGACCGGTGAAAAAGCAGCTAGTTCTCCAGATACATTTGATGGCCAGCCACCCCGGATGTACTGTAGGTGCGGAGCTGTGAGAGGATAGGGTCCTGGTCGGAGGCTGTTTTGAGCTCCTGTAGTGACACTACATCCTGCAAGGGAATGTATAGCATCTGAATAATGTCAGTTTCGACATCACTACTACCCGTGCATGTATTTTCAGCAGGAATGGAGCGGGACAAAAGGTCAGCTACCACATTGTCATGGCCTGGGGTAAATTGCAGACTGTCTCAGTGGCTTGTGGCCCATTCCTGATGTCGCGAGCAATGTCACCAGGGAATGATGGTCTGTGCTCAGGGTGAAATGGTTACCATATAGGTATAGGTGCCATCTTTCACATGCCCAGATACATGCTAGTGCTTCTCGCTCCCCCACTGAACACTGTTGCTCCATCGGGTTAAGGGCACGAGAGGCAAAGGCTATGGGCTTTTTGACACCATTCTGTACTTGTGAAAGTACAGCACTGATTGCAGTGGCAGATGCTTTGCAGGTGACCAGAGTGTCACAAGAGGTGCTGAAATGCGCTAGCACTGGTGGTGATGTAAGCTGAGTCTTAAGGGTATGCACAGCCTCTGTAGACGATTGAATCCATACCCAGGGTTCATCTTTCGGCAATAACTGTCGCAGAGCGGCTGTAGTGGCTGAATACTGGGGAAGAAACTTCAAATAATAGTCATTCCCAGAAAGGAAGCTACTTGTGCTGCGAAGTTGGTTCGGGCATGGACTGAATAGCCTCCACAATGGAATGAAGTTGATGAGTGCCCTCTGCCGACAACTGGAATCCCACAAAGTCAATGGTGGGCACAGCAAAGAGACATTTGTTACCATTGAGGGCCAAGTGCTGCTTGGCTAGTGCATCAAACACCTTACTTAGGCGCTCATAATGGATCTGCCTAGTTGCCCCATGCACAACTACATCATCCAGATAAATGACCACACCTGGTATGCCAGATAACACAGAAATCATTATTTTCTGGAAGCAGGAAGGGGCGGAGCTAAGGCCAAATGGCATCCTGGTATAGCGAAAGACCCCCGTGTGCGTCACAAAAGCTGTCAGGTTCCTGCTGCTTGGATGTAAGGGCACCTGCAGATAACTTTCTCTAAGGTCCAACTTGGAGAACACTGTAGAGCCATAGAATTGGGCTGTGAGTTCCTCTGCAGTTGGCAGTGGATACTTGTCAGGGATTACTGCCTTGTATACACGCCGCAAATCCACACAGATACGTAGGGTCCCTGATTTTTTTGTAGCCACCACCAGATTTGAAACCCAGGGCGAAGCGTCCAAAGGCTCAATGATACCTACATCTTGCAGCCACTGTAGTTCAACTGTCACCCCGTCACGAAGGGCTAGGGGGATGTGGCGTAGTGGTTGATTAACAAGGATGGCAGTGGGATTGAGGAGAGGTAGATGGTTGAATGTGGTGAGGCAGCCCAGTCCTTCGAACTGTGCTGGCCACTGTTGCTGGCAGGTTATAGTCACAGCCAGAATAGCAGCCCCCCCACTGAGTCCACCAACGTGAACCCCAAAGCAGTGAACAGATCTAGCCCCATCAAATTTGCTCCCTTTTTTGCCAAATGGAATACAAATGAAGGGAGTGTTTTTGTCCCATTACAAACAGTCAATTCAAGTGAGCCCAGTATTTCTATTTTGGAGTTGCCATACCCACAAAGGGCAGTAGAGGGGGAAGCGAGTTAAAAAACTCTCTGTACGTGTCGGCATTCAGAAGAGATATACTAGCTTCTGTGTTCACACATCATTTAGAGTTACAGTACATGATTTGAATGTTGCCAGTCCTGATGTGACATTATGAATAATGGTGGGTGTAGACTGGGCTGTGCATGTCTCTGATCTGGTGGAGGCCGATCGACAGACATTGGCAAATTTATTTTTTTTTCCCGCAGTTGTGGCATGTTTGGCCCCCGTGCTGGGCAGTTATGAGAAGCTGGTGGTGTCGGCGAAATATGAACCGGTGCAGCAAAATGCTCTGTAGTGCGGCAAAATGGTCATTCTACAGAGTCACGGCCTCGTCATAAGTGGCGTCATTGTCAGCGTTGATCGTCCCGAGCACTCGCTGTCCTTCCGCACCCAGACAGTGTTGCAGCTGTGCCTTTTTCATGAGTGCGCTCACTTCAGTAAGGCCTGCTGTGACGAGACGTTTCAAAAGACTGAAGCCAGCGGGACCACGGAACGGGAGGTTCGCCAGGGAGTGCGAGGAATAGGGGTGGTGGGGATAACGAGCAATCAGCCATCCTCGTCGCCAAAATGTGGTGTACAAAAGACCAGGAAACAGAGAGTTCTTTTATGCAACTATGTGCTCATCTGTTTACTTCAGATCTCCACACTTCATTAACTTTCTTATCACAGAACAGAACAACCATCTCAAAAACAAAGACAGACCATTTCAATCGAACACTTCTCTCTAGACATGCATAGTGTTAACCGAGCAATCAAACACCATACGGAACACTACAATTGTCTTACACGACTGTGTTCCCAAACAGCAGGCATCCACCTCCGAAAGCAATGACAGCATTTATTGTGTTTTGTTTGCTCACTCTGATGCGCAATTAATTTTTCATAAGAAAATTATTATATTCAGTAGCTTATCCTAATTTTCTGTAGGCTGTATAGTGCCAGTTTACTAGGAAGTAACGATTTTGTTCTCTTTGACTCGTTGGATGGAAACGGTGCTCGTTCGCAAATGTTTTATGCGATATTACAATTTTGCGCATAAGTTAAATTCACAACTTTGGATGGAAACCTGGCTTGTGTCAAGATGATTGACAGGCCAGTTTACACGTCCATTCACCTATTTTTATGTGCATTTTGGAATATCGCATAAAGAAATGCTGGATGGAAACGCCAAGATGCACATAAATTCTACAAATGCGCATAAAAATGCGCACTTATGCACACATTTGAGTAGGATAAACTTTTTATCTGATAAGAAAAAATGCACATAAACTACGATGGAAACATATTTACCGAATAAATTCCTCCATGTGCATAGAAAAAGTCATGCGAATTTGCGCTATGAAACACAAAGGCATAACTTGACTAGCAGCGGACCGATCTCTTTCAGAGCATGTTTTTTTTTATGGTCCTTCTGAAATGCCTGAGCAAAGTCTGTCGTCAAAGTATTTCTGTATAATTGTCTTAAACGACTGCGTTCCCAAACAGCAGCATCCGCCGCCGAAAGCAATGACCGTATTTACTGTGTTTCGTCTGCTCACTCTGAGGTTTATCATATATGAAAATTATTATATTCAGTGGCTTCTCCTATATTCTTAGTGATATTTAGTGCCACAGTTTACCAGGAAGTGACAATCTTGTTCTCTTTGACTCGTTGGATGGAAACGGTGCTTTATTCACATGTTTTATGCGATATTCCAATTTTGTGCATAAGTTAAATTTGAATCTTTGGATGGAAACATAGCTAGTTACTGGGTCTGTGTAACTATATGAGACAGAGAGGTTGATCAAGACGCAGTTGTGTGACGTGATAGTATGTCCCAAATCTTGCCTACACTATAGTACACTCAACTGCTACGGGTGTGAGTTCACGGTGTGTGTGTTCACTGCTGTGTGTGTGCACTTTGGATGGGATAAATGCAGAGCACTAATTCCGAGTATGGGTTACCATACTTGGCCACATGTCACATCACTTCACTTTAAAAAAGTGTGCACTAGGCCTATTTCTTCACCAAAAGGGCATATATTTTAAGGGCGCAGTATAAGTAGGCACATTGGGACGCTATTGCTGCGATATCTTGTGAGTGACATGTTGTCCCGCTCTCACACCAGTAAACACGTCATTGGTCATTCATGGTTTAAAACTGAAATATTTTAAATTTTGCGACTTTTTTGTCTTTATCACTGATTGCAAAATGATGAACAATGACTCACATTTCCCGTGATAATAACATTATTGTATTTCGTTTTCTTTCTTGCTGCAATAAAGTACTGTTTCCGCGCAGGCGCAGTGAGGGAAAGTGCACTGCGTTTAGGGCAGTCGGTTCGTAGCTTTGCTTCAATTGTGCGATACCCTCATGAGGTGGCGACCAAAATTTCTGACATGTCAGATATCCATCCGACTGTCCGATTGCCTGTCGGGAGAGGCTAATCGCTTATCGTTTTCCCCCTGTACACTGCACGAACACTGCATGACAAAGAAATTCGGCCCTACTCAAAAAAGAGTCGCACGAGTCAGAATTCGGCTCAAAATCGGATGAAAATCGCACAGTGTATGCCCAGCTTTAAACTGCGTTGAAGCAGCAGGCTATTTGTGGCTAAGCGTATCTAATCATTCATCAAGTTCCCTGTGCCCTGATTTTGCATTATGTCTATGAAAACTTCCCAGTGTCATTTAAATTAATTAGATATTACATATAACTTTGTAGTAAAATGTAGTGTTGCAACTGCTTTTTAGCACTTCATTAGAAGCACCACAGATACTAAATTGGAGCTTACACATAGTGACTACTGAACCAGCAATTAAAAACTGTAAAAAATATACTTTCATTACTGTAAGTAGCTAAGTTTCCATTCAAAGACACAGATTTAACTTATGCGCACAACTGGAATATGCATAAAACATTTACGAATAAAGCACCATTTCCACCCAACAAAATCGTCACTTCCTAATACACTGGCCCTAAATATCACTAAGAACAGTAGGAGAAGCGACTGAATATAATAATTCTCATATATGATAAATTACTTGTGCCTCAGAGCAAGCAGACGAAACACAATAAATGCAGTCATTGCTTTCGGAGGTGAATGCCTGCTATTTGGGAATGCAGTCATGTAAGACAATTATACACAAATACTTTGATGACAGACTTTGTTCAGGCATTTCAGAACAACCAAAACAACATTTCAGATGCTGTGCAATGAGATTGATCTGCTAGTTAGTCAAATTATCCCATCCCATCATGCAAAGTCAAAGTATATTCTAAAATGCATTTACCTTGTACTAGCTTTACTTACTAGCTATGTTTGCATTTACGATGCAAACATAGCTAGTAAGTGTCCCATCATGTGATCAAATGTTCTGCACATGCAATCTTCATGCCCACTTGAACAAACGTCAGTCACAGAAAATCCATTGTGTATTTTTATTATGTGTACACAAGCTCACCAGTTCTGTGATTAAAATATTTATACTTTATTTCTGCTAAACATTTTTACCAACTAACTCTGCATTGTTGTGTTGATTGTGTTTGAATATTTAGTCAAAATTACATTATATACAGAACAGGAAAATTGTTTACATTCATAACACTCATGTTTTCTTTGTATATATCACTTTTTAATGAAGCCAAAAAGGTTACTTTTGGGGAGTTTCCGTCTCGCCACTTGCGGTAGCTAAAGGGGCTGAACCATGTTAACCAGCCAAACCTTGATCAGTAAGAAACTCTTAATTTTTGTCCTCTATCTATCATCTGTTTGTGACATACTCATTTAAAGAGATTGGATAGAATTAACCTTTACACTTTTACCATTGATCTGGCAGAAAATTACAGTACAATGGCATTGCAATACAGAAAAGAAAAAGACAATTTTACTAAAAGACTAAACTTACTTTTACTTAAAAAGACTATTTTACAGCACAAAGAAAAAATCAACAACAACAACAAAGGTTTAGTATGTAATTGACAGTGTCATGTCCGTGATGCTTGATAGCAACACAAGACTGTCAGTCCTTGTCTTGTGTTTCCCCTCCTCCCGTGCCCATATTTGGCCTTCCTGTTCCTGTCCTCGTTTGTCTTCATTAGTTTAATTAGTCCCTAGCCCTGTGTTTGATTAGTCCACACCTGTTCCTTATTTCCCTGTGTTTATAAGCCCTGTGTTTCCTAGCCCCTGGGTCCGGTCTTATCGTCAGAACGTCAGATGTGTTCGTCTCGCCCCATGCTCCCTGTCTGTCTGCTGGATTCTAATAAAGAAACACTATTGGAACTTCCACGTCTCCGCACCTCCTTGTATCCCGAGAGGGAACGTGACAGAAGACCGGACCCAAACAGAAGTAAGCGGCGCTTTTCCACCCCCGCCTTTTTTTTCCGTTTTTGAAAGTTTTTTGTTTACTCCTTTTTCCCCGCTCCCTCCACGGCGATGGAGTTTACCGCCCGCCTCGGCGCCCTCGTTTTGCGGGACCTCCCCTTCGTGGAGTACGCGGAGGAGTTCTGCGGGCTGACCAGGAAGGCGGAGCTGCACGACGCCGTCATCCTCCGGCTCTTCCGGCTCGGGGCCTGTCACCACCGCCCCATGAACCTCCCAGACACCACGGGATTAACCTGGAGAGGAGGGATTTGCCGGTGTCTGGGAGACGTCCGGGCCCGAGCCAGTGTCAGCCCGTCCTCGTCAGCGGCTCCCCCGAGGCCGCCGCCGCTCGCGCTTCCCGAGCGCCCCCGCGAACTCGCGCCTCCAGAGCGCCCTCCAGTGCCTGCTCCTCGCAGGTGGACTCCTGCGTCTCCGCTGGTCCCGCCCAGCTCTCCTGCGTCTCCGCTGGTCCCGCCCAGCTCTCCTGCGTCTCCGTTGGTCCCGCCCAGCTCTCCTGCGTCTCCGCTGGTCCCGCCCAGCTCAGCTCCTCCCGAGTGCCCCCAAGTGTCCGCGCTTCCCGAGTGCCCCCAAGTGCCGGCTCCACGCACGTGCCCTCCCGTGCCGGCTCCACGCACGTGCCCTCCCGTGCCGGCTCCACGCACGTGCCCTCCTGAGTTCCCGCTGGTTCCGCCCAGCCCTCCTGAGTTCCCGCTGGTTCCGCCCAGCCCTCCTGAGTTCCCGCTGGTTCCGCCCAGCCCCGCGCTGCAAGAGCGCCCCCAAGTGTCCGCGCTTCCCGAGCGCCCCCAAGTGTCCGCGCTTCCCGAGCGCCCCCAAGTGTCCGCGCTTCCCGAGCGCCCCCAAGTGCCGGCTCCACGCACGTGCCCTCCCGTGCCGGCTCCACGCACATGCCCTCCTGAGTTCCCGCTGGTTCCATCCAGCCCCGCGCTGCAAGAGCGCCCGACAGAGTCCGCGCTGCAAGAGCGCCCGACAGAGTCCGCGCTGCAAGAGCGCCCGACAGAGTCCGCGCTGCAAGAGCGCCCGACAGAGCCTGCTCCTCTGTGGAGCTTCCCCAAGAAAATTTGGGGGGGGGGGGGGGGGGGTAAGAGGGTCACAGCCTGTGTGGCCGGGCCAAGAGCCAAGGCCACAGAACCCCTCGGGCCCGAAAAAAATAGGCCGTGGCCTCTCAAGTCCCCTGACCCGCCCTGGCCTCCCGAGTCCCCTGACCCGCCCTGGCCTCCCGAGTCTCCAGACCCGCCATGGCCCTTGGAACGGGCACCGCCCTGGAGGCCTCCAGAGCGCCCACCCCACCCCCCCCCATTGGATGGTGTTAGGCGTGAGGACACGCCTTCCGGAGGGGGGCGTAATGTCAGTCCTTGTCTTGTGTTTCCCCTCCTCCCGTGCCCATATTTGGCCTTCCTGTTCCTGTCCTCGTTTGTCTTCATTAGTTTAATTGGTCCCTAGCCCTGTGTTTAATTAGTCCACACCTGTTCCTTATTTCCCTGTGTTTATAAGCCCTGTGTTTCCTAGCCCCTGGGTCCGGTCTTATCGTCAGAACGTCAGATGTGTTCGTCTCTCCCCATGCTCCCTGTCTGTCTGCTGGATTCTAATAAAGAAACACTATTGGAACTTCCACGTCTCCGCACCTCCTTGTATCCCGAGAGGGAACGTGACAAAGACGAGGTGTATGCATGAATTCACTTCAGCCTTTACTGAGCAGAATCACCCCATATGCACAGGCATAATCAAACAACCCTGCGTAACATAACAAAGATGTCTGCTGTACTGATAATACACAACATTTACTCCACCTTTGAAACAAGAATGAGTAATTATATCTGCTAAAACAGTGCTGGTTTCTGAAAGGGGTGTAGATTGTGACACGGGTGGGTGAGGACAATGCACAGCCAATGAACAAGACCAAAATCCATCAAAACTAAACACAAACACAAGAAACATGGTCAAAGAACACACACCGTGTGCTCTTAATAAAAGACAAAACATGGAGCATGAGCATTTGGATTCCGACTAAGAACCAAAACAAAACCAGACAGAAGCTTCAGGATCCAGATACCAGCCTTCAAACACACACAACACATCACATGAGTGTCCTTAATAGATGAACAAGAGTTTTGAGAATTTTAACTCTGATCTGAAAAATATACCAACGCGACTGAAACATGATTGAAAATCAAAGGTGTTAAACTTAATGAAGTGATGATGGTGATGAGGAACTGGTTGTTGTGGTGAGAGCAAATACTTTGACTTCCTCTGCTTGATGTGGGAAGGTTTTTTTATTTTTTTATCTTCCTGTCTTTGCTTCAAAGCTGCAGTAGATTCGTCTTAAATTTGGTGTGGAGGGAACCAAGTTTTATTGTGTTAAGTGTTTTAATCACAGCAACAACATGAGGCTCTTTCACCTTCAGTTCTGTGAGTTTATTACATGATATCAATGTATTTACTTGCTTTGTATACTTCTTAAAATTCGAAATAGTTTTATGTTATGCATTACAGGTTTTACATGGCTAATCTTATTTATTTTTATCTTACAGATGTATTAATGTGTTGTCAAGCTGCAGTTTCAGATCTACTAACTGATTTGGGATCAAATGTGACCATAAACTGTGATCTTGATGAAAATGAGGTTTATTGGCTTTTACTGAAAACAGCAGATCCTCCAACAGTGATTCTACGAACATTCCCAACAGCACCTCATTACTATAATAAAACATTCAGAAAGAAATATTCAGTGCAGTTTAAACATAGTCTGGATATTAATAATGTGACTGCTGATGAATTAGGAGTTTATTACTGTATGACCTCACACACACCTCCAAAACTCAGCAACAGCACCAGACTATACTTCAATGGTGAGTTAATTTGCTCCTTTAGTGATTAAGGTACATTGATGATCACTGCTTACATGCACACTAGTTATTAACTACCTACATTTTTTAATTATTAATATGTTTGTTGTGGTATTCTTTCAACAATGTTATGCAACATAACAACATTTATTTCCATCAAGAGTTGCATTAATTGTTGGCCGAGATCTTGAATGGGCAATGGGAGAGTCGACTCCAGCACATCCTAAAGACTTTCAATAGGGTTTAACCCTCAGGACTCTGTGGTGGCCAGTTCATACATGAAAATTATTCTTCATACTCACTGAACCAATATTTCACAATTTGAGCCTCATGGATTTTTACATTGTCATTCTGGAATATATGCATTTGTACATCTTCTGACATGGTTAAAAGCTATTAAATTAAAAGCTATGCACTGCAACGAATTGTTGCCAAACACACAACATGCCAGAAACCTATTAATCACTGCAATATTGATCCAATCCTAAAATTTATATCTGCATTTGCCTAAATACAAATCCTTTTTTTTTTGTCCAGGCAGTGTAAATTATCAATATTATAAATATTGTCAGTGCTACAAATCTGTAGCCTTTGCACTATTATTCCGGTAACAGACTGTGGACACTTTTATTACAGAATCAACTCAACTAACTGAGTGTCACAAACATACAGTGACTGAGTATACTGATCAGACACATTGGCAGATCATTGCTATCATCTTTGGACTTATGAATTGGCTTCTGGTTATTTTGGTGGTCGGTGAGATATTTTCAGCTATCTATAAAATATTTATATTTTATGATATTCTCCATAGTTGAAGTTAATTAAATATGTAAATATTCTTCATTTAGGCTTTTGGCTGTTTCATTATTATTGTGCCATTTATGTGATATACATATAAATATTGAATATGAAACATAATGTTTAGGACTGGTAAAGGTTTTTGTTCTGGGAAACCGAAGGTCTGCAGAACAATCAGAACAACTTAACGCTGATCTACAGCAGATGCAAGTTATGGAACCGCATCAGGACCAATTACATGTAAGAATATGTGAAACCATCATAACTAAAATAAATTTTTGTCTTGATAATTACTGAGGATTATTGCTGGTATGTACAATAGCATTCTATAATGCTTCATTTTGGTTTATTTTTTGGTTCATGCTAATATTGTTCTTTCAGTATGCCACGGTGGACTTTTCCAAGCTGCGTACAAATATTCGGTCCAGCCAAATCAACAGCACCTATGCTGCTCTAAACCTACCGAAGTCATGAACATGAGTATGAGTGATTTTATTTTTATTGTCTTCACTTTTTCGTGATGTTCAACTCTGAAATGCTGAGACTGAATCTGAGGAAACTTCAGAAACATACTGTAGAAATGTTAAATAATTTAAACTCAACTACATTTAATATCATTTATGTTTCATTCTGCTTTCTAAAGACTGGCTGTAAGTCATGAGATCACATTTATTTAATTGAATTGACAGTTATAGTTTTATATTTCTCTCTATGTGTGTATCTGAAAGTATACTCTAATAATGTGTAGAGAATATTACCCGGAAAATATTAAGTTCTATTAAGTATTCTTTCATTGTATTATTATTGTGTGAATGTTTTAAACAGAAAAATATGTATCTGTCTTTGTATTTAGTGAGTCTTGCAATAGAGTCGTTATATTTGCTGGTTGGTGGCATCAAAAACACCTGCTTCAGATGAAATGAGTGTTTAAGAACTTTTATATTTACTAGTTGGTCTGCTTTTCTTTGAAGTAGCTGTCTTAAGCAGTATCTGGTGGAAACTTTTGTGAGTGGTTGTAGATGCAAATATAGTTATGAGAGTGGATGGAGAGTATGCACAATATTCATTATTTTTGTGAAGACTGATTGGTTGAGTTTTCAATGCTGTTGGACTGAGAATAGGTTAATTTTACACAGGACTGTTTTTGTCAAAATTGTTTAATTAATTCCTGTATAAATTAATCTGCATTTAGTCAGTTAAATGGTCATAAGATGGTAAAGTCTGTTAGCGTGAAATGTTGTGGCTTGACAACCTACTTTCCAAAATGTAAGTGTGACGAGTCTGTCTCCTTGTTTTTTTTTTTAAATGTGTGTTTTATTCTGAGAAAACATCTGAGTATATTTTGGTATTCGAATCAGAAATAAAAAAAAATGTGTTTGCACATGAATGGTAGAAATATTTTCTAGATGGAAGAATGTGATTCTTTTACTTTAAATGTATATATGTTGTATTTTTATATTGACACGACTGCCTTTAATACCTTGTATTATTATATCTTCATTAATTTTACAATTCTTTTCACAATAAATAAATAGTATATAATTATAAAATAACCATATTTAAAACACACGCTACAACTTGGCCCAACCTGACATTTATTTAAAAAAAAATCACACTTGAGAACACGGTTCAGCCTTTTAGTTAAGATCTACCTTTATTATGAAGTTGCTTCATTGGTATGTAATGTTAATAGTTATAATAGTTGCTTCATTATGCTAAATATATATGTTTGTGTATGTATTTGTCTGCTTTTGATGTGTCATTCTTAATATTCTACAACAAAGTGGTAACACTTTAGAATAAGGCTCCATTTATTAACATTAGTTAATGTATTAACTAACATGAACAAACAATGAACAATGCATTTATTACACTATTTATTAAACTTTGCTAATGTTATTTAACGAAAATACAGTTGTTCATTGTTTACTCATGTTAGTTCACACTACATTAACTAATGTTAACAAACACAACTTGTGAATTTAATGATGCATCAGTAAATGCTGAAATTAATACTAACTAAGATTAATAAATGCTGTAGATGTATTGTTCATTCTTAGTTCATGTTTACTAATGTTGTTAACTAATGTTAATAAATGGAACCTTATTCTAAAGTGTTACCAACAAAGTTGTTTAGCTGGTTATATATACACTATGCAATTAGCTAATTAAAAAATATAACACTATGCAGTGTTTTTATTTTATTTTATTTTTTATTAAAAAAACAAAAAAAACTAACAAAAAAAAAGCAGTTTTCCACTGGCTTTGGCACTTGACAATCAATGACTTTCACCTTTGTCTAGAGTGGAGGTTAAACTGTAACAGTGTTTTTCCAACACCTTTATGTTTATGCAGTTCTCACAGTTGTCTTAACCTCAAATGGAAAGTATGTCGACTTTGTTTGTTTACTAGACCCACACAATGCCCATTAGCACTTGCCAAGTGTTAATGCATGTAAACCACGTTCACAACTCTTATGTTGAAGCTTTTATTGCTGTGAGTCATTTCACAAAAATCTTGGGTTAATCTTGAAATTAAATAAATTAATGAAATAAAATAAATTATTTTGCAAAGTGTCATACTAGAAGTGTTGAAACAAAGCCTTTTTTGTTTCACTTTGCAGACTTGCTCAGTAGCTCAGTCAGCACGGGATTGGATTTAGCATGCGGAATCCTCAGGTAGAGAGATCGAAAAACAAGCTAAAACGGCATGCTTGCAATTGCGTTTTTACATCACACTCGCTTTTGTGCATACTATTGGGTAGGTTTAGATGTAGTGCAGATGGTCGGGTAGACTCAGTACAGTAGAGACACTTTCTGCTTTTATCATCACTATACAAAACCTAGATGCTGAAATGAAGTGATTTTTCACATGATATTAATTTTACTTGTGTACTGAAATATAATAAATGAATAATAGCCATAAGTAGTTTATATTTTCCACAATTAGCTCATAAACATGAGGTGCATTTTTCACCCATTCATAATGCTCTAAAGCTGGCTAACCATTTATTGCAAATGTAATGAATTACAAAATTACAGTTTAAAAATAAATTGATTTATTTGCTTTATTTCATTTAGATTCAGTTAAACAAAATAGGAACAAATACTTAACACTAGAAAATATGTAATCCAGCTCAGACGAGCAGCCATCCGGACCTGCAGCCTCTCAGTGCTAATCACAGACTGGCCGTACAAAGCGGCAAAGGCGTTGGATGGGGGTTTGGGAGGTGAATGCATATCTGTATTTATGTGCGTCTGTGTGCATGTGAGTTCATATATTTGTAGGCCTGGAGATCCGCCACGCTGGTATCCAAAACAAGTTATTTCAGTCCGCAGATTGTGATAGCGACACAGCAATTGCCATGGAAACGGCCTTGATCGGGACCCAGACGGAGTCGACAATCACCGGGTGTCTGTGGGAGGGGTTAGGAGGCAAGAGAGTCTCACTGCAGTGCCCTTCCGGGGGGGTTGATTCCAGAACGACCTTGTTCGAGCAGTTCTGTTGTTTTGGGAAGCCGAAAGATAAGATTGCAATTGTTTGGTCTTGGTGCGAGCGGCTCCATACAATTTCACAGCTATCTTTGTCCATTCTGGTTTCCAAGTCCATCAATTTTTCTCAGCACAGCCGTGAGCTTCTCTGTGATAGAATCCATATTGCGGTTGATAGTTTCAGTCTCAGCGCTGACCGCTCTGCCCACTGCTTCAATCATGACGGGCAGCCTTGTGCGGCTTTGGACAGCTGTTCCCGTCTTCTGAATTTTCCGATAACCCAGGTCAAAGCCTAATCTAATCAGCTGAAACCCCGTTATCATGGTTCCGAATAGGTAGATGTCTTCAATGTCCTCCACGGAAAGAGCCGCCAGACACACGACCCGCCATCTCTCCCATGCGTCCATCGTGTAGCCGGTAGCAAACGTTCCAGCGGGACAATTTGGCTCCCCCGACCCCAGGGCTCTTGTAGAGAATATGGTGTCAATTGCGTTGAGAGACCAGTTGATCAAATCCATGATTTTTCGGTTTGGAGAGCAGTGCAGAAAGAGTCTCTCAAGTGTTAGACAATAGACAAGACGAGAGAGCCAGCAGGGAAGATAAGGGGAGGAGAGGAGAGAAAAAGCGTTCGCCTTCGCAGAGAGCCAAACGAGAAAAAAATGATATATGTTAAGTTTAACAATCATAAAAGAAAAATAAGGTATTCATTGTGGAAGGGACGTGGTGAAATGAAAAAAAAAACTTTTGCAGAGAGTGGAATGACCTTTTGAAAGACATTTCAAATTTCCCACGATCAAAGAGAACACTAATACACATGTTTGGAGCAAAAATCATGGCTCGGGGTTCTTGTGTATGCAAGTTATTTAAGGTGTTTCAACTGTACACATGTCTCAAATGTACACATCCCTACGTTATGCTGCATTCACGCCATATCGTAATTACTGTAATTCCGAGATGACAACACGTGATGTTCAACTCAGTGCTGTTCAAGTCCTCAGACTGGGTATTATCCATTTCTATAGCGACAGTCAACAAAATGAACCCGCATTAAAGAATGTTGAGAACAACAACAAAATAATAACAAAATATACATATTGCATATATCCTCTTAAGACCCTGCGGCCTCATATGAGGACATTATAGTTTAGTGAATTTCTCTGAGACTATACATGCCACTGTTTTAAGTCTGGATGTCCTGTAAGAGCACATTGGGGGCTTTTCAGAGATACTAAATGATTGGATGTTTCACTATGACCACTCCTGCTCCTTGGTCTTCAAAAACATCAGAATTTTTTTTTTATTTATTTAGTTGACACTTTTATCCAAAGCGACTTATAATTGCTATATATGTCAGAGGTCGCACGCCTCTGGAGCAACTAGGGGGTTAAGTGTCTTGCTCAGGGACACATAGGTGTCTCACAGTGGATTCGAACCCGGGTCTCTCACACCAAAGGCATGTGTCTTATCCACTGCGCCATCAACACCCCCGAAATTAATTTAGTTATGCTCTTATTGGAAATATGATAATATTTTGTAATTATCATTTAAATCTGTCTAATTTTTAAACTGTGTCATAAATCATCATCTCAGGAAAAGGAAACAGGACGTTGATTTCATACATGTCCTCATGTGAGGACACCAGAACTAAAAGCATGTTTATTACGGATTTTGGGAGACATAACAAATGAATAGGGAAATAAATTATATTCCAATATTCTATGAAATATTATATATTATTATGAATATCTTGTCAATTATTACTCCCATTATTACACTTCTTTTTTCATTACATGTTGCCCCAAAAACACATTAATATGCAAATTAGATTTAATTTATAGATACATTGTATATAATGAGAAAACCCGTTTATGGCCATTTTACACACATTTCGCAGAAAGAAAAAAGATATATCGAATCATTCTGTTATAACATAGTCGAGAATCATCTTTATACAAAGTTTGGTAAAAAAAAAAAAAACATTTTTAAATCTTAAACTAAAAATGTGTTGGTGATTTAAAAAAAATCAATTGTTCCCTTCCAGGAACTTCGAGCTGCGTCGAAAACGCATATGGGAACGCCTTCAGCGTGACCAGGCTCTGAATATGATGTGTAATCAGTCAAACAAGGGCGAGGCGTCACGGGCGGGGTGACGTCACGACCAGGAAGCATATAAGCACGTGCGGCGGAGCCGGCTTCAGCTTTTTGTCATTCAGCGAAGCGCTCTGTGTGTGTCAGTCTTATTTACTGTTGTTTGTCCTAGTTTTAAGTGGAAAGCATTCAGTATCATGCCAAAGCCAAGGGCAAGCTCAGGGGTGAAGCTTTCAGACCACGTTTTGAGTTGTGTGTGCATCCTTGCCCTCGCTATATCACGAGCGAGGACACACACGATTTGCGCGTGGTCTGCCTGGGTGCGGAGCACGCAAAATCGGTCTCCGCACCCGGAGGGCTCTCTTCGAGAAGGGAGCCTTTGCGAGCTCCCCACGCGGTGCCGGTCCCGCTGCTGCCGAGGCAGAGCGGCGGCTGCACTCGTGGGGCTCGCAGGTTGATCTGGCTGGCGAGTGTGAGACGGGCATGTCCCTATCTCCTCCCGTATCAGCCAGATCTGGCGCCCCGTCTCTCGGTGTGGAAGCTGTCTCTTCCCCCGAGACGAGGGCTCAATGCTTCGTCTCTCTTCCTCTGAGGAGGTTGATGTGACGAGCGTTCACGAGGTTTCGCCGCCTCTGTCACCCCAATATGATATAACTATGAGCTTTGTAAGCTGCAGTGTTTGCACAAGCATAAAATGAATAAAGCCGGTCCCGCTTGCCTTTAAATCAGAGAGAGAAAAAAAAAAAAGGCAGAGCGGCGGCTGCGCTCGCGTGCACAAGCATAAAATGAATAAAGCCGGTCCCGCTTGCCTTTAAATCAGAGAGAGAAAAAAGGCAGAGCGGCGGCTGCGCTCGCGGGGCTTGCAGAGAAAAAAAAAGAGAGAAAAAGGCTGATCTGGCTGGCGAGAGTCAGACGGGCATGTCCCTATATCCTCCCGCGCCTGATCTGGCGCCCCGTCTCTCGGTTCGGAAGCGGTCTCTTCTCTTCCCCCGAGACGAGGGCTTGACGCTGCGTCCTCCGAGGAGGTTGATGTGACGAGCGTTGACGAGGTTTCGCCGCCTCTCTCGCCCCAGAGAGCTACTTCTACACAGGAGCCTTCCGTTTTCCCCGATATCCTCACCGAGGTGTCGAGATCGCGGGTGAAATCTTTTCGTCCCGGCCATTCGTTCCCGCGGGAACTGAAAGAGCGCGGGTATGCGGCGATGCCGCGGGTTGAACAGACGCTTGCGAGCTATCTGTCTCCCTCTACGGCATCGCCTTTGAAGGCTCCTGCTCTGCTTACAACATCTTTGGTGGGCAGAGGGTATGCGCTCTCTATAAACTCAGGTGGCTGCTGGGCGGGCGCAGCCTCCTCTGCATACCAGCTCCTCGCGCAAAAGGTCCTGACGGGCGAGCCCCAGGACCGCGGAGGGCGACCCCTACTGGGGTGGAGTGGCTTGCATCGCGGCACTCGGTGACCACTTCACCTCGGTGCCCTCCAGGGACTTGTCTGCTGACCCTGCCGCTGTTCCAGGGCACAGCCGGTCCCAGCGAGTATATTTCTCAGGTTTGTCCGCCCGGCAGCGCGGAGCCGAGAAACTCGCCTCAACCTCCAGATTACGCGTCTCATCCCGGTGCGCCGCATCGAGACAGCGGTCTGGCCGCTTCTCTGAACCCAGAGGTCAGTCTCGAGAGACTGATTCCCTTAAGATCATTGGGCAGCGAGCTGCCGAATGTGTCTCTTTGGGTCCTGCCTTGCAGGGTCTGGTTCGTTCAGAGGTCCTGACGGGTGAGCCCCAGGACTACGGAGGACGACCCCTACTGGGGTGGAGCGGCTTACACACGGTGACCGTCTCCCCTCGGTGCCCTCCAGGGACTTGTCTGCTGACCCTGCCGCTGTTCCAGGGCACAGCCGGTCCCAGCGAGTATATTTCTCAGGTTTGTCCGCCCGGCAGCGCGGAGCCGAGAAACTCGCCCCAGCAGCCAGGCCACGTGCCTCCTTCCGGTGCGCCGCTTCGAGACAGCGGTCTGGCTGCACCAGAGGTCAGTCTCGAGAGACTGATTCCCTTAGTAGAGCATTTGACAGCCTGGCAGCGGCTGCCGAATGTGTCTCCTTGGGTCCTGCAGACCGTAGCGAGAGGCTATCGTATTCAGTTCGGCGGGCCACCCCCGCTGTTCTGCGGGGTTGTTATGACTGCGGTCCGCCCCGGGCAGGCTCTGGTTTTGGAACAGGAAGTTGGTACTCTGCTGAGGAAGGAAGCCATCGAGTTGGTTCCTCCTCACGAGACCCAGTCCGGTTTCTACAGCCGGTACTTCATTGTTCCGAAGAAGGATGGAGGGCTGAGGCCCATACTGGATCTGCGTCTACTGAACCTCTCAGTCAGAAAGCTGAAGTTCAGGATGCTTACTATCAAGCAGGTCGTGACTCAAATCAGGTCCGAGGACTGGTTTGTCACGATAGATCTCAAAGACGCATATTTCCATGTTTCCATCCTTCCTTCTCACAGGAAGTTCCTGAGGTTCGCCTTTGGGGGGAAAGCGTACCAATATCGGGTTCTTCCCTTCGGCCTAGCACTTTCACCCCGCACTTTCACCAAGTGTGTGGATGCGGCACTGGCCCCGTTGCGGCTTCAGGGCATCCGCATACTCAATTATATCGCCGATTGGTTGATCCTCGCTCAATCAGAGCGGTTGGCGGTTCGGCATCGAGATGTCGTTCTCGCCCACATGAAAGAACTGGGGTTGAGACTGAACGCCAAGAAAAGTGTGCTTTCTCCGGTTCTGAGAATCACTGATCTAGGCGTGGTGTGGGATTCGACCACGATGCAGGCACGATTGTCCCCTGCTCGGATCGAGTCGATCCTTACTACAGTCAGGAGAGTGCGAGAAGGCCAGTCACTCACTGTCAAGCAGTTTCAGAGACTGCTGGGGCTCATGGCAGCTGCGTCCAGCGTGATACCTTCTGGCCTGCTGTACATGAGACCCCTACAGTGGTGGCTCAAGACCAAGGGGGTCTCCCTGAGGGGAAACTCACTCCGCGCTGTCAAAGTGTCACGCCGTTGTGTCCGTGCCTTCGACATGTGGAGGAATCCTTGGTTCTTGTCCCAGGGCCCAGTGTTGGGAGCTCCTTGTCGCCGCGTCTCGCTAGCGACGGACGCTTCCCTCACCGGTTGGGGTGCGGTCATGAGTGGCCACCCTGCCCGCGGTCTGTGGAGAGGTTGCCACCTGACGTGGCATATCAATCGGCTAGAGATGTTAGCGGTGTTCCGTGCACTCAAGCACTTCCTCCCAGACCTGAGAGATCACCACGTGCTGGTGCGCACCGACAGCACGGCAGTGGTCTCTTACATCAACCACCAAGGAGGTCTGCGGTCGCGCCCCTTGTATAAGCTGGCACACCAGATCCTTGTGTGGTCCCAGGGCAAGCTCCTATCACTGAGAGCTGTGCACATTCCTGGGCATCTTTATGTGGGAGCAGGCGTCCTGTCGAGACAGGGGCCGAGGCCCGGGGTATGGATCCTTCACCCTGAGGGGTGAAGCAGATGTGGAAGGTTTTTGGCCAGACACAGGTGGACCTCTTCGCCACTCGAGAGTCAGCGCAATGTCCCCTCTGGTTCCTCCAGCTCCTCCGGGACTGGACGCTATGGTACAGACGTGGCCGAGGCTCCGTCTTTACGCCTTCCCCCCGATCGCTCTGCTCCCTGGAGTTCTGGCGAGAGTGCGCTGGGACGAGGTCAGTCTACTGTTAGTAGCACCGTTCTGGCCGGGCCGAGTATGGTTCTCGGACCTGATATCTCTCCTCGACGGCACTCCGTGGGAAGTGCCCGTCAGGAGGGACCTCCTCTCACAGGCCGGGGGCACCGAGGTGCACCCTCGCCCGGAGTGATGGAAGCTGTTGGTGTGACGCCCTGAGGGGGCACAGCTCATAGCTTCCGGTCTGTCAACCGAGGTTGTCGAGACCATCCTCCAATCCAGAGCTCCCTCTACGAGGAAACTGTACGCCTTGAAGTGGAGGCTCTTCACTTCTTGGTGCGGGGACCGCCAGCTCGACCCAGTCAACTGCCCCGTTGGTGCAGTACTGGAGTTCCTGCAGGCCCGTTTCTCCGCAGGGGTAACCCATTACACTGTTAAGGTGTACGTGGCAGCTATTTCGTCATACCACGCCCTTACCGGTGGCCAGTCAGTGGTTAGACACCCCCTGGTTACACGTTTCCTCCGCGGTGCGCTGAGGCTGAGGCCTCCGGTACAATCTCGTCCCTACGTGGGATCTGGCTGTGGTTCTGGAGGCTCTGTGCAATGCACCTTTCGAGCCCATTCAGGAGATAACTGAGAGACTCCTCACTATCAAGACCGTTTTCTTATTGGCTATCACCTCTCTGAGGAGGGTGAGTGACCTTCAGGCCCTGACTACAGCCTCTATTCACTTTGCGCCCGGTTCGGCGAAAGTATTCCTCTACCCCCGCGTGGGGTATGTTCCTAAGGTCCCATCGGTCGTTCCACAGCCGGTCGTACTGCAGGCCTTCTGTCCTCCTCCCTTCGGGGAGCCAGACCAGAAGAAGCACAACCGTATGTGTCCAGTGCGAGCACTAGACGCATACATCCACAGGTCCTACCTGTGGAGAAAGTCGGACCAGCTGCCTGTGTGCTATGGTCCGCCTAGGAGGGGTCTTCCTGCTACGAAGCCCTCCGCTTAGTGTCATGGCTTTGGCATACCTCGAAGAGGTCCAAATTTCTGGTGTCCGGGTTGGACCACCCCATGTGTGGAGGCCGCCCCATCAGGATTTCAAATGGTGACAGACCTGTGGGCGGACGGCTTCGCATGCGCATTGACATTAGTACCAGTGGCAGAGCATCTGTCCAACCCAATCCTGTCTCATCCATGCATTTGGTTAATTTCAATTTTATTGTGCCAATTTCCCTCTCTACTGCCCCCCCTGATTCAGGATGGTAGGCGCAGTGTGTGGTTATGTCTATTTTCAAGCCTTCGCCTAACGACCTAATGGCACTGTTCACGAAGTGTGAACCGTTGTCACTGGATAATTTCTGTGGTATGCCCCATCTGGGCACTATGTGTTGTATTGCATTTTTACCACTCCTTTTGCATCTGCTTTTGATGTGGGTTGGGCTTCCACCCATTTTGAGAACATATCTACCATTACCAGACAGTACTTTTTCCCTTTGTGTGGTGTTAGTTCAATGTAGTCCATCATAACATGTTGAAAGGGTTGGTTTGTTTGGGGGTGCCCTGCCCGTGGTACAACGTTACCCCGCCCCACATTTCGCTGCGCACATATAATGCATTTTTTGCAGAACGCTTCAGCTTGGACAGAGAACCCTTTTGTGAAAAATGAAGATTTTAATGCCTCTATCATCCCCCCTTTTGACGCATGGTCCAGACCATGGGTCAAATGACAATAGGTAGGAAAAAAATGTGAAGGAAGGCATGGTTTGCCATTCGGCCCAATCCACAAGCCATCTTTGTAGGTGGCTCCGGCGGTTTGCCAAACTGATTTGTCAGCAGCGGATGCCCATTTCTGCATGTCATTGGCGGTGACTGAGTCTGGTGTTGATTCAGTCAGGGTCAATGAAGTGTCAGGATTTATGGACAGTGCTGCGTGTTTTGCGGCTGCATCTGCTCTGGCGTTGCCCAGTGACACGGTGTCTTTATTGCTCGTATGAGCTTGACATTTAACAATGGCCAATTGTTTTGGAAGCTGTATGGCTTCGAGTAGTGAAGCTACAAGTGTTTTATGTAGAATCGGCTTGCCATCTGATTTCAGAAAATCCCTATGTTTCCACAAAGTGCCAAAGTCATGACACACCCCAAAGGCATATCTGCTATCCGTATAAATGCATGCAACTTTGTTTTTGGCCAGTTCACATGCTTTGGTCAACGCTATCAGCTCTGCAGCTTGTGCTGAAGGAAAATTTGGAAGTGGTCCGCTGTCCAGCGTGGCGCTATCTGAGACCACGGCATAGCCGCTGCGCGTTTGTCCATCTGGACTTTTGGAAGCACTACCATCCACGTACAACGTTATTTCCGCGTTTTCTATGGGGACATCCAGCAGATCTGGGCGCGGCGCACACATCTGTTGGATTGTGGTCAGACAACAGTGAGGCTCTCCCTCGTCTGGAAGTGGCATTAACGTCGCAGGATTTAGCGTATTACAGCGCTTTATAGTGATATTTGGCATTTCTAATAGACTGGTCGTGTAGCGAGACCAGCGAGCGGCAGACAGGTGTGACGTTTTACTTTCATTTAGTATCAGTGACACACTATGTGGGACAAATAGGGTGAGGTTGCCGTATCCTACAAAATCGCGACAGGCCAGCACGGCTTTTTCGCAGGCCGCTATTGATCGCAAACATGCCGGAAGACCGGAAGCAACGGCGTCCAGGCGGCCGCTGAAATAGCCTACTGGTCTCAATTTGGAACCGTGATCCTGCAATAAGACGGACAGCATGTGACCCCGTCGTTCATGGACATGCAGGAAGAACGGTTTAGTCTGATCTGGCAATCCTACGGTAGGGGCACTTTGTAGTGCAGATTTCAATTCTGTGAATGCTTTCTCTGCGTCCGGGGTCCATGTGACAACTTGGTTAGCTGATAGTTTTACATCGAAGATCAATTGACTCAACGGTCGTTCAATTTCGCTATAGTTTATAATGAACGTCCTGCAGTATGATGTCATTCCAAGGAAGGCCATCATTTGTTTTTTTGTACGCGGTTTTGGTACCGCCATGACACCTCTTACTCTTTTTTCAGAGATGTGTTTACCTTCCCTTGAAATGACATGTCCGAGGAACGTCACTTGTGTTGCTGCTATGCTCACCTTCGCGTTGTTTACCTTATGGCCATTTTCAGCCAAATGTAGGAGCAGGGTCACCGTGGCTTCCGTACATATCTCGCTTGAAGGGGCGCATAGCAGCAGGTCGTCCACATACTGCAGAAGGGCCACGCCCCGCGGCAGCTGTAGTGACGACAAATTTTCATGTAAAGCATCATTATAAATTGTTGGACTCTCGCAATAACCCTGACACAGGCGAGTAAATGTGTAACGTTTTCCTTTAAAAGTGAAAGCAAACCAGAATTGACTGTCCTTATGTACCGGCACGCTAAAGAAAGCATTAGAGAGGTCTACGGACGTGAAATGCGTGGCATCTGATGGTATCTGAGACAGTATTGTGTAAGGGTTCGGCACGTTTGGTGCTCGTGCCACAATCGCTGCATTGACAGCCTGCAAATCCTGTACGAATCTCCATTCGTCAGGCTGACCCACATCTCTGATCTTTTTTACCGGAAAAATGGGAGTGTTTACGGGGGAATCTGGACACGGAATGATTATTCCTCTGGCTAGAAGAGATTCAAATACTGGAGTTATGCCTATCAACGCATCCTTTTTAACCGGATATTGTGCTTTATGGGGCCGATAGGATGATTTTGGAGTGATTCGTACTTCTGGACAATCTTTTATCAGGCCCACATCATATTTGTCTTTTGCCCATAAATGTGACGGTATTCTGGTAAGGATGTTTTGACTTATGAAACCGTTTCTCAGCTCTGGTTGGCATGCCACGAATGGTTTTAATATTCGTATGGAACGCATTCCCTGCCAGAACTGTGTTGGTATGGCCTGTTTCCAGGCCATTAGTTCTGGATTGTAAAAACATTCATCTAGGTGCCTTTGCCAATCGTGACTTTCCACACAGCGCCTGAGAAACGGTCCATTATCCTTCCATTCCGTGTCTGGGCTTTTTGCCAAAGACACATGTGGAACGGAGTCAAAAACATCGAAAAGGGCTGAACCTGTTTTTAATTCTATCCTTGCTACACAGTGTTGATTATTCCAGAATATTTCACTGCTTGTCATTGCATCAGATACTTCTCCTGACCACACCCCTTCATATTCAATGTCAGGACCTTCGCTGACATGAGCTGTGACATGTAAATCTCCCTCTGTTTGAAAGTCACTTCCTCTTTTCATACAGCTCTTAGCAAAATCTCTGAGGGACTGACTTTCTGACAACAACCACATATGGACATATATTTCAGTTGACTGTCTTAAAAATCTCCATGCTTCACATGTTACCCCCTGGTCTTCATCACATACTATCAACATCCTCATTTTGCATAATGCATCTCGTCCTAGCAGGTTAAAGGGACATTCGTGTGATAGGGCAAAAGGCATGGTGAATTCTGTCTCATCATATGTACATTGTAGGGGAACTGACATTCTATCTGCAATAACTTTCCCTGAAGCTGTTGTAGCATAGATAGTAATGGAGGACTCTTTGAACCTTCTCTTGGTTTTTCTGACAGCAATGCATGATCTCGTGGCCCCTGTGTCTACTAAAAATAACATCGGTTCGTTTTCTACTATAATTGTAATTTCTGGGCTTGTTGCATATGGTTTTATATATGAACATCGTTCTGTGTTTGTACTAATCTTATTTCTGTCCCTGTCAGCATAGTCAAGATCAGAAAAAGCAGTTACTTCTTTGCGCATAAGAAAAGGAGAGGTACTTATCGTGTGCCCCGGCGTCACTGGTGTGGGTGACCTCTCCAACCCGGATCCCAATCAGTCCATGTGAGTCTGTGGCTCGGTTCCCTTATTCCTTTCAGGACACTCTCTGTGCCAGTGACCCTCACCACCACAGTTCCAACACCCCTGGTTCCTGGGCTGCTGTCCTCTTCCTCTGCCCAACCCCCTGCCTCTTCCTCTGAAACCTCCTTGGCCGCGCCCACGGCCCCTCCCTGGCCAGCCTTGTCCTTGTTTTGCTTGTTGGATTTGCATTTCAGCCACAGCCAGAGTCATATTGTGCACTCGTTTTCCTTCTTTGGCAGATTGTTTTTCTATCATGTCATCTGCATGAGCAGCGTGCCGTTTCACCTCCTCCAATTTGGCTCTGTTCAGTCCCACGCATGATCGCTCTACTGCTCGTCTCACTTCCTCCCGTAGACCCTGCAAGAAACATGTCTTCAAAAACTCTTCGTAGGGTGAGGGGTTGGTGTTGTCAGCTGGCTTGTTCATGCCTGCATGTGCATCATACACTTGGATCAGGCGTTCTAGGTATTCTTCCGATGTTTCGCCAGTCTTTTGTTTACAGGAGCTGACCTTGCTGTGGTTGGTGACTCGTGGGAAGTTTTCTCTGACCATGGTAGAAACAGTCAGTATCATTGCTCTATAATCCGCATTGTCTGCATGACTCCAGTTTTGGTTGGCTCGTGCAGCTTCGCTGACAGGCCATTTGCCCTCTAATTTCCTGGATATGGCCATTCCGTATCTTTTGCAGAACAGTCTTTTCAGTTCTTGTAACGTTGGGCTGAACTCTTGACAGAACATGTTGACCACTTCTGTCATTCTCTCTCCTCCTATAGATTGCTCTGGTAGTTGATCCAGACTTCGTTCCACGTCTCTCGCTGTCCAGGGTCTGCACACATATATGGGACCTTCCGGACCCGCCACTTGGACATATGGGTTTCTCATTTCCCATGGTGGAGGGTCAGTCGTGGTTCCTCCGATGTCATCGTGGTCCGGACTTGTGTTATCCGTGTCTGTATCGGTTTCTTCGTCTCCTTCCTCCTGCTCTCTGTATATTTTCCTTTCCTCTCTGCGAGATGTTCCGCTTCGGAGATCATAAGGGTTTGATGAGCTGGAGGGTGAGGTTTTCGTGGGTGCTTTCCGTACCTTTTTGGCAGTTCTGTCCTTAGGCCTTGTTATCAATGGTGTCTTATCATCCTCATCTGATGGTATAACAGGCACAATGTGTGGGGGTGGCGGTGGTAGATTCGGTACCAAGTATGGTGGTGGTGGTGGTGGTGGTGGAGGGAAGTTAGGAGCAAACGGTTCTGGGCGTCGTCCGGGTGGAAGAGAGTCATCCTCACACACTTTGACACATCGATTTTGTACCTCAGGAAAAGAAACACTTTCATTAGTACAACATAGATTTCTTGTGGCTTTTCTTTCCCTGTGTCTACTCTCATCCAGCCATCGACCTATTGTTTGTCGAACCTCGGCCACACAGGGTTCCTTAGATTTAGGTTTATACTCTGAATAAATCTTTTCTTTCCATTCAGAGTTCCTGATTACTGAAAAATTTGGTTTGTATCCGAATTTCTTATGTAGAAATTCTGTCTTTTCTTGCATATCTATGCCATATTTTCTACACATATCAGACAAACAATTAGACATGGGCAAAGTTTGATCTCTCCCAGGCACGTCTGCCTTACTTTCTTCGTTACCCATTTTTACGGAGGACTTTATACATCGTATTACAGATTTGTTTGGGACTTGATACCCTTACGGACCTTTTGGATCCAAAGAGGACTTTATACCTCGTATTACAGATTTGTTTGGGACTTGATACCCTTACGGACCTTTTGGGTCCAAAGAGGACTTTATACCTCTTTCTGTAATATTCTGTAATATTTTAGAAGAAAGTTTACTGCACCTGAGTGATTTTTGCAGTTCTCCACAGGTTCTTTTCAGGATCTCAACCCTGCAGGACCCAGCGCCCACGTCCCTGTTGGGGGTTTGGGTTGACAGATATTCTTGCCAAGTTGATCAGACCACTGCGGTTCCCTCAGGAATGAGATCCCATCCTCGTCGCCATTTGTTGTGGAATAAATGAATCTCACTCAGATGAAGTACACAAACACGGGTAGAGGTCTTTTCTTCGCCTATGTTTATTATAACATGCGCATGGACCCAACTCTGTGTTGCCATAGAGGTGAGCTGCTGCAAACTGGCTACATTCAGCCTTTATAGCATTAATTGTTGTGGTGACACCCTCACCCCCCTTGCACGTAGGTTCGTGCTTTGGCCTTGTGTCAATTCGGAGAATTTTATGTTTAGTCTTGTGACTGTTTCCAAGTCTTATTGACCCAAAAGACAAAATATAATTTGCTCTGTTGGCTTAAAGGGAAGTTGAACACCATAAACCATATATTAATGTCGGGGTGGGTGAGAGAGCCACAAGAGGATAAACATTTTGCAGTAATTAGCACTATAATCTATGTACTCAGAATAATATGCTCGCAGAATACACATAACACCCTTAACACACACACACACACTTTTGGCTCACTTCTCAGAACTCGTGGTTATGTTTTCTTTTGTTTTCCTGTCCTCAGGTCAACCCTACGTGCAGCTGTGGTTGCTCTGAAAAGAAGTGAGGTCTGTGTCTACTTGGCTGCAGTTTTCATGAGCTTATTATACAGTTATACATTATACAGTGGTTAGGGCTCTAAAGAAAGCTTTTGTTCCCCTCTAAGATTCTAAGATTAATAATGCTAGCTTGAGCTGAAAGACAATGTTTAATAAAAACTTTTTCCATTACACGTCTCGTTCCCTTCAGGGAACCATGGTTACATACGTAACCTGAGACGTTTTTGCCTATGCATGTTTTTTCCATGTCTTTTTATTTTTTAAAGAAATTGAGTCCCGATGTCCTCTAACGAGGACATAGCATAACTTATGAATGAAGTATCATTTTTTAATATATATATTTTTTTACATTATTCTAAATGCTCTAAACAATTTAAAGACATGAAAAAAAAAAAAAAAAAAAACTAATTTTTTCCTAAAAAAATTTTCTCGGATCTTAAGAGGATATAATAGTACATTATAGGATCTCTCTCTCTATATATATATATGCATCTATTTTTCTCGTTTTTAGAGCAGTAATACAGCTTTTTTTGAAAGTGCCGGCATTTTTCTCTGGTTCTGCGTGAGCGGTCACGTGGTACAAGCCATAGCTTTCAGAAAGCTTCCAGTTCACAAATTGAAATGACAAATTATACGAGGACGTAAATGCTTTTCACAAGTTGGTATCTCGTAATTACGGTTATTACTATATGGAGTGAATGCGCCTTTATTTTAAAATGTCATGGAGCATTAGACTTATAGCGCCACTCAATGGACATTTCAAGTCAGAACTGCAGGGACACCTACAAAACCAAAGTCACACAAAACCTTCATCTGTTCTGGATAAAAAGACCAAAGACTCTTTTAGAACCGCTCAGTGGACCCAGATGTCTGTTATAGATCTCTTGATTTGGAAAGCATCTTCTGTCTACAAACGTCTGGCAGACGTCTTTCAGATGTCAGTTTTACATACATTCTAAATCATAAAAATCTTAAAGACATCTAATAGACATCTATTTGACATCTAAAAGGAAACGTCCTACAGAGACGTATTGCAGATTAGAAAACACCCTAAAAAATACGTCTTGCAGATGTAAATGCAGACATCAAATGGACGTCTATGAGATGTACGTGTGCTATCAGGGGACATATCACATCGAATATGTCACAAAACGTACATGGGGGGAGGGGATGGGTTGTTATATTATATCTGTGATCTCGAGCGTGCAATGCCTTACACACACAATTTTTTTTCCAATTTCACTTATCACTTTCGAACACATTCAGCAAGGAGGGGAGAGGATGGAAAGGGATGCATCCCCAACACCCCCTGCAATGACCGTAACCCGCGTCTACTCGCGAATCGCTCTTGCTGCAATGGCCCCTTTTGCCCTACCCAACCCACCGGCGCCGGGCCTGGTTTTCGTCATGAGACCAGGTTGGAAATGTCCAGCCCAATCTCATGGCAATTTGTACCTATTTTACGAGGTGGCTAATTCGTACGAATTCGTACAACCTCACTCATACAAATTCATACGATTTTTGCTACATCATACGTATTTTACGAGTTGCCAATTCATATGAATTTGTACGAATGACCTCCCAGCTAACAATTTTACGTTCTAAGAACGTTTTCCTATATATATAAAACGTTATAAAAACGTTATAAAAACGTTATGTTTGAATGTTCTTAGAACGTTCAAAACATCCAGTTTTTTAGACGTTGTATTAACGTTCTTGTTTGGTTCTAAGAACGTTATCAAAAACGTTTTTAGAACGTTTTAGTTTTTGGTTATATTAATGTTCTAGGAACGTTATTTAAAACGTTCTATTAATGTTCTAAGAACGTTTTCCTAACGTTCCCATTAAGTTATAAAAACGTTATGTTTGAATGTTCTTAGAACGTTCAAAACGTCCAGTTTTTTAGACGTTGTATTAACGTTCTTGTTTGGTTCTAAGAACGTTATCAAAAACGTTTTTAGAACATTTTAGTTTTTGGTTATATTAATGTTCTAAGAACGTTATTTAAAACGTTCTATTAATGTTCTAAGAACGTTTTCCTAACGTTCCCATTAAGTTATAAAAACGTTATGTTTGAATGTTCTTAGAACGTTCAAAATGTCCAGTTTTTTAGACATTGTATTAACGTTCTTTTTTGGTTATAAGAACGTTATCAAAAACGTTCTTAGAACGTTTCAGGTTTTTTTTTGTTATATTAATGTTCTAATAACGTTTTCCTAACGTTTCCATTAAATTATGAAAAACATTATTGTTGAAGGGTCTTATTTTAGACGTATTAACGTTATTCTTTGGTTATAAGAACATTATTCAAAGCATTATTAGAACATTCAATTCACTCATTATATAAACACTCTCAATATTTTTCTAAGATTATAAAAACATTTTTAAAAACAACGTTCCTTTCACTTAAATAAAATGTGACCCTGGGTCACAAAACCAATCATAAGTAGCACGGGTATATTTGTAGCAATAGCCAACAATACATTGTATGGTTCAAAATTATTAATTTTTCTTTTATGCCAAAAATCATTAGGATATCAAGTAAAGACCATGTTTCATTAAAATATTTTGTAAATTTCCTACCTTAAATATCAAAACTTAATATTTGATGAGTAATATGCATAGGACTTCACTTAGACAACTTTATAGGCAATTTTCTCAATAATAGGATTTTGTTCTATCCTAAAAAAACATGCATCAATATAAGGCTTATTAAGCTTTCAGGTGATGCATAAATTTTGACTGGTTTTGTGGTCCAGGGTCACAAATGTGCAACAAGTATGGATATCACATTATTGTGAACAAAATCAATGACATATACAAAGAATCAATTAAATGAATACTTTATGTTCTATTGTAGTTATATTCAGTTCATATTGTAATTAACTTGGAGTTCGTACAGTATTTTCAGTTCAGATCAATTTGAAAACACCTGAAAACATGAAAAACAAACAATCAGAAATGTTTAACTGGACATTTTTGAATTCATAGAAAATATTTAGATATATTAAGAACATTTGTGAAACAAACACATGGCCAAATGTACATATGAAAGCAGCTTAAACACTAAAATCTGAAACATAAAAAAATAAGAACGGTTTAGAGATACAGAGATATATCGTCGCCTTGGAATTATAAGGTTCTATCTGACATTTATGTCAAAATTTAGTTATTCATATATTCTTATTCCGTGACAACTTATTTACATTATGTGATGTTTTTTTAAAGTTTTGTACATTTTAGGACTTTTTATTTAGAAAACAACAAGGTTCTATCTACAAAGGTGAACCCTAATGTAACTGGCTTGAATGGCTTTACTGCAGAGCAATTACTGTACATAATGAAATACTGTCACTGTCGTTTGATGGTGGATATGGTGAATAGCGATCAAAATGTTGTTTGTGTAGATGCTGAAAACGATAGTTTTGAGAATATATTGAGATTGCGAATGAGGCAGATGCTGAATGTATACTGGGGAAATGCACTTTGACGGTGGCAGTGATGGTAAAAAAAATCACCTGCTCAAATCGAGCCCTTCTAAGTTTCAAAAGGTAAGGAAGTATGATTATTTTATGTTTTAAAACAAACGATAAATAAACTATTTGTATTTCTTGAAAATTGTTGCTTCAGGTAATGTTTTGCGAGATAGAACCTTATAATTCCTAGCGGTAAATGACTTTTTAGAATTAGTTTCTATCTGCATTTGACCTGTTCCAAAAACCCCCATTTAAAACTTTGAGAGGATTTTAATATTATATATTTAGAATACATTTAGGGTCTCTGTCATTTTCATGTAGGAAAGAGACTTGTTCCCCATATCGTTTTTGCTATATGTGAAGCTCAACTTTGAATAAAGATTGAAGCTCAATCTCTCAAAACCACTCAGAATGCAGATAGAACCTTATAATTCCAAGGCGACGATATTATAAATGACAACCATTTTTTAATGATGTCACTTTGACATCTCCATGTCAGCTTCAATCACTGGGACATCAGAGTGGACTGAAGCTTCAGAGGAATTCAGGAGATACTGGAAGGACAAAAAGACAACAGTGTTACATTTAAATGTGGTGAGATTTTGTATAAAAGCACTGGAATGCTGTACTTGCTCACGCAGAAGATAAGATATATAAAAAAAATTGTACAGCCAAAGTTGTGTTTTTTTTTTTAATGCTTCTGCATGATCAATAAATGATTAGCCACTCATGAGTTATGCTTATGAGTTAACTTGTCTCGAGGTATTCATCTGTGGCAAGCGTTTTCGTGTGTACAGCAGTAACAATCAGTACATTTTGTGAAACGATGATGTCATCGCCCCACGTCTCGTCGCTAGTCAAACCGCGTCACGTAAGTTAACAGCAATAACAACATGAACAAACACTGAACGATTGTCTTTTTATTAACTAACATCACCACAGATTAATAAATGTATTGTTTCATGTTCGTTTGTATACCGTGCGCAAGATTTATTATGCCCATAGTCCAAGTCTTCCTTTCCGTTTTTAGTGTATCTCTGTGGTATAATTACAGCGCCACGTGCTGGTCTAGCATGTATACTACACTGTTTTGTGTCGGTTTCGTGGTTTAGTGTGTACTTGGTTTAGTGTGCAAGTTACGCAGATATTTCTTGAGGAGGGGAAAAAACAGGTCGAATAGGGAAAGCTCTGGTTTCGTGTGGATGTAGCTTTTATCTCAAACGGTAGAATTTAATGGCTGTCAAAGTACGTAATTAGTACATTAAACATATGAAAAATATGGATTCAGTAAATTACCGTATATAAAAACACAAACCACGCAGAGTATGAAACCGAGAATGTCTAATGAATATCAAACGTCAAACTAACTGTACCGCTGTAGGAAAAAATGCGCGGGCTTTCAACGCCTCCGGTCAGCTGACCTTAGCCGGCCTGGTGACTCTCAAGAGCGTGAAAAAACATTTTTGATATATGGAAAGAGTTAACTAAATGGTACGGGGGAAAAATCCGGTCTTAGTTAAAATCAATGTAATTTTGACTCTATTCCTTAGTTATACATACTAAATCTTGCTAATAGCTCTGTAAATGGCGGTAACGTTAGCAGTTTTCGAGAAAAATCATTCACACTGTTAATCATAACCTCATTAAAACAATAGTAACTGCTGCAAAACTAAGCTAATAAACATTGCGATCAAAGTATTTTTCATACAATCAACAAAATTCACTCAGCTTACCTGAAAGCCGCTGTCTCTGAAGAGTCGTCCGTTAGTCCCGCTGTGTTTGAATGACGCACGGCACGCACTCTCCAAAACCACGCCCATCATATCACGTTATAAACGTACATACTTTTGAATAGAGTAACGATGATCAAATAACAATTGCAAGAATTCCTCCTGAGAGCTAGGGAAAAAAAAGCTTTGTGAAACGTCTATTTTTAATGAAATAGTAAATAATTAATTATTATTAAATTATTATTTAGGCCTACTGTTTTTAAGATATTTTATCCATGTGCTTTGTTTTCTATAGTGGACACACGATTCATGAAACAATTCACATTTTCTCACAACTGTTAACGCAATCTCAAAACTACACACCAGTTTGTGCAACTTTCAAACTTCCAGGTCAAACATTTTAGTCAAAAACGTGTTTTCTTTTGTTAGACTAAAACTTTGGCCTCAGATGACACACAAACCTGTAAAACACACTACTGCACAGAACACTAATGAGATCAATTCAAAACAATGTTACAAAATCCTCCTTTTGGGAAACAGGAATCCTTTTTTTTTGTCAGTGTCTGTTACAGTATGAACGTTATATTAACAAGGCAATGATAACATTTTTACTGATAATGTTTTTAGAACATTCCATTAAAAATGCAATGATAATGTTTTTAATGCTAACGTTTTAAGAACGTTCCGCTAACGGTGCAATGATAATGTTTTTATGCTAACGTTTTAAGAACGTTCCATTAACAATGCAATGATAATGTTTTTAATGCTAATGTTTTAAGAACGTTCCACTAACGGTGCAATGATAATGTTTTTAATGCCAACGTTTTAAGAACGTTCCACTAACGGTGCAATTATAACGTTTTTAAGCTAACGTTTTAAGAACGTTTCAATAAAAACAAAATGATAATGTTTTTAAGAAAATGTTTTAAGAACATTCTACTAACGGTGCAATTATAACGTTTTTTATGCTAACGTTTTAAGAACGTTCCATTAACAACGCAATGATAATGTTTTTATGATAACGCTTTAAGAACGTTCCACTAACGGTGCAATGATAATGTTTTTAATGCCAACGTTTTAAGAACGTTCCACTAATGGTGCAATTATAACGTTTTTTATGCTAACGTTTTAAGAACGTTCCATTAACAACGCAATGATAATGTTTTTATGATAACGTTTTAAGAACGTTCCACTAACGGTGAAATTATAACGTTTTTTATGCTAACGTTTTAAGAACGTTCCATTAACAACGCAATAATAATGTTTTTATGATAACGTTTTTAGAATGTTCCACTAACAAGGCAATTATAACGTTTTTATGCTAACGTTTTTGGAACGTTTATCAATGGCAGATAACATTAAGAAAACGTTCTACTAACGTTACTGCAAGAACGTTTTTTGATAACTTTGAGAGAACCTTTAGAGAACGTTAGCCAAAGTTAGGAGAACGTTCCCTGTTAGCTGGGCTACACCTAACCCCGCCCCTAAACCTACTCATCACTGGGGTTTAGACAAATCGTACTAAATCGTACGAGAGAGGTCGTACGAATTCGTACGAATTAGCCACCTCGTAAAATACGTACAAATTGCTGTGAGATAGCGTTGAAATGTCCCAGTGCTGCGAACCAATCAAATCCTGATCTGAGGATCAAAACTAACAGTTGTTTAATATAAATGCAATGTTTCAGTATAGCATTTTTTAAACAAACTTATAATTTGAGTACATTTTAAAACTCTGTTGCAATGGTTCCTTGTTGTTCAATCCACACCTGTTATTTATAAAATGTAATGTTTGTACAAATACCCCTATTTTATTATTAGTTTCTTAGATCTCACATTTAGCTTTCTACATTTATGTTGATTAGTTTGGCGGTTCATAAAATGCAAATGGCTACTGGTTTGTCAGGAAAAAAAGCATATAAAGGAAAGCAAAATGAATACCCGTGGCTCCTGGCGTGGCTTTCTTATGAACGAAACAATCAGTCTGTGCAAGAAAAGAAAAACATAAAAAAAAGAAAAAAAAAAGAAAACATCATAGGACCATATGCGCTGGTATTTTGGCTCAATTTGAGGGTGACTGTCAGGAATGTCCGAAAGTGAGTTCCCCTTCAAATGGGAACTCACTGTGTCCGTCTAGGGGGTTGATCCAAGATGGCGGCACGGTCAGACGCAGTGGCTGCTCCAGGTCCCAAAGATGGTGCTTTTATGTCTTTTAATGTCGTCTGTTCGTCTCCAAATAGTGTAAAATTACCGCTAACTCACAAGGAAATCAATCCAAAACACATATATGATCGCCAAATCCTTTTGGATATCGGCAACGCGTACAAACGACAACTCTCGCCGGCGGCTACTGAGAAGCTACGAGACCTTTGTTTACTGCTGGAGCCGGGCCTCGAGACCGCGGCCTCGGCTACTGACGCTACCCGCACAAGGCAGCGTCGCAAGCGGTGTGAAAGAGGACGGAAGCACAGTAAGTGGCTCTTCCAACACTCATGCTCTCAAACATTCGCTCTCTGGAAAACAAGCTGGACTTAATTCAACTCAGTCGGTCTACATAGCATGAGGCAAGGGATTGTTGTGTGTTTGTTTTCACCGAAACATGGCTAAACGACAACATCCCGTACTCCGCCATTCAGCGGCACGGGCTAACCAGCTACCGAGCGGATAGAGATTCATCACTATCTGGTAAGACCCGCGGAGGTGGCTTGTGTGTGTATATCAACAAAGTCTGGTGTAACAATGCTGCGATATTATCAAAACACTGTTCGTCGCTGGTGGAGTTTATGGTTGTGAAGTGTCGACCGTTCTATCTGCCGTGGGAGTTCACAGCCATTGTTATCATCGCGGTTTACATTCCCCCGTGTGCAAACGCTAAAGACACGCTTCGTGAATTGTATAGCTCCATCAGTGAACAACAAACAAATAACCCTGACGGCTTTTTCATCATAGCCGGTGACTTCAACCACGCAAACTTAAAGACAGGTTTACCAAAGTTCTACCAACATGTGAACTTTGCAACAAGGGGAAACAACACACTGGACTTTGTTTACACAACAGTAAAGAACTCTTACAAGACTGTACCCCGCCCCCACCTCGGGTACTCGGACCACATCTCTGTTATGCTAATCCCAGCATACAGACCACTTCTCAAACTTGCCAAACCGGTTCAAAAACTCATCACAATTTGGCCAAATGATGCTACCTCAACACTACAGGGCTGCTTTCAGTGCACAGACTGGAACATGTTTAAAGAGGCAGCCACCCACAACAACCACACAGACCTGCATGAGTACACTGAAACTGTGACTGCTTACATCAAAAAGTGCAATGATGATGTGACAGTCACCAAGACCATCACCACACAAGCAAACCAGAAGCCATGGATGACAGCAGAGGTCCGTGGGCTGCTAAAGACCAGAGATGAAGCATTCAGATCAGGAGATAAAGCAACCCTCAAAACAGCAAGAGCCAATCTGTCCTGTGGCATTAAAAATGCATAACGGTCATATGCTCAAAAAATCAACAATCACTTCACAGACAGCAGAGACACACGGAGCCTGTGGCAAGCCATTCAGACCATTACTGACTACAAGCCCCTGCCACAGGCCTGTGATGATGACACATCCCTCCCCGATGCGCTCAACCACTTTTATTCACGGTTTGAAATGCAGAATGACACGCCTGCACAAAAACTGCCCACACCTCCCAACGACCGGGCGCTCTGTCTGTCTCCAGCCGACGTAAGGAAGACGCTGCGGGTCCTGACAACATACCTGGCCGTCTTCTGAGAGACTGTGCTGCACAGCTGACAGATGTGCTTACAGATATCTTCAACACCTCGCTGAGCCAGGCAGTCGTCCCCACATGTCTCAAATCCACAACAATCATACCGGTACCAAAGAAATCACCTGTGTCCTGTCTAAATGACTACCGTCCCATAGCTCTGACTCCAATCATGATAAAGTGCTTTGAGAGGTTAATCATGCACAACATCAAAACCGGCCTCCCCAACACACTCGACCCACTCCAGTTTGCATACCGTCCAAACCGCTCTACGGACGATGCAATCTCCTCCACCCTCCACCTGGCTCTTACCCACCTAGAAAATAAGGACTCCTATGTTAGAATGCTGTTCATTGACTTCAGCTCGGCATTCAACACAATAATCCCACAACAGCTCATAAATAAACCAAACCTGCTGGGCCTTAACAATTCCCTTTGAAATTGGATCCTGGACTTTCTCACTGGTAGACCTCAGTCAGTCCGTGTCGGCCACAACACCTCGAGCACTACCACACTGAGCACAGGTGCCCCACAAGGCTGTGTGCTCATCCCGCTGCTCTTCACGCTGCTGACCCATGACTGCACTGCCAAGTTCAGCTCCAACCACATCATCAAGTTTGCTGATGACACAACAGTGGTAGGTCTCATCAGCAACAACGATGAAACACACTACAGAGAGGAAGTGGCACAGCTGGCTGAATGGTGTGGCACTAACAATCTGTCCCTCAATGTGGAGAAGACAAAGGAGGTTGTGATGGACTTCAGGAGAAACTCCGTTGACCATCCCCCCACTGACCATCGACAGCTCGTCTGTGGAGAGAGTCAGCAGCACTAAATTCCTGGGGCTGCACATCACAGAGGATCTCACCTAGACCACCAACACCATGTCACTCTCCAAAAAGGCACAACAGTGCCTACACTTTCTCCGCCGTCTGAAAAGAGCAAGTCTCCCTCCACCCATCCTCACCACATTCTACAGGGGCACCATTGAGAGTGTGCTGACCAGCTGCATCACTGTCTGGTACGGGAACTGCAGTGCTGCTGACCGCAAGACCCTCCAGCGGACAGTGAACACAGCTGCAAAGATCATCGGTGCCCCTCTCCCCTCCATCCTGGACATTTTCCTTACATGATGCTCCAGCAAAACCAACAGCATCCTGAAGGACTCAACCCATCCCTCCCACAGTCTCTTCCAGCTCCTACCATCAGGAAGACGGTACCGGAGCATCAGAGCCCGCTCCGCCAGACTGCTCAACAGCTTTTTCCCACAGGCTGTGAGAGCCCTGAACTCAAACCACCCCGCCCCCCTCTGAAACCCCATGCAAACCCCTACCTCCTGAAACATGGACCACCCCCCACCCCAAACCTTACCACACCAAAGAAAAAACTGTATGGAACTTTTTTTGTGCAATTTGAAGTGTGCTACACACAGGTGAGTGGGCCTGTATAAACCACCTGTAGTAACACACTCTCCTCTATGCGCACTAGACACTTTACACACACTGATGCGTGTACACAATCCCACAAAAGACTCAGCAATATATGTATGTTTGCATGCTCATGCACTACAAATTATCCTGCACTGTTCTCCAACCAGCTGCTTGACTCAAAATGTTTCTCTTTGCACATGTACAGTATTTATGTGAAGCATTCGTATAGTTTGTATTTTTTATCTTCAATTTTTTTTTTAGTTTGTATAGGGTAAATATTTATATATAGTATACTTATAGTTAAAATCTGTCAGTAGGTTAGTTGTGTATAGGTTTATAGTGTATAGGTTTATAGTGTTTTTTATAGGTTTATAGGTTTAAAGTGTTTTTTTACTTCATTGTTGTACGTCTATATTTATGTAGCACCGTGGTCCTGCGAGGCATGACATTTTGTTCCACTGTATGTCCCCACATGTAGCGGAATGACAATAAAGCTCAGCTTGAACTAGTGGACACTTTTGGGAATGCCCAGCATGACCAGTGTCTGAAGCCGTAATTTATGCTGCCTTCACGTGCAATCGAAATGATCATAAATACGAGTTTCCTATGGCCTCTCAAGTCGTATTTACTACTGGGAAATTCTGAAATAATATTGATAGAGTTCCCGAGTTGGGCGGGTCATAAACTTTAAACATTCTAGTCTTAACCGACAACCATTGCTGTTGTCAATGTTGTTCTCAACAACTACACCCCTTTGGCTTGTTGTTAAAGTAGTGTATTAATAGGCTACATATGAACGATCAGTCGAAGTATATTGTATATTTTATAAGCAGTGAAATATGCATGTAGTGTATTTGACTGAAATTACAGAATTGTCAGCAAACTGCATGTATAGCGCAATTAATGTTTATATGATTGTCAACCAATGGGATGCTACTTTTCTTTCTTTCCGACATTAAAGCACTTGAATACGACAAGCTCGTAATCATCACTTCATAAGTGGGAAATAGGAAATTTCTGATAGTTTAAACACAACAATGAAGTTGGCCTATGATAGTCTGTGATGTTGCTATCGGCACAACCAAGATTTTATAGGTCATTGTCATTGTCATTTAAGCATATTTCATGAGTTATATATATTCTGAAGGACAGTATAAAAAAAATAAATGAGATATTTGAAAAAGAATTCAAGATCAAAATTAGAGAACAATTACAGATACAGGTACCTCCCAGTTATTGGTGTTAATCTGTGTTAATAATTTCCTTAATTAAATGACGAACCCTATTTAGCTGGCAGCATTCCTGAGATTTTCACTGAGATTGCAAGATTGTGATCCGTTCCAAAGTGACTGAGACCCTGCGACAGGAGCTTGTCCAGATGAAGGCCAAAGAGATGACACTTTCAGCCACTGCAAGAGAAGTTGGTCATTCCAAATCAGTGATTTCTCAAAAATTGTAGGTTTACAATGACACTAATTCATTCAAGTCCCCTCAAAAGCCTGGCTGTCCACGTAAGACAAATCCTTGAGAAGACAGGATAATGCAGGGACTTTCAATGGGGAATTGGTTCAACACTGCAGCTGGAACTGCTTGGCAGTTCAGTGCCGTACAGGGTAAGGACCTGTCTCTGCATGTTTAAGAGAAGTTGGCCTGAAAGTGCACACTACAGTGATGAAGCCACTCATCAGCAGAAAGAATCAAAAAGCTAAACTCATTTTTGTTGAGGAGCATGTTGTGTGGAGAGAGAAGAACTGGTCCACTTCTGCTTCACTTCAGCGATGAAAGCAAGATTCATTTATTTGGGTCTGATTAAAAAAAATAAATTTGGCTTCAAACTGAGGAAAGACTGAAACCGAAGCGCATAAAGAAGTCGTGGTTTTTGGGATGTTTTCTGCAGCAGGAGTTGGGCCTCTTATACAGCTACATGGCCGATGAATTCAAATGTTTATCAGAACCTCCTTCGGCAACATTCATTTCCTTCCCTGCAAGCATCTCCCAATCAGCCTGCAATGTTCATGCAGGACAATGCCCCAGTCACACTGCAAAACAGGTAAAGTGGTTTATTGAAGCTAAGAACATTGAAATAGTGAAATTGCTGGCGCAGAGTAACCACTCGTTACAACCAAGGTATGCAGCAAAGCATTTGTGAAGCCACAACACGCACAACCTTGAGGCGGATGGGCTACAACAGCAGAAGACCCCACTGGGTACCACTCATCTCCACTACAAATAGGAAAAAGAGGCTATAATTTGCACGAGCTCACCAAAATTGGACGGTTGAAGACTGGAAAAATGTTGCCTGGTCTGATGAGTCTCGATTTCTGTAGAGACATTCAGATGGTAGAGTCAGAATTTGGCGTAAACAGAATGAGAACATGGATCCATCATGCATTGTTACCACTGTGCAGGCTGCTGGTGGTGGTGTAATGGTGTGGGGGATGTTTTCTTGGCACACTTTAGGCCCCTTAGTGCCAATTGGGCATTGTTTAAATGCCACGGCCTACCTGAGCATTGTTTCTGACCATGTCCATCCCTTTATGACCACCATGTACCCATCTTCTGATGGCTACTTCCAGCAGGATAATGCACCATGTCACAAAGCTTGAATCATTTCAAATTGGTTTCTTGAACATGACAATGAGTTCACTGTACTAAAATGGCCCCCACAGTCACCAGATCTCAACCCAATAGAGCATCTTTGGGATGTGGTGGAACGGGAGCTTCGTGCCCTGGATGTGCATCCCACAAATCTCCATCAACTGCAAGATGCTATCCTATCAGTATGGGCCAACATTTCTAAAGAATGCTTTCAGCACCTTGTTGAATCAATGCCAAGTAGAATTAAGGCAGTACTGAAGGCGAAAGGGGGTCAAACACGGTATTAGTAAGGTGTTCCTAATAATCCTTTAGGTGAGTGTATGTGTGTGTAGCCTATGTGTATATAGCCTATGTGTCTTTCTGCTGTAGGCACCTGTAAGGACACCCATAAAGAATGAGATGGGGTCCTTCATGGGGGTCCGCCTCTCTCATAACTGATTTAACAGTAATTATTGCATTGAAGCAAGTTGTTATTGAATGACAATATAATGTGTGTAGTGATTTTCCATCTAAAACGCTTAACATGAAAAACTCCGCTGCTTAATGTTCTAAAACAAGCGGTTAAAAAAAAGAATCTTGCATTTCTCTTGTCATAAACACTGTCTGCTAATTAACCGTGAAGGCAAGCCAATGGATAACAATACAAGCAGTGTGCAAACTTTGCGCAAGACTTATGCCAGTGAACGTCTTTCTCCAGAAAGCGAAAGTAAAATTGACGCCGCATTAACTGCGCATATTCTCTCAGAGATGACGAGAGACGAATCTAGCCTACTTCATATATGCTGATAACGGTATACTGTCTTAATTTATTCCCCTTATGTTTCACTTGTGGCCCGAACATAGAGAAAACAATAAGAAACGTAATTTGTGTTAAACATGATGTTTTAAAAGTCAGTGCTTGAAATAAAGCTGCTCTTAATTTTCATTGACTGTACTGTTAACAGTTTTAATTATAGGCCTATAATTCATTGTAGTTTATGATTTTACCTGGTTGTTGTTTTAGACCACTCAGCAACGTTAAAGAGGTTTTATGCGCTTTTCCACCTTTGCGCTCACATCTTTTGCAGTATCTCAAGCATGACACAGCGTTAAAAATGCGGCGCTTAAGTAAAAAAAAAAAGTTTAGACTTAAAAAAAAGAAAAGTTTTTTTGCGTTTTCCCCGCCGCGTCTTGCGTTTTACAAAGCAAAAACACGTACTGTGTGATTTGTAAATGTTTTTTAGAATGTCCTGTGACGGGTCCCCGCACCGGGGTCTGCGGGGGTGTTCTGTATGCCACTGTCTGAAAGTTAATTCTGCTGTTAGTTATTTGCTGTAAGAGGGTACAATATTAACACTGGTGGACCTGGTAATTTCATTATGAACTAATGCATCTCCTCTGTTGCACTGTAAAGAAAGACTTTCTGATTTGCCTTTTCAGTCTTTCAGTCTTTTCTGAATGCTTTAGTTTAGAGCTTCTCTGCTGCCCTCTGCAGGTCATTCGTCAAAGCTCGGAATAAAGTAGTCTGTCACTAAAAAAGTTTAGTAACTACATCATCCTCACAGACTACACCAAAATTAGTCGTCTTTACAGATCTTTACCACCACTGTCACTTTCATCAGCAGCTGCATAAACCCTGGTCTTGTAGGGCCGTTTTTTTAGATCTTTATATTTTCATTGTGCTTTATACATTTAAGTTAGACTGAAATAGTATGAATATGGTGTAAGTTAGACTTAATTGTGCTGTTACTGGGAAACTAAAGACAAAGTGAATCTAAATCTACTGCTTACTGTGTGCAGTGTAACTGTATACAATATTACAAAGATTAGATTTAGTTTTTTTTTATCCAATAGATGGCGCCACACAACGAGACAAAATACATGTTTATATGTATGTATATATATATATATATATATATATGTGTGTTTATGCTTAAAACAAGAACACATTTGTTTGCTAATGACTTAATAGGCCTACAAGTCTATTCTCTAAATACACGTCTTAATGTCTTATTATTTTAGGGACTTTTACTGGAAAACATGGCAAAAATACTTTATATTTGACATATGTATTGACATAATTTCCTCAGTCAATTTCCTTGTTGGTTCTGGATCAACATTTCTCTCTACCAATCAGATTTCAAGCTTGTGGTTACTTAGGTTAGGCTTGGGTTAGATTTACAGGTTTGCATTTTTGAGTCACTCCCTCTTTCCTGTGGGATTTTAGAATGGAAATTTACGATTTGTGAATAGAATAAAGTAGGACATTTGAAGTCTTTTTGGAACTTTCATGTTTTGTTTTACAGTAAGGTAAATTTGATATGAATTGTTAAGTTTGGCATTATGAATAATGCAGCTAATGCTTTGTTAAAGGATATAGATAAAGACACCATCTACTCATTTTTGTGGTGTGGGTACTAGTGCAAAGCCAGCCTAAGGCATAAGCGAACTAAGGGGCTGGTTAGGGCACCCTTGGCCACCAGGGGCCCCCCGAGAATACATGAAATGACAGCTCTATTTATTTATTTATTTATTTATAATTCGTGTGTGTGGCATTGAAATAAAATTCTTCTTAGGGCCCCATAAAGACTTGGGCCGGCCCTGGGTTAGTGTGTAACTAACAGTTTGTGCTCTTCCAACATTAGTATTTAGAGCTATATAGCAGATCTGAACACTGACCACAATGATTTATACACGTTTGTATCTGCTTTATGTTTTTGCACACTCTGCACACAGACATTGTTTTAACTGATGTGTTATGCAGTACAAATTTTAACAAACATGAAATGCTACATAAGACAAAATTGATTTGATACTGGCAAACACAACATGAGAAAGAACATTTGTGGTCGAGACAACAACATATTGATAAACTCATTTCCTCAACAGCAAAAACATGTTCCTTATTCGGCGTTTCACTATATTAGTGAGGACATTTTGGACCTCACAAGTATGGTCAAACGTGCATACACTATTAAGTAATAATAATTGAATTTAAGAAGTTTATATTGTTTATTTCCATCTTATCCTTCTGGTAAAACCTTAAATGCACTGTAAGACTAGCAAAATCAAACTAATATGAAATAAAACTAACTGTGCTCACACTGAAACACAAAGACAGTAATACAGAATGCTAATGCTAATTGCTAATGACTAAATAAAAGTAATTTTACAGCTGATACACCTTATAATCATTAATTAATTGATTAATGTTATAATGTAGAAACGGTTTCCCTTTTAATTTCAGTTAAAGCATTTGACGACCAAAACACAGCAGGACAAACACAAATAAGGGCAGCGAACTACATTAGATCTCCGTTGCTATGTGTCTGTCCAAATAGCATTTAATTCAGAATTCATCAAACTTACCTGATCATCATGGTCACAACCCAATGGGGCTAATTCGGATGATAAAGCCAACATGAAACCCATGGACAAATCCATGTAGGTCCCATTAATCAAGCCTACTCTGGCATTGCCATGCACTGAATTTTCACCATTAATATTGAACATAATTCTGATCTTACTCTGAACTTACTATCTCCAAATCATATGTCTGTCATGTCTGGACTTAAGTAATCAATATAAGACATGACAAAAGCGTAGTTTTATTTTTCATTTCAATGGTTAGACCACAAAGTACTAAGTTTCATTAAAAATTTAATTTGATATATAGTAATAAATATAAGCTGATCTTTTCAGCAGGTTGCTATAGACAACTTTGCATCTGATGTGACATTTGATTCAATTGATGAAATGTACAGCAGTGAATTACATTAGTAAATATACACAGACTTACATGCAACTGAAGCTTCATTTCATGATCTTATATGTTCCTGCTGTCCTCATTCAGAATCAGGAAATACAGCCTGGAAATACCAATTGGCCTGTCAAATGGTTTAAAAAAAAAAAAAAAAAAATTTCTACAACAAGAAATTTCATGTTTTCATTTTATATGTGGGCTCAATCCGAAAAGATCTGCCTCACAGTTCCTCTCTCTTGCTTTGATCTTGACAGATTGTTCCGTTGCTGTGAGACTCAGAGATAATATTTGCTCACGGTCTGATCATGGGAGGAGAAAAGGGTAGCTCTCAGAGTAGATGAGCAGGCAATTGGCCAAAACATCCTCATTATAGAGAAATTAAACAAGAGAGAAAGCAAAAGTCTCACATTCACAGACTTGTCATGAAATTGCTTTTCAAACTGTGCTTGTTTATTGGCACACGACAGTGTCAGCATGTAGGATTGGTTGCTAATTTCAGTTAAACTATACTTGATTTTGAATTCAAATGTCCTGTTTAAAATGTTTTTAACACATTTTTCTTGGTTATTTGAACATTCTGAAACTAGTAACATTTAAAAATCCAGCTAAAGTCTTCAGATATAATTGCTCCATTAACATTTTGAGAAACAGAAACTTCTTAAAGACCAGATATCTTTGAACAAATGGTACTGGAATAATGTCTTGTTGTGAGAATGTTTCCTGTTTGCTGGGTTGTTGTTTCTCTCTGTATTTACAGCTAATTCAATGCAGAGCATCTAGTTCTAGTATCTGAACATCTCTTATCTTTCTTTCTGTTTAGGGTGTTTTAAGTTTTATGAGACAAACCCACTGTCTTGCTGTCATCTGCCTTAACACAAGCAAAACAAACATGTGCACACACACACACACACACACACACACACACACAGTGTTGTTATCATCCTGTTCATTTTCGTTGTACAGCTAATATAAAAGTAGTTTTACAATTAACCATATTTGTTTTATTCAGAGTATCAGTCAATTTGAATCAATCTGACACACTTTCTGTGTTGATTCACTTTCTGTGAAGTTATCAGATGAGATGTGGGCCATGTTTGTGCTAAAAAAATTGTTTCACTTCTGTGTTTCTGAAACCCTCAGAACAGTTACTGTAACAGGAATGCCATTATCATAAAGATTCCTCAAATTCTACTAGATAGCAAAATCAGAGATGGGGGATCTGAGATGTCTGGATCTGTATGTCTCATGAAGTCAGGAAACACTGTAAGGTATCAGTATCACACCTATATGTTTTAAAAATATTTTGCTAAAAGTTCCCATTAAGTTGTGAAAACATTCCTTAATATTCTCTAAATGTTAACAATGTCCAGTTTTTTTTTTTTTTTTGGTTACATTAAAACATTAAAAGATTTATTTTATTTTATTTCCATTTTGCAAACATAACAGGAACATTACATTTGAATATTCTCTAAACATTCTGAAAAAAAAGTAACAACTGAAAAATGTTCAACTAAATTCTTCAGGCAAACATGTTCCATTAGCGATGCATAAATATCCATAAAGCTTTTGCATCCCAAAAGTCATCTGAGCCAAAGAGGTCATTTAGAGAAACGTTTTTTAGATATTTTTTTTTTCTATTAAAAATATGATTTGTTTGTTTGTTTAATTGTACAATATTGTCTAAACAAAGCAGAATAACTTATCAGTACTGTTCACATAAGGGCATTTGTGACAAGCACTGTATTACTGAACAAATGGAGTACAGCTAAGAGTTTGAATATATTACACACCTTTGATGGAGAACTGTGCTTGATTGGTGAAGATGGAACACATCTTTTTTGATTCTTCACTTGATTTTGAAGAGGACATATTGTTTGATTTATGGTTTAGGTTGAATATTTAATCATTTCCATGTAGTCCTTTTCCTCAGGTGCAATACCACAATATTCAAAGCATCACAGGAATTACATTTTGAAGGTTCTATTTTGGGAGCATCTTGTTCTTCAAGTTTCTCGTAATTACCTGCAAAGATAGTGAAGAGAAAAAATAAATAAAATAAAATAAAGAAAAAATATATAATTTTTAAATAAAATAAAGAAACAGAGCGATGCGACTTACTTTAAGTATTTTTTTTTTTTTTTTGTTATTGCTGTTTGTTTTGTTTTTGCCTCACCTGTCTCTTTCTATCCCATCTCTGTGTTAAAGAGGTGTTTACTCCTGCCAGATGCCTGGGAGACTGTGCAGATGAGGAAAAAATCAGAGCATAGTTGGAATGGGAGGAGCAGAATCCACATGAGGACAGCTAATGAAAACAATTACGGGAATTTCAAGCCATTGCCACTTATACAGAAGCACAGTTTATTGTTTTGAAAATACCAATTTATTGGAAGGGAATAGTGCTATTGGTGTTATTTTAAAAAAAAATATCCAAATAAGAACAGTTCTGGCTGAAATACCAGGAAGAATATGAGGGATTCCTGGCTACTATTTTAAGAATAAGTTTTAAATAAATTTTTGTAATAGGCCTAGGAAAACTACTCTTATGACTTTAATAAAAGAAACTCATATGCCCTGACCAAGGCTCAAATTAACTGAACACCGGAAACCTAAATGCAGTTCAAACTAATGTAAATTACAAAAGAGTGAAAACCAGATCCCAAAAAACAGTGTTTAGTAGACTTCTGCTACTTTGTGGGTAAGGCAAGTTTCATCAAGGCTAGTTTTTAATGAAGAGAGACAGACGGAGAGAGAAGTATGCCAAGCTCAGTTTCTGTGGTAAAATGAAAACAGCACATAATAAAGTCAGCACAACTTATTGTCCATTGCTCTTTATACATCAGTCTAATAAGTTGTGTTATCTAATATAGCAAATATTGATTTTTGTGATTAATTTCATTTGGATATTCACTGGGAAGCTGTATGCATTCTCAGTTTCCCTTTGTTCAGCCTACAGCCTTTGACTAATGTTAAACTTTATATTTAGATTAACAGCCATACCCTGGACTATTTCCATCATAATGCCCTTATTCATCTGGGAAGAGCCCATACCCACCACGGACCCAGAACCTGAGCCCACTGCAGACTCTAGCTAGAGCTGACGCCCGCCTTGAACCCCGAGCAAATGCCTGCTGTCATGTCCATTCCAGAGCTGAAGCTGTCTGACCATGTCTGTGTCGGGTTGTACTTCTGTAACTGTGGTAATCTTGGTGGAGCTGGATGAGGAAGTAATAATCATGACCAAAGCAGTTCATCTGAATCAGAGAATTCCAGTGTTTCCCAGCCTGAAATTCTGGATATCTTGGTTTTCATTTGTGCCCAGTCCCTTCCTCCTCTGCTGATCCTGGTCAGTCTCAATTCTCCTCTATCAACTAGCTCCAAGTCTCCTATGTTGATGCTCCCACTGCCTCCCTCTCCCACCACCTCAGCCTGTTCCATGTCAGCAAAATATTTGAATACTTGAGTTGTATGTCTGACTTGTGTGGCCCCATTAAGCATCTTCTTGGTTCACCCCACCTGCACTGCCTAGTCCTCCAGCTCATGTTGATCTGCCTTGGTCTGCCCTGCCTAGAATGGCATGGTCGACCCTATAGATCAATTTGGAGTAGACGTCACATTTACGCCACTTGCAGCTGTGCATGCATTGTGGTGGCAGAACAAGTGGAGGGAAACGGGTAAAATCCATGGAATAAGAAAAAATTTATTGTTGCGCCATTGGAGGTAAGAATAAACAATTGTGAGTTTGTCAATTTTGAGGGAAAAAGCCAGAATTGTGGGATATAAACTCATGATTCTGAGCTGAGGGGAAAAGAGAGAATGACAAGTTGATTTTTCTTATCAGAGTTGTGAGATATAATATAATGTGAGAAAAATGTCAGAATTTTGAAATAAAAACTTACTTAAAATGACCTTATTTTATTTAATTTTTATTCCATGGCTTCCATAGACTGCTACTTTAAAATCTTTATAATCTCGGAATTGTGAGAAAAAAGTCAGAATTTTGAAATATAAACTCAAAATTACTTATTAGTTTTGTGGCACCTCGGATGTGGCCGCTCTCTAAGTATATATATTGTTCAACCGACCTTGCCGTTCACATGTTGGTTACGCTGTTACATTACATGCTTGTATGCTTCGTTTTTACTATAATGCTTTGATGTTTGTAGGGCGATGACGCTACATCGCTCTCTCATTAGGCTTGCCATCGGACATGGTTTCTGAGTAACCTGATTGGATCCCTAAGCGGGAACCTATATCCAATCCTCTTGAGACATGTCGCAGGGGCGTATACGATTGGTGGGGGATTGTTTTTAGTGTTTGCTAAGAACTGTTCACGTGAGCTCCGCCGAGGCTGAGACTTTTTGCTTCGCTGCTTCCACAGCGTTTTTATATACAGTCCCCAAGGCGCTTACGCCATGTCGAGAGACCGCTCTCAAGAGGGAACGTCTCTGGTTACTGTCGTAACCTCGGTTCCCTGAGAGACGGGAACGAGACATGGCGTAACTTGTCTAAACTTTCATTATATCACTATCCATGATATATATTGCGGGAAAGTCGTGGCCTAATGGTTAGAGAGTCAGACTTGTAATCCGAAGGTTGCGGGTTCGAGTCTCCGGCCGGCAGGAATTGTAGGTGGGGGGAGTGAATGTCCAGCGCTCTCTCCACCCTCAATACCACGACTGAGGTGCCCTTGAGCAAGGCACTGAACCCACAACTGCTCCCCGGGCGCTGCAGCATAAAATGGCTGCCCACTGCTCCGGGTGTGTGTTCACTGCTGTGTGTGTGCACGTTGGATGGGTTAAATGCAGAGCACGAATTCCGAGTATGGGTCACCATACTTGGCTGAATGTCACTTCACATATTGTTGCATTTTTGTATTGGCACAATATATTGTTACACCTCTTGAAAATATATTTATAATGTTACAAAATATTTTTAATTCAAATAAATTATTATGGCATAATGACTGGAATCCTGTACGGGCGGAGCAGCAGCTTAAGGTAATAGAGAATTAGCCCTTGTTTATTCATTGTAAATCATTGCATTACTTGTACTTATAATTTTGTTTTTGCTTTACATCATCAGACAGACCAGCTGTATTACATGACTCAATGCTCTCCGTGAGGAATGCCAAAAAATCCTTGCCCGCTACAACTGGGACCTGCAGCTGGCAGGACGTTACATCATCTGACAAGACAGAGACAGAACTGCACTGGACAGAAGAGGAGAAAGAGTTTAATGCAAGACAATGTTAACTCATAAGATGGTTCATAATTATTGAGGATTTAATGTTTTTGTGATATCGATGAATTGTCAAGAGGTCAAAATGATTGTCTCACCCTGAACAAGTTTCCATTCACCTCAAATGTGAAACTATCTATACTGACTCTGTATTATGAGCTTGATTAATACATTTGTGAAATCAATTATTTGTAAGGAAAGGCAGCATAATCATTCTTATTAAATGCAGAATGTCATTCCAGTTGCCACTGTGACTATTTTAGTTTGCAGTTTTTGTATATAAATTAGGTTTGTTAAATTTAAAATATGCTAAATTCAGTAAACTGTGTAAATGTATATGATGAATTTGTAAATACAAAGTGTTATAAATATTTGTATCTGTTCAATGAAGTAAAACATGCATTTTTTATTTGTTTGTTTTCTGATTTTCATTTAGAATTTCAAATAACATGCTGAATATTTTGCATAAATATATGTCTAATTTTCCACTCGTGTTGTAATGAAAGATGTAGGCTACATATTGACTCCGTGTACCAATGTTAAATTACAAATGGGTAGACAAGTGAGACACTGAGATAAAAACATCTTCAGAAAATTATTAATACATTACTGTTTATACCGTTTTAAAGCTAAACCTGTGCCTGTAACACAGCATGGCATTAAAAATATTTCAAATCTTTCAAGATTATTGATTAACAAATAAATGTCTTGTAGTTACATCAGCTCTAATGGGACCCAAGTACTAGTAAAAATAATTAAAAAGAGTTGCTGTACCAAAACAACCACAGAGTGTCATAGTTACACATATGTTTAAAAGAGCAGTCTTTCAAAGAGTTACAAATGTAGCAAATTCTGCAGTCAATGTACAGTGATACCATAAAAAAAAGTTTAAAATTTAAAAATGTTTACAATTCCAAACATGCAGTTGTCATACAAATACATGTCAATTTCTCTGAGCCAGACCTTATCGGAGGGAAACCTGTCATAAGGCTTAAAGCAGTTTTTCATCAGTTGAGTGTGGCAGTTATTCTTCTCCAGTAAAGGTCTGCTTTGTATGTGTGTCACAATGTAGCTGGTTGTTTCTGCAACTATGGGCACTTTTGACACTCTAAAATAAATGTTGTAAAATGTAAAATAAAAAATAAATCATCCCCTGTAAATTTTAATTTTAACCATCTAATCATCTAACCATCTGTAATACATATAAAAAGGTCAACAAATTAGCATGGAGTCATTAAGATTTTAATCTGGAACATGTTTATTTTTTTATGTTTTTCAACTCTTCTTCTTACAAAATGTCCTTACCGCAACGTTACAATAACGTTCGTTACATACATTTTTATTTTTTAATTTCTATAAACATAATATATTTCAATACTTTTTTTTTCAAATTTTGTGCAGTTTTGTAAATACTGATATTAAAAAATTATATACAAAGTAGGGGATTTCATGGGTTTCTCTGTGTCATGTACAATTTTGAAAGTAACCTTAGATGTCAATTGCTTCCATACACACTAAAGATAACACATTTAGTTTTATGACAGATGTTGCTATTTCAATGTGTAAATCATCTCAACTGAAGTTTAATTTTTGAAAAGTGAAAAAAAAAAAAATCAGAGCTGTGGTAATGACATCTTGCTGTTCCTACAATAATAAACTTAAAACTGCTGCTGTCACTCTCATATTAAAAATGCAAAATAGTGATTTGAACAATCTCTGCAACTTTCGTCCAATTTCACATCTTCCACTTATTGCAAACATTTTAGAGAGTGTTGTCTCAATTAAACAATCATTTAACGGTCAGTAATCTGTTCGAGCCCCTTCAATCTGGGTTCAGGAAGCTGCATAGTACTGAAATAGCCTTGGTTAAAGTTGTCAATGACTTACTGTTAGCTTATGATTCTGGCTCTCTCTCGATGCTCATCTTACTTGATCTCAGTTCAGCCTTCGACACTGTTGACCACATGCTTTTATTTAAATGACTGGAATCTGTCTTTGGTGTATCTGGGACTGCCCTAGATTGATTTAGGTCATATTTTATGGGTCACAGTCAATTTGTTTTCATGGATGGTTCCAGATCTGATGTGGATCCTGTTTCTACTGGTGTCCCACAAGGCTCAGTCCTTGGTCTCCTGTTTTTTACCATTTACATCTATCCTCTTGGTCAGCTATTAAGATCCCTTAACTTCAGCTATCACTTCTATGCTGATCAGATTTATATACATTCTCAACCTGGTCAATTTGTAGATGATTGTAGATGTATTTATGCAATTAAGTTGTGGATGTCTGACAATTTTCTGTGTCTGAATAGCTTTACAACTGAAGTTATACTTCTTGGCTCTCCCCACCAACTGTGAAATGCTGCTTCTATAGATCTGTCAGTTGATGGTGTTGCCCTAGAGCTTCAAAGTAAACTAAAAAACCTTGGTGTTATCTTTGATGCCACCCTGTCATTTGTGCATTTTGTACAGAACACGGTAAATACCTCCTTTTTTCATTTTAGAAATATTGCACGTATTCGTCCTATGTTGCCCTTTTCTGTTGCTGAAAGATTGATTAACTCTTTTGTTTACTCACAAATTGATTATTGCAATGTTCTCCTTGTTGGAGTGTCCAAATTGCAATACTTGCAGAATTCAGCAGCTAGAATTTTAACCGGGGCTAGGGCTGGTGATCATTTAACTCCTGTTTTGGAGACGTTACACTAGCTCCCTGTTAAATAGCATGTAGATTTTAAAACCTAATGCTTACATACAAGGCTCTGCATGGTCTCACTCTGCAATATTTGGCAGATCTTTTAGCTCCTTACATGCAATTCACGATCGTATCAGCATGGTCTCTTAGTTGTTTCTAAAACATGGCTGCGATAGGGGTGACAGGGCATTCTCAACGTATGCTCCAAAACTGTGGAATTCTCTCCCAGCTGACATTAGGGATGCTAATTATTTAGCTGTTTTTAAAACCTCTCTCAAAACATTCTTTTTTCAGGAATTCTTTTATTTGATTCGTTTTCTATTGAATTGCTTTTTGTGATTTATCTTTTGTTGAATTTATAGTTTGTTTTATATTGTTGTGTTTTCCTTCATGTAAACTTTCATGTACAGGGCCTTGAGAAAGCAACCTTTAACCTCTTAACTGTCACCCCCCCTTTTTGAAAACTTTTTGAAAGTGCACTATTTAAAGTTAAATTGTAATAATTCATGAATGCTTTTGAATACAGATCTAAGATTGGTCTCCTTTTAAAGAAGACAATCAGCAGATTATTGCAGAAGTGAAATATTTTCAAAAAACGAAAGTAAAAAAAAGTTATAAAAGTTTAAATTTACTGTAAATAACATGTACGATACTATTATTATTATATATTATATAAAATACATATTTTACAAAATATATTTTAATCCAGATTTGACATAAAATTAAAGCCATATGTCTAAATATGTTGTGTTCCAAATTTGAAGTTGATATAAAAATAATTGAGGTTACTATGCAATTTTGTTTTGGCGTTATACCACAAACAGCCACCGGGTGCCATTCAAACCCCATTGAAGTTTTTTTATGCACTTTTCTGTAACAAATGGATCAATTTCTCTCTCACTCTTACTCCTATCACAAAATAACCACCAAATATGGAATCCTGAGACTCAGACCTTTCCGATGATATGTATTTTGTCAAGATTATAAAAAGTTTTGATTCTATAAGACCGTAATACATTTAGTCACCACTAAGGGGGAGGAGCCCGCTAAAAGATTTTAAAGTACCATTGCTATGGTGACGCAATATCCAATTTCAAAACGGTTTTCACAGGATGAATTGTGAGATTTTAAGCTTTCAAATGATATATAATATATGATGATTACTAATACACGTGATAGGAAAAAAAGGAAACTAATAGAATTTTTGTGTCAAAGGTCAGCGCTCCTATTATGGTGTATATGTTTTGAGGTGCGCTCTTGTCATAAATTAATCTATTACTGCTCCTACATAATTTTTTATAACAAACAGTGGTGAAATATCTATTTAGGAGTCTTGGACCTTTCCAATGATATATAGTTTGTCATGATTAGATTAGGATTTAATGGTAATATATTGAAGTAAAATTAGGTGTCCCGTATACGGGACGGTGACAGTTAACAGGTTTAAAGGCACTATATATAAAAAAATATTATTAGCTTGTAAGGACACAATGTTAAAGTATCATGAAATCAAAAACAGGCTACTGTAGAGAACAACAGTAAAAGAAACAGAACATAGAAGGCATTGCATGTATAAAATATAGTAGTTTTGCAGTAAAGCTAAATAATAAAGTAAATATTATCTCATAGTGGCACAAACATTATAATATACTAAACTAACACAAACCCATAACACTAACAGCATCTCACCACAACATTATTATTATTATTATTTTATACCATGCCCAATTATTTCTCATTTCAGACTGAGAAGTAGTCTCATTGCAACATTTAGGCTTTTGGTACATGCACAGGTATACAGGTGCACTAATGGTGGTGTGTTTTTTTTGCAACAAACTGATTTGAGGCATGCAGTACTTTGTGTTTTCCCCTCTGGTTTCTTTTATTTATCCTACAATGCCTTTTCAGACACCTAAATTTGCTGCGGTAAAGACATGTCACGGAAATGGCATTTTTGCTATTATTGCAGCTAACGGGCAGTTAGCAAGGTCTACTACACTAGTTTTGACTCTTAGCATCTTAATATATATGAATTAAACATTGATATACATTTATTTTTAAAATGTAGTTCAACGTACAGAATTACTAAGCTTTATGGTAAGGACAAACAAGAAATACTGGCACAGAAAAGATGATATTTACCTTATTTTTTTGGGATCTTGTGAGTTAGGTAGTGAGGTGGCCCGATCTATCAGCAATGTGCTCACCTGCTAATTTCTGTTTCCATAGAAACTAGACTTGTTTTTCTTTGATAAAATGTCATAATTAAAGCCATTTTTGATTGTTGCAGTAAGGACTCAAAAGTGTGGGACAGGCATATTTAGTTTAAAAAATTATAAAAATGATCAGTAAATAATACAAAAAAATTAAGATGCTGTAAATTAATATGTATATTAAACAATTCAATTTGAAACAATGTAAAGCGCTTTCTGTGAGCATGATTCGAGATGGAGTGAAACACAGACAAATGCATTTCATCCATTGTTTCATCCCAACATCACCTCAACCCCCCACCCCCCAGCGACACAGTCTTGTGTAGGGCCCCCATAAGTCTAGGATCGGCACTGCAGCCTAGAGTATTCACTGAACGCAAACAGCGTTCTCAGCGTTCTGTATCAGCAGCTGATACGTATGTGCTGTTTGCATTTGGATACTCTCCAAAATAACGCTAGGGTGACATGGAGGAGACAAATTGTTGAATAAAGTCATTATTTTAGTTTTCTTTGCGTACAAAAAGTATTCTCGTAGCTTCGTAGAATTACGGTTGATTATTTTACCGATGTCCTTGCTACATTTCTGAACCTTGATCATGTTAATTACATTGCTGTCTATGGGGGTTCAGAGAGCTCTCAGAATGCATCAAAAATATCTTAATATGTGTTCTGAAGATATGGGTTTAGAACAACATGAAGGTGAGTGCTGACATAATTTTCATTTTTGGGTGAACTATCCCTTTAAATTATTTAATGTTTTATCATACTTTAATATTATTTATTTCACAGTCTGGGAGCAACATAAAAGGGAATGTATTTATTTTCTGTTTGGAGATGCGAATGTGCCATAAGAACACCCATCCACTCAGGCAATGAAGGGATATCAGTTACATGCAAAGTTATGATCCACATCAGTGAGGATTAGATCTCTGTGTATTTAGTATTATGATCAATATCTTGAACAAGATGGCTAAAATATGAAGCAGAAAAATGGTTCAAACTGAAAGTGAAAGTAAATGCTATGAAGTTATGTTATTTTCACTCGCAATTAACTAAAATATGACCTTTTTTTAAATTATTATTAAACAAAAGTGAACATCAAATGGATTATCTGGTCCAGAAAAGTTTAGGAAAAGCAACCTACTGTTAGAAAGCTGCAGGGATTCTCTAGCAGTTTTATTTATCTATTTGTGCCATAGGTGTACGCATTAAACAACATGCTATTCAGGTTCAAGGAGAATTTGAATATTTTAAGTGACATTTACTTTAGAAGAACATCACCAATTTGCCGACTGTATTTATTTAACCTTTGAAGATAGCAAAATCTAGTAAAGGGGATGTAATGTAAGTAAACAGGTTGGACAAGAACAAGTATAACTTGTTGACTTTTTATGTTACGTAGCCGTTGACTGTCTAACACGATTGTCCTGATTGCATGGCATGGCTTAATGTGCATTTAACCTTTTATTTTGGTGCTTAAAAGGCTAAAATATATTTTTTATATTTAGTTTTTTATATACTATATATTGTTTTTAAAGAGTAGGCTACCTGTAGTTTAATTTAAACAAGAGAGCTCAGCTGACAGCTTCAAAACTGTTTCATACTAGCATGACTGGTAACACTGTAGAATAGGGAACAAATATTCACTTTTAACTATGACTTTTCCATCAATAAATTCGTAATTTTCTGCTTATTAATAGTTAGTAAGGTAGTTGTTAAGTTTAGGTATTGGGTAGGATTAGGGATGTAGAATAAGGTCAGAATAAGGCATTAATATGTGCTTAATAACTAACAAATGGCTAATAGTAATATGCATGTTAATAAGCAACTAGTTAAAGGGGTACAATGCTGTCTCATGCATTCAGAGTTGTTTACATTGTTAAAGAGTTGGATTCTCATGCTTAACTCTGGAATAGCCTTCCTGATAACGTTCAGGGTTCAGACACACTCTCTCTGTTTAAATCTAGATTAAAGACACATCTCTTTAGCCAAGCATTCACATAATGCATTTTATAATCTTGTACTGCAGTTATATCTGATCAAATGTACATTATTATTATTCTTTAGCTTGGGTTGAACAAATCATTTTTGCTTAGAAGGAACAGCAGCTACGCTAATTATGTCTCTATTTGTTTCTCTGTTTCTGATTAACATCCCGTGGTAACTAGGAATGACAGAAGCTTCAGTCTGGATCCAACCCTTAAATGATCTGAGATGACTGAACACCTGAGAAAAAATAATGCCAACCCCTCAGAGGACCTCAGAGGATGCCAATGCTCAGACAACATACAGAATTACCAACTTTTGCCATAAGTTAAATATATTAAGGTTCTGCAATATATAAATATATTGTGGAAACTTAATTTCCTGTAGAGCTGCTTTGCAACGACTTGTATCGTAAATAAACTTGAACTTGAACTTAAGCATGGACAAAGTTTCAAAAAACATCAAATGTCTGTGTTTTGTTGGCGATCGGTGCAAGTGCTTGTCACTCTTTAGCTCCGCTCCAGGAGCTCGGCTTTTTCCAGAGAGAGCGTAAAGCTGTATCTTTCTTTTATTAATGTGATAAAACTAAAGACTTTTTGGAGATATGAAGGATGCAGTACTACTCTATAGGTAGCTAGATTAATATGAGATTGGGTGAAACTGTGTGTGTTAGGTCCCCTTTAAGAGACCTTAAAATAAAGTGTTACCGAATGTTGTTGTAAAAGACATTAGTTCTTTGGTGATTCTGTTGTGGAAGTTCAGTTTGTGACAGAAGTTAATGCACTGGTCTAATACTGTTAAAATGTGTTTTAAGTAAGCTCACATTTTAGTACATTTTAGTTTTTGTTGGGCAGAAGAAATGTGAAAGTTTCATTTAAAAAGAGATAGCTCAGCTGACTGCTTCAAAAACTGTTTTTCTTGATGGTTCAAAAGATGTTAGTTCCTTGGTGATTTTGTTGTGATAGTCCATTAAAGTCCACATTTTAATACATTTTAAAGCATATGTCTGTGAAATCTGAAAAATGCTCAAGAAACGATTAATCAAAAAATGTTAGCAGTCCTTTATACCATTATAATTGTTCCACAAAATACAATCCTATTTTAAAATGTCATAACAGTGCATGTGTGCTGAAAGAGACTAAATTCACTAAAGAGGAATGTAGAACTTAAAAAAAATATTCAGTTCCATGTTGTTCCATAACAATAGGAAGGGGAGGGGACAAATGAGTCCCCATGAGTTAATTTACATGTGCAGGTTTTTCCACCTTGACAAAGGTTGCCTGTCTGTTTTGCATTCTTCTCTATGATTACATAGTTATGTACACATACCACATTCTCACTCAGACCACCTCTATATGACTGTTTCTGCTTTTAGGGAGGAGAGAGAAGAGCAAGTCTCTGAAAAGCAAATACCCTTAAATGGAAAGCAGATCCATCAAATCATCTGCAGATGCAAACCTTGTATTATTCAACCAAATCATTATTATTATCCAGACTACATACTGGCTTCTCAGAGACTCATGAGAGGGAGGTGACTTTTTACACACAACATACTGCAAGCCAATGTTAAAACAATTAATAGCTTTTGCTAACAAGACTCAGATAAAAGTTATTCAGGTTACACAAACACAAGCTTCAAAAAGCACATAGGTACATATTTTTGTATTATTAATCAAAAAAGGCAAGTAACTGTAAAAATTAGCTTTTCAGTTGGAGAGCCAGGGGCAGGGTGGAAAATGGTGGGATATTATTAAATGCATACCAATTTTCATTTTTTTTTTTTTTAAAAAAGGAAGGCATTTCAAAATCCCTTTAATAGATTCAGAAATAAATTTCCACCTTTTTCAAAGAACATGATGTCCTATGAGAAGAAAAAGAAAGAGAATGAAGAGAGATCAGTCCAAATAAGAATCACTACTACATATTTCAACAAAACTGCATGCTGTTGATTTATTTTACTAATTGATGTAATTTCATAGTACTCAGTGCCATGTCTAATTAACTTCCAAAACTATCAGGTTTTAATGAACTTTCCTAGCATACGATATTTACTAGACCGCACTGTCCTGTGAATCAACATATTAATATGCTTAATACTCACAATAAGGAAGCAAGCACCCAAAAGTACAGCCTTCATTTTAACATCCATGTCCATAGGAAACTGGATACAAAAGTTGGTGGCATCACTGATGCATTTCTTAATGAAACCACTCTTTTGTTTTGTGATTCGACCAATAGACTCTTTACCAATCATGCTTTTTACCTAAAGACAAACCTTCTTAGTGGTGCAAAAGATGTGTGTATTCCTAACATCAAATGCAAAACACCTTAACATTTAAGTCTAAAAAAATATTTCATTATTGCTCTCATCTTGCCTAAAAACCATTACCTCAAAGTTAATATCACCACAGCATTTGCATTGAAGGAAGGGTCCCTGGATCTTCAGTAGTTCTTCATTGTTGGGGCTCAGGATGGAGAATTTAGGTAAAAAGCAGGTCCACTCCTGTTTCACATAGCCAATGGTTACTCCAGGGGGAGCCTGTACCTCAATCTGAGGGTGGAAAATTCTCATCAATTAATAAACAAGAAAAGAAAGAATGTCAAAATGTTTGCAATGAGACAGACAACCTAAGTTATTTAAGGCACTGAATAGAAATTTATAGCAGTTTCCTCAATTCTTAATATCAATGCCACATCCTTCTCCATTTTATGTGCATTTAAATGACTTAAAATCGTGTATGTGATTTTTGACACATGCTTATAAACACACAGCTACAAATAGAGCACTGCCCACCTCGTGTTAAACCAGTTTCACCCCCGTACACTGTCCCATAAAAAGAATAAGCTCAAATCCCTGCTCGGCTGCTTACAAGCTAGTCCTTCAAAACTCAACAACTAAATCATATCATATCCCCATTTATACCATGATTAGTTTGAAATTACCCCTTCAAATTGCTATCCTCAAACTTTGCAGAATTTGTAAGAAAAAAAAAGAAAAGAAGGAAATGTGCATTTTAACTGGTTGCGAATATTAAACAAATCTAGTCTCCACAGCAGCAACATTGTGTGGGTCTATAAAGTTTTGTTTTTTAAGCCAAAAAGATTCACGAAACAGCTTCGAACAGTTTGTGAGAATTAAATATTTTGCGGGAGTTTTTAATAAACATCCCTTCATTACAGCATGCAGTTGTGGCTGTTGATAAAAGCTAAACTATACAATTCTTTAACAAAGCAATTACGTGCATGTCCTGATTTTGCAGAGTTAGATGTGTTCCTAGGTCAACATCCAGAAATATAGTCTGGACCATATCCCTACACCTAAACCTATCCTTAATCATGAGTAATCCCTAAAATCAGAGGAAATGATAGAGGGATGACAATGATGTACAAGCACCAAACACTGATTGTAAGCCTAAACTTCACACAACTGGTTCTTCAAATCTGATTGGTTAATCACAATCTTTTTTTCTTTGGTCTGAAGCGCAGTATATTGGAACTCCTTTCAACATTCGTTATTAAAATGTTTTATTTAGCTGCTATATTAACTTTGACAAGACAGATAAAGTCTGTTCTACCTCTTGCAGGCAGCAGTGCATTGGTCTATGCATCAGAATAACCTCTTGGTCCATGTTGTCTTTAATATGCATTTTAAAACTGCGTGCTCGACCGAAGAAATTGCGTAAAAAGCAGTTACTGTCTTCTTTGGCATGGTAGATCTTTTGCCCGATGCTGTTCTTGATCTCATACTGGTTGTTAGTTTCAAAGCCAGTAAGCACTGTAGACAAGTATGATCAAAGTTTGTCAGATTAAAATATCTCTAAGGTTTAACCATAGTGAAAGTATGCAATCTTGCTCTAACACACTTAAAAAAAAAAACAACAACAAACAAGAAAGGACTAAAAGAAGAAGACTCACTCTCTATGCACTCCATTTGTTGGTGAATAAGTATCTGGTCAACCTGAAATGCACAGAAAATAACAGGTAGTAAACAGTTCTGCAAACACACTTGCAGAAAGAGGTATTGATAGAACACAAGAAGTGCTGTAAGGCCCACCTGAGTGAGGTACTCGAGACCGGGTGGTACTCCAAAAAGTAGAACTGGTGGTGGAACTGCAGGTGCTAGAGATGTTTTTATGGAGGATGAAGATACAGTACACCATCATTAGCCCTGCATTGTCTTTACATCATTAAAGGGGTGGTTGATTGTGTTTTCACTTTTTAAACTTTAGCTAGTGTGTAATGTTGCTGTTTGAGCATAAACAATATCTGCAAAGTTACGACGTTGAAAGTTCAGTGCAAACAGAGATATTGGGCACTATCATGCACCCGTTTTTGTTTTGCTAGTTTCAGCCCGACGCAGTTATCATGTTCATGTCCTACACCAATGTTGTTTAAATAGAAAATGCATTTGCAACCATGTGTGCGCTCATGGGCGTGCTGCTCTAAAAACAATTTAATGTTAAAAATTAAAGGATGACAATGTAAAAGATTATTATTGTGTAGGCTACATACATATAAAAATGCCTACATGTCATAATGGATAGACATTGCACGTATACAGAATTAGGCTACCTATATACACGAGCAGCTCCGTTTCCTCTCTGGAGACACGTTCAGTCTTTGCGCCTGTGTAAATAGCGAATCCGCCATGGTGCGAGCGCAACTGGCTCTTAAAGAGAATGGGAGATGAGACTCTGTTTTATTTATGTCAGGTTATGCCCAAAACACACCCATTACTCATTAAGAGAATAGGGACAACCTTTTTAGACCATCCGCTGGGTGCGCCGACCTTTTTCCCTTCATTAAACTAGCAAAAGTGGATTCGGACACTTGCGCCGTGTGCTTTAGACCATTAAAATTATGGCAGTTTAATGCCTACACAAATGACTCGTAGTGAATACAAGGAGCTACTTCCCGGGTTAGCGACATCACAAACCATGAAATTTACATATGCAACAAATATGCAAGAAATGGGCGGGGCCATGTTGCACTTCTTCAGAGAAGAGGAAGAGTTGTAACCAATCTGAGCCCATTGTGTATTTCTGAGGGAGGGGCTTCATAAAACCGGGAAATCACCAGAGCGTTCATAAGAGAAGGGGCAGAGTAATAAAGGTAAGAATGGTGCAGAATAAAGGTGAATTATGTGAAAAATAATGTTTTTTTTTAATGAAACATTAACATATATTAGACTGCACCCCATAAACACAATCGAGCCTAGTAAAAAAGCAGTCAACCACCCCATTTAATGTTCATTAAATACATCCAGCGAGAATGACGATCCGCAGATCCGCCTTCTGCTAGAAGCCTTTGACCCGGGAGCGCTATTCAACAAAGTAAAATATTTTGAGACGTGCAAGTTGAGCTGTTTATCTTGTTCAAAACTGATTCAATTGTATGTTTTTAAGCCTAATTTCCTATAAAACAAGTAACATTTGCATATCTAAATATTATTTAACACTATGTTTACCTGCATATGGCTGAGCCTGTTGTGGTGCTGGATTGCTTGGATCAGAATGATTCAAGACTGGCTGAACTGGAGGTGGTTGATTCACTGACTGAAGTCCTATGACTTCTGACTGAGGCATGGGATTTGAAAGGTTGATTTGGACAGGATGACCTAGTTTAAGACAATAATTAACATTTTTGTTTTTATTGATTTGTGTTCTTATTTGTATTGATGTTCTCCTGTGTTACTAGATCATTAAATTAACTGACAACAAAGAGACAACAAAGCACATTTGAAAATGTTAACTCTTGTTGTATGTGAAAAAGGTCTGGGTCACACTTTATATTAGATGGCCTTAACTACATAAAAAAATAAGTACAATGTACTTATTGTGGTCATATTGTATTGCAAAACACTTTTGCTGCTATTGAGGTTGGATACGGGTAAGGTTAGAGACAGGTTTGGTGGTATGAGTCGGTTTAAGGGTGGGTTAAGATGTAAAGGTTGGGTCAACAGTGTAATTATAAATGTAATTACAGAAATTAATTACAGATGTAACTACATATAGGTATTTTTTTTAAATATAAGATATAAGTACAATGTAAAAACATGTACACAATAAGTGCATTGTATCAAATCATTAATTTAATGTAAATACATAGTAGTTAATGCCACCTAATATAAAGTGGGACCAAGGCCTGTTTTAGTTGAACATTTGAACATCTTAATATGTCATTCACGTACACATTTATTTATTTTTTTTATTTTTACCTGCATATGACTGAACCTGGTGAGGTGCTGGATTACTTGGAACAGACTGAACCATGACTGTCTGAGCTGGAAGTGGGTGATTCTGTGGCGGAAGCCCTGCAGGTGGAGGAATCAGCGCAGGTACCCCATAACCTCCCATAGGATAAGTGGATATGTGCTGTCCTGGCTGAGGCATTGGATTTGGAGGGTAGTTTTGGACTGGATAGCCAAGTTTAAGACAATAATCAATAAAGTGTGAAAACCATGAACTTTTTAGTTGGAATAATCTGGTTAATTTTACTTAAACATTCCAATGATAACATTTTTATAACATTTGAACATCTAAATATTACAAACTTCTCAAATACATTTTTTTACTTTTTTTTACCTGTATATGACTGAAACTGGTGAGGTACTGGACTAGACGGATTCATGACTATCTGAACTGGAAGTGTTTGATTCTGTGGCTGGATCCCTGTGCCTGTAGGAACCGGTTCAGGTCCTGCTGTCTGAGGTATGGCATTTAGAAGGTAGCTTTGAACTGGATAGCCTAGTTTAAGACAAAAATTAAGAGTGAAAGTAAAACCTTGAATGTTCTAAGAATCAAGTTTGTATAGTAACATAATTCTTCTTTATTTGTCACTATTTATATGTGATGTGAATTTTATTTGAAGATATGAACTTTTACTGTCTATTTAGAAAAGTAGAGCCTTTTGGTTAAACATTTGAACATCTAAATCTAATGTATCACTCAGATATATATTTATTTATTGCATGGTTACCTTTATATGGCACTGCATTAATTGGAACAGATGGATTCATAACAGGCTGACCTGGAGGTGGTTGATTCTCTGGCTGAAGTCCAGCAGCTAGAGGAGCTGGATCAGGACATTAAAAAGAGTGAAAACCTTAAACCCTTCTAGTTAGTATAGTAACATAAATTCATCTGTTTTTAACACTATTTGAATTTATTTGTGTATGTAATCTGGATTATTGAATAGCAGCAAAGTAAATAGTATTACAGCCAAATTGTTGCGTTTAATTTACTTCTGACTTTAGGAAATTAAAGCAATATAACGCTCAGTTATGTGTGTTCTTCATGATCCTGGAGAACAACTTCATACATTGGTTCAGACTGATTCATAGGTGGCTGCTTGTCTGTCTGGAGTCCTGGGGCTGGAGGAGCCGGTGCAGGACCTTCTGATTGAGGCATGAGATTCGAATGTTGTTTTTTAGTTGTTTTTGGTGGACAGTCTAGTTTTAGACAATATTCAATAAAACTGTCTCACTCTGGTATCAGTTTTCTTGTGGTCTGAATCATTGAATCACCTGACATCTGTTTCAGATGACAGACATCCATCTTTACAGTCTTCACATATGTGAAAGAGATTTGAGTGCCAAAGTGGGAGGTAGGATTTTTAGTGAATAACCATTTTAATTTTGTCTGTTCATCCAACAAAGCTGTCGTATGGCCTACTTTTAGGATCAATGCCTTTACTGATCAATGTGGAGCTTGTCGGTTGAAAGGTGACATTTTACCCATTCAGTGATGCATTTACAGCAAAGAGAACAAGAAAAACGAAAGCTTAAGAGGTGACAGACAAAAACATACTCATAACATGTCTACAGAATGTGGTCAAACATGCCATTGTGCATTGCATTCCTCCATCTTCTTGATCTAAATTTTTACATTGAACAAATGATCTTGGGCATTCAAACAAGATAAATTGGTATACTAGATAAATCACTTAGTAATAGGGTGTGTATCACCTGCTATAGGGGAAAAAATCTGGCATAGTATATCTGTGACTGTTAACTGAATAATTATAGGTAATTTAAATTATTGCTGTTATACTATTCAAACTAATATAAATTGAGTACCTGGTTCTGACATGTTGAAGATCTTTGTTAGAGCAGTCACACAGCCACTATGGTGATGGAGAAAAATTAAATTAGGTTTATTGAAGTTGCACACAAAAATTTGTCCAAATGAAGTCAGAAATGGAAAGAGCATGATTTCCCACAACTACAAAGATCAACAGCAAATTATCACTTACCTTTCAAAACTCTAAACAAATTCCTTCCTCTTGGGATGCTCCACAAATGAAAATCTCTGTAGAGAACTTCCTTGGTTTTGGAATGATTGTTTGGATAAATTATATTTTGAGATATTCTTCTGTTTAACACATGCAGAATGCAGATATCTGCATTTGTGGCATTATCCCTAACATGTATTTGCAGTTTCTGTTTTGATAGTATCTCCTCCCCTTTTCTCACATATTTAAATTAACAACTTGACAAAGGTGTACCACTTTTTTAAGCTCCTATTGCCTCATCTTTGCATGCTATCACTATTTATGTAATTTATTTTGTATTTGATTATGCATTTCATTACATGAAAAGTAAAACATTTCAAAAGGTTTTTGTTTTGTTTAATTTTGATAATAAGAGTTTACAGCTCATGAAAGTCAAAAATCCAGTACCTCAAAATATTAGAATATTTCCATTTGAGTTTCATTAAATGACCATCCCTACAATATAAATTCCGGGTATCTCTTGTTCTTTGAAACCAGAATAATGGGGAGGACTGCTGACTTGGTAGTGGTCCAGAAGACAATCACTGACACCCTCCACAAAGAGGGTAAGTCATAGAAGGTCATTACTGAAAGGGGTGGCTGTTCACAGAGTGCTTTATCAAAGCATATTAAATGCAAAGTTGACTTGAAGGAAGAAAAACAGGGATGACTGCAAGCTTGAGAATACTGTCAATCAAAGCCGATTCAAACACTTGGGAGAGCTTTACAAGGAGTGAACTGAAGCTGGAGTCAGTGCATTAAGAGTCACCACGCTCAGACGTCTTCAGGAAAAGGGATACCAAGCCACTTCTGAAACAGAAACAATGTCAGAAGCATCTTACCTGGGCTGTGGAGCAAAATAACTGGACTGTTGCTCAGTGGTCCAAAGTCCTCTATTCAGTAATTTTGCATTTCATTTGAAAATCAAGGTCTGCAGTCTGGAGGAAGACTGGAGAGGCACAGAATCCAAGCTACTTGAAGTCCAGTGTGAAGTTTCCGAAGTCAGTGATTATTTGGGGTGCCGTGACATTCTGCTGGTGTTGGTCCATTGTGTTTTATAAAGTCCAAAGTCAATGCAGCCGTCTACCAGGAGATTATGGAACACTTTATGCTTCCGTCTACCGGCAAGCTTTATGGAAATGCTGATTTCCTTTTCCAGCAGGACTTTAGCACCTGCCCACAATGCCAAAACCACTTCCAAGTGGTTTGCTGACCATGATATCACTGTGCTTTATTGGCTAGACAACTCACCTGACCTGAACCCCATGGAGAATCTATGGGTATTGTCAAGAGGAAGACAAATAACATCCGACCAAATCATACAGACAAGCTGAAGGCTGCTATCAAGGCAACCTGGGCTTCAATAACACCTCAGCAGTGCCACAGGCTGATCGCTTCCATGCCATGCTGCATTAAAGCAGTAATTAAACCTACGTTGGAGATCTTGAACATTTCTGTTTTAGTCCTCCTAAGACAACTTCTGTTATTTACTGTAGTCCAAATAAAATTTTATTTTAATTTTTAATCAGTAAGTCTTGAGCAATATGTCAGTAAATATATTTTTATATATTACTTTTTACTATCAGAATCAGAATCAGAATGAGCTTTATTTAGTATAGTTTTTGTGACAGAAGCATCCACAGAGCAACAGAATGACAGTGAGAACAAAAAACACAGACAATAAAAAGTAAATAAGGAATAACAATATACAAATTGACAATTGTATGTACAGGTATATTACAATAGACGGTTTTGTATGTACATGTATATTATGTGCAAATTGAAATGTAGATTAAGTATGTGTGTTAGACAGTCTTGTGCAAGTTACTTCCAAAGTGTAATATATTATAGATTGCTTGTTACTGTTATTTAAAAGCAATTCCTTACCTTACAATACTGCTGTCTCAGAATTGTAATGCGTTACATGACTCCTTTATTACTTTTGAGTTACTTTCACCAAAATAACTACAGAAGTAGAACTTAACATTCTAAAATGACTAAATGTACTGCAGAACATTTTACATCCATTAGAGGGCGATATGGTGCAGCATAATGACTGTGGACTATCCAGGCAACTTGCGAATGGACAGTCTTCTGCCATCTTCACCCATTAGTCGCTTTTCCACTGGCCAGTGCGAACCGGGGCTTATAGCGAGCCAGGCGGGCTAATAGCCTCGGACCTCGAGCACCTCGAGTAAAACCCATTCCAGCAGTGTGAGGGAGATTAATTAAGTAAATCGCTAAACAAATATATCAGAAGCTGTCTAGTCTTTATTTACAAACTTGGACACCACACGAGGCTATTGACTGACCACGAACAGGAAATAGAACTTATGGCATTTTTGATTTAGTAATTTATCGCGGTCTTGCTGGGTTTTTTTTTTTCTTTGAACAATTAAATTTTGGGCTAAAAGTGTGTTGTAACGCAAGCATTACTGAACATGTACCGAGTAAAATATTACTGAAAATTGATTAGTAATGCCTTACACTACTGCGTTACAGCAAAAAGTAATCCGTTATTGTAATGCATTACTTTTGTAATGCGTTACTCCCAACACTGGTGTTAGATAAATAAGTGTATAAGTGTATAAATAGTGATGTGTGTTCCACAATATTGTCAAGTGTTCATGAGATGGATTGCCTGAGGGAAGAAACTGTTCCAGTGCCTGGCCGTTCTGGTGCTCATAGCTCTGTAGCGTCAACCAGACGGTAACATTTCAAAGAGGGAGTGTGCTGGATGTGAGGGGTCCAGAGTGATTTTGCCAGCCCTTTTGCTCACTCTGGATAAGAACAGTTCTTGGAGAGTAGGGAGGGTTATCCCAATGATACGCTCAGCAGTCCGGACTACCCTCTGTGATCTTCTGAGGTCAGATTTGGAAGCTGAGCTGAACCAGACAGTTATTGAAGTGCTGAGGACAGATTCAGTGATGGCAGAATAGAACTGTTTCAGCAAGTCCTGTGGCAGGTTGAACTTCCTCAGTTGGCGAAGGAAGTACAACGTCTGCTGGGCCTTTTTAACAATGGAGTCTATGTGAGTGTCCCACTTCAGGTCCTGGGAGATAGTGGTGCCCAGGAACCTGAATGACTTCACTGTCATTACAATGCTGTTCATGATGGTGAGTGGGGGGAGAGCAGTGGGTTTCTCCTGAAGTCCACGATCATCTCCACTTTCATCTCCACTTTTTTGAGCGGATTCAGCTCCAGGTTGTTAAGACTGCACCAGACAGCCAGCTCTTTAACCTCCTATCTGTAAGCAGACTCGTCATCGTCCTGAACGAGGCCGGTTATCTGCAAACTTCAGGAGCTTGACAGAGGGGTATTTAGATGTGCAGTTGCTGGTGTACAGGGAGAAGAGCAGTGGGGAGAGAACGCAGCCCTGAGGAGCTCCAGTGCTGATCGTACGGGTGCTAGATGTGTATTTTTCCAGCCTCACTAGCTGCTGCCTGTCTTTCAGGAAGCTGGTGATTCACTGACAGATGGAGGGAGGAACGGAGTGCTGAGTTAATTTGGGCAGGAGGAGGTTAGGAATGATAGTGTTAAATGGATGTTCTCACATGGGCACTCAGTTACTGCTTATAGCCACAAGAGAGAGAACGCAGAGAAGTGACAGTCACTTCTTACTCTGCACAAATGTCAGTATCTTGCAGTCTCATGTGGACTTCTACCAAGCTTTACAAGTCAGCCAGTCAAAGTAGGCTACTTTTTCATGGACAATTCACAATTTCATTTGAGACATTCTTTATGACACACATTCATACTAGTTCAAATCTATTAACATTTTATTTACTTTTTGTTTATTTACTGACATATCACTTGTAAGGTCAGTCCACTGGTCCAATGACGGCAGCCAATGGCACGGCAGAAGGATTCTTGCGTGATGCTGTCTTTCCTTTTACGTAACAATATTAGATTGCATATATATTACATATATTTTCCTAAATACATTACCTCTTTAATTCATCTGACTCCAAAATGAAAAATTTAGGTTGGTCAACAACTGACTGAAAATTCACGAATCACACATTTTGTAGTAATTTTCCAATGTTTATTGATATCTCAAACTTTTCCCATTTAAACATAGTACCCAGAACAGTATTCTCTCTCCAGTTTGTGCCACTATGAAAAAAAGCAGTTGATTATAAAAATGTGCAAAGAAATATGCAATAGAAAACCCCTTTAAAGACCATTGACCATTGTTTAGAGAAAATGTTATATATAATATTATTGTTATATATAATAATATTCAAGGCTCTATTTGAAAAGTGCATATTTTCTTCTTTAACAAAATAGGCAAAAATTATTAAGAATAATATTTAAATATTTTACAATTATTACCTTTACAAATCTCATGTAATCATTGATTGCTACTATTGTGATTAAATGCAAATTAATGGTAATAACAACAACATTAATAACATTATACTTTTTAAAATGATAAAAGTCTACCATTTTGAGCAAGAATATATTGTGACGGGGTGGAAGAATCACGTGACAAGGAGAGCTCAAATGAATACGGAGGGTGGATTTATTAACAATAAGTGGGTACAGAGTGAAGAGTGGCTCGCTGAGGTGGTGCGGTGCCCTCCTTGAGTGATTTCCTGGGTGTGGCGAGTCGGTGCTGTGCTCGTGGCAGGGCTGGGTCGGTCACACGCTCCTGTCTGAAAATCAAAAGAGATGGCACGTTAGTCCTCAGCATTAAGAGACCAGTCTCCCTGCTATTCAGCCTCATGCGGCTTATATGGCCGCGGGCAAATGGGCCACAGGTGTGGCCGATCCAGCCGTGATGAGCGAGCGCAGGTGTCTCTCTTCTTTCTCCAGGGCAATGCTGATGAGTGCTCGGGATGCTCGTCACAATATATATATATATATATATATATATATATATATAGTGACAGAAGTGCAGTGCTCACAGTAGAGATGGGAGTGTTGACTGTAGAGGAGAAATTAATACAAGTAGACATGCTAAGACTGGAAGTCGGCAATAAAGGACTGAGAGCAGATGTGCCACATGAGATAGAAATATGTAGAAGCTTTTTGAAGGGCTGATATTGTGGTGAGCTGATGGAGTAATCTGTGAGAAATCCTGCAAGACAGGAAGAGACAAAATTTAACATGAACAATTGTTACAGAAGAAGGACGCAGAGAGAGATGGATAAATAAACGGGTTTATTGTCAAACAGGTGAGCAGCGATGAGTGAGACAGGTAAGTGGTGAACTTGGAGGTCTTCGGTGATCAGTAGAAAGGTTAACTTGACTATCTTCTTTTGACAGAACGTGGGGAACTGGACACACACCTCACACGGATGGCTGACTTGGAAGGAACACATGAGCAGACTGACTGGAGGCCGTCAGAGAACACACTCGGGAGGAAACACTGCAGGTAAGTATAGGCATAGAGCTGTGATAGCTTTAGCAGTCCTCTTCGCGTGAATGAGACCGGACACTGAGTGCTTTGAGGTGTGTGTCTTTATGGCGTGGTTGATGAGTGGCATGATAAAGTGCAGGTGTGTGTGATCAGTATTCAGGTGAGGGAGTGCGTTGTGATTGGCTGGTGACAGAGCCTTGCAGATCTGTGACAACAATAAAAACATTGATGACAACAAATGGTAGACAACAACATAACTGCAGTGTGTATAACAGTAAACAGAATGTTACTGTCTGTTGGTGTGGGTGCTAAAATAGTTATCATTACAGTTCTTGTTCTTGTTGTGAACAGCTTTAAGTGGTCTGATCTGGCCAAATTGACTGAATATCTGATTTGTCACGTGACAAGTTAAACTATAGCATTTCCAGACTCTTGCATCTTAGACAGATGTGTTCAATAAAAATCAACATGGAAAGAAAGGTAGAGGTGTGGACAGATGTCATTAGAATGGGAAGAGACCACACCAATTTGTAAAGATTGCATTCATTAAAGAAAATAAGCTATAGCTAAATGTGATATTATAACTAACAAAACCTGTGAAGGGTTGAATCTTTGAAGGTCTTGTTCAGCCTCCTTGGCCGCTTCTTCAAGATCAGCATTGGGAGCTTCAAGTTCATGTTCCCTGTAAATTCTAGCAGCTTTCTGACCGAATTGGTCAGAATTTTGATTCTGATATTTAAAAATATGCCATGTTAAACCACAGAAAGAGAGAGAGCAAAACTATGTGTAATTGAATTATGGACAGTTCGGAAAAACAGGAACGGAAAAGCTGAGAGAGAGAGAGAGAGAGAGAGAGAGAGAGAGAAAGAGAGAGAGAGAGAGATGGTTTCTTAAAAGAGCTGCTGGAGTATGTGATCTGGCGTAACTTCAAGACAGAAAAAAAATATTTAATTAATTCCCAAAAACATATTAAAGGCGTAGAAAGCATTGTGGTTACTGTGCTTTACAAATAGTATACAGTACAGTTACTGTGGTAAAAGCATGCTAAGTGTTATGGTTACTGTTCTTTTACAACAAATACTACAGTAAAACTATGGTTGCTGAGGTAAACCCATTGTAATTATTGTGGTTATTGTGCTTTATCTACAAATACCATGGTAAAACAAAGGTTAATGTGGTAAACCCATAGTAAGTGTTGTGGTTATTGGTTATTTTTCAAAAGTGTGCTTAACTGTTTAGAAGCAGATCTCTTAGAAGTGGTGAATGCCTCACTTTTTTTCTGGGACTTTTCCAAATTCCCTTAAAACTGCAGTTGTCAATCTTGATAACACCATGTTGAGCAACTAGACCCATATCAAATCTTCCTTTCATAGGTACGATTATTGAAAAGCTAGTTTTTAATCAGCTGAACAACTACTTAAACTCAAATGGATACCTGAACAATTTTCGATCTGGTTTCTGAGCACATCACAGCACAGAGACAGCACTCATTAAGATAATAAATGATATTCACTTAAATTCTGATTCAGGAAAAATATCAGTGCTGGTACTATTAGATCTTAGTGCTGCGTTTGACACTGTCGATCATAACATACTTCTAGAGAGACTGGAAAACTGGGTCGGGCTTTCTGGGAGGCACTCAAATGGTTCAGGTCATGCTTAGAAGGGAGAGGTTATTATGTGAGTATAGGAGAGCATAAGTCTATGTGGACGGCTGTTACATGCGCAGTCCCACAAGGATCAATTCTTGCACCGCTCTTGTTTAGTCTGTATATGCTCCCACTAAGTCAGATAATGAGGAAGAACCAAATTGCTTATCATAGCTATGCTGATGATACCCAGATTTACCTAGCCTTATCTCCAAATGACTATAGCCCCATTGACTCCCTCTGCCAATGCATTGATGAAATTAACAGTTGGATGTGCCAGAACTTTCTTCAGTTAAACAAGGAGAAAACTGAAATCATTGCATTTGGAAACAATGATGAAGTTCTCAAGGTGAATGCATACCTTGACTCTAGGGGTTAAACAACTAAAAATCAAGTCAGAAATCTTGGGGTGATTCTGGAGACAGACCTTAGTTTCAGTAGTCATGTCAAAGCAGTAACTAAATCAGCATACTATCATCTAAAAAATATTGCAAGAATTAGATGTTTTGTTTCCAATCAAGACTTGGAGAAACTTGTTCATGCCTTTATCACCAGCAGGGTGGATTACTGTAATGGTCTCCTCACCGGCCTTCCCAAGAAGATCATTAGAAAGCTGCAGCTCATCCAGAACGCTGCTGCCAGGATTCTGACTAGAACCAGAAAATCTGAGCATATCACACCAGTCCTCAGGTCCTTACACTGGCCTCCAGTTACATTTAGGATTGACTTTAAAGTACTTTTACTCGCTTATAAGTCACTCAATGGCCTAGGACGTAAATACATTGCAGATATGCTCACTGAATATAAACCTAACAGACCACTCAGATCATTAGGATCGAGTCAGTTAGAAATACCAAGGGTTCACACAAAACAAGGGGAGTCTGCTTTCAGCTATTATGCTGCTCACAGTTGGAATCAGCTTCCAGAAGGGATCAGATGTGCTAAAACATTATCCACATTTAAATCCAGACTCAAAACTAATCTGTTTAGCTGTGTATTTGTTGAATGAGCACTGTGCTACGTCCGAACTGACTGCACTGTATTTTATGTAATCATTTTCTATTCTTAACTGTTTTAAATTCATTTTAAATCAATTTCTATATAATTAAAAAATTCCTTGCTTTTACAATTTTTTTTAATTCCCTGTTTTTATTGCTGTGATTATTATTTTTAATGACTATTTCACTTTATTTTATGTAAAGAACTTTGAATTATCACTGTGTATAAAATGTGCTATATAAATAAACTTGCCTTGCCTTGCCTATTGTGCTTTAACTACAAATACCACGGTAAAACAATGGTTAATGTGGTAAACTCATAATAAGTAATGTGATCATTGTGCTTTATCTACAAATACCACAGTAAAACTACGGTTACTGTGATAAACCCATAGTAAGTGTTGTGTCAGTGTGCTTTAAATACAAAAAAGTAGACAGTAAACACAGTTACTTTACTATGGTAAAATCATGAAAAGGTGTTGTGGTTACCATACCTACAAATACCACAGTAAAACTACAGTTACGGTGATGAGAGGCATGGTAGATGTTGTAGTTACTGTGTATTGACTACACATGACATGGTCGAGCAACAGTTATTGTGGTGAAAATATGGTAAATGTATGGACTTTTTACATGATCACAATTATCACGCAATACTGGGTTGGTTGATTTGTTCTGCCGTCATCAGCCATGTCTAAAAGCTGAAGACCCATGTCACAACATGATTAAAAATGGTTTTATTTAGTTATTTCAAACGGCAACGGGTCTATAACATACAGTAGAAGTTAACTTAGGCTAATGTCAATGGCAGGCTACCAGCTGTGCTAACTAAGTAGCCCACTGTTCCACTAACAACTCATTTGAACGCATACGCTGCCATTTTAACACATTACCTCATTTAATGTGATCCAGAAACACTGAAATACAGTAATGAAAATAATACCGCTAAACCCGTGATATCGTTACATAAAAAAGATTGTTGCCCTTACTTACCTGTTTGAAGGAGTACGCGCATCAGGTGAACCGGGCGAACTGAGCTTCGCTAGTGACATCACTGCCACTGAAGATGCTGTGTGGTATTCGGACGCATCTGCTCTCCACCAAAGTTAATGGGAAGGATTGGCGTGTCATATGCACACAAAATTGGACTTTGGCGTATGCATTACACGCCATTGCAAAGTGTAAACTCATGTTATCTATTCTCAGAGTGATGAGACTGGGTTGCCTGACCATAATCTTTATATATATATGCACACACACACAAAAATAAATTTGACATTGGCAAACAATATGAGAATAGAACACTTGTGGTACAGAATTATCTCAGGAAGCAGCATACTGACAAATACTTTTTCAAAGTCATAGTTCACCCAAATTGAAAGAGAAGAATTGCTGAATAAAGTTCATAAAATTATGGTTGAACCACTGATGTCACATGGACTATTTTAACAATGTCCTTACTACCTTTCTGGGTCTTGAACTCAGTTGTGTTGCTGTCTATATGCATGGTCATGAGTATGAGTAATTAATGACAGAATTTTCATTTTTGGATGAACTATCCCTTTAATCTACAGCAAAAAAACATAGTCCTTATATAGTGGATTAGTCTCCTTTTGTGGCATTACAATTCATGTGGCAAAATACAGCACAAAACTGCAACAAAGTGTGCCAATTAAAGGGTTAATAATTCAGCTAAAAGTAAAACATAAGAAAAGTGAAACTTGGAAGAAAAGAGTAAACTTTTAGACCTAATTGTCATTTATGGTACTGTTGTTTCTTCTTCAGTTGAAACAGAAGAGAATGAGGCAGTTTGAGTTCTTTTTCTCAAGCAAAATATTATTAAACTGGCTATAAGTGCAAATGATAATACTGCAGGTACTACAATGCAAACCCAGAGCAAAGGCCCTGATTTCCCCACATTTTCTGCTCCAGAATCTTCTCCTTGGTTTTCCTGATCGCTGGATTTGTTTCCTATTTCTGTTGTTGATTCTGCAGCAACACAGTAAAGAAATAAAACATAATTACTGCTCTGTGTTAAACACAACAGATCTGTCTATCATTTAAATACAGCAGCATTCAGACGGGAACATCAACAGTTGATCAAACACTTACTGAATTCAAATTTTACACTTTTTTAAACATTTTAATCATCAAGATTGAACTAGTTTCACACACCCTTGATGGTCAGATCTACAGTCTCTTGTTCATTTGAAGTTGTGATGTAGCAGATGTATTTTCCTGCATCAGCTTGAGTGAGACCAGTGAGTTTGATAGAGTAGTTTCGTCTCAGATTTGTGAAAGGTTCAACTCTGTTCTTGTACTGTGGGTCTTGTGTCTCTGAATTTGTACCCTTGATTATATCAAACACAATCTTGCCGTCATTGTGTCTCCAAAACACTTCAATGTCTTGAGGCTTAAGATGATGTTTAGATGAAGAACACGGCAGGACAACAAATCCACCAATAACACCCTCTACTGTGACCTGCAGACACACTGAAATGAGAGAAACTTCAAGTCCAAACACACAATCTGGCATTTATACATGAGACATGAATTTATCTCTTAGGTAGTTTGTTTAAGTGCTCACCTTTATTTATCAGCACTGCAAATACACAGATGAAGCAACAACTGCAGAAACAAAGCAAAAAATTAGTTCCTGTAAGTCAAAAAAGTCGATTGTCACTAGTAATGCCAACGTAATGAGTTTGATTAACTCAGATGGAGTAAAATTATGAGAACTTTGCAGATCCTGAAGAAAGTTGAACGCACTGTAAGACTAGACAAATCAAATTAATATCAAATAAAACTAACTGCACATGCTCTGCAACACAAACGATGGTAAAACAAAATGCTAATGCTAACTGCTAATGACTAAATCAAAATAATGGTTCGTTTTTCCCTGCAGATAAACCTGTTATATTAATTATGATTTAATAGTATTAATGATGCTTAAAATGTTTCCCTCTAATTTACACAAAGCAACTGACAAGCAAAATACAGCAGGAAGATACATCGATACGAGCACGCAAACTACAGCAGGCCTGCAGTGATACCAGCGAAGCACAACATGTGTTTCAAACAAGCTTCAAAGTGCTTCATTCAGTGCAATTCATCAAACATACCTGATCATCATGGTGCCCTAATATTATTAATATATGTTTTACTTAAATATATTCTATATGAAGTCTGAAATTAAGATTAAATACTAGTTTTTCAAACAACAGAAAATATTGTAACTCTTCCGCATCACTCGGATGACCTCATACGTAAGTGACCACCAAGAAACGTCAACAGCATCCAAGCACATGCGCAGCAGATATTGTCAATTGTTTGTAAATTTACTATAGTATTTTCTATACTCCCAAGAGACCAGTTGACTTTCACAAGCTTTTCACATGTACTCTTGATATTATACTCAATCCCCACCATAACAAATATTGAACACGTCTGTCTGTTGTGTGTGGACTTTAGTTCATCAATAAAATATGACAAAATTCTTAAAAACAAATACGTAAAATAAATTATATATATAATTTCAGATGACAAATAAAAAATCTAATTTTCATTTTTTTAGACCAATAAAGTGTGCTATTTTCACTGAAAAATAATTATAGTTAAAAATAGTTGTTTAGTTAAAAATAAGAACAATAGCTGGTATTTTTAGCAGGTAGCTACATGAATTTGTACAGGTATGTGTAATGTGATGTGGTTAAATTGAACTTGCACGAATATGAGAGTGAAGCTACCTTTAGACTCGCTGTAAAACGCTGTATTCTGGATCCTGATCCTCAGTTGAAATATTTATCTGAATAACATCTTATGTATTCCTGATTCCATTGTGTTTCAATACACTGTCTTGTCTTGACTTCAGTGTCTTATCATAGAAAGAGCAGCATAAGAACGCACAGCTTTCCAGTTACATCCTTATTTGTGACCTGCAGAGAAACTGAAAGAGAGAATTCAAAACAGCATGCAAATAAAGTCTGAATTTCCCTTTCCTGGTTTTCAGACAACAATTACATAACAAATATTTGATCAGTTCTACAATAAGCAATTACCTGTATTAAGATTTCTCAATCCAGAAAGACTGAAGGTGCTCCTAAGAGGCACAGGAGTGTAATCAATCTGATGGGATCAGAGAGTCAGGAGTGATGGAGAGAGGTGTCAAAACCTGGCTTTAGGATATTGAAGCCCGGCCCCATGTGTCTACAATGTTCTATTACTCTCTCCCAACAGAATAAACACAATTAACCAATTGCAAGATACAACTTTACAACATACTTTAGTTTTTGGATTAGTTAGATTTTAGTTGGATTTAGTTATTGGATTTCAGCTTTAAATCAATTTGATGTGGACTTTGATTTTGGACCAATGAGATTTGACTGTGGGCAGGGTTTTAGACAAGAACCACAATTAATGTTTTTTTTCTTTTCAGTCTAACACAACTTGTTGCTGAAGAAGAAAACTACTGTGGAAACCGATGTACTTATCAGTCATTGATAAATTAATCTGATTTAATTGCTTGCCATGAATGTTTATTATTATCATTAATGATAAAAATAAGTCATGAATATATGATCTGAAAAATTGTTGGTTTCAGTGAGATTTGAAAGTGCAACAAAATAATACAGTATGTAATACATCATAATGAGTTCTATAAGCATCAAAACAGTAGGAATTTAGTTGCTTGATGCATCAGCCAACTGGTTACAAACATCTTTAACTGCAATTAATGAGTTGTGAATGAAGGCAAACTGCAAGAATATAACAAGACCAAAATGGTCATGGAAAAACATCAATTCACAATCTGTTGTGGCTATTAAAGGGTAAACGTAAACACACCATCTTCTCGTTTTTTTTTGTTAATGTGTTTCTTTCCAAAAACTAGTTGTGCTCTTCTGAACAGTCTGCTGAGCTGCAACATATCTCAACTCTGAACACATTTCTGTGCACAAAAAAAGCTTAAAACTTACTGTATGTTCTAAATGAAATTTAGAAGGAATTAATTAATCTAGTGTTATACTGAAACCTACCCTTAAAAACACACACAAAAAAAAGTTTAAAGGGGTCATGGCATGTATTTTCTTTTTTTCTTATAATGTTAATAAAGTAAAAAAAAAAGGAAACATTTGGAAAAATAATTTTTAACCCTCATTCTGACCCTCTTTCTAAAATGACCTGTTTTTAAGGGGCAGGTCCTTTAATAATACTAATAATTGTACTACTTTTCTAAGCACTCAAAGTGCTTTACATTGTGAGGGGGGATCTTCTCATCCACCACCAGTGTGCAGCATCCACCTGGATGATACAATGGCAGCCATAGTATGCCAGAACGCCCACCACACACCAGCTTATTGGTGGAGAGGAGACAGAGTGATGAAGCCAATCAGCAGATATGGGGATTGTTAGGTGGCCATGATGGTCAGAGGCCAATGGGCAAATTTGGATTTTTAATGACCACAGAGAGTCAGGACCTCGGTTTAACGTTATCTGAAGCACTGTGCTCTTTACAGTATAGCGTCCCTATCACTGTACTGGGACACTAGGACCCACTCAGACCACAGGGTGAGCACCCCCTGCTGGCCTCACTAGTACCTCTTCCAGAAGCAACCTAGTTTTTCCAGGAGGTCTCCCATCCAGGTACTGACCAGGCTCAACCCTGCTTGGCTTCAGTGGGCAACCAGTTTTGGGCTACAGGGTGATATGACTGCTGGCAATTTTTTAACTCGAAGGCTTCTCAGGAATCGGCCACTGTTATGATTGGTTACAGTTATTGCATAGGAAATAGTATCAATGCCCGCTCGCTATTGCATGTATGGTTCGACAACATAATCAAAATAAAATGGTCATTTCCAGACAAAACTTTATGAAATCATTTATTTATGGTTTGTGATGCAGCTGCAGTCAGATCTAGTACCGCTTCATCTTTCAACAAATGACCATGACCCATGTTCCTCGTTTACAAAATAAATTACTCCGGACATTCATCTGACGCCATTAAAATAAACTAAATGACTAAAAGACTAAATGCTAGCGGGCATGGCCTATGGTAAGAAGAAAACTATTCGTCAATGTCTTGTACTGGAGGCAGTGTTTATGCAAATGTTTGATCCTGGATGATGTCATTTTGCACCTCAGATCCAAATGAGCCTTTTTTGGAGCTAATTAAATGCTGTGTTTATACTGATGAGGACATTTTAAGCTATTAAACTTGCATGATGTTTTAATAGTACAAAGCCCTCTTATATGCCAAAAGATCAAAGCAAATTTGATTTCTCATGTCATGACCCCTGTAAGATAGATGTCTATGGGGCCTCTACTGCCCTCAGGTGGCTGTAAATGGTAGCTGTCCACTCAATTTCACCACAGTCTAGCAGATATTTCTGGTCTCACCACTGGATGGCAAAGTGTGAGTGCACTCAGGATCAAACTCTGAGATGATAGAGAGCATTTGCAGCATTTTTAACAATTGCACGTTTAATTAATTCAGAATTCTGAATGTACTGAAACACACTTACATGCCACATTCATATCTTCAACAAGAACAATCATATAAAAATTACTATAAAAGCACACAATATCAGAATCAGAATCAGAATGAGCTTTATTGGCCAAGTATGTTTACACATACAAGGAATTTGTTGTAGTGACAGAAGCTCCACAGTGCAACAGAAGGACAGTAACAGGACAGGACACAGGTAATGAAACAAAATAACAGGAAATAGCCAATGACCAATGTACAAAGCAGCAAAAAAAAATAAAAAAAAATAAAAATACACAATATATAATATATAATATAGGCGACTATGTATGTACAGGTCAAGTATGTGCAAATTAGAAATGAGAAAATAAAATAAAATAAGTGAGTGTGGTGAATGGATAATGTATTAGTTGTGTGTTCCACGTTTATTTATTGAGTGTTCATGAGATGTATTGACTGAGGGAAGAAACTGTTCCTGTGTCTGGTCGTTCTGGTGCTCAGAGCTCTGTAGCGTCGACCAGATGGTAAAAGTTCAAAGAGGTTGTGTGCTGGATGTGAGGGGTCCAGAGTATGTATGCATGTTTAAAGACCCTCTAGTGGTTGAGTCTCACTGTTTTGCTAATTATGTGAGATGGGCCTCATCTTAGCTCAGTGTGGATGAACGAGATGGTTTGAGACGTGTGCGGCACACGTTTTGAAAAGTGAAGCCGAAACATTTCCATCGCCCCCTGTTGGTTGGCTGCAGTATAGCTCTTAAACTCGGCCCATGCAAATGAACAGGACATGAGCCAGGAGACGTCACTGATGTCTAATTCCAAGGGTCCGTCGAGGGAGAGGGGGCCCAAAATTTGATTTTTATCCGAGGGGGTAAAAATATATATATATATTTTTTTGCTGCTGAAGAAACATGCATACATATATATATATATATATATATATATATATATATATATATATATATATATATATATATATATATATATATATATAATTGATAGCTGCTGATATACAGCTAATTCCCTTCATGCAGGTGTAGAACGCACGTGTGAATTTGCAGTCGGCTGTAGTCTGAGCTATGTGTTCAAGCGCAGCTTTTTGTCCAGACGCTGCCGTCGCAAGGTGACAACACCATCTGCTTTTGTCGCCACTAGTTCTTTGAAGTCGGTTTGGTGTGTCCCGGCCTTAATGCTGTGGAGAATCTGGGGAAAACAGGCAGAAGCAAAGATCTATGTGAAGGTATTTAATGGAAAAACTAGAATAAACAATAAGCCAAAACCAAAAGGAACAAAGAACAGAATGATGGGCAAACATGCAACCATTACATTCAACAACTCACAAGGAACTAAACAAACACTAGGGCTATATATACAAAGGGGACTAAACAAGCTTAAGATAACAAGACACACCTGGGGAGACTAATCAAGGGGAAACAGACTACAAACACCATGGGAGACAGGAAGTAATATAAAAGTCCAAGACAAGACCCAGAGAGCATGTAACAAAAACAATAAAGAGTTGATTTGTGAGGAGAGCAATGGATAAATAAAATAATGGTAAGTAAAATTAAAAAGTCAAAGTCTTCTTGCACTGGATGTGCTGGTTTCGACCTCATTGCTGGCTGCAGGCATGTCCTCATCTCATATATAAAACACCTGTGATTCACAACTACTTGCGATTGCACTCGTATTCACATAAAGTAGCCTTGTTGACAAGTTTGGGTGAATAAGGGCAAAACTCATGAGATATAGTACTTTCAGTGCCCTGTAGTAGGCAGTATCACATCTCACTAGCAGAAATAAACAGCTGCAGAAAAAGCTAGGTCCATGCAAAATGTAATGTGTAATGCAATACTCATTTCAGATGTAGTGGAGAAAAGAGTACAGATACTCATTCAAAATGCAGTGAAGTAGAGAGTTAAAGTTGCTAATATATTTGATACAAATTATTTGAAAATATACTCAAGTACAGTAATTAATTACATTTACTCCAATACTTTACTCTGCAGTAGACGGTAGACCATATTGAAAAGCTATGTGTAATAAAACTTTTTGCGATACAGTTGAGACTGAGAGAAAGCCTCGATGGTAAAGCTTAGTTTAGCCATCACTAATTCTACATAACGATTGTTATCTTACCTGTCGAGCAAGAAAGAAAATATCTTAGGGTTGATTTTAAATCCTGTTAATTATCGCAGTTGTTGCTATCTCTAAAACCCCTGTTTTCGAACAGCAATTGTAACTGTTTTGTTCATTTTTGAGCAGAAAATCTTCCATTGTAGGTTTAAAGAAGTGATGAGCACATCGTTGCTGAGGTGGTGGATCATTGCATGTAAAAAAAAAAGAAAAAAGAAAAAAAAAAGTGTGTACAATGTGGTCAAACTTGACTTCTTCCTGTTCATATAGTTTTTCTACTTCAGTGACTTCATCTTATGCCGTGTGGAGAGAACCAGATTTTATACTGAAGTGCTTTAATCAAGGCAACATGAAGATCATTGAGATTCAGCTCTGTGAGTCTTTACAGATTATATTTATTTTGTATTTTTTTATTTTTTACAATACATTCACAAACTTTATCATAAATGGGTTTATTCTCCACACAGTGGTATTAATCTGTCAGTATGCAGTGTCAGATCTAATAACTGATTTGGGATCAAATGTGACCATAAACTGTGATCTTGATGAAAATGAGGTTTACTGGATTTTACTGAAAACAGCAGATCCTCCAACAGTGATTCTACGATCATTCTCAACATCATCTTTTTACCCTAATAAATCATTCAGAAAGAAATATTCAGTGCAGTTTAAACATCGTCTGGTTATTAATAATGTGACTGCTGATGAATTAGGAGTTTATTACTGTATGAACACAGAAACACCTCTAAAACTCAGCAACAGCACCAGAATATACTTCAATGGTGAGTTCATTTACTTCATAATCATCAGTAATTAAAACAGTCTGATAATCAGTGTGATTATTTACATTTGTTATTACTACAGTTTTTTTTAGGAGCATAACAAGGCCTCTCATTGGTCGCTCCGCATAGAGATTAATCTGTTATCGATATATAATTCAGTTTTTCAAAACTACATCATTTTCTTTGTGTTCCAGTAAAAGACTGACAGTAACAGACCGTGATCTCTTTCTTTACAGAATCAGTTCAACTACCTGAGTGTCACAATCATACAGCGGTGGAGTTTATTGATCAGAATCAAACACAATATCAGATTATTATCATCATATCTGCTCTGATGAACGGGCTTCTGATCATTGTAGTGATCGGTGAGTTATCTTAAATTAGCAAATGAAATATACACTAATGATACTGTCTGTGTAAATATCAATATGATGCTCTTCTGGAGTGAGCAAGTTTTTCATTACTTAGTATTTTGATTATTAGTTTGGCATGTTTGTGTCTCCATATTGATACAGTTTAAAAATATTAATTCTAAATTCTGTTTCATTCTTAGTTTTTGCTGTTGGTAATTCAGAACAGATGGAAAAACACATTTATAATGCTGATCTGCAGACAGAAGTTACATATCAGCCACAAGAAACAAAACTGTTACAAGTGCAATAAGGTAAATAAGTGAAACCATTAAAAATCTTTGTATCATTACAAAATTTTTTAACTATTATTTTTTATAATTATTGAGGAATATTGATGTTTTTACTTCTTAAAGTAAAACAAATTATAGTAGATTTAGTTTGGAATCATTTTGATTCAGTTTAACTGCAGCTGAAACTCTATTTTCTTCTCATTGCTCTTTCAGTACGCCGAGGTGGACATTTCTCAGCATAAAAAAAATATTAATCTAGTCAACCTCATCTACATGTGACTATATAACATGTTTATAGGTATAATGTGAATAATATGTGAAAATATATGGTTGTACTGTATAATATTAAGAATAATGTGGAAACTGGGGCTTGTCACACTTTTCCAATAAAAATGATCATTTAGAAAATGTCTTTATAGACTATACAGTCTTGCATACAAAAAAAATACTGAACTGAATATTGAATATTTGAATGAAATGTGTTTACACCACTGGATAGGACTAGATAAAGTTCAGGATTTTACACAAGTACACATTAAGCATGATTGTTGGATTCATCTGTAATTTAGTAATTTAGTTATCAAATCTGATGTGATGTTTTTGATCTGGTTCATTTGAATTTATTGTTGTTTTGTATGTTGTTTTGTAACAATAACTTGCCTTAAAAGAAATGAATGGCTGCTAGACCTCATAATAGTAAAGGCTACTTGTATATTATATTTTGAATATTATATTAAAAATATAATATTCAATAACCTTTGTATATTATTTTATTGAAACATGCCATTTGATAAAAAGGACAAATATACATGTGAAGCAAAAAAAATTTAATGCATGAGATTTTACAAACATATCTCATAAAAATATTTTTTCTACATTAACTCTTTCATATTGCATTACTTTGTTAACTGCTTTGGAAATTAAAACCAAAAAAAAGTTGTATATATGTTTTGTTTTTGTAATGAGCTAAAATAAGTAAATAAATGAATAAAAATAGGAAAAATAAAAAAGTTAAAGATACACTAAACTGAAGTGCTAAACCAAAACCAGAAATATGTTCCACTGGTTTGCTCGCTGGCAAACAGTGTCTGTCACCTTTGTTTAGAGTGGAGGTTTTCTAAAACCTTTATACGTTTATGTATCTCAGTTCTCATAGTTTTCTTCACCTCAAATGGAAACAGCAGCATTGCTGTCATGACATGCTGCCCTTTGTTTTTACATCCAGACCTACACATTTAATATCAGAAAATTAGACAACAAGTAAAGTTGAAGTCTGAAGTTTATATTGCTGTGAATGTTTAATACTCAACTGTCAAAGTGCCACAATGTGCCATACATACATACATACAAACATAAATAAATAAATAAATTAGAATCTGTAAATATGGAACCTAAAGATGACCTGCTAAACATCACCGACAATTTCTAGTTCTGTGGATCTGTGGCCTACATCACATCTGTCTGATAATGAGTGCTAGGATATTAAAATTCACTGACCTGAACCGCTGTCTAATATTCATTTTAAATGAACCTTTACATATTCTAAATTATATTTATAATTCTGGTCATTTGACAAACTTAATATAGTTTTGAAATGTACTACTACTTATTACTTAGTCTAAAAACTAATTTCTTAGTCTAATAAATTCTGTAAATGGGTGCTGCTCATTTTCATTACACTGACAGATCGAACGGCTTCTGTAAAGACAGTTAATGTGATATTTTGGACAATTGAAAGTCTTTTCTGTTTGTATCAGAGCTCCTGTGCTGCCCTCTGCATGTCATTCCACCATTTAACCAGGATCATGTGGAAAACCATGCTGGTCTCCCAATTCCACCTCCTGAACTAAGACCACACCAGTTTAAGCACTAAAAAGACTGGGACAACTTGTTGGTCTAATCTGATCTTTTCAGCTAGTTCCTATTATATACATCTATTCTTTCACATTATGCTAATATTGATTATATTATTTCACATATTATCCAAGAAATGCCTTTTAAGCACAGTATATGTAATAGCATTGTGTATTGTGTTTTCTATTACAGATAGATTTTAAGTCTGTTCTCAGCACTTAAACAACCTGATGACATTACCTGATGTATACGTTTACTGTAAGGAGTGGTATATTAAAAATACTTAAAGGCACCTCAGCTGCTATTTAAAGTAAACTTGTCATTCATTGGTACATATTTGCTACTACTGGGAATTTTGTCACACAGAATCTTACTGTCATATCGTTTGAGTTATATCAGAGCTGCTGTTTTTAAAGTAATTGAAACAATTATTAAAGTTTCTAAAGTAACTGAAACTTATTACAGTGTAGTAAGTGGCTTTTTCATGTTGAAAACATCAAGCAATATGGTTTTAGTCCAACATACCGTGGCAGTGTTTTAAACGTCATAAATATTGTCTGAAGCCTGAAGTAAACAGTTTTAATTTGACATGACGTGTTATTTTGAAACATAGTTTTTCAGATGATTCTTGTAGGTTCCCAAAAGCACCATTGTGAACCAGACTAAAGAGGAAATGAAAGAGTTAGTGATCATAGAAGTGGAAATTAGAAACCATCCTGTGGCTTTTGCATCCCGAAATGTTTACTGGAAATCTTTAGCTGTGACATTTCAAATGCAACTTGACTAAATCTGATGTTCACATCAGCATTAAAAGCACAAAGTAGGCCATACATTGTCAGGATCTTGGACCTGTTTTTGTTGTGTTTTGCTCCCCATGTGTTCTGTGACCCAGTTTCTCCCTCATGTTAATTGTTAATTTGATCCCAGGTGTGTCTCCTTAGGTCCCTCGTTATCCTGTGTTTATAAGCCCCAGTCCTTTCAGTTAGTTTTGTCGGTCGTTGAATTGTCTTCCCTGTCCGTGATGTGTTTCCTGTGCCTCCCATGCTCCTAGTTGGATTAAAGATTCTCGTGTTTGTGAATTCCTCGTCTCCTGGTCTCCGTGTCTCCGTGCTCCCGGGCAGAGTTGTAACAGAACGACCGACCAAAACAGATACCTCTACGTTTACCTTCCGTTTTGTTTTCCGTTTTACCCAGTGTTTTTCTTTCCGTTGTGACCCATGGATCCCTATGTCTGGCCCGAATTCCTCCTCCTCCTGCTGGAGCAGGGGGACCGATCTCTCGAGGACCATACAAGACTGTTCCTCATGTTAGCTAACGCCACCAGCTACCCGGACGACGTGCTCTGCTCTTTCTATCATGGAAGCCTGAACACCGCGTGCAGAGCGCTGTCGTCCGAAGATGGTCCTCGAGAGGATTTCGCCGCTTTTGTGGAGTGGATTCTGGTGAGTAACGGATCGCCTCTCACAGTCTCCTCAGAGGATGATCTCGCCAGAACCACTCCAGACCCAGAGCCCAGCCCACCATCTCCCCACGGTGCGGAGCACCAGCCCGAGCCCACCGATGACGGAGAGCCATTTCCCGCCGCGATCTGCGAGCCAGCGCGAAGCCGAGCGACTGAGCGGATGATCGTCCCGGAAGTAGAGCCCTACCCGTCAGACCAGGTGCGAGAGCCGGCTTCAGTGTTCATCACGAGGGAGCAAGCCGTGGACGGTGTGAGCGCGGAGTGGAGCTCCGCCCCCTGCACCGCGGCTGAGGGTGAGCTGAGGAGAAATCTGGGACTGCTGGACAGAGAGGGGGCGTCCGACTTTCCCGTGCCGGCTCCCTCCAGCCCTCCTGAGTTCCCGCTGGTTCCGCCCAGCCGTCCTGAAGTCCCGCTGGTTCCTCCCAGCCGTCCTGAAGTCCCGCTGGTTCCGCCCAGCCGTCCTGAAGTCCCGCTGGTTCCGCCCAGCCGTCCTGAAGTCCCGCTGGTTCCGCCCAGCCCTCCTGAGTTCCCGCTGGTCCCGTCCAGCCCTCCTGAGTTCCCGCTGGTCCCGTCCAGCCCTCCTGAGTTCCCGCTGGTCCCGTCCAGCCCTCCTGAGTTCCCGCTGGTCCCGTCCAGCCCTCCTGAGTTCCCGCTGGTCCCGTCCAGCCCTCCTGAGTTCCCGCTGGTCCCGTCCAGCCCCGCGCTGCAAGAGCGCCCCCAAGTGTCCGCGCTTCCCGAGCGCCCTCCAGTGCCGGCTCCACGCACGTGCCCTCCAGTGCCGGCTCCACGCACGTGCCCTCCAGTGCCGGCTCCACGTACGTGCCCTCCAGTGCCTGCTCCTCGAAGATCCCCACCCTCCCACCCACTCCTGCCTCCTCCACCGCTGTCGTCTGGCAGCCCCCCCGCTCGCCCTCAGCCCTCTATCGGTACGGTGCGAGCCCCGTGGGTCTGCCATCCTCCAGCGTTGCCGGGGCTGGAGTATCCCTTACCTCCGCCTCCAGCCTCCGAGGCCCGGACTCTGCCTCGGTCCGTAGACCCAGTGGCTCCACCTCGGCTCCTAGCTCCCTCGCCTCCACCGTCACTCCTCGATCCACCAGCTCCACCGGGCTCCCTCGTCCCTCCGGCTCCGCCTTGGTCGGGCGTCGACCCGCCATCGCCTCTGGACTCCTCTCCTCTGGCTGCGCCTCGTCGCTCCGTCCCACCGGCTCCGTTGGGCTCCTTCCTCCCTCCAGCTCCACCTTGGTCCTCAGTCGCTCCGGCTCCGCCGCGGATCTCCGGGTCTCCGCCTCCACCTCGGTCACCAGAGCCCTCGGCTCCACCCTGTCCCCCCGGATCCTCGGCATCACCCTGGCTCGTTGGCTCTCCGTCTCCGCCTCGGGCTCCTCCACCACCTGCTCCGCCGCCATTGGTCGGCCCCCTGGAGTCGGCGGCCATCCCTCCTCCATGGCTCCTCCCTCCGTCGGCTCCACCGTGGGCCATTTTCACGGCTGTGGCCTGGGTCCAGCTGAGCGCCTCCTGCTCCGGGTCCCTCCTGTCTCTTCCCTGGCTCCTCCCTCCTTCGTCACCGCCTTGGCCTCTGTCTGCCGGCCCCCTCCCGGGTATCCGTCCTCCTCCTGAACCGCCTCCCTAGTTCCCACCCGCCCCTCCCCTTTGGATGTTTCTACGGTGCGAGGACGCACCTTCCGGGAGGGGGGCGATATGTCAGGATCTTGGACCTGTTTTTGTTGTGTTTTGCTCCCCATGTGTTCTGTGACCCAGTTTCTCCCTCATGTTAATTGTTAATTTGATCCCAGGTGTGTCTCCTTAGGTCCCTCGTTATCCTGTGTTTATAAGCCCCAGTCCTTTCAGTTAGTTTTGTCGGTCGTTGAATTGTCTTCCCTGTCCGTGATGTGTTTCCTGTGCCTCCCATGCTCCTAGTTGGATTAAAGATTCTCGTGTTTGTGAATTCCTCGTCTCCTGGTCTCCGTGTCTCCGTGCTCCCGGGCAGAGTTGTAACATACATGTGAAAAACCACTGAAAATCAACAAGAGCTGATTTTCTGGTCAGGGGTGTGTGAAGTTTTTAATAAAAAAAAGTAAATAAATAAATTCCTAATGATAACTTTACAGAAACTGGATGGTTTTATCATTACACATTTATAATATTTTATTTGATATTATATTTTATTACAAGGGGTCTTTGGCTTGTGTTTCATACAGCATGTTTGAGTATGACTTGCCTGTACAGCTGGCTGGGACTTTTGTCCTTCTTCTTCTCATTGTGTGTATAAAGTAACTAATTTAGTATCTAAAAAGTTTATAAACTAAGTTACCCTCTTCCTTACAGAGGCTATGTTTTTGTTCAGCAGAGGGCACCACACAGCAGTGAGACCCATATGACTGATGTACATTTAACGGTTTGAGAATACCCATAATGCACTGTGAGGGCTGTGCTGAATGAATTCCCATGTCTCACCAGAAGATGAAGCCTGAAGCTGATCCTGATCCTCAAGTGAAACTTAACCCTAACCAACAAGGACATACCAGATGTCTTTTTCAAATGGCTTAAAAAAAATGAAATTTGAAAAAAAAAAATTCAAAAAGAGGTTCATCATTAAAAGTGTCTGCATAGTATGTGTTCTTGTATTAATTTTCAGGTCGTTTTGTTTCATGGAGAATTTGTCTAAACAGACCAATAAGAGATTTTAACTACTACTCTTCCTTCTTATTACACAAATGTCCTATTAAAATGTCTACACATGTATAAAACTGTATAAAACAGGTAAAAACCTTAGACACTAGTTCAATGTTTTGCCGCTGCAGCTCGATCTCATGATTTATGGGTTTATTGAAACATCATTGCACTAAGCGGTTTTATTGGGTATTTTTATTGTGAACATCCACATAAACTGAAACATGAGAATCTTTGCTCCTCAGAATGTACCTGAGAACGTTGCAATAGATTTTCAAGCACTAGAAGATCTAGAATCACTGGCACAATCTTTTATACATTTACATGGAAACATTTTCATGAATAAAACAAACAGAAAAAAACGTGTGGAGCTCATCCTATAAATTGTGGAGTTATAGGATAACCTATAACTTGTGGAGCTCATCCTATCAGATTGTAATTGTGTAGATGCAAGTTTGATATAGGTTACAAGTAAAGGCATCATCTATGCACTAAATTCATAATATCTAGTGTTGGGTTCAAGTCCACCTTGTCTAGTCTGAATCGTTTGTGTGGGAGGTTTTTATTAATGTTTTTTCATCCTAAATTTATGTTGTTACTTATTTTTTTATCTTTCATGTTACGACGTGGATTTGTCTGTCAAAAATGATCCCCGTTTACACTGGCGTTTCAGCTGCGATCAGAAACGATCTCCATTTACACTACACAACCGAAAACGCATATAACGTGACCATTCATGCAGGTACAACCATAGATATGTGTAGGTAGATTCCCTATTATTTAGATGGCGGACGCGTACGACTGCGTGCTTGGAGCAGTCAAATGGGGAATCTACCTACACATATCTATGGGTACAATAATGAGCATGATGTTATGATGTTTACACGGTCGTCAAGGATACGCAGTGGGAATGTGGGCATAGACATATATTGGCTGCATCCGAAAACTGAAAAATGCTGCCTTTGGAGGACACATTCCAAGGTAGGAAGGCATCAAGGCACATCCGAATCCAAAGTTAGCTTCACTTCCTGTCTCATGAGATACCTTCATCTGATTGATTTTTGAAGGCAGCATAGATGTATCCTAGGGGGCAGTCGTGGCCTAATGGATAGAGAGTTGGACTTGTCACCGAAGGGCTGGGGTTCGAGTCTCAGGTCCGGCAGGGAATGTAGGTGGGGGAGTGAACAACCAGCACTCTCTCCACCTTTATACCACGACTGAGGTGAGACCCTTGAGCAAGGCACCAAACCCCTAACTGCTCCCCGGGCGCTGCAGCATTGGCTGCCCACTGCTCCGGGTGTGTGTTCACTACTGTGTGTACACTTGAATGGGTTAAATACAGAGCACAAATTCTGAGTATGGGTCACCATACTTGGCCACACACCACTTCCCTTACCCTTTCACTGCCTTTGATATCCCACAATCCTGTGCGTTCCATTCCATGACGGTTGAGCTAAAAAATAAAGACAACGCATCTGTTGCATTTGGTGGATAGTTTGTGTGTAAATGTATATTTCTGATTAACTTTTTGCACTTTTGGGCCTGGTTTCACAGACAGGACTCAATTAGGACATTTAAGTAATTTTTATAAACTGTCAGAGCAAATTCTTTCAGTTGAAACAGCTCAGACTTAGATTTTAGTCTGGCTTTTGGCTTAAGCCTTGTCTGTGAAACCGGGGGTTGATGTTATTTCTAGCAAGAAATTATTATTATAGTAATTATATATTTGTATAATTATCACCAAAACTCGTTCTATTTTGTTGTAGACCACTAAACTGCTACGCTGCCTCAGAAGCCTGTCTGAAATCAGTTTTGTGAGGTGCCTTCATGGAAAGTCATTGCCTCATAAGGCAGCGTTTTTGATGCAGCTATAGACAGCCCATTCAACCACTCCAAGCACGTAGATGGAACATCTTGGAACGGTTAACTTTAAAAGGAAAATGCACTAGTGTAAACGGGGTCTAAGTCAGAATTCATTCATAATTGCAGTCCAAGTCCCGAGTCTATCCCAGCTCTAATATTATCTCATGTAAACCTTCATGCAACATTGTGAGGGAGATTGTTTAAGGCAAAAGTTTAGTTCCTGCTCTTTCCATAATAGGAGCAAAGTTGTCAAAACCAACTCCTCATATTCTTAGATAAGTGACTTTAACGTTCACTGGGATTTTTCTAAGGAAGAAAAAAAAATCTAATCTGAAATTGAATATGACAAAACAATAATATCTATTAGTAGTAATATTAGAAATGTTTTCGACAAAAAACAGACTGATATCTAATATAGTGTCTTTTTAAAACAAATGTTGTAAATATTTAGACAAATGGGTTTGGGAGTAACATAGTAAGGCCTTGAGTAAATGCAGGTGAAGAGAAGCATTTATAATACTTGCTATGGAAACTTGCGAAAGGAAAGTATCTAAATGTTTAGCAAACAATCTGTGGATTTTAGAAGAAAACTATTCAGTCCTGGGAATGTGTTCAGTTTAAGATTATTAACGGCTTCAGTAACCTCATCTGAATAAAGAGGCTTCCTCTTTAAAGCTTTTTACTATGAAGCTTTATTCTGGCAAAACACAACATGAAGAAAGAACACTTGTGGCACAGAATTGTTAAGGCAGCAACATACTGACAGGATAGACAGCAAAAAAATTTCCTGTTTTATTCTGTTATACAATAAGAACAAGCAGTGCACATTATTTTCTATCAGTTTATTATAAAACAGCAAGAGTATAACAGCACAAAACAGTTTAATATTTGTAATACATGCTTTAACAGTAGTGTGCACCACAAATAAACAAGCTGTACTAATTTAGCTAAAAGTAACTAAAAGTTTGCCACTGTTCCTTCTACGAGTGAGTTTGAGCTCTTTTTCTCTTGCAAAACATGAAATAGGTGACAAGCAGAACAATTTATACAAATAATAGAGTAAAAACACAGATCAATAATATCTTCTTCCAGTCTGACTGTGTTTCTGGTCCTTGGTTTTTTTGTTCAGTGGTTTTGTTTCCTTTTTCTGCAAATTCAGAATAATAAAAAACAACATCACTGCACAGCATTTGTCTATCATTTATATACAGTAGCATTCAGACTGGAATTCAGACTGATTTTATCTTTAAAATTTATACAAAAAACAAAACAAAGCAAAACAGTTTTTACACACCATTGATGATCAGCTGTGCAGTCTGATGTTCAGAAAAGGGTGTGATGAAGCAGCTGAACTCTCCTTCATCAGCGCGAGTGAGATTGAGGAGTTTGATGGAGAAGTTTCCTCTCAGATACTCCTTTGGGAAAGTTTCAACTCTGTTCTTGTACCGTGGGTCTTGTTCTGCTACTGAATCTTCACCCTTAATTATATCATACACAGTCTTGCTGTCTTTGGCTCTCCAATGCACATTAGTATCGTGAAGTTTATGGTCATGTTCACACGGCAGAACAACAGAACCACCAATATCAGCCTCTACTGTGACCTGCAGAGACACTGAATTCACAGAAAACAATTAAGAAATAAAATGATTGCAAACAGTTTGTTGCATGAATGCATCTTTCAAATGGGGTTTGTTCAGATACTCACCTTTATTTATCAGCACTGCAAACAAACAGAGGAAAAAGTATCTGCAGAAACAGAAAATCAAGTTTATTTCCTTAATCTCAACCAGTATATCATGACATTTACAACAGACTTTGTTTGACATGAACAGAACTGATCAATTAGGCTATAGATTTCAATGAAAGCAAAGATATCTAAAATGTACTTTTAATTCATGGAAATACTGAATAATAACCCCATTAATTACAATAAGTATTCAATTTATATAAAAATAACAACATTAGCAACAACATGTCACTTGGGGCCAATTCTGAGAGGTCATATTAGGGCCTAATTGTATTTTTTTTTTACTTCAAAATAAAAACTATAATTTGTGCTTCATAAATCTAAAAACACTACAGATCCTTCAACATATAGACACCAAAAATGTGATATTCAATAATATACAGTGTCACAGAGCACTAATTTCCAGAGACACAAAATTAGATATTTCCTCAGAACTGTTTTTACTGAGAAAATCTCACAAATGTTTATTCATCAAAAGTGCTGAGAAGAGATTTTGGGCAATCTATGGTCAGGAGTAAAAAAATAAGGGGACCTCATCTTGCCCCAGGGGGTATCTTACCCCATCTTACCCTAAATGTTGATGTACTTAATTAAGAACAAAGGGGGCATCTTTATCCATTTACCCTACTGGTAAAATCTTTAATATCTTGAATGCATTGTAAGACTCGGTCAATCAAATTACTATCAAATAATCATAACACCACATGCACCGCGACACAGAGACAATACAAGCTAATGCTAATGCTAATACACACGTGCCGCAGTGGTTTGAATGCGGAACATTGGAAGTGCGAAATCATAAACATACCTAATGATCATGGTGCCACAATAAAAGTTAATAAAACTTCCAGACATATTTTATGAAAACGAGAAACGAAGAAAACGAGAACACGTTTCCAGGTGCTTTGTTCCGGAAGTCGTCATGGGGTCAAAAAAAAAAAAAAACTCACTTCCGTTGAGTTACATCAGACTTTTTATATATATGTATATTCAAGACTACTGAAACACAAGTTGACTTTCACAGACGGTTTTATGTACTCTGAATCTTGATCTTCTACTGAATTTTCTGATTTCATTGTATTTTTAATAATCTGTCTTTCATCACTTTTAATTCATCAATAAAAACATAACAAAAGCTTGTATTTCTCATTTCATTGGTTAGACTACAAAATATTGAGCTAGTTTCACTGAAAAATAATTAAGTTTGATATGTAAAAATAAAAATAAGCTGGTCTTGTTGCAAGTTGCTATAGAAATCCTTGTGTCTGATGTGACGTATGTGCCAAAAATGAAATGAACAGCAGTAAATTAAACAAATAAATAAATAAATGCACTCAGACTTACATGAGTATGTGATTCGTAAACTCCTCTTGGAAATCTTTGTATTCTGGATCCTGATACTCGACTGATTTCTTATATATTCCTGTTGTCATTGAGTCTTTAATACAATGTCATGTCTTGAATTCAGTTTGTTGTCACTGAAAAAAGTGGCACAAAACGGCAGAGCTTCCAATAAACTCCTCATTCTAACCTACAGAGAAAAATGAAAGAGAATGAAATTGAAAATAAATAAACAAACTGCCTTTCAAATTGTTTTCAAAAATTAATTAACAAACAGCTGGCATTTATCTATAACAAGAAATCACTTTTTTTCAGATCTAAGCTCAATCCATAAAAATATGCCTTACAGGTCCTGTCTCTTGTTTTGATCTCGACAGATTGATTTTGACAGATTGTTCAGTTGCTGTGAGACTAAAGATAATATTTAATGACGCTCTGTTGGGAGGAGAAACTCAGGGAAGTTGTCAGACTAGATGAGCAGGCAAATGGGCAAGTACAGTGTTTGGTTAACCTTTCGTCATGACGTGGCAAAATGCTTTGATGCTTATTTTCATCATACTGTTTCTGAAATATACTGAAGCATTCAGTATTCATATTTGGCTTGATATGGAAACTCTCAACAAGTGAGACGAGCACAAGTCCATGTGTTCATGATATTCAGGTGCCAACATACAACTGAAGAGCTTAGAGTCTGTTAAAGAGGTTTGTAATGAAGAGGGGACATTTATTTGGAGTTCACACTTTGATTCATTTAAAAGAATCTACTCCAAATCTGTACACCAATTAAAACTCATATTACTACATGTTTGTTTGTTTGTTTGTTTAAAAAAATAAACAAAGAGGAAGAGGAAGAGAAAGAGAAAGAGAGGATTTCAGAGGAAGTATACCCAATGGAATTTTTGTTGTCGTTGTTGTTAGTTATGGAAAAATATTTAGTTTTAGTAAAAATGTATATTATGGAAATATCCCAAACAGTTTCAACAATAACAAAAATTTAGATCTTGAAAATACAGAAAATAATGAGCGTTTACATACAATGAAACATGAGGCTCTTTGCCTTTTCTGAATGTACCTGTGAATACTGAAGTAGATTTTAAACATATGCATGTCTGTAGTTTTAACATACAACTTTGCTTAAATTAAAAAAAAAACTAAAAAGTTGTCATGAGGCAGAATTTACAGTATTTTCCAGCACCAGTATATTAATGATTGGTGGGTTTGATGGAGAGGTTTCCCCTCAGAAACTTCTCAGGAAATGTTTCAGTTCACACTCTGGATAACTTCTCTCTAGTGAATAAGTTTCGTTTTGCAAATAAATTGATCTTGCTTTATGGATGTTAGATATTAGATATATTTACTAAAATATAAAAATACTGTGTTTGGGTGGCTAAAACAGTTGGGTTCAGGACGCTGCATACATGAGCACATATTTTGACTTGCATTTGTTTCCAAAGATCACAGACAATGTAAATTAGTCATGTAGATCATGCAAATCTGTTAAAGGTTAAAGATAAGTGAAAGTGACGTGACATATGGCCAAGTATGGTGACCCATACTTGGAATTCATGCTCTGCATTTAACCCATCCAACGTGCACACACACCATGAACACACACCCGGAGCAGTGGGCAACCATTTATGCAGTTGGGGGTTCGGTGCCTTGCTCAAGGGCACCTCAGTCGTGGTATTGAGGGTGGAGAGAGCGCTGGACATTCACTCCTCCCACAATCAGGGGCAGTTGTGGCCTAATGGATAGAGAGTTGGACTTGTAAAGGTCGTGGGTTCGAGTCTCAGGTCCATGGGAGGTAAGTGGGAGGAGTGAATGGCCAACACTTTCTCCATGACTGAGGTGAGACCCTTGAGCAAGGCACCGAAGCCCCTACTGGTCCCCGGGCGCTGCAGCATTGGCTACCCACTGCTCCGGGTGTATGTTCACTACTGTGTGTACACTTGGATGGGTTAAATGCAGAGCACAAATTCCGAGTATGGGTCACCATACTTGTCCACACATCACTCCCCTTTCAATCCATGCCGGCCCGAGACTCGAACCCGCAACCTTTGGATTACGAGTCCGACTCTCTAACCATTAGGCCACGACTACTCATTTTGTGCAGCTTTTTTGTGGGTGAACTCACACAGCGTTTTAATTTATTCATGCATTCTTGTATTAAATGAAAATTATACAATAAAAGTAGCAATTATGCCGCTCATTTTCATTTAACATGTAGATTGTTCAGCTTCTGTGATGTGATATTTTGGGCACTTCTGGTAAAATCTTTTCTGTGTGCTTTAAGATAAAGTCTCAGTTATCAATAATAATACATCCAGCCAAGCTGAACTGCTCTCATCTCATCACAGTGTTAGCCTTGATTTCAACTTGATAACACACTGCTTCAAAATCTTCCCGTAAAATCCAACTCATAAAAACTCTAACAAACTACGCAATCATAAGATTAAACTAAAGTAAGGGATACTGTATATCCAGCCAGTTGTTATCGCAGAATAAAGCCCTACAGGCCTATCAGAATTGTATTATCTTATTTTATAATCCATTACAGTGTGCAAAAAATGGCAGCAGCTGAGTATTTATGAAACGAGAGAGTGAGCTTGCTATACCAGGATGACATAATCAAATATTTGTACATAGAATATTAAAATGAGTTTTAATATTTTATAAGCCAACCAAACGCAAAGCTTCCACTAAGAAAAAATAAATAAAAATTTCCATCAAGCGTATAGCACCAGCTGTTGCTACCAATGAGCCTGTGTTATTAAATTTAACCAGTTGCTATCGGGAAATAACATACTTTGGAATGTGATGACTGACAAAATCAGAATCAAGTAATCCACAGAGCTGTGTAAATTATAATATACAAATTAATGAATAATTCAATTCAAGTCTCAAAGCTAAACTCTCACAGGTTTAAAAACTCAACTAAGATCCTTCAATGAATCTGAGCAGGTCATTCATGATAGTTCAGATTTTCATGTCACAACCAGAGAAAAAGCATTAACATACATGTAAAACCTAAATCTGATGTGTTTAAAATTATTGTACACATACCAACATATGTTCTTTTCAATTAAGGTTTGTGGATGTTTTAATTCTGAAAGGCTTTGATTTATAATTATAATTACCCTGCTTTTGATCATTATTATGATTGGTGGTAAAAGTTTTTTGAAGAAACAGAAGAAAGACAAAATGAAAACTCAAGGTAATGCAAGATATTATTTTTGTATTTCTGCTTGATTTTATCCATATGTGCCTCTACATACATTTCTGTAACTCTAACCCTAACCCTAACCCCATGAAACAACGCTTCAATAAAACAGGTCAAATTTGTATAAGAAAGTTAAATAGCACGGCTGCATCAGCAAATGTGTTTTTATATCACTTTTGCATTTGTTAACACTATCGGGTAGGTTTAGGGTTGGGTTTGGTGTAGGAGATATTTCCAACACAATAGAGCATTAACCTTTAGCGACACTAACCGGATATTTGAATTCTGAACATCTGCAATACGTACCTCAAGCGTAATAAAAATGCAGCAATATGTGCCTGTGCCAACGTAATAAAAATGTGCCACGGTCACGTATTGAATGTGTGTTTTAGCACCACTCTCTGGACATTTCACTTTGAAACTGCCACGAAACGTGCAGTAAGGTACACAATTATGGTTCTTCAGAAATGTATATAGAGGCACGTAATTTCATGAGCCTAAAGGATTAGGTTTTTAATTAGGTTTAGGCCTAAAGGTTTAGGTTTAGGTTTTTAATTTTTAAAATTAAAAACACATTGAGGATGGGGGTCATTTGGGGTGCAATAAAATAATAAAGCTCATTTGATAGACATTGAATACTTCAGTTATATCATTGAACATTAATTATTACAGTCATATTTATTCAGTACGGTTCTTGGCTTCTTATTCAGTTCATGTAAATTTACAGTACTGTTCATGTGATTATTCTCACTAAATAAGAAAAACTATGGCAAAGGCTGTTTTGAAAGGGTGATCGATATTGATTTGATTTAGTTAATTGAGCTTAACTGTTAAAAAAATAAATCTGTTGTGGCATTGTTTTTCACTTTACAGCATTTTTTTACAGTATTTTCCACTGTAGATTTTTGCAGGTAGATCTTGCCACAGTTTTTATAGACACATTTAACTAGTGTCATTATCTAAATTCTTACACATTTCTGCTGTTATTGTGTCTCAATACACTGTCTAGTTCATCACCACTGTCAAATACATCAAGAATGTAGATCTTCCAGTGACGTCCTCATTCTGACCTGAAAGAGTGAAACAAAATTCAAACATTCAGCCTTTTCATAAATTTGCCATTCAAATTTAATTGATATTTGTATGCAGGCATATAGATTTACTTTTGTGTGTTTTACTTTGTGGTTATATTAATTAAATATACCCACAAGTGTATTATATCTATTCCTCTTCATTGTTATCATGGTAATATTTGTCTTTATTTTGACATATTCATCCAATAAGCACCTGGCCTGCAAAAGCAGAGCATTTTGCATTGTATGCATTATATCATTGTTGTATTGTGTTTTGTATTATGTGTACATAATGACACTGAAGTTTGCTCTGATAGTGATCAGACTGGTTCTCAAGTACATAGATACGTGTCATTTAGTTTGCGTGTCAGCTGATGTTTTACATTCACTAAGGCGTGGAACTACTGTGGTGACACTCAGTACCAGGATGCTGAACATATAAACATCTCAAATATTTTTCTCTACAGAATTTTGGTGCTGATCAACTGATGTGTTATAAGGGATTGATTAATCATATTCGGTAAAGGATGTAGTTTTAATATTAACAAACATAGAAAAATATATAAATAAAATTAAATACATTTAAACATAACATGAATCACATATCATAGGAGGATAAGTGTGGTCGACCATTCGAGCACTTTCTAAACTATTAATGAGGCATACAGTAAGCCATGTTCGCGGTAGCAGCTGGGCAGAATGACTCAAGCAGCAGCAAATCCTGGAACATAATGTGGAACACAGCGCAAACTGTGTTTATAGCAGCACTGACAGATGTTTATAAGATGAACAGCAACTGCAGTAAATGTTTAATTGAGCAATAGAGTAGGGCCATTGCAGGGCTATCGCTGTGCAGAAGCATCTCTGGTGCCAATCATTTAGTAGGCCCTCTATACAACCTTGCTGAACAACTCCATCTCAGTAGGGCCACAACAGTTTAAGATGAATGCTGAACAACAACTTTAGAAAGATTTGATTCCTCAAGCACAGACAATAATGCAAGTGTCCTCAAGCACAGTCTTGAATAGAATGCCCATGGGCATTGAATGTGCCCATGAGGAGGCCATAGCTCTGGTGGAGTGGGCTCTAACCAATAGGGCATTCTTAGCCACGAAAGCGGTATGACAAAGCTATCACATCCGTAATCCAATGGGACATAATTCAGCTGTCGAACAGAGGCTCTGCCAGAGCTTCAAGTCCCAAGTGAGCAATGTGAAGGGGTGAAGTGGTTTAACTAGCTCACTACCCTCAGAAAGCTTATCAATAAGTCACTGATTTGGGTATAAAAAAATCATCATAGTGACCACATACACTGTTAGTGAAGGCACATGACTGCTGTCTAATCGCTCCTGCAGGAACAACAGTATGACTGGCAATTAACCGAATCTCTACCCTGTGTTTTACACCAGTCTACAGACACTTTCCACTTTTGGGCATAGAGACACCTGGTAGAGGGAGCTTGTGCCTCAGTGTCTAACTCTCGTTGTGGCATAATCTCTGGCAGTGACGGGCTTTGCTGACCAGACAGACATGCAGGTTCATCAGTTCTGGGTTGAGGTTTCAGATCGTATCCCATGCTTGGAGGTTCCTTCTCAGGGGTAAGGTCCTGAATTTATTTATATTTATTTATTTATTTTTTTTACTGAAAATCCCAAGCAGTGATCAATCAGTTTGCATTTTGGGTTGTTTGTTTGAGTTTTTGAAAATCCTCCTAATGAGGATAATCTTGCCAATATCAGCCTATGTAATTCAGTACACACAATCTTAATGGGGAGAGCCCATTTTGTGAATGTGTGTGAAACCAGTGAAAGTCCTAGGAGAAAGACAATGAATTGGCATGCTGTGCCTTCAAAAATAAATCTTAGAAACCACCTGTGATGAAGGGATATTTGTATAGACCTTGTGTTGCCCCGTAACTTTCCAGTGCTGCACTCATTGTCTCGAGTCTTCAGTTTGTTTTTCCACAGCATGAAGGTAAGTTCAATATGAATTTATGAACAGACCGCTCATTTTAAAATCTTCCCTGTCCACTGTCATTTGTTATGACATCGCTTAAAACATTACAATGCTCATGATAACTTTCGTTAAATCTGCAATAAGTAAATCCACTTTAGCATCCACTACTGCAAAAATGAAAGTTCAAAGACAAAATAATTAGGGGCTGCACGACTACTAATTTCTGCTAGTCGATCTCTTATCAAAACAATACTCGAGTTTCTCAACTACTGGTTCATGCTGCTCTAAATGAAAAGACATCAAATAGTTCTTATCAACAAACATTTATTAATTCATAGCCTAATGCAACAATTACATAACATATGTAAATTGTCCAAATATTATAATTATGACATTACATGTTTTAATTTATGTTACAGTCTAAAGCCAAATAAAGCTGCATGCAATGTTGTAATCTAACATTCACATTGTATAGGCTATGCAAACAATGTTTGCATGCATACTTTAATAATAACTTATGATAATAACTTTAATATTTAACAAGTTGTCACGGTTGGTGGTTGTAGAAGTAGTCTCTCACAACGATGAATAATAAAAGCTGCATTTATTAGCATCAACACACTTACACCTTTGTAAACTTAAGATCCGACAAACTTAAAGGCAGAACTGAGGACTTATAAAGGGAGAGGAACAAACGAGGAAACAAGATGATTAATGAAACACAGGTGATGGGGATCATTAATTAACAGAACTAGGACAGAAACTAAAACAGGAAGAACCAAATAAGGTAGGAACAGAACAAAACCAAAACTGACATGTTACAGTATCCCCCCCCCCCCCGGAAGGTGCGTCCCGCACCGTAACAGTAACACTGGGGAGGGGGGGCGGGCGTCCTGGAGGCTGGAGCAGGACCAGGATAGGACAGGGAAGCCTCCAGGACGGATCAGGAGCCTTGGGAGACCATGGCAGGACTGGAGACTCGGGAGTCCATGGTGGATCCGGAGCCTTGGGAGGCCATGGCAGGACTGGAGATTCGGGAGGCCATGGCGGATCTGGAGGCTCGGGAGTCCATGGTGGATCAGGGGCCTTGGGAGGCCCTGGCAGGACTGGAAATTCGGGAGGCCATGGTGGATCTGGAGACTCGGCATGCCATGGCGGATCAGGAGACATGGGAGGCCTTGGCGGATCGGGGTCCTTGGGCGGCCTTGGCGGATCGGGGTCCTTGGGCGGCCTTGGCGGATCAGGGAGCTCCGTGGCCTTGGCCCTTGGCCTGGCCACACAGCCTGAGACTATATGGCCCCCCCCCAAAATTTATTTGGGAATGTTCCCCATAAGGGGTCTCACCGGAGGAGTGGGCTCTGTGGGGCGTTCAGAGGGAGCGGGCACTTGAGGGCGCTCTGGAGGAGCGGATTCTTGGATCCGCACGGTAGGCGCGGAGCTGGATAGAACCAGCGGAGACGCAGGAGGGCGCTCTTGCAGCGCGGACACCTGAGGGCGCTCTTGCAGCGCGGACATTAGAGGGCGCTCTTGAAGCGCGGACATTAGAGGGCGCTCTTGCAGCGCGGACATTAGAGGGCGCTCTTGCAGCGCGGACATTAGAGGGCGCACGGGAGGTGCGGTGCTGGACGGGACCAGCGGGAACTCAGGTGGGCTGGACGGGACCAGCGGGAACTCAGGTGGGCTGGACGGGACCAGCGGGAACTCAGGTGGGCTGGACGGGACCAGCGGGAACTCAGGTGGGCTGGACGGGACCCTCTTGCGAGGTGTAGGGATAGGAGGACACAGACGAGGAGCAGGCACTGGATGGCACTGGCGAGGAGCAGTCACTGGCGTGAGCATGGGAGCCGAGAATTCCGGGGGAAGAGCCTCATCCAGTAGCCCCCTGTCCTGAATCAGAGGACTCCTCAGAGGCGTAGGCGGTGGAACCCTTTCCATCGCAGCCGGCGTAACATTCATCGCCCTTTTCGACGGCATCCTCCTCGCCGCGGGCGGAACATTTGTCGCCGAGAACGGCGGGATCCTCTTCGCCCCAGGCGGAATCCTCTTCGCCGCGGGCGGAACTGGACTGAGCGCATCTCCAGTGACATAGATGGTAATGGGACGGTTGGAACTGGGCAGGCGGCTCGGACCGTTGGAACGGTACGTGGAGGTCCTTGGCGGAAGGTAAGCTGGCGTGACGTGACGTGGTTCCGCGGAGACTGGGCAGCGAGACTGAAAACTCTTCACTTCTTCCACTTCGAAGATAGAGCCATTCAAAAATAAAATAAGATTAATTAATTCGACCAGGGAAAAGTCGGAATGAGGAAGTTCGCATCTGATAGTCTCGCTGTCCAGCCCCAGCAGAAAGCACGCACCCAAAGAAGCGTCAGGCCAGCTCAGTTGGTGAACAAGCTCAATGAAATCTTCCACATACCGCTCCAACTTCCGACCAGCCTGCCGCAAACCCCACAGCTTGCTCTCCACCGTAAACATCTCTGTAATCCTGTCCTTTGTTGTGGCGGTCGGATCTTCTGTCACGGTTGGTGGTTGTAGAAGTAGTCTCTCACAACGATGAATAATAAAAGCTGCATTTATTAGCATCAACACACTTATACCTTTGTAAACTTAAGATCCGACAAACATAAAGGCAGAACTGAGGACTTATAAAGGGAGAGGAACAAACGAGGAAACAAGATGATTAATGAAACACAGGTGATGGGGATCATTAATTAACAGAACTAGGACAGAAACTAAAACAGGAAGAACCAAATAAGGTAGGAACAGAACAAAACCAAAACTGACATGTTACACAAGTTTTCAGCCGTAATAACAAGAACGAAATGAATCTTACTTCAGCCAGTTCAGAAAATACATAAAAATAGTTCTTGTCAACAAGCATCTACATACAGCCTAATGCAACAATGACATATGTAAATTGAAAAAATATATATAATTATTACATTGCATATTTTAATTTTACATGTAACAGAGAAAGTCATAGAAAGTAACAGCTACACACAATACTGTAATCCTAAAAATTACATCATACCCGCAAACTCTGTTCTGTCACGTGTGTGCCATTCGCGGGGAAATCCACGCCGTCCGTGGCTCCCTCAAGCCCGCAGCCATCCTTCCATGTGCCCCTGGGATTGCTGGTGGCATATGAGGGTATATGTTGGAGCCCAGCCCCAGAGCCTGCTCCTCGCAAGCGCCCTCCATCGTCTCCTATGGCTCTGCTGGTCCCGTCCAGCCCTCCATCGTCTCCTACGGCTCCGCTGGTCCAGTCCAGCTCCGTGCCTCCAGAGCACCCCCAAGTGTCGACGTCCCCTGAGCGCCCACCAGACTTTGATTTCCCCAAGGGCCAAGGCCGCGTGAGACCCCTGACCCACCATGGCCGCCTGAGACCCCTGACCTGCCATGGCTGCCTGAATACCCTGATCCCTCGAGCCATGGTCCCTTGAGTCTCCTGTTCCACCCTGGAGGCCTCTCCTGTCCACCCTGTAAAGTGTTACAATTATTTGATATTAAAGCATATGTTCACAAAAACACTGTTAAATAAATAGAAAAGCAAGCAGGTGTGCATGATCTTACCAAAATCCTGCGTTTGGACCAAGCTCGGTTGTAGAATCACAACTGAAATTATTATCTTTATCTATATCGTGTAGTAGTTAGCTATCGCTGTGTCGTACGTGACCGCTTGTCAAACATGAAAAACACAAGTTTTATTTAAATTATGTATCGTATACAGCATGCAAAGAGTGCTCCTTTTAGATTTATTTAAAAACTGTCACTCATTTATCATCATCTCACAAAAAAAAAAAAAAAAGAATATAACTACACAATTAAACTTTTTTTTTTAATGCCTTTGTTAGAAAGAATGGGGGGGGGGGGGGGTCAAAAGCATTACTATCCGGATCCTGACACAAAACCAAAATCAAACCAGACAGGAGCATCAGGATCCAGATTCCAGCCTTCAAACACACACAACACACTACATGAGTGTCCTGAATGATGTGGAGGTTGAATAGTTTTGAAAATTTGGAAAAGTTCTGTCATAAGAAAAATACCAAAGCACTAGAAAAACTATAGCATGATCAAATATCAAACAGGCTTAAGCTATAGAATGTGTTAAACTTAATGAAGTGATGATGGTGAGGGGAATTAGGTGTTGAGATCAGAGCAGATTTGACTTTGACTTCCTCTGCTTAATGTGGGAAGGTTTCTTTTTGTCTTCCTGTCTTTGTTTCAGAGCTGCAGTAGATTCATCTTCAGTGTTTTTTGGAGGGAAACCGATTTTATTCTGAAGTGTCTTAATCCACAACAACAAGATGAAGATCATTCAGCTTCAGCTCTGTGAGTTTTGACACAATATCAATGTATTTACATGTTTTGTAACTATTAAAATTATGAATAGTTTTATTTTCTGCATCACAGGGGGGTTACATCAGTAATGTTTTTATTTTTTTGTTTGTTTGTTTAATCTTGCAGATGTATTAATCTGTTGTCAGTATGCAGTGTCAGATCTAATAACTGATTTGGGATCAAATGTGATCATAAACTGTGACCTTGATGAAAATGAGGTTTATTGGATTTTACTGAAAACAGCAGATCCTCCAACAGTGATTCTACGATCATTCTCAACACCAGCACCACCTTTTTACATAAATGATATATTCAGAAAGAAATATTCAGTGCAGTTTAAACATCGTCTGGTTATTAATAATGTGACTGCTGATGAATTAGGAGTTTATTACTGTATGAACACACGCACACCTCCAAAACTCAGCAACAGCACCAGACTATACTTCAATGGTGAGTTCATTTACTCCTTCAATGATCAAGACATATAGATGATCACTGCTTACATGCATACATGCCATTTACTGCTTAAATTTTTAGATACTTATGAAAACAAAATTCAATTTCTAAATTACTTTCGGTGGAACAATCTGCAACCATTGTAACAGCTGTTAATGTCAGACTGTTGGGCACTTTCTTCACAGAATCAGCTCAACTAATCATACAGTGTCACAATCATACAGTGGTGGAGTTTATTGATCAGAATCAAACACAATGGCAGATTGTTATTATCATATCTGCTCTGATCAACGGACTTCTGCTCATTGGTGAGTTATTTTCAACCATGTGTAAAAATCTGTATATAAAGCTTTTCTCCACAGGCAGCTGAAGTTAATTAAATATGAAACTATTATTTATTTAGGCTTTTGATTTGAACTGTTTGTGCTGGATCTAATATACTGTTCCATTTCTAGGACTATTAAATGTTTTTGTTGGAAACAGAAGGTCAGCAGAACAATCAGAACTCAACACTGATCTACAGCAGACGCAAGTTACAGAACAACATCAGGACCATTTACACTTAAACTGTGAATCCATCCTTATTACTAAAATTAATTTCTGTCTTGATAATTATTGAGGATTTTTGCTGACCTGTAGCTTTCTAACACTTAATTTTGGTTCTTTTTGGTTCATCTGCAGCTGAAATTGCTAATATTGATATTTCAGTATGCCACGGTGGACTTTTTCAAACTGCGTAAAAAATATTTGGTCGAGCAAAATCAACAGCACCTATGTTGCTCTAAACCCGCTATTCTAAAAATTCTTTAAAAAATTATAGATTGGGATTTTCAAACTGAGGTCTGCGGGAAAGTACAGAAAAATGTTTTACTAATAAAAGCAAAAATAAATATACAAATAAGTTAAAATCAACTGCATTTGATATTACCTATGTTTCGTTCTGCATTCTAAAGACTAGTTGGAAGTCATGAGATTAATCACAGTTATTTTATTGAACAGACAGTTATAATTTTACATTTTTCTTTATGGACCTGCCTTTGTATTTTAGTGGGTCCCACAAGTGAATAATCATATTTTAGTGCTGGTGGCATCAAAACATTGATAACTCCGGCTTCAGATGAAATGTGTGTTTAGGAATTTACTATTTTGTCTCTTTGTCATTTGGAAGACTTATGTTTTGTAATTGCTGTCTTAATCTGTATCTGCTGAAATTTTTTGTGAGTGGTTGTCGATGTGGATATTTCTTTTTCTACCACTTTAACCTTGAATGTATAGTGTGCACATTATTATTTTTGTGAAGCCTGGTTGAGTTTTCCATGCTGTTGGACCAAGAAGATGATAAGATAAGATAATAAGATAATAAAGTCTGATAGTGTCAAATGTCATGGCTTGTCAACCTTTTTTCCTCTAATTCAGTACTTTTGTTGTGATGTATTTTAACAAAATGACGTGAAGAGTCTGTCTGCTGTGTATTTTACAATGTGTTTTATTTTGAGAAAACCTCTGTGAGTATATTCTGGCTTTCAAATAGGAATCAGAAAAAAATAAATAAATAAATGTGCTAACAAACAAATGACAGAATAGCTGTTTTACTTCAGTCCATGAATGAGATTAAACTTCCTCATGTCTTATTTATTATTTTCATATACAGCATTTTTCTTCTATATATAATTTCAAAATCACATGAAATAGTGTCACTATTGATTAATTATGCATTCATGACTGAACACACACAAACCATAAGCACCATTTCCAGATTCATCACATATCTAATTAAACTAAAATAAAAAAAAGAGAGAGAGAGAGAGAGAGAGAGAGAGAGAGAGAGAGAAAAAAAAGTGTTTTTAATGACCTGGTATGAGTCCAACATCTCAAATATTTTTCTCTACAGAATTTTGCTGCTAATCGAATGTGTTATGAGGGATTGGTTAATCATATTCGGTAAAGGATGTAGTTTTAATATTACCAAACATAGAAAAATATATAAATAAAACTAAATACATTTAAACATAACATGAATCACATATCATAGGAGGATAAGTGTGGTCAACCATTCGAGCCCTTTCTAAACTATTACTAAGGCATACAGTAAGCCATGTTCGCGGTAGCAGCTGGACAGAATGACACAAGCAGCAGCAAATCCTGGCACATAATGTGGAACACAGCGCAAACTGTGTTTATAGCAGCACTGACATATGTTAATAACATGAACAGCAACTGCAGTAAATGTTTAATTGGGCAATAGAGTAGGGCCATTGCAGGGATATCACTGTGCAGAAGCATCTCTGGTGCCAATCATTTAGTAAGCCTTCTATACAACCTTGTTGAACAACTCCATCTCAGTAGGGCCACAACAGTTTAAGATGAATGCTGAACAACAGATTTAGCCAGATTTGACTCCTCAAGCACAGACAATAATGCAAGTGTTCTCAAGCACAGTCTTGAATAGAATGCCCATGGGCATTGAATGTGCCCATGAGGAAGCCATAGCTCTGGTGGAGTGGGCTCTAACCAATAGAGCATTCTTAGCCACGAGAGCAGTGTGACAAAGCTATGACCCTTGAGTCTCCTGTTCCACCCTGGAGGCCTCTCCTGTCCACCCTGTAAAGTGTTACAATTATTTGTTATTAAAGCATATATGTTCACAAAAACAGTGTTAAATAAATAGAAAAGCAAGCAGGTGTGCATGATCTTACCAAACTCCTGCGTTTGGACCAGGCTCGGTTGCAGAATCACAACACTCTGTGCTTCTGAAATTATTATCTTTATCTATATAGTGTAGTAGCTAGCTATCGCTGTGTCGCATGTGACCGCTTGTCAAACATGAAAAACACTAGTTTTATTTCAATTATGTATCGTATACAGCATGCAAAGAGTGCTCCTTTTAAATTTATTTAAAAACTGTCATTCATTTATCATCATCTCACAAAAAAAACAAAAAATATAACTACACAATGAAACTTTTTTTTTAATGCCTTTGTTAGAAAGAATGGGGGGGGGGGGGGGGGGGGGGCAAAAGCATTACTATCCGGATCCTGACACAAAACCAAAATCAAACCAGACAGGAGCATCAGGATCCAGATTCCAGCCTTCAAACAAACACAACACACTACATGAGTGTCCTGAATGATGTGGAGGTTGAATAGTTTTGAAAATTTGGAAAAGTTCTGTCATAAGAAATATACCAAAGCACTAGAAAAACTATAACATGATCAAATATTAAACAGGCTTAAGCTATAGAATGTGTTAAACTTAATGAAGTGATGATGGTGAGGGGAATTAGGTGTTGAGATCAGAGCAGATTTGACTTTGACTTCCTCTGCTTGATGTGGGAAGGTTTCTTTTTTCTTCCTGTCTTTGTTTCAGAGCTGCAGTAGATTCATCTTCAGTGTTTTTTGGAGGGAAACAGATTTTATTCTGAAGTGTCTTAATCCACAACAACAAGATGCAGATCATTCAGCTTCAGCTCTGTGAGTTTTGACATAATATCAGTATATTTACATGCTTTGTAACTTTATTAAAATTATTAATAGTTTTATTTTCTGCATCACAGGGGGGTTACATCAGTAATGTTTTTATTTTTTTTGTTTGTTTGTTTAATCTTGCAGATGTATTAATCTGTTGTCAGTATGCAGTGTCAGATCTAATAACTGATTTGGGATCAAATGTGATCATAAACTGTGATCTTGATGAAAATGAGGTTTATTGGATTTTACTGAAAACAGCAGCTCCTCCAACAGTGATTCTACGATCATTCTCAACACCAATACCACCTTTTTACACAAATGATATATTCAGAAAGAAATATTCAGTGCAGTTTAAACATCGTCTGGTTATTAATAATGTGACTGCTGATGAATTAGGAGTTTATTACTGTATGAACACACGCACACCTCCAAAACTCAGCAACAGCACCAGACTATACTTCAATGGTGAGTTCATTTACTCCTTCAATGATCAAGACATATAGATGATCGCTGCTTACATGCATACATGCCATTTACTGCTTAAATTTTTAGATACTTATGAAAACAAAATTCAATTTCTAAATTACTTTCGGTGGAACAATCTGCAACCATTGTAACAGCTGTTAATGTAAGACTGTTGGGCACTTTCTTCACAGAATCAGCTCAACTAATTATACAGTGTCACAATCATACAGTGGTGGAGTTTATTGATCAGAATCAAACACAATGGCAGATTGTTATTATCATATCTGCTCTGATCAACGGACTTCTGCTCATTGGTGAGTTATTTTCAACCATGTGTAAAAATCTGTATATAAAGCTTTTCTCCACAGGCAGCTGAAGTTAATTAAATATGAAACTATTATTTATTTAGGCTTTTGATTTGAACTGTTTGTGCTGGATCTAATATACTGTTCCATTTCTAGGACTATTAAATGTTTTTGTTGGAATCAGAAGGTCAGCAGAACAATCAGAACTCAACACTGATCTACAGCAGACGCAAGTTACAGAACAACATCAGGACCATTTACACTTAAACTGTGAATCCATCCTTATTACTAAAATTCATTTCTGTCTTGATAATTATTGAGGATTCTTGCTGACCTGTAGCTTTCTAACACTTAATTTTGGTTCCTTTTTGGTTCATCTGCAGCTGAAATTGCTAATATTGATCTTTCAGTATGCCACGGTGGACTTTTTCAAACTGCGTAAAAAATATTTGGTCGAGCAAAGTCAACAGCACCTATGTTGCTCTAAACCCGCTATTCTAAAAATTCTTTAAAAAATTATAGATTGGGATTTTCAAACTGGGGTCCGCGGGAAAGTACAGAAAAATGTTTTACTAATAAAAGCAAAAATAAATATACAAATAAGTTAAAATCGACTGCATTTGATATTACCTATGTTTCGTTCTGCATTCTAAAGACTAGTTGGAAGTCATGAGATTAATCACAGTTATTTTATTGAACAGACAGTTATAATTTTACATTTTTCTTTATGGACCTGCCTTTGTATTTTAGTGGGTCCCACAAGTGAATAATCATATTTTAGTGCTGGTGGCATCAAAACATTGATAACTCCGGCTTCAGATGAAATGTGTGTTTAGGAATTTACTATTTTGTCTCTTTGTCATTTGGAAGACTTATGTTTTGTAATTGCTGTCTTAATCTGTATCTGCTGAATTTTTTTGTGAGTGGTTGTCGATGTGGATATTTCTTTTTCTACCACTTTAACCTTGAATGTATAGTGTGCACATTATTATTTTTGTGAAGCCTGGTTGAGTTTTCCATGCTGTTGGACCAAGAAGATGATAAGATAAGATAATAAGATAATAAAGTCTGATAGTGTCAAATGTCATGGCTTGTCAACCTTTTTTCCTCTAATTCAGCACTTTTGTCGTGATGTATTTTAACAAAATGACGTGAAGAGTCTGTCTGCTGTGCATTTTAAAATGTGTTTTATTTTGAGAACACCTCTGTGAGTATATTCTGGCTTTCAAATAGGAATCAGAAAAAAATAAATAAATAAATGTGCTAACAAACCAATGACAGAATAGTTGTTTTACTTCAGTCCATGAATGAGATTAAACTTCCTCATGTACTTTTCTTATTTATTATTTTCCTATACAGCATTTTTCTTCTATATATAATTTCAAAATCACATTAAATAGTGTCACTATTGATTAATTATGCATTTATGACTGAACACACACAAACCATAAGCACCATTTCCAGATTCATCACATATCTAATTAAACTAAAATAAAAAAAGAGAGAGAGAGAGAGAAAAAGTGTTTTTAATGACCTGGTATGAGTTACACCTCACATTTCTATTTGGTACTATACTGATAACATAATTTGCAAATTAATATGTTTTAATAAACAAACAAACTACTCAGTATTATTTTTAACTGAACTAAACTGAGGTGCTAAACCAAAACCAGAAACATGTTCCACTGGGTTTGACACTTGACAACCAACCACTCTCACCTTTGTCTAGAGTGGAGGTTTAACTGTGAAACGAGAGCAGTGTGTTTCCAACACCTTTGTGTTTATGAAGTTCTCACAGTTGTCTTAACCTCAAATTAAAGAGCAGCATTGCAATGTGTCTGCTTTCATTGTTCACTAGCTCTACACATTTCGTGCACATTTAGCACTTACCAAACGTGTTAGTTCACCCAAAAATGTATTTGCTGTTAATTTACTCACTCTCATGCCATCCAACATGTTTTTTTTCTTCTTCAGCAGAATAGTAAATACGATTTTTAGGTCAAAACGTGGTCCATAAAATGCTAGTCAGCGGGTGTCAGCAAATAAAAGTAAAAAAAACATATCAGGGAACAAAATTAATAGCTGTGGCTCCTGACGATATATTATGAAGGAAAATGATCGGTGTATGCAAGAAACTTAATATTATTTAAAACATTATGACCTGTAATCTAGTCTCAGTCAAACGGGGAAGTCTGATTCTTTCCCGCAAACTTCTTCTGCCCGAGTCCGAAGTGTTTCAGTTCAGTGACTGTAACTGGAGCACTGAATGAGTTGGCAAAAACCAGCACCACATAATCATGTACGCCGGTATTTTGGCGGTGTGACTGTTGGGCACGTCTGAGAGTGAGTTTTGATTGAGTAACTTAAATGTGCTGCTCAAGCCACGAAACGTTTCAGACTCCAGTTCACTAAAAAGGACCTGTTCAAAAGAACGATGCATTTGCAAACAGTCTGGACTGTTAGCATTAGCATATAGCTACTACACTATGAAACTGAAACGCAGTTGAAGGAAAAAAGAAAAAATGAAAGAAAGAAAATATATTTAATTTATTTTCACATTTATTTATTGATATATCTTTGTCCGTATGGTCATGAAAAGTGAAACAATAACTAAAAACTAGTCAGAAATCATATCTCTAATGCAGGGGTGTCAAACTCAGTTACTGGAGGGCCGGAGCCCTGCAGAATTTAGATGCAACCCTAATAAAACACACCTGATCCAGCTAATCACGTCCTTCAGGCTTATTTGAAAGCTACATGCTGTGTGTGTTGAAGCAGGGTTGGAATTAAACTCTGCAGGGCTGCGGCCCTCCAGGAACTGAGTTTGGCACCCTTCCTCTAATGTGTTTTCATGATAGGCATGATCAAATTTGACACATTTATAACATATTTATAGGCCTAGCCTACGTGTTTTATTCAATAGAATAAAAAAAACACACTATATAAAACACACTATATAAACTCAGAAAGAGGATCCTTTAGTAGAGTGGTACTTTTGTAAGTGATGGTGATTTGTAATTGACACTAAATTACAAATTTTTCTAGTTTTCAGCATAAACCTCATTATATTTTGTTGTTTGTGCTAGTTTGCAATTTGATATCTTTAATTCAAAACAAGGCTAATATCTTTAACAGTTGTGCTCAGTTTCAGGGATGTTTAAACACCGTTTCTTAAAAACATGGCAAAAATAACTTATTTGACATACAAGTTGGCAAAAAGCCCATTTGCAACTTTCCCTGACGATTCTGTACATAGTGGTGAAGGCAAAGTGAAGGTGAAGTCAGAATATTTTGATTGGTGGTTGGCTGAAGGTCATAAACATGGTTGGCCACGCTCTCCATGTAAATGGTAGTTATTTGATGCTATAAAAATAGGATGTGCTTGGCCAAACACTTCAGATATTCAAAGGCTGTCCACTCAAGTTTGTTTCTGCCACTGAAACAGTAGATCATGACACTAGTAATGCCAACGCCATGAGTTTGATTCCCATGTAACTCAGATGGAGTAAGATGTTGTAAGAAAGCGTGATAAGTGCACTAAATATAGTGAAGACATTTATTACCGCATAGCAGTGACAAACTACATAGTACCTTGGGTTCAATGGAGTTACAGTGAAACCCAAACATCCTAAACTCAAACTTTTCATATAGTTACAGTTTACTTCCCTTAATGTGAATTGCACATGTTCTGAGACACAAAAGATGCATGCAAAATACTAATGCTAATTACTAATAACTAAATCAAAATAATATTTACAGCTATAAACGTGGTATGAATTATTAATTAATAGTATTAATGATGCTTAAAATCTTTCCATCTTAACTCTAGTTTAAACAAAGAAACCGACAACCAAAATAAAGCAAGCAGATAAACTGATACGAGCACGCGAACACCGGTGAAGAACAGCAGCAGGCCGGTGAAGGACAACATGTTTGTTCAAAAGAGCTTCATTCACAATTCATCAAACATACCTGTTCATCGTGGTGTCCCAATATTATTTATATATGTTTCACGTAAATATATTTGATCTAAATGTCTGAAATTAAGATTAACTACTAATACTTAAATACTCAAACGACAGAAAATATTGTAACTCTTCCGCATTATTCGGATGACCATCAAATGACGTCATGCATCCAATATATTTGTTAACTGTGTTTGTAAATGTACTGTAATATTTTTTTTAAATACTATACTTGACACAAGCTTTTCACATGTACTCGTGATATTATTCTCAATCTCCACCATAAGTCATGTCCAGGGCCGGCCCAAGCCTTTATGGGGCCCTAAGCAGAATTTTATTTGGGGGCCCCTTGGTGCAGCCAATATGACTGGTTATTGTCAAAGCTTGATTATTAACACACTATAAATCTAACACACCCATTATCAGTGTTTGTTGTATGTGTTGCTTAAGGGTCAGTTGTGGCCTAATGGATAGAGAGTTGGCCTTATAACCTGAAGGTCGTGGCTTTGAGTCTCGGGTCCAGCAGGGATTGTAGGTGGGGGAGTGAATACTCAACACTCTCTCCACCTTCAATACCACGACTGAGGTGAGACCCTTGAGCAAGGCACCGGACCCCCAACTGCTCCCCAGGCGCCGCAGCATTGGCTGTCCACTGCTCCGGGTGTGTGTTCACTACTGAGTGTACACTTGGATGGGTTAAATGCAGAGCACAAATTCAGAGTATGGGTCCCCATACTTGGCCACAGACCACTTCCCTTCCTTTTACATCATACTGCATGTTTTTACCCTTTTGTGATTTATAATTGTAATAGTTGCAAACTTACAACAGTGGTCAAGTGTTAATTTTCACTTTAACATTCAAAGTCTTAGGTCAAAGTTTCACAGACAGACTAAACCAGGATTAAGCCAGGATTAAACCATAGTTCAATTAGGACATTTAAGTGATGTTTATAAACATGCCTTAGAAAAAAATCATTACTGGTGTTCATCATAAGACAAAACAAAAGCACTGACATGTTTTAAGATCAGTAAGTGCAAGTTTCTTTCAGTTGAAATAGCTCATATTTACATTTTAGTCTAGGACTAGGCTTAAGTCTTGTCTGTGAAACAAGAAACCGGGGGTTAAAGTATTAAGTGGCATACTTAATGTGCTGAAAAGTAGCTAAATAAACCAGCAGACAATGCATTTACAGAACAGAATGCTATTTTAACAACATAAATATTAATCGAAGTTGTACTTTTATTACAAGTCATACTTTTTATAATAAATATTAAACACAACAGAGAGCATCTGTAAATATAAAACAACAACTCTTAATTTATATCTAGCTAATTGAGGCATAATGATATTGGAATATAATAGCAAAGACGCAAAATGTAGGCTGAGGTAAATAATGTTAAGCTGTTATCAGTTTATGAAACAGAAGCTTATTTTTATTACAAAAATATGTAGGCTACCCAGGAAAGTTATGGCACTTTTCACTGATCTGACCAGGGGTGCATTTCCCAAAAACAACTATGGTCGCAAGTTCTGTCGTTACAAATAAGAGTTCAGTGGAAATAACGACCACAGTTAGCTAACAATGGTGAGAAACGCACCTCTGATTTGTGCCATGTTGAACCCCCCCCCCCGCGATCGCTTTGGCTGGCGCTGAGCCTGAGAAAGACGAGCTCAGAAAAAAATAAAAAGAAAGACGCGCTCTGTGCTTTTCATATTTCATAACTGTTCAGTGTTTTCAACCAAATACAGTTTATTTTAGGTTTCAGACATTTAAATACACTTCAGTTAAGTGAAAAAAAAAACACATTTAATTTGTTAAATAGGCTACGCGCTGATTTCTGTGGAAAGCGGCAATAATAATCCTTTCAATTAATGGACGACATGTTTTATTCCTATCAAATAGTCTACACATTGTGTAGGTTACCATAAAGTTTACTCTGTTTTTCTCCCAGCTAACTGACCACTTACTTTCATGTATTTCGGGAGAAATAGGTGAATTTACGTGATGTTAATCCGACGGATCCACACGGCAGCGTCCGGCGCATAGGTTATTATCAACATGCTCATTATTGTGCCTGCATGACACGTCGCTAAGGAAATAATAAAAAATTATATGTATAGAATATTTAATTATTTAATATTTCACTTTTGTATAATTACCACTGTCCACTGACATATATCACGAATATATGATAAAATAAAATAAACGGTCAATTCATCTAGACTACTCTTGGGGGCCCTCTGGTGGCCACGGGGCCCTAAGCAGCCGCTTAGTTCGCTTATGCCTTGGGCCGGCTCTGGTCATGTCTGTCTGTCATGTGTGGACTTTGGTTCATCAATAAAAGACATGGCAAAAGTTCTTATTTTTATTTCTTATCTTCATTTCTTAGACTACAAAATATTGAAGAGGTGTTAGTGAGGCCAGCAGGGGGTGCTTACCCTGTGGTCTGTGTGGGTCCTAACACCCCAGTATAGTGACGGGGACACTATACTGTCAAAAAGCACCGTCTTTCAGATGAGACGTTAAACCGAGGTCCTGACTCTCTGTGGTCATTAAAAATCCCAGGATGTCTTTCGAAAAGAGTAGAGGTGTGACCTCGGCATCCTGGCCAAATTTCCCATTGGTCTCTGACCATCATGGCCTCCTAATCATCCCCTTACACTGATTGGCTTCATCACTCTGTCTCCTCTCCACCAGTAAGCTGGTGTGTGGTGGGCGTTCTGGCGCACTATGGCTGCCGTCGCATCATCCAGGTGGATGCTGCACACTGGTGGTGGACGAGGAGACACCACCCCTCACAATGTAGAGCGCTTTGAGTGGTTAAAAAAAAAAAAAAAAAAGCAGAAAAGCGCTATATAAATGTAATGAATTATTATTATTATTATTGTGCCAGATTTCATAGAAAACTAATTAAATTGGTTATGAATGAATCCTATGAATCCTTACATGTAATGTGATGTGCTCCCAATTGCTATTCAATAAACAGAGTAAATTTAATCAGCTACTTACATTGAATATGGGAGTGAAGCTTCCTTTAGACTCTGACAAAAGGCTGTATGCTGGATCCTGCTCCTCAGATGAAAAAATAAAAATAAATTCTGAGAGTTGTTTTATATATTCCATTGTGTCACAGCTTCCATTGTGTCTCAGTACACTGTCATGTCTTGAATTCAATTTCTGATGAAAGAGCAGGACAAGAATGCAAAGCTTCTGATTGCATCTTCATTTGTGACCTGGAGAGAAACTAAAAGAGAGAGAATTAAAAAAACTGGAAAATGAAGTCTGAACCTTTCGTGAATTTGCCTTTCAAATGGCTTTAATAATGAATAATTACCAAACATGTGGCATAAGAAATTACCTGCATTTCTTTTCTTTTTTTTTTTTTCACAGAAGTCCCCAATTCAAAAAGATCTGCTTCATGTTGTTTCCGATTCGTGACAGACTGAACAGGTGCTCCTAAGAGAAACAGGAGTGTAATCAGTCTGACAGCATCAGAGACTCAGAGCAGTGATGGAAAGAGTCACTTGGCTCCAGGATATTGGAGCTGAATATATCACAGATGAGCCCAGCCCCATGTGTCTTCAATATCCGGCTGCTCCCTGCAAACATGTCAAATGTAAAATACAGCTAATTTACAAGTCAATTTGTGTATCCTCTAAACAATATTGAAACTCAAAGTTATAAAACATTAAATAAAAGGAGTTTTGCTGTAAAAATTATTGGAATTGAGGCCCTGTCATTCCTGGCATGGCTGTTCAGAATAACAAATTTATATTGTATATCTGACATACAGGGTGACAAGATGGTTCCTACATAAACACTTTAGTGACTTTTTGTAAGGCAAATGTAGATATAATAAGCAAATATGTACATATTAAATTAATATTGAGCTCAATATAAGAGTGTTTGCATCTTCAAGCCAATGGTTTCCTCAGGAAATTCAGATTTTAGAATGACAATTCACAATTTATGACTAAAATAAGATCTGCAGTTAATATTAGGCTACTTGAAGAGACTTTCATATGTTTTGTATTCAGCAGATTGCATACAGGCACGTGAAGTTTGTGTATACATAAGGTCTAAAAGTGTCACAAGATGAATATGACTTTGGGTGCTTGATGAATCAGAGAACTTGAATGAGTTGTAATGAATGAGTTGTAAACTGCAAGGTTCTTTAACAAAACCAAAGTGGTCCTAAAAAGAGCAATTTATAATTTTGTGGTTAGTGTGTTTTAGTCCAGCAACTATTGTAGTTGTGCTCTTCTGACAACAGTCTGCAGAGCTGCAGCATATCTCACCTCTGAACACATTTCTATACAAATTTCACCAATGTAATCTTATATGTAGCCTATTAGGCCTATATGTAAACAGAAGGAGTTCTAAATGAAATAAACTGTTGGAGGAATTAGTTCATTTAGTGCTATTCTGAAACTTACCCTGGAAAATGTAGGCTAATATGTGTTCAAGCTGTTGAACTTTTATGGCATAGATGATATTTTCAGTTAATAAAGGATGATTATAGAATTTTTTTCAGAACCGAATGTTTAACACGGATGTTAAGATGGGGCCTCTGCTGCCCTCGGGAGTCTGGAAGTAGTAGTTATCCACTTACAAGCCTATTGTTAGTGAATTTGGAGTATTTCAAATGAGACCCCAATGCCATCATGATCCAGCAGAGAGATATTTGGTCTCACCACTGGAGGGCAGAGGTTTCTTTTACTAATTCTCTCTGTGTTTCATATGATTGGTTCTTCTCTGATCACCACTTTCATATGCACTTGCTCACTGTAGACACAGAGTTCACGGTATACCATGAGATGACAGAGAACATCTGTAGCAAGTGAACCATTGATCCCAATCTAAACTTGGTTGGATTTGTTTGGTTTGTAAACTTTGTTCAACTTGATCTGTGATACAATCCTTAAAAGTCACTCTTCCATAGAATCAAACTAGAAGCTACGTAGCCTATCAGGAGACTTAAAGGGATAGTTCACCCAAAAATGACGAAAATTCGAAATCCCCCAAACGAAAATTCTGTCATTAATTACTAACTCTTCCGAACCTGTAAGACCTTTGTTCATCTTCGGAACACAAATTAAGATATTTTTATGAAATCCTGAGAGCTTTCTGACTCATCAGTGGTTCAACCTTAATTTTACGAAGCTACGAGAATACGTTGTGTGTGTAAAGAAAACACAAATAACTTTATATAACAATTATTCTCCTCTCCATCACCGCCGCCATTCACAAGAGTATAATGTTTAGTTTTACATTATTGAATAGGATGTACATTACATTGTGTATGGGAGTCCACATATTCAATGACCTCTTTTGGTCTGTTAACATCTCAGCAACAATCAAAAAGGCACAGCAATGACAGAACTTCCTCAGGGTGCTCAGGATAAACAACTTGGAGTGTAAGCTGCTGGTGTTCTTTTACCGCTCCACCTCAAAAGCATGCTAGAGTACTGCATTTCGGCCTGGTACTCAACACAGCCCAATAAATTACTGTTTGCTCGCTCCCACTCTCTCTCAAAGGCCAAAAACATCACAGTTTTAATTGGTACTTTTTGTATACTTACTGTTTAATGTCAATGTAGAGGTCAATGTGTGCAGGACTGTCAATGGTCACAGATTGCTCAGTGTGCAATATTATGACTAACTCATATATTTTTATAATTGTAATGTACACTCTATAGTGTTGTTTATTGTCTATGGTTATATGTTAATATACAGAAATAGACAATAAAGGCTTTCAATTCAATTTCAGTTCAATTCAGTTTACTGAATTTACACTATCCCAGAGACAGTTTGTGAGGGGTAAATAAACTACAAATTATGAGAGAGAAAAAGAGAACAATATAAGGGTTACAAAAGTAAAAGCGCACAGTTCCACTGAGGCCTTCCTGTGGCATCTGACCTGTTATTATCAGCTTACTATTTTGAATTGGGGTTAAGGCAATGAGACCGTTTTTAATTTTGATGTACTCAATTACTGTTTTTGTTCATTTTTCATACTCGTTTAATAAAGTGACGAGGCCCTTCATTATTGAGGTTGTGGATCATTTTGCGTAAAAAAACCCCCCAGTGTGTACAATGTGGTCGAAAACTTTACTTCCTCTTCTTTTCTTTCTGCTCTTCTTCACACATGTAGTGTGGAGGGAACCAGAATTTGAAGTGATCAAGAAACAACATGAAGATCATTCAGCTTCAGCTCTGTAAGTTTACATATTATGAAAATGTTTAACATATATTCACAAACTTTGCAAACTTAAAACTTTTATAATTATTTTTTAATTCTTCACACAGTGGTATTAATCTGTCAGTATGCAGTATCAGATCTACTGACTGATTTGGGATCAAATGTGACCATAAACTGTGATCTTGATGAAAATGAGGTTTACTGGATTTTACTGAAAACAGCAGATCCTCCAAAAGTGATTCTACGCTCATTCTCAACACAAACGAAATCTCCTTTTTACCATAATAAAGCATTCAGAAAGAAATATTCGGTGCAGTTTAAACATCGTCTGGTTATTAATAATGTGACTGTTGATGAATTAGGAGTTTATTACTGTATGAACACAGAAACACCTCTAAAACTCAGCAACAGCACCAGAATATACTTCACCGGTGAGTTCATTTACTGCTGTAGTAATTATAACAGTCTGATTATCAGTGTGATTATTTACATTTGTTGTTTTCTACAGTTTTATTAGAGAAAAAAAGTAAGGCCTCTCATTGGTTGCTCCACACAGAGATTCATATTTTATTGATTTTTAATTCAGTTCTGCAAAACTGTATCATTGTCATTGTGCTCCAGTAACAGACTGTGGACATTTTCTTTACAGAATCAGTTCAACTACCTGAGTGTCAAACACAATGGCAGATTATTATCATCATATCTGCTCTGATGAACGGTCTTCTGCTCCTTCTGCTGATTGGTGAGTTATTCTTCTTAAATTAAATGAGCAAATTAAATAAACACTAGAGGTGCTGTCTGTGAAAATATTAATATGATGCTCTTCTGCAGTAAGCAGGTGAAGGGGTTTTTCATAGGCTTTCGACTATAGTTTGGCGTGTTTGTGTCTCCATATATTGTTACAGTTTAAAATATTGAGTCTGAATTCTCTGTTTCTTTCTTAGTTTTTGCCGCTAGAAAAGCAGAACGGTTGGAAAAACATGTTTATAATGCTGATCTGCAGACAAAAGTTACATATCAGACGCAAAACTATTACAAGTACAATAAGGTAAATATGTGAAACCATTTAAACTCTTAAAATTGTTACTTAAATTCATTACTATTATTTTTTATACAATTATTTACACTGAAGGTTTTTACTTCTATAAGTACAACAAACTATAGTAGACCTTTGTTCAGATTAATTTTAGGTTAAGTGCAGTTGAAAAGCTAATTGTTTTCTTCATTGCTCTTTCAGTACGCCGAGGTGGAGAACTATTCAACTGAATATTGAATATTTGAATGAAATTTAATATTTCCACTATTACTGTTCAGAGAAAAAGACACAGTTTAGGAGTTAGTTATGTATTAAGCATCATTGTCAGATTCATTGGTATTCTTTTATGAAATATGATGTAAATGTTTGATCTGGTTCATTCACATTTAGCCATTAAAATGTTTTGCATGTAATAATAGATTAACTGAAAAGACGTCAAAGGCTGCTAGACCTCATAATAATAAATAGCAATTTATCAATGTACTTCTTACTTTGTTAGCTATTTCATAAACGAACGCATATTTGTTTTATATAATTTTGTGAACACACAGCCAGAGAACAAATATACGAATTACAAGCAATAGCAGAAATTAAATAAATAAAACAAAGATACAAATTAAAAAAGTGTTTTAATTTTTCAGGTTTGCAGATGTTCAGGTGCAGAAATGGAATAATCATATGAATATCTACATATATCAGATATTATCAAATCTTTTATCATATCTGTATAATATCATATAAACTATTTTCTTTGATTGCATAATAAAAATAGCAGTTATTCAGAATTTTATATTCAGCAAAAAAAAAAAAAGATACAGATAAACTGAACTGAAGTGTTAAACCAAAACCATAAATATGTTCCACTGGTTTGCTCATTTTGCTCACAAGCGTGTCACCTTTGTCTAGAGTTGAGGTTTTCTAAAACCTTTATACATTTGTTACTCAATTCTCATAGCTCAAATGGAAACAGAAGCATTACAGTATAAACACGTCTTGTCACATGATGCTTTTGTTTTTTGCATCTAGATAAATATTTCATATCCAGCCATTAGACAATATGTAAAATACTGAAATATTTCAATATTTCTGTGAATATGCAACAGTTAATGGGCTGTTTAAATAACTTTTACATGTTCTGTATTTCTTTTTCTTTCATTTATAATTCTGGTAATTTTTTTTACTTATGTTTAGTCCAAAGGTACAAAACAAGGAAAGATCCAAATAATGTTCAAAGCAATTCAGCATCTGAATATTCCAGTCTATGTGCTGTTTTCTGTTGTAGTGATTTTCTGTTTCATATTTAAAGATGATCTTTGTTGAGTTGAGCTTTTGAATAAATCCCTGTATCTGTCAGTCTTGAGTCGGGTCTCTTGTCTCTGTATGTTCTTGTTCAGTGAAAAATCAAAAAGTGATTTTCTGATATAAATCTTGCCTTTTTTTTTTTTTAGAAAAGACATTTTTCACAAGAACACAAATAAATGTTTGAGACTGAAATACTACCAAATCTCAGGAATTATCCAAGTATAGGCTACACCTCGGAAAAAATACCGTAGGTATTACTGGTGGCCGGGTACGACCACGCAAGCAACATCTCTTGAGCGGAAACACAGAGGTTAAAAAGATGCATCAACTTTTTTGTGCGAGATAAACTTCAGATGTGTATAGAAAAATAGAGTATAATCAATACAATTATGTCAGAGCCCCCCACCCCCCGCTTTTGTTAAGATCAATGTTGTTAATAAATTCTTTGTATAAAATGTATATAATAGCTGAATATATAAATTAACACAGCAGCTTCTCTTTTATAGTGTGATATTGACAGTATTGGGAAGTAACTTGTTACATGTAACAATTACGTAATTTAATTACAAAATAAAAGTAATTGTAATCAGTTACAGTTACTGAGAAAAAGGTGTAATTAAATTACAGTTACTTATGAAAATGTTAAGGATTAGCCTACAAAAGGACTTACATCTGATTTTTTTACACACACACAAACACACACACACATACAGATTTAATTGATTTCTTTCATAAATTGCAGTGACTGCTCTAAAATATGAAACAACAATATTTCAGGAGTTTAGAACATGCTTTCGATAACTCTTATTTCCTATATGGGTTTATGTATATGATTTATTTTTTGCTTTAACAGTTTTTTTCCAAGGCACTGTTAGATTCCAGTGTTTCCTGTCACAGCTAAGCAAAGATTTGATTTCAAAAACAGTATCATAGCTATTAAACTATTTCTTGTTATGATTTTACATTTGAATTTAAACTCAGAATGATCTCAAAGTAAGTCTGATTTTATTGTGGCCGTGCTTCAAAGGGGACATCGGATGCCCATTTTCCACAAGTTTGGAGTAAAATAATTTGCGCAGACAAACTAATTTAGGTGTATTCGCTGCATTACCATCAAAATCCAAAATTAATCCACTGTGTCCTCAGTGGCTCTGATGCCGGGAGAAAATTAAGACTTTTATGTTCTTCTACATCCAACTACAAAACACCTGCATTGCTTACAAGACGTTGTCGCTACAGCTGCTCGAGCACGGAGAAAATGATGGACTTCATACTACTGAAGGTGTGGACATATGCTAATACAGGACAGAATGTCAGCAGTCGTGGGTGGGGCCTGAGCAATATGACATCATACTGCTAAAAAATGGCTTGATAATTGAGACTGCATAGTTTTTTGGGGTTAACCATGCCTGTTTGAAAATGATTAACTGTTGAAAACATTACAAATTTAGAAACGTAATCAAAAAGTAATCAAGTCAGTTACATTACTTTAATAAAGTAATTGAAAAGTTACACTACTTATTACATTTTAAGAATGGTAACGTGTAATCTGTAACCTAGCACATCTCTAAAGTAACCTTCCCAACAATGGATATTGATTAATATGAATGCCTCTCATTTTCATTATACTGACAGATCGAACAGCTCCGGTACAGATAGTTGGAAGGCTTTTCTGTTCGTAGCCCCTCTGCAGGACATTCATGGTAGGTAACTAAGATTTAATCAACATTTCCCAGATGATTTCATGAAAGTGAAAGACAGTGAAAGACCATACTATTCAATCAAGTCCACCAGCTAAACCAACATCATGCCAGCAAAAGCACTTAAAAAGCTGGGACAACTTGTTGGTCTAGCTAGACTTGTCAGATGTTTTTTATGGGTGTAGGTCTATAACTGTAGACATCTCTTTTACATTATGATAATGTTGATGCTTCACATATTATTCACCCAAGAAATGCCTTTTGTGCACAAGCTGAACCTTTAGTATTGTATGTATTATAGCTTCTAGTAGGCTACTTGTCTTCAGGCTGGTTCTTAACCACACAGATTGTTGATGTGGTGATGTGGTGAAACTCATCTTCCGGATGCTGAAGGTGGAAGAGAGCGCTGTTCATCCACTCCCCCCACCTACAGTACATTTCCTGCTGGTACTGAGAATCAAACCTGCAACCTTCAGGTTAAAAGTCTGACTCTCTACTGCCCCACTAAATAGCACCACACTGCCCTGTGTGAATATAACAAGGAAACTTAAGGACTTTTTCACAAATTTGTTTGTTTCAAGGAGAAATTTTTCTGCAATAAAAATGACCTTCTTTATTGTGGGGCATATTTTTGTGTATTGTAGACTATTATAGCATTTTGTACTGTTTACATATGGACAAACACTTTCAATACTTATTCTCATAATATTGTTTCTGAAATGTATTGAATATATTTTTTACTGTTTTGTGACTTGATGCTGTAATATTCAAGCTGTTTTAATATAGATTTATTTTTAGTGTTATATATGTTATGCAGTTCTTGCATAGAGGCTCTAGGGGGCAGTGGGTGATAAAGTAAGCTGGTATATGAAATTGTGAATGCAGAGGTCTGATAAGTATCTGATGTTTCATTTAATGAGTGGTGCTTGAGAAGAAAACTCTTAGAGATCTCCTGAGATTTGTCCATTCATTCTTGTATTAAATGAACATTAATAAAAGTATATTATACAAACAAAAGTGGAAAATCTGGTTTTGGTTTGCAGTATACAGTACATATAAAACCTAAACATGATGTGTTTAAAATTACTGTACACATGCCAACATACTTTCTTTTTTTTTCAATGAATGTTTCTGGATGTTTGTTTTTGTTTGTTTTTCTGAAAGGCTTTTGATTAATAATTATAATTACCCTGATTTTGATTGCCATTATGTTTGGTGGTAAAAGTTTTCTGAAGAAGCACAAAAGAAAGACAAAATACAAACTCAAGGTAATGCAAAATATTATTTTGTATTTTTATTTAATTTTATTACAGATGTACTCATGGTTTAAAGAAGGTGTTGAAAAAATAAAAAATAAAGCTCATTGAAGTCAGGGGTCATTTGGGGTCTCATAATCAATAAAGCTCCTTTTATAAGCATTTAACGCTTCAGTTATACCAGTGAACATTAAATACTACAGCCATATTTATTCAGTGAGGTTCTTGGCTTCTGTCTTATTCAGTTCATGTAAACATACAGTACTGTGTGAGTATTCTCCAAAAATATGGAAAACTGACAAAAGCTGTTTTAAAAGGGTGAGCAATATTGATTTAATTTAGTTAATAGATATTTACTGTTAAAACATAAACCTGTTTTGGTTTTGTTTTTCACTTTACAGCATTATGTCTAAAACTTTACATAGTTTAATGTAAATTTCTCCATGCATCTTGCCACAGTTCAGAGTCATATATTTAAAGTGTATTTTGATGAAATCTCAAACATTCCTGTGGTCATTGCGTCTCAATACATTGTCTTTATAATCACTGTCAAGTACATCAAGAATGCAGATCTGACGTCTTCATTCTGACCTGAAAGAGAGAATCAAAGGTCAAACATGCAGCCTTTTCATAAATTTGCCATTCAAATTTCATTCAAATTGGTTTATAGGCATATCAGCACACATATTTGGTTTTGTGTCTTTCCTTTATGGTTACATTAATCAAACTGAATGTTTTGGCCAACATGTGTTGTACATCTATTATCATTAATATTTGTCTTCAGTTTGACATATTCATCCAACAAATACCTAGCATGCAAAAGCAGGGCATTTTGAATTGTATGTAGTATATCATTGTTGTATTGTGTTTCTGCATTATATGGTTATGATGACACTAAGGTTTGTTCTGATCAGACTGGTTCTCAAATACATAGATACGTGTCAGCTGATGTTTGATGTTTTACATTCACTAAGGTGTGGAGTTACTGTGGTGACACACGGCTCCAGGATGTTGGTGATATAAACAATATTAGACAATATTAGACCTATTGTTTAAATAAAATTTATGCTTTAAAAGTAGAGTAATCATAGCACTTTTCATTTATAGTCTGTCCGTTTAAAGTCTGCTTTTAGCTCCAAATGGCGTCTTTGACAGCAGTATTCTATAAAAATGATTTGCATTGCAATTCTGACATCTAAAGGCACATTGTTTTTTCTTATTCCATGGATTTTACCCATTTCCCTTCACTTGTTACCAGTGTTTTTCTGCCACCACAATTATGTGCACGCAGCTGAAATTATGTAACTGTGGTGTTTACTCCAAATTGGTCTATGCTAACAAAAATACAATCATATATACTTTAAACTAAATACATTTAAACACAACATGAAGAAACATGTCATAGCAGGATAAGGATTGCCTTTCTAAACTATTAATAAGGGGTTTTTATTATGTGAGAAGTCTATGCAAGAAGAAAACTTTTTAGTACACAGGATGAGTGGAATTGAGGATGATGGGTGGAGTTAAAAATATATCATGTTATTTACAATGACTGAACAATTAGAGGCAACAAGGTGCTGATAATCCCACATATTTTAGGATTCACATTTTCAGGCTAATTGCCATTTGCCTATTATTTATCTCGTAATTGTGTCTCTTTCTGCCAATTAAAATAAAGGAAGAAGCCTCATTAGCAGGCCAGTCTTATGAATCTCTAATGAAATTGTTATCTGAAATGTGTTTCCTTCTGGAGAAACAATCCAGTCATGGAAAGGAGAGGACAGGTAGAAGATCCTACATGTTTCCTGGAAACAGTGTGCAAGGGGGTTTGAGATGTTTTCTCTTGTTTTGTGGGTGTGTCAAAAATGTCAGCCCAATCAGCAACAACTTGTATGTGTCACAACACACACTCTGGAGCAGGGAAACGCGGAGACGTAGGAACTTCTTTCTAACTTAGACTTTTAATAACAAACTTAGGACTTGCTGGAGATACAGACACACATAAAATGACAATCAGACCAGACACAGAGGCAGGGAAACACAGGGCTTATAAAGGACAGACTAAACTAGATAATTAACAACACACCTGGAACTAATGAACTGATAAATACATGGAACGAGGACAGGAACAGGAAGACCAAATATGGGCACGAGAGGAGGAGAAACACAAGACACAGTGAGACAAAGTCTGACATTGGCTGTGTCCAAATTCAGGGTCTGCATCCTCCTTAGGATCCTTCCTACCCGGTTGAAGGAGGAGGGATCCTCCGACGTCCACAAAACCCGGAAGTCGGTGTTTGTGAATTTGGACAGCCTACCCTTCTTTCAGTTCCCTCCCTTACCCGTTGCTCATATCCTGTCGCCTAGCAACCGTGACAGCGCCAAGCAAGAAGCGGGAAAATGGACAAACAAAGAGTTATTCTCCTCATTTTAATTCTTTTGGAAGAAATAAAGCAATTAAATAAATTAAATACTTTCTTTGCTCGTTGTCGGAGAGTTTTTTATATCAGACTACAAGACAGTCACATCCAGGTAAGCCATTATAGCCTATTTTTATTTGTTTTTAAGTATTCTACTAATTTCTTCTACAAATTCATTGAGCCGAAGCATAAACTTTAGCTTGTTTTGTCAGAGAAACTCCTCTCCCACTCCGCTACCGCTCGCTTCGTCCGCCATTACGCTCTGCCGAAAAGAATTATGGGATAGGTAGGACGGGAAAGGATCCACCACACCCATCCTTCCAATTCGGGGAAAAGGAGGACATATTTGTGGGCCGCATTTGAAGGATCCTACGAATTTGGACAGCCTTCGTCGCGGCGCTGTGACATAACATACTTCATATGAGTACTCCGAAGGATGCAGACCCTGAATTTGGACACAGCCATTATATAACCCACTGGGTATTAAAGAGAAAGCTCGCACAATGTGTTCAAGTGAAGTTGTTTACAAATGTGTCCGCTGCAGCTCGGTATATGCAACAACTGACGATATTAGAAGACATTTTTGTCGTAAGAGTTTTATAGTAACCATATATAGCATATGAACATGATGATGATGATGATGAATTTGTAAGTAAATGTAATTAACATCAAAATATATATTTTTTTAACCTGGTTAAATAAAGAAAACGAGCTATTACAAAGCTATGTCAACTAATATGGAGAACTGGCCAAAGGATTGGTCAAGATCAGTTTTTGTCCCAATTTTGAAGAAAGGTGATGCTACTGACTGTGGCAACTATCGGACTATTGCACTTATATCTCATGCCAGCAAAATCTTATTAAAGATAATTCAGGGCCGTTTATTGCCATACATAGAAAGAGAACTACCTGAAGAGCAAGCTGAGCAAGAGTTGGACATTAAGGAAACAGGATAGACGAAGGATCAATGCATTTGAAATGTGGTGCTGGAGGCGCATTTCAGAATAAGAATCAGAATGAGCTTTATTGGCCAGGTATGTTTACACATACAAGGAATTTGTTGTAGTGACAGAAGCTCCACAGTGCAACAGAAAGACAGCCACAGGACAGGACACAGATAATACAATAATAATATACAAATATACAAATAAGCAATGTACAAAACAGCAAAACCACAATATAATATAGACAGTTATGTGTGTACAGGTCTGATATGTGCAAACTTGAAATGAAAAAAATAAGTATGTGTGGTGAATAAATAATGTATAATAGAGTTGTGTGTTCCGCATTTATTATCAAGTGTTCATGCGATGGATTGCCTGAGGGAAGAAACTGTTTCTGTGTCTGGTCGTTCTGGTTCTCAGAGCTCTGTAGCATCAACCAGACGGTAATAGTTCAAAGAGGGAGTGTGCTGGATGTGAGGGGTCCAGAGTGATTTTGCCAGCCCTTTTGCTCACTCTGTATGAGTACAGTTCTTGGAGAGTGGGGAGGGATGTAATAATGATTCGCTCAGCAGTCCAGACTACCCTCTGTAGTCTTCTGAGGTCAGATTTGGTAGCTGAGCTGAACCAGACAGTTATTGAAGTGCACAGGATTGATTCAATGATGGCAGAGTAGAACTGTTTCAACAGTCCTGTGGCAGATTGAACTTCCTCAGCTGGTGAAGGAAGTACAATCTCCGCTGGGCCTTTTTCACAATGGACTCAATGTGATTGTCCCACTTCAGGTCCTGAGAAATTGTGGTGCCCAGGAATCTGAATGACTTCACTGCAGTCACAGTGCTGTTCATGATGGTGAGTGGGGGAAGAGCAGGGGGGGTTCTCCTGAAGTCCACGATCATCTCCACAGTTTTGAGTGTGTTAAACTCCAGGCTGTTAAGACTGCACCAGACAGCCAGCTCCTTAACCTCCTGTTTGTAAGCAGACTCATCACCATCCTGGATGAGGCCGATCAGTGTGGTGTCATCTGCAAACTTAAGGAGCTTGACAGAGGGGTAGGAGCTTGTAGAGGGAGAAGAGCAGTGGGGAGAGAAGACAGCCCTGAGGAGCTCCAGTGCTGATGATGATGCTGATTTTATCAATCCCATGGGCAGCAAGAAGGACAACCAAATCAGTCTTGGAAAAAATCAAGCCGGTTATATCACTTGAATCTCGGATCACACAGTTACAACTTGCCTACTTTGCCCACACCATAAGAAGACATCAGTCACTGAAAAAGGGCATCATGCTTGGCTGAACAGAGGGAACAAGGAAACGAGGAGGACCAGCAACCCGATGGCTCAATACAATCACCCTAAGGACAACACGGACACATGGGCTGAGCTCAATCAACTTGCACGAGATCAATCTTTTTACAGATCATTATCCAACAAGTCGCTATGGCTCAGAACACGAGCTGAAGGACCTTAACTAACTAACTAAGAGTAAAAGTTTGGAAGAAAACTTTCTGGTTAACTTATATTTGGAATTTCAAATTTATTTATAAAGCATGTTAAAACAACCTTAGTTTACCAAAGTACTGTACACAGTTACATTGACCCAATCACATGATAAATAAACACATCATTAGAAAAACACAGTCACAAAACATTAAAAGCATGGGAAAAAAAAAAAAGTTTTTAAGAGACTTCTAAACTCAGACACTGAAGAAGCAAGTTGTTCCATAGCTTGAGGCCAGCAACAGCAAAGGCTCTGTCGCCCCTACATTTCAATCTAGCTCTGGGAACCAAAAGCAGATGCTTAGTCTGTGATCTGAGTGATCTAGCTGGATTGTGTACAACAATCAACTCGGAGAGATATGGAGGAGCAAGGTTGTTTAGAGCTTTGTACACAAATAGCAGGATTTTAAATTGAATGATAGGTGTGATTTGAAAACTGAGCCGCATTTTGGACCAGTTGTAGACGATGAATAACTACGACAGGCAGCCCATAATATAAGGAGTTACAATAGTCTAGTCACAAAGAAATTAAAGCATGATTTATAATCTCAAAACTCTTCCTTCTTAGGAAGGGTTTGACTTTTGCTAATCTTCGCAGATGGTAAAAGCAGGCACTCACAGTAGAATTTATTTGTTTATTCAGCTTTAGGTCTCTGTCCAGTATGAATCCCAGATCCTTGACCTCAGAAGAGTAATAAGGGGAAAGTGAGTGCTCAGATCGGTTTTCTCGTAAGGCCTAAACAGAAATAATTTGAGTTTTATCGTCATTCAAATGCAGAAAAGTATTGGTGAGCCATGCTTTTAATTCTTGGAGACATGCTGTAAGTTGGTATAAAGCAGACTTGTCATTGCGCTTAAATGATATGTAAAGCTGAGTATCGTCGGCATAGCAATGATATGACACACCAAATTTCCTAAAGATTGAACCAATGAGTAACATGTATAGCGAGAACAATAACGGCGCCAAAGTTGATCCTTGAGGAACACCACATGAAGAACGTGCTACCGAAGAGGAATATTGCCCAATACTGACTGAAAATCTTCTATTAGATAAAAAGGACTGAATCCAATCAAGTACAGTGCCTCTAATACCAATGCAGTGCTCCAAGCGAGATAGCAGAATACCATGGTCAACAAAGTCAAATGCTGAACTGAGATCTAAAAGCACTAAGGCCGTAGTATTACCAGAATCAGTAGATGTTAAAACATTATTAAAAACCTTCAGAAGGGCAGACTCTGTGTTGTGTAAGCTTTTAAAACCAGCCTGAAAAATATTGGAGATACAGTTAGTACTCAAATAGCTTTGCAATTGAATAAGTACTATTTTTTCTAGAATTTTAGATACAAATGGCAGATTAGAGATCGGTCTAAAGTTTGAGTAATCTGCAGTATCAAGTGAGGGCTTCTTACAAATTGGTGTCACAGAAGCTACTTTAAAACATTCTGGTACAGTCGCTGTCTTTAGGTAGTTGTTAATGATAACTACTAGGTCTGAACCAATAGTATCAAAAAATTGTTTCACAAATCGTGATGGAATAACATCAAAGGGAGAAAAGCTGGATTTTAATTTTAAGGTGATTTCTCTGCATGTCTGTATCGTAACCAATTCAAATTCACTCCATTGAGTAGTGGATGAAATGGGGTCTAAAACAGGATTTTCCATAATAGCTAACGTCTCAGGTTACGTATGTAACCATGGTTCCCTGAAGCCTCCACTTCAAGGCGTACAGTTTCCTCGTTGAGGGAGCTCTGGATTGGAGGATGGTCTCGACAACCTCGGTTGACAGACCGGAAGCTATGAGTTGTGCCCCCTCAGGGGCCACACCCACAGCTTCCATAACTCCGGGTGAGGGTGCACCTCGGTGCCGCCGGCCTGTGAGAGGAGGTCCCTCCTGACGGGCACTTCCCACGGAGTGCCGTCGAGGAGAGATATCAGGTCCGAGAACCATACTCGGCCCGGCCAGAACGGTGCTACCAACGGTAGACTGACCTCGTCCCTGCGCACTCTCGCCAGAACTCCCGGGAGCAGAGCGATCGGGGGGAAGGCGTACAGACGGAGCCTCGGCCACGTCTGTACCATAGCGTCCAGCCCCGGAGGAGCTGACTCTCGAGTGGCGAAGAGGTCCACCTGTGCCTGGCCAAAAACCTTCCACATCTTCCACATCCATACCCCGGGCCTCGGCCCCTGTCTCGACAGGACGCCTGCTCCCACATAAAGATGCCCAGGAACGTGCACAGCTCTCAGTGATAGGAGCTTGCCCTGGGACCACACAAGGATCTGGTGTGCCAGCTTATACAAGGGGCGCGACCGCAGACCTCCTTGGTGGTTGATGTAAGAGACCACTGTCGGTGCGGGGTGAAAGTGCGGGGTGAGAGTGCTAGGCCGAGGGGAAGAACCCGATACCTTTTGCGCGAGGAGCTGGTATGCGGAGGAGGCTGCGCCCGCCCAGCAGCCACCTGAGTTTAGAGAGCGCGCATACCCTCTGCCCACCAAAGATGTTGTAAGCAGAGCAGGAGCCTTCAAAGGCGATGCCGTAGAGGGAGACAGATAGCTCGCAAGCGTCTGTTCAACCCGCGGCATCGCCGCATACCCGCGCTCATTCAGTTCCCACGGGAACGAATGGCCGGGATGAAAAGATTTCACCCGCGATCTCGACACCTCGGTGAGGAGATCGGGAGAAACGGAAGGCTCCTGTGTAGAAGTAGCTCCTCACACTGGGGCGAGAGAGGCGGCGAAACCTCGTCAACGCTCGTCACATCAACCTCCTCGGAGGAAGAGAGACGAAGCGTTGAGCCCTCGTCTCGGGGGGAAGAGACCGCTTCCGAACCGAGAGACGGGGTGCCAGATCAGGCGCGGGAGGAGATAGGGACATGCCCGTCTGACTCTCGCCAGCCAGATCAGCCTTTTTCTCTTTTTTTTTCTCTGCAAGCCCCGCGAGCGCAGCCGCCGCTCTGCCTTTTTTTTTTTCTCTCTCTTTTTTACGGCAGAAGCGGGACCGGCTTATTTTTCTCTTTGTGCTTGTGCAAACACTGCAGCTTACAAAGCTCATAGTTATATCATATTGGTGTGACGGAGGCGGCGAAACCTCGTGAATGCTCGTCACATCAACCTCCTCAGAGGAAGAGAGACGAAGCATTGAGCCCTCGTCTCGGGGGAAGAGACCGCTTCCACACCGAGAGATGGGGCGCCTGATCTGGCGGATACGGGAGGAGATAAGGACATGCCCGTCTCACATTCGCCAGCCAGATCAGCCTGCGAGCCCCACGAGTGCAGCCGCCGCTCTGCCTCGGCAGCAGCGGGACCGGCACCGCGTGGGGAGCTCGCGAAGGCTCCCTTCTCGAAGAGAGCCCTCCGGGTGCGGAGACCGATTCTGCGTGCTCCGCACCCAGGCAGACCACGCACAAATCGTGTGTGTCCTTGCTCGTGATATAGCGAGGGCAAGGATGCACACACGACTTCAAACGTGGTCTGAAAGCTTCACCCCTGAGCTTGCCCTTGGCTTTGGCATGATACTGAATGCTTTCCACTTAAAACTAGGACAAGCAACAGTAAATAAGACTGACACACACAGAGCGCTTCGCTGAATGACAAAAAGCTGAAGCCGGCTCCGCTGCACGTGCTTATATGCTTCCTGGTCGTGACGTCACCCTGCCCGTGATGCCTCGCCCTTGTTTGACTGATTTCACATCATATTCAGGGCCTGGTCACGCTGAAGGCGTTCCCATATGCGTTTTGACGCAGCTCGAAGTTCCTGGAAGGGAACTGGGCCTTTGCATTGTTAACTTTGCCTACAAAATGCGTAAGAAAATTTCACAAAGTAAAGGTGAGATCTCTGGAAAAATCTGCACTGAGGGGTTTAAGACAATCAGTTGTTGAGAAAAGGGTTCTAGAGCAATGAAAGTTTTTGGCAATACTTTCTGATATTTGGAAAATTTCATATAGCTAAACAAACAAAATTGTGCAAATAATAAACCAAATGTCGTATTATTCAGAAGTGAACTAACACACTATTATGAGAGTTGGTTCAGCACACTACGGTAAGCACGAATTGTCCAACCTGACGAAATGGGCCTTGTCCCAAATGGAACACTTCATGTGCACTTCTGGTCGACTCTTACGGACTTACAATGGTCACCACGTGCTTGTGTCTGTTATGTCCACAAGACCGTAAGGTGTCCCATTCGTCATTTTAGTTTTCAGAAGTGTGCTTGCGAGTGCCCCCTATGCTCCCTCAATCCACACTTCCAGTTCATGCATATTTTAAAATGGGTTTATGGGTTAAATAATTAAAAAAATGTTTTTCAAAATTAAATTTAAAGAGAGACAGATTATAATGTCTTGTCCAAGTAGCTCAAAATTTGTGTTTTTTTATGTTATAGCCTGATATTTTACTTTGCATTACATTTTAATGATTTTTCTAATAATATTTCTAATAAGGAAATACTTTTTATTTCATCAGAAATCATGTCTATTTTTAAAAGGGTATCTATGGAGAAACATGCCGTCGGGTGTAGTTCCTGCATCTACCAGCAGCGCCAGCGACTAACAGAAACCAGCTAACCAGAGGTAAGACAGTGGCTGTAAATTTGACTTTTTTCTCTTTTTTTTATGATTGCGCCATATCTCTACATTTTTATCACTTTTCGTGAAAAAGCAGTCGTGACTTTTTTCCTTTTGGTGTTGATGCGAATATACAAAAAAATTATATTTGCTCATCTCCGTGTTTTTTTTTTGTTGTTGTTTTTGTTTTTTTTAAACTCCATGGCTCTATGACGACTTCCGCTACCCGGAAATGGTAATGGTTAGAGTTAGGTACTTTCTATTTTCCAAAAAAGTAGTATCGTGGAAATTATGTACAAGCTAAATTAATTATATCGGGGCAACATGATCATCGGGTATGTTCATAATTTCTTCTCTATTCAATTTTCACACAAGCCGTTCATCCCACACATTTCAGATCTGATCTGCCGTGATATGAACAAAAAGTGAAAATTTGCCCGCTCGTATTTGGACTGCATTATTTCTATCCTCATTTAAACTATAGCATTAACAAACAAACAAACCCTTTCAAGGTCATTAATGCATTAGTCATGGTTAGATTAATTAGCCCTTACCGAGTTGCAGGTTATCACATATATATATTTTTAGCAATTAGCATTAGCATGTTGTATTGTCTTTGTGTCGTGGTGCATGTGCTGTTATTTTATTTGATAGTAATTTGATTGACTGAGTCTTACAGTGCTTTCAAGATATTAAAAATTTTACCAGGAGGGTAAAACGGGTGAAGATGCTCCCTTAAATGAACAACATTTACTGTTAAATCATATTTAGAGTTTCACATCTACAGAGTAATCAGGCCTATACAACATCTGGTATATTGTTGAGGGAAATAAATAGAAGCATTTGTTAATTTAGTTGTAAATATGTGCATTTTGAAAATGTTGTGAATATTTACAACCCATTTAATCCCATTTAATATTTATTTTATAAATATTAGATATCATTTAGAATATTAGAAGAATTTCAATTTAACTTTCCACATAAAAATAATATTTTTACTAAATCAAGGTTAATAAGACCGTAGGTTAATTATTTGAAAGTGTTTCAAGATTTACTGACGTTTATGAAGGGTCTCATTACTTGAAAGTTGAATTGTCATGATTTTGGAGTATATATATTTACTGAAACCATGACTATTTTATATTTTTTCATTAAAGTTAGTGGTAACACTTTACAATAAGGTGTCATTGTTAACATTAGTTAATGTATTTGCTAACATGAACAAACAATGAACAATGCATTTATTACACTATTTATTAATATTTGTTAATGTTAGTAAATGAAAATATAGTTCATAGTTTATTCATGTTAGTTCACAGTGCATTAACTAATGTTAACAAACACAACTTGTGATATTAATAATGCATTAGTAAATGCTGAAATTAACATTAACTAAGATTAATAAATGTTGTAGAAGTATTGATCATTCTTAGTTCATGGTTACTAATGATGTTAACTAATGAACCTTATTGTAAAGTGTTACAATTATTAATAAATGAAGCAAATAACTCAACCCTGTCACAAGTTTACAACCCCGTAACAATGAGAAATACATATATTTGTGATGGGGTTGAGTGTGACGGGGTTGTGGTTTTTCACTCAAAATGGCCACTGCTACTCATGTAGTGTAGGAGATTAGACCATATATGGCAGCAATAAAATAAGAACATTGCATATGGATTCAAATAAAATGTTGAAGAAGTAATAATTTTCTATCTTAATTTTATGTGACGGGATTGAGTTGTTAAGCTTGACAGTACCCTCCCTGACTACAACATGCCTCAAAAATATGAATAAAAAGTATGATACTGCTAACCATTTTCTGCACCACTATTAAAGAGACCTGAATGATGTCATTTCTGGTAAATTATGTCACATATGAGTGGAGTCTAAAGTATTATGTGCGTAGAATGGTAAGTGTGATGGGATTGAGTTCAGACTGAGAGACATAACTTTAAAGTCTTTATTGAGTATTGAGTTTTTTTTATCAAATATTTTGCATTGTTTTAGAAAAATATTTTTTACAAGAAAGGAACACAAATAAATGCTTACATTATTGCCAAAAATCACAGACAATATGCACACTTATTTTTAATAATTTACAAACTCAGAGATGTGCCTCAGGGACATGACAGAATGCTTGGTTTACGATATATATAATACATTATGTTATGCTGAAATGAATATTAAAATGCAATAATTATTTTATTATTTTATTTTATTCATTATAACGGCCATCCCAAAGTTTTATGAAAAGCTTCTAACAATTCATTTTGTTGAACCATCACTTTAGAAACTGTGGGGGAATGAAATATTACTGAATCCCAGGAATGACCCAGTAATGTAATACAATTTGTCGTTTGAAATGTAGATCAGACAAATTAACCACAAAAACCAAAAGCGTGATATTCTAAGTTTTAATGGCAGTGAGTGACTACCTTTCATACTTTTATAAATTTTTTAGTTTATGCAACTGGTAAACAAACGTCACCTACCTTGTTCTTGCGATAGTATTGACATCACAGCTAGTCAGAGAGCTTTTCTAACCAACATGATCACTGGTGATCAGTTCTGCGCATCTCAAACAAGCCAGTTGCCAATGTCAAGCTGTACTGGCTAGGATTAAGGAAGATGAAATAACTTGTTTTTTTGTGTTTCTGTAGATGCTGTTTCATCTGTTTGTTTGCAGTGCTGATAAATAAAGGTGAGCATCTGAACTAAATTTGAATGATAAATTCATGTCACATAAATATCAGATTGTGTTTTTAATTACAGTTTGTGTCTTTTCAGCGTGTCTGCAGGTCACAGTAGAGGGTTTTATTGGAGGTTCTGTTGTTCTGCCGTGCTCTTCAACTGAACATGATCTTGAAGTTCAAGACATTGATGTATTTTGGAGAGACAAAGACAATGAGATTATATATAATTTAATTAAAGGTACAGATTTTTTAGAGACACAGGACCCACGGTATAAGAACAGAGCGCAAACTTTCCCTGACGAGTATAAGAGGGGAAACTTCTCCATCAAACTCCTCAATCTCACTCACGCGGATGCAGGAATATTCATCTGCTATATCACACCCTTAGATGAACAGGAGACTGTAGAGCTGATCATCAATGGTGGGTAAAAATAGTTAATTTACACCGATCATGCATAACATTACGACCAATGACAGTTGAAGTGAATAACACTGATTATCTCTTCATCATGGCAGCTGTTAGTGGTGGGATATATTAAGCAGCAAGTGAACATTTTGTCTTAAAAGTTGATGTGTTAGAAGCAGGAAAAATTAGGGCTAGACAACTGGGTCAGAGCATCTCCAAAACTGCAGCTGTTGTGGGATGTTCCCGGTCTGCAGTGGTCAGTATCTATCAAAAGTGGTCCAAGGAAGGAACAGTGGTGAACCTGTGACAGGATCATGGACGGTCAAGGCACATTGATGCACATGGGGAGCGAAGGCTGGCCCATGTGGTCTGACCCAACAGAGGAGCTACTGTAGCTCAGATTGCTCAAGAAGTTGATGCTGGTTCTGATGGAAAGGTGTCAGAATACACAGTGCATTGCTGTTTGTTTCCACAAGTTTGTTGCGAAAACGCCAACAGTGGGCACGTGAGCATCAGAACTGAACCACAGAGCAATGGAAGAAGGTGGCCTGGTTTGGTGAATCACGTTTTCTTTTACATCACGTGGATGGCCGGGTGCGTGTGCGTTGCTTACCTGGGGAACACATGGCACCAGGATGTACTATGGTAAGAAGGCAAGCCAGCGGAGGCAGTGTGATGCTTTGGGCAATGTTCTGCTGGGAAACCTTGGGTCCTGCCTTCCATGTGGATGTTACTTTGACACGTACCACCTACCTAAGCATTGTAGCAGGCCATGGACACCCTTTCATGGAAACGGTTTTCCCTGGTGACAGTGGATAATGCGCCTTACCACAAAGCAAAAATGGCTCAGGAATGGTTTGAGGAGTGCAACAATGAGTTTGAGGTGTTGACTTGGCCTCCAAATTCCCCAGACCTCAATCCAATCAAGCATCTGTGGGATGTCCTGAACAAACAAGTCCGATCCATGGAGGCCCCACCTTACAGGACTTAAAGGATCTGCTGCTAACATCTTGGTGCCAGACACCACAGCATACCTTCAGGGGTCTGTTTTGGCAGCAAAAGAGGGACCAACACAATATTAGGAACGTGGTCATAATGTTATGCCTGATCGGTGTATGTTTAAAGTTTTCATTTAAAAACAGCCTGAATTTCTTCCTTAATGCTTCTGTATACAGTATGAATTGCTTTGTTTCTGTTTTCCAGAACCAACAGAAGAAGAAGAAAACCATGGACAAGAAACACAATTAAACGGGTGGCAGATATCACTGATCTGTGTTTTTCTGTTATCTATAACTCTAAGTTTGGTTATAGCCTGTTATAAATTTAAGCAGAGAAAAATAAATGAAGGTCCCATATAGAAGGAACAGTGGTAAACTGAAAGTTTTAGACTCTAATTCTCATTTTATAACTTTATTGCAAGTTAAATGTTACTTTTAGTCGAATTTATACAGCTTTCATCGTCTCTTTCTGGTGCAAAATACTGTTAAGGCCTGTTGCACCTCGAGCATCAGCGGCCTGTGAGCAGTGCATGTTTTCTGGCACCAATGTTAACAAATGACTATTTACATCAGACGTGAGTGGCATGTCTTGCAAGATCACATTTTATGCTGCAGTGTGAATCAAGCATTACATGATGTACCGTAATACTCCTGCTGACAGAAAACAATGCACTGCTTGTTATTATTGTATAATAATGAGATCATGAAAGTCAAACAGGAACAGATTTTTTTTCTGTCAAGCGGTTTCTGCCTTAATTCTGTACCACAAGTGTCCTTTCTTCTTGTTGTGATTGCCTAATACTGCTCCCGAACCCAACATGCCATCTTAATAACAATCACTACATTTACAGTGAGCCTTAGTTTTTAGTGTCTCAAGAATGTACAAGATGCTATGCTATAATAGATAGATGTCATTCCAGTGAAGGATAAAGTAACGTGTATTGTAATTTCTAAGAATATGAGGGAGTAGATGTTTTGACAACAGGAACTTCTCTTAAAGGAAGAATGTGCTTTCCAAACCTGAGAGACTCTCGTCTGCTATTTCTGTTCTTATTTTGTAACCATGTTCAGAGTTTCAAAGCTATTCATCAGTGTTTTATGTTATGTTTTATTGAAAAATAAAACATTACATTATAAAAACTGACAAAATTAAGGCTGTTCTGCAGAGTTCTTCTAATAATTATGCATTTAAAATTAACTGGATCAGACAACATACAGTTTTATTATGATAATTGAACTAGGAACATTGTTTTGGTTAGTCACTTGTTTTATGATGTATAATATGATTATATAAGTATTAAAATGCTCAAGTGCTACCCTACACAATGACTCATGTGATCTCCAATCTGAACATTTGTTTAATTTGTTTTAGTTTAGCAATGTGAATACAGAAAGTCTCTCTCTCCAAAAAAAAAAAAAAACGTTTTGACATTTGTAATATGATTCCTGATATCTCTACATTATACATTTATAAAAGACGAGTTGGATGTTATCTACTCTCATTCTGTAGAAAGAGCAGCAATGCATTAAATAAATATATAATAAATAAACTCATGAACTTACATGAGTATGAGAGGGAAGCTTCCTTTTGTAACATTGTATCCTGGATCCTGATCCACAAGTGAAACATTTCTGTGAATGATGTTTTATATAATCTTGCTGTTGTTGTGTCTCAATACACTGTCATAACTTCTGTTTATCGTCACTGTATATGAAAACATGAAAGGATCTTCCAGTTACATCCTCATTCACAAACTGCAGAGAAACTGAAAGGGGTGGATAGAGAATAGAAAACCACAGGATATCGTCTGGGTTTTCCATACATTTGCCTTCCAAATTTTATTTGCAAACAGCACCTAAGAGTCAATGGTTGTATAGTCAATAAAACCGGGTGAGCAGGTCACTTGACATGCATGGTATGTTATATAATAATATATAAACTTATTTGAATCCAAATATTTTTATCCTAATATTTTTATTTACCATTAATGAGAGAGAACTGATCTAACAGTGAGGAAGTGTGAAAATAATCTTGCACAATAGGCTATATATTTTAATGAGAGGTCAGTGGCTTAGTTATGCAATATACAATGTATAGAATATATTAATATTTATATTTACATGTATGTCGATAAAGAATACATACATATATTTCAGTCAGTGCGATTTAATATAAGAAAGACCAGGGGTCGACAAGTAAGTTTGGCATCAGGCCAAACAGAAATTCACCACTAGATGGCGGGCCAGAACATAGTCAAAGGATAATTTAAGATATTAAATGATGAAAATGCAACCAGATTTGCCTGTGACTGACTGGTAGTGAGTGAGCTGTAACTCTGTGTTAAATCCTGCGACAGTCATTAACAAAAAGCCACATTTGTTTATCAGAGTATGTGAGCGGAGTGGAGCGTCAATATTTCCCCTCCACGCTCCGAGCATAATAATCGCTCCGGCTCCATTCCGCGCTCACTGATATCAGAAACATCGCTCCGCTTCTAAGTATTTCAGTATGTTTGAAATATCACAGTTCTATGGAAGCCCGTTTCCGCCACTGAATAAAAAATAAAAAAAAGTTTATTGCGATAGCCTATAACTCAGAATTAGCCTATAACCCCAGCCAACATTGATATGTGGGCCCCATGTAGGTTATACCCGGGCAGCATGGGTTCCATGTGGGCATGGGCTGAAAATGGGCAATTTATGTGGGTCCCATATGTTTTTCACAATGTGGGACCCATATAGGTTTGGACATATGGGACCTTCATGGGATCTATGTGGGCTTAGGCTGAAAATGGGGAAACTTATGTGGGTCCCATATGTTTTTCACAATGTGGGACCCATATAGGTTTGGACATATGGGACCTTCATGGGATCTATGTGGGCATGGGCTGAAAATGGGCAATTTATGTGGGTCCCATATGTTTTTCACAATGTGGGACCCATATAGGTTTGGACATATGGGACCTTCATGGGATCTATGTGGGCTTAGGCTGAAAATGGGGAAACTTATGTGGGTCCCATATGTTTTTCACAATGTGGGACCCATATAGGTTTGGACATATGGGACCTTCATGGGTTCCATGTGGGCATGGGCTGAAAATGGGCAATTTATGTGGGTCCCATATGTTTTTCACAATGTGGGACCCATATAGGTTTGGACATATGGGACCTTCATGGGATCTATGTGGGCATGGGCTGAAAATGGGCAATTTATGTGGGTCCCATATGTTTTTCACAATGTGGGACCCATATAGATTTGAACATATGGGACCATCGTGGGATCTATGTGGGCAAAATGATTTCACACTTAAAAACATCTTTACACCTCTAAACCTTTGGTTAATGGTCACTTTTTAAACAAGAAATATAACTGTTTAATATTTTATGGATCTGATCAAAATAGCTAATTTTTTCAAATGAAAATGTGTGAATTATCAATATTACAATGTACCCTGTGCATTTATCAAAATGCACTTTTCTTTTACTGCGCACATTTTAGCAGGGACAATTACAAACAAACTCTAGAATTTTTTTATTATTTGTTTTTACAAATTCCAAACTCTGGACTTATATCGGTCTCAAACAGGACATACACTCTCAAATGATCTTCTGACAACACCTTCCGCTTGACAAAGTAGTCCTGTTACATTCAGTTTTTAGTTTGGATTTTTTTTTTCACATAGTATCATATCATAATATATGTAATTGATCTTTACTGAAAATAAGCGTACATTTAAATTTATAACTGTAAAGATTTTAAATATTAGAAAAAAATTCCCGCTCTGGCGCAAGGATACAGTCTCTTCTAAGCACAGTGGAGCGACAGCACGACCAGAGTCACTTTTATCAGTTCACAGAGGACCAATCGGAGCGAAAATAAGCAGGTAAAATGCATATTTTCAAGAAATGATTTTATTATCCACGTTTGCAAGTATTGTAAACATTGTTTTGACAGTATAAATTACCTTTAAAGTAATGTAGCCTTTAAAATAATGATGTTGTATTTTTGTTTTTCTGGACGCGTACTCGCTAAAATGTCTGCATAAGCTTAAAACATGTCTTTTTCGTTGACGGTAAGATGTAGTTTTGTTTTTTGCCTGATGTTAATGAAGTAGGAATCTCAATTGTTGTTTATTTAATGCTTTACTGATGCATTTTGTGGCCGTCTAGCCGCCATTTTTTCATCTGAGAGAAAACGGAATTTGTTTGAATGGCAAAATACTGAGTTTTTAAAGTATCTGTCATAACTTGCTCCTAAAAGCGGACAAATGCTGCTTTCGAACGCCAGGTAGGGTGGATTTCAAACAGTTTTGAGACCACCGTTCTCTTTAGGCCTTTCTGTGCGCGCGCCTCGCGCATGCGTGAACACCTCAATGAGCCCACAGCTATTTTTCAGCATATTGGGGCTAAATGACTAGCCTAATTAACATCAACACTTCACTTTCTCATTCATGCATGTTTCTTTGAGTAGTACTGTGCTACGCATGTATATGAAAATACAGCAAAATAAACTATATCAAAAGATGACAATCTCTAACAGACCCTTTAAACTGTAATACACACACATACAAATCTTTTTAAGTATATTTAAGTAACGTATACGTTTTCGTGTATGTACTGCAGTTAGAAGTTTGATAGTGCTCTTAAGCAATTTATAAAGGATTATAAATGAATTTATACATTGATGTCAGCCACATTTATACATGATTTTATACATCGATTGCTACAGGACCTGCCGCTCAGAGAGTCACCGCTGCAGGACCTGCCGCTCAGAGAGTCGCCGCTGCAGGACCTGCCGCTCAGAGAGTCGCCGCTGCAGGACCTGCCGCTCAGAGAGTCGCCGCTACAGGATCTGCCGCTCAGAGAGTCGCCGCTGCAGGACCTGCCGCTCAGAGAGTCACCGCTGCAGGACCTGCCGCTCAGAGAGTCACCGCTACAGGACCTGCCGCTGCAGGACCTGCCGCTCAGAGAGTCGCCGCTGCAGGACCTGCCGCTCAGAGAGTCGCCGCTGCAGGACCTGCCGCTCAGAGAGTCACCGCTGCAGGACCTGCCGCTCAGAGAGTCACCGCTGCAGGACCTGCCGCTCAGAGAGTCACCGCTACAGGACCTGCCGCTGCAGGACCTGCCGCTCAGAGAGTCACCGCTGCAGGACCTGCAGCTCAGAGAGTCACCGCTGCAGGACCTGCCGCTCAGAGAGTCACCGCTGCAGGACCTGCCGCTCAGAGAGTCACCGCTGCAGGACCTGCCGCTCAGAGAGTCACCGCTGCAGGACCTGCCGCTCAGAGAGTCACCGCTGCAGGACCTGCCGCTCAGAGAGTCACCGCTGCAGGACCTGCCGCTCAGAGAGTCACCGCTACAGGACCTGCCGCTCAGAGAGTCACCGCTGCAGGACCTGCCGCTCAGAGAGTCACAGCTACAGGACCTGCCGCTGCAGGACCTGCCGCTCAGAGAGTCACCGCTGCAGGACCTGCCGCTCAGAGAGTCACCTCTACAGGACCTGCCGCTGCAGGACCTGCCGCTCAGAGAGTCACCGCTGCAGGACCTGCCGCTCAGAGAGTCACCGCTACAGGACCTGCCGCTGCAGGACCTGCCGCTCAGAGAGTCACCGCTGCAGGACCTGCCGCTCAGAGAGTCACCTCTACAGGACCTGCCGCTGCAGGACCTGCCGCTCAGAGAGTCACCGCTGCAGGACCTGCCGCTCAGAGAGTCACCGCTACAGGACGCGATTTCAGCAACTCTCAACACAGTAAAAAAAATAAGCGTTTCCTAGCAACGGCTAAACACTGAGACAATTAAATAACACTTACGAGCTGATTTGAACTTCCACTGATAGACTGCATCTCTTAAAGACTGCCTTCTGCTGGCACTTGAACCCACTTTCCTATTAATCACAAAAAATGGCCAAGCAAGTGCAGACACTAAGATACACGATACAGTATGAGACCAAATTATTTTTTTTTTATTTATTTTTTTTTATGAAATTAAGACATTTCTGTCTCTCCATTGAAAATCTATTCATGACTTTTCAGAACACTTGAATTAAAAAATGAAATAATTTCTTATGGGTTTGGAGTAACACTAGTTTTCTTTTCTTGACTGATTTTTTTCTTTTTTTTTTATTAATATTTTTTTAATTGTTAAATAAGTTTGGTTATGTGAAATCAACTGTTGGGATAGTATCACCCTGTTTTAAATTAAACTGGTAACGTTGGTGTTTAACACTTTACAAAAACTTCAAGTTTTATTGAAAATGTCTGAATTATAATAAAGTATTTGATATACTGTATTTTTACATTTTAATTTCTGATTTATTTATTTTTTAAATTACACCTTTCATGTGTTGAGATTTTGTAGATTAATAACAGTGGAATATTCAAGCAAAACTGACATTTACCTAACTAAAATACAGATTTTGCTTTTATCAATTATTCATTTATTTTTCCTATATCACAGGTAAATTTGATAATTATAAATACTGTTCAGGCTTGATGCCTCAAAAAACCTCATAAGAACAGGCACATATACTGGGTGTATGCCATATGGGTTTCAAAACTTATGTTGCCCAGTTGGGCCCCATTCAGGTTCTATATGAGATTTATGTGGGCTAATTCATAAAGGGCCCAAGTGGAACCTGCGGACAAACCCATCTAGGCCCCATATTGGCCCCACCTTGGATTGTTAGCTGGGTCATAAGTGGGACCAATATGGGTCTTATATGTGTTGCCCAGTTGGGCCCCACATTAGTCCCAGTCAGGCCCCATATGAGATTCATATGGGCTACTTCAGATGGGGCCCACATGGAACCCATGGACAAACCCATGTAGGGCCCATATTTACAGCCCATATGGGGCCCACACGGGACCCGTGATAGAATGTTGGCTGGGACGTTTTTACTCGTAAGAGTTTAAATCAAGCAATTCTGAGAAAAAAAAGAAAAAGAAAAAGCTGTCAGCTGAAAATATTCAGAAGGAACAAATAAATTCCTTGAGAAATATAACTTCCCACTCATGTCCACTGCAGTCATCATAGCCTTCACATTCTTTCTGGTTTGAGTGATCCTTTTCTATCTAGCTAGCTAAATATGTTTAACATGTGCTAAATATACAGTTATATTACGGATCGTTGGAATGAATCACACAAAATCACACCGCTCCGCTCCCATACTCTGATTGTGAGTAACTGTTGCTGTCATGAAAGATCTATTTCAGAAGCAGCCGCTATCAAATTAATATAGGTACGGGCACGGGCCAGATATTATTGATGGCGGGCCACTTTTGGCCCACGGGCCCCCTGTTGCCGACCACTGCTGTAGACCATTCATTCAACCATTTCATCCAAAAAGGCTGCTTTATTCAGGTATTTGTATTCTACAAGCTAGGTGTTGAAATATTATTTTAACTTTGAACACCTTATGAGGCTCAACAAATGAGCAAGGTATCACTGAGGTAATGCTGCAGCCTTTGCATCACTTCATTGAGATCAATGCAGCAAGTGCTGATTCCAGTAATGGGAAATCCCCTTAAAGTCAACATAAAATGAAAGTTGCCATTGTCTTTTCTTTGTGAGATAATCGAGTGAATATAATTCTTGAACAAGGAAAAAATTGCAGGGCAGGGCTTTTGCTGTGATCTCATCTGAGATCCCTACCCTTGTACACAAACAAATCACCAGAAAAAAAAAAAAGAAAAGATGTTGTTGCAAGAGGGAGGGGAAGTTATACAGATCAGCCACAGCATTAAAGCCACTGACAACCGAAATGAATAACATTGATTATATGGCACAATGTCACCTGTCTAGGGGTGGGCAATATTAGACAGCATGTGAATGGTCAGTTCTTGAATTTCATGTGTAAGTAGAAAAAATGGGCAAATAAAAAGACCTGTATGACTTTGACGAGCCAAATAGTGATGGCTAGACGACTGGGTTTTCCTGGTAGGCAGTGGTAAGTACCTACCAAAAGTGATGCAAGGAACTGCTTTCAGAGTCATGGGCGCCCAAAGCTCATAGAAATTATTGAAAAATTTAATGCTGGACATAAAAGAAAGGTGTCAGGACACACAGTGCATCACTGTTTGTAGCCCCAGGCTAAACAGAGTGCCCATGAGACCCCTGTGCACTGGCAAAAGTGGCAGTGAGATGCTCTGCTGGAAAACCTTAGGTTCTGGCATTCATGTGAATTTTACATTGACACGTAGCACCTACCTAAACATTGTTGCAGAGGATCTATATGATGTGCTGGACCTACAAATGTGATTAATGGAAGCTCTAACTCACACCTTTCAGGACTTAAAGAATCAGATTTTTCATTATTATCTTTACTAAAATATATAGTTCAGTCATGAAACTCTAGATGGCGCAGCCTGACGGGTTGTTAACGTAACAGATGATATTCAGAGAGTTAAACGACTTGCCACAAGCTGATTGGTTCATGCTGCATATGCAGCCAATGAGCTTAATGCCTTGCATTTATATGGCTGGCATTCACTTGAGATTCCTGCAGCACACATTCAGAGTTTCTTTGAAACTCTTCACCTTCCCCAGCTCCACTTGTATAGATCTGCTACGAGTTATTTTATATGCTATTTGTGCAGCAGCAGTATGTCTTAAATACTCACGGCACCATATCGCCATATGCACTGGCAGTAGCAAGTTCCTGTACTTGCTTGCAGCAGCAGCAATAATCAACAACTACAGCAATAACCAACAGCAGCAGCAATGCAGCAGCGTAGCAGATCTATTCCACCGAGACGAAATACATTAACATTGTCAAATCCATTACCATGCTAAAATCTTCAGAGAGTTGTCATGATTGAAATATAATAATGAAAAATCTGCCAATTATGTAATAGGTAACTCTGGGCATCCAACTTTTGACAACCCTAGCTCATGAAAATATGTGGCTCTATATACATTTCTGCAACACCGTAACATACCTTACTGGACGTTTCGCTGCAGTTTAAAAGTGAAATGTCCAGAGAGTGGTGCTAAAACACACGTTCAATACATGACCCTGGCACGTTTTTATTACGTTGGTACTGGCACGTATTGCTGTGTTTTTATTATGTTGCTTGAGGTACGTATTGCAGATGTTCAGAATTCAAATATCCGGTAAGAGTCGCTAAAAGGTTAAAGCTCTATTGTGTTGGAAATATCACTAACACCAAACCCAACCCTAAACCTACACAATAGTGTTAACAAATGCAAAAGGGATATAAAATGCATTTGTTGATGCAGCCATGCTATTTTAACTTCCTCACGTGGATTTGAGCTGGTTTGTCGAACCGTAGTTTCACAGGGGTCGTACCGGAGCTCTTCATAATTCAAGTGTGCCTAAGTTGACCTTTGATGTGGAAACCTTCAGTTTATTTTTTTCTGTTCAGTAAAAATATACTGGAGAGCTTCTTTATAAATGAAATTGAAGTTTTAGCTTTAATTGCAAAAGACAAAAATGACACAGAAAACTAGAGGGGCTTTTGCTTCAGACTAAACATGGTCTGGAAATCTAGGCAATACAGCATCACAACAAAACTACACGTCTGTACAGCTGTACGTCTACATGTAACGTACTACAGTCTTGCTGTATGGCTCAGAATGTTTGAGTTACTAAAGGCGACATGAACAAGATCAACACCTTCCACAGTAGATGCCTCAGGGGGATATGTCACATATTCTGGCCTATGAAGATCAACAATGAAGATCTGTACAAGAGAACAAAGGGCCATAGCGTAGTCATTGAGATCAAACGCCATCACATCCAATGGTTTGAACATGTCCTCAGAATGGACCAGGACCGAATTCCAAACATTGCCTTGGGATGGACACAGACTGGCAGAAGAAAATAAGGGTAACCAAAACAACATGGAGATGTACAGTGATGGAACAACTAAAGGTGCTGGGTCTGACACTGGGTGAGGCACAGTACGCTGCAAATTATCGAACCAAGTGGAAACAAATAGTTGATGCCTCATGTCCCACTATAGGGACGAATAAGAATAAGTAAATACGAAAGTATTTCTAATTGAAGTGAAACTGTTTAATGCTATAAAGCTGCTTGCTTTAAAGCAATCTATTGTATAAACTGATATACTGTATAAATGTTTTGTGACATGACTGCAGTGCTGAATTGCAGATCTTGTTCAAACATATCAATATCGATATGATCAGGTGCTTTCTCATATTTGTTGTTAAGAATTTTTATAATCAAAATTAAAAAACAGGACGATTTATGACCCTTTTCCAACACAAAGGAAATAATACAAAATTAGAAAGGCAAAGACAGGAAACACCCTATAGGACGGTGTATAGGGAAAATGAACTAATAATGAGATTGCGAGTTAAGATAGACAGGAGAACACAATGGGACACAACATGAGGCAGAACTGTCCATGCAACACTTTTTGAGGATTTACAGTGCAGCAATTTAACAATCAGTGCAAGCATGTTCCAAAGCATTGGCAATTTCTCAAATTGTGAAAATGTTTTTATGATATGCATTAGTGACTAGATGGCATATAAGTTGAACAATGGTTTTGAGAATTTCAATTGTGATCTGAAAAATTTACCAAAGCAACTAAGGAAAACTGTAACATGATCAAATATTTAAAAAATGCTTCACTTAATGAAGTGATGATGGTGAGGGGGACTTAGGTGTTGTGGTCAGAGCAGATTTGACTTTGACTTCCTCTGCTTCATGTGGGAAGGGTTTTTTATCTTCCTGTCTTTGCTTCAGAGCTGCAGTAAATTAATCTTAACTGTTGTGTGGAGAGAAGCAGATTTCAATCTGAAGCATTTTAATGTGTTTTCATCATGAAGATCATTCAGCTTCAGCTCTGTGAGTTTATTATGATGATGATGATGATGATGATGATATATATATATATGTGTGTGTGTGTGTGTGTGTGTGTATACACTATGATATCAGTATATTTACATGCTTTGTAAACTTATTATAAATTATAAGTAGTTTTATTATGCACCACAGGGGTTTTAAATGTTGTATATTATATTATTTATTTATTTATTTATAATTTTTTATCTTATAGATATATTAATCTGTTGTCAGTATGCAGCAGCAGATCTACTGACTGATTTGGGATCAAATGTGATCATAAACTGTGATCTTGATGAAAATGATGTTTATTGGATTTTACTGAAAACACCAGCTCCTCCAACAGTGATCCTACGATCATTCTCAACTTCATCTTTTTACTATAATAAATCATTCAGAAAGAAATATTCGGTGCAGTTTAAACATCGTCTGGTTATTAATAATGTGACTGCTGATGAATTAGGAGTTTATTACTGTATGAACACAGAAACACCTCCAAAACTCAGCAACAGCACCAGAATATACTTCAATGGTGAGTTCATTTATTCCTTTAGTGATTAAGGTATATTGATGATCACTGCTTATATTAACTATTTACATTTTAAAATAATTTGATATTCATAAATTACAATACACTGCCTGGCCAAAAAAAAGGTGCTGTCTGGATTGAAATAAGCTAATTCTTGAGATTTTTACGCTGGCCGAGAGAGCTCAGCACGCTGCAACTTCAAAAAACACATGCAAATAGAAAAAACACCTGCAAATTAAGAAAACAACTTTATCAATTTGACAATTTGACGCTACAAATGCTCACAAATGAAGAATTTTATTTGCAGCCGTTTCTTTGTTTGGTTGTGTTTTTTTTCTATTTGCAGTGTGTTTCTTTATTTGGTTGTGTTGTGAGCATTTGTAGCGTCAAATTGTCAAATTGAAAAAGTTGTTTCTTAATTTGCAGGTGTTTTTTTTTTCTATTTGCAGTGCGTTTAGCTCTCTCGGACACCGTAGACTTTAGGATTAGATTATTGTTGCATTGATTAAAGTGTTTCTCGCACATTATATACTGGCACAAATTAATTTTAACCCTATCTGATGCATAGCTTTTCATTTATTAATCAACGATGGCAGATAACGTACACATTTTCCAGGATGGCATTGTCAATGCAACCACAGAGTCTTGCGCTTAACCCTATTGAAAGTCTTTGGGATGTGCTGTATAGTTGACTTTACACGGCCTGTCCAAAACACACACTAATATTTCACTGGATCACCTTTGGCTGCCATAACATTGTGCTTTTGTTGTGGCATGGTTTCAACAACAATATGCAACATCACAGCAGTTATTTCCATCAAGAGTTGCATTAATTGTATCTTGTATTAACAATGAGAGAGTTAAACCACTCTGTAAAGTCTATTCCAGCATATCCTAAAGACTTTTAGTATGGTTCAGTTTAGGAATCTGTGGTGGCCAATTCATACATGAAAATGGTTCCTCATGCTCACTGAACCACTGTTTCACAATTTGGGTCCAGTGAATCTTGTTATTGTCATCCAGGAATATAGACATGCATACATCTTCTGACATGGTTGTTTGAGAAGTAAAAAGCTACGTACTGCATCAGTTAAAATAATTGTTGACAAACATACAACGTGCCAAAAACATGTTAATCACCGCAATAACGATTCAGTCATAACACCTAAAGTATTTGCTTATTTAAGCATTAACCTTAAGTATTTGCAGTTTAAATTATCGGCATTTAAAGTGGTACATATTTGTAGCCACTGCACTAACAATAGCATTTTTTTACAGTAACACACTTTGGACACTTTTATTACAGAACCAACTCAACTAACTGTTGTAACTGAGTGTCACAATCATACAATGACTGAGTATATTGAGCAGAATCAGACACAATGGAAGATTATTATCATCATATTTGGACTGATTAACGGACTTCTGGTTATTGTGGTGGTCGGTGAGATATTTTCAGATATCTATGAGATATTTTCAGATATCTATAAAATATTTATATTTTATGAATTTCTCCATAGTCAGCTGAAGTTAATTAAATATGTAAATATTCTTAATTTAGGCTTTTGACTCTTTCATTATTATTATTCCATTTATGTGATATACATATAATTAGTGAATTAAACACCATTTTTAGGACTGGTAAAGGTTTTTGTTCTGGGAAACCGAAGGTCTGCAGAACAATCAGAACAACTTAACGCTGATCTACAGCAGATGCAAGTTATGGAACCGCATCAGGACCAATTACATGTAAGAATATGTGAAACCATCTCAAATTCATTTTTGTCTTGATAATTATTGAGGATTCTTGCTGGTATGTACAATAGCATTCTTTAATGTTTAATTTTGGTTCATTTTTGGTTCATGCTAATATTGTTCTTTCAGTATGCCACGGTGGACTTTTCCAAGCTGCGTAGAAATATTCGGTCCAGCCAAATCAACAGCACCTATGCTGCTCTAAACCTACCGAAGTCATGAACACATGAGTATGAGCGATTTTATTTTTATTGTCTTCAGTGTTTCATGATGTTCCACTCTGAAATGCTGAGACTGAATCTGAGGAAACTTCAGAAAAATACCGTAGAAATGTCAAATATTGTAAAAACTACATTTAATATCATTAATGTTTCATTCTGCTTTCTAAAGACTGGTTAGAAGTTGTGAGATCAGAATTGAATTGACAGTTATAGTTTTATATTTTTCTCTATGTGTGTATCTGAAAGTATACTCTAATAATGTGTAGAGAATATTACTTGGAAAATATCAAGTTCTAGTGGACACTTTCTTTCACTGTATTATTATTGTGTGAATGTTTTAAACAGAAAAATATGTATCTGTCTTTGTATTTAGTGAGTCTTGCAATAGTCGTTATATTTGCTGGTTGGTGGCATCAAAAACCCCTGCTTCAGACGAAATGAGCGTTTAAGAACTTTTATATTTACTAGTTGGTCTGCTTTTCTTTGAAGTAGCTGTCTTAAGCAGTATCTGGTGGAAACTTTTGTGAGTGGTTGTAGATGCAAATATAGGTATGAGAGTGGAGGGAGAGTGTGCACAATATTCATTATTTTTTGTAAAGACTGATTGGTTGAGTTTTCAATGCTGTTGGACTGAGAAGAGGTTCATTTTACACAGTATCATAAGATGGTAAAGTCTGTTAGCGTGAAATGTTGTGGCTTGTCAACCTACTTTCTCAAATTCAGTTCTCAGGGCTTTTTTTTTTTTTTTTTGCCTTTGTGTTTTAACAAAATGTAAGTGTGACGAGTCCGTCTGCTTTTTTTTGTGCTTTTTTTTGGTATTCGAATCAGAAATAAAAAATGTGTTTGCAAATGAATGTCAGAAATGTTTTCTAGAAGGGTGTGATCCTTTTAGTTTAAATGTACATATTTTGTACTTTTATATTGTCACGACTGCCTTTAATACATTATATTATTATATCTACATTAATTTTACAATTAGTTTCACAATACATAAATGTAGTATACAATTATTAAATAATCATATTTAAAACACACGCGACAACTTGGCCCAACCTGACATTTATGAAAAATCACACTTGAGAACACGGTTCAGCCTTTTAGTTAAGATCTACCTTTATTATGAAGTTGCTTCATTGGTATGTAATGTTAATAGTTATAATAGTTGCTTCATTATGCTAAATATATATATTTGTGTATGTTTTTGTCTGTTTTTGACATGTCATTCTTAATATTCTACAACAAAGATGTTTAGCTGGCTGTACATACTATGCAGTTTGTTAAGTAAAAAATATAACACTATGCAGTGTTATTTTTTTTATAACTAAACTCATGTGAAGTGCTAAACCAAAACCAGTGTTCCACTGGGTTTGGCACTTAACAACCATTGACTCTCACCTTTGTCTAGAGTGGAGGTTAAACTGTGAAACGAGTGCAGTGTTTTTCCAACACCTTTATATAGTTCTCACAGTTGTCTTAACCTCAAATGGAAAGTATGTTGACTTTGTTTGTTTACTAGACCCACACAATGCCCAATTAGCACTTGCCAGTGTTAATGTATGTAAACCACATTCACATAACTTATGTTGAAGCTTTCATTGCTTTGATTGTTCAACAAACTGAAACTGGCAGAGACATTTCACACAAATTTTGGGTAAATCTTGAAATTAAATAAATTATTGAAATAAAATAAATGATTTTGCACAAATAAGTGTTGAAACAAAGCCTTTTTGGGTAAAAGCAAGTGGACATAACACTTCATTTCGTGGGTTTTTGTGAGAGTATTTTTTAAAAGGCTGGAGAAAATCTATGTAAAACAAGAAGTAGGCTAAGTCCATCAACAGCAGAACAATTAATATTTTTAAATAAAAATATATGTAAAAAAAAATTGTGGCATTGTGGCTTGATGTATTTTATTGTCTATTTTTCATTACCAAAATAACACTTATTTATTCACAAAGAGTTCATTCAGATGTCAGACCGATGTTTCAACACTTTACAAGAACAGAACAATAAAAAAAAACACATTTTAATTGTTTATTATAATTTTCTGAAGATGACTGCTTCACCCAGGATTTGAACCTAAGGAGACTTGGGATCACTTGGTGGACCGACTAACACAACATACTATGTTATAATTCATCAATTCGATTAACTGTTTCTTTGTCGATGCTGTTTCAGAGCAATACTTGAAAAATGACCACTAGGTGTCACCGAAGAGACAGGGTGTCGAAATGTTTCGAAGCCTCGACACATTTGCTGCTTCAGTGTTTCACAAAGCCTCGCTCTGCCCACCACTATCTGGATCTGCGGTTTGTCTCATTTTATAAATCAAATTACATCTTTGAAAAAGTGGATGCTAAATGACTACAGTCACAAAACCGTGCAGCGCCAAAAGTCGAAATAAAACAGCGAACACTTATAATCATTTTCCTACACAATTATGATTACATCTCCATATGTTTCACTTTCCAGATGTAACAAAGCTTGCTCAGTAACTCAGTTGGCACGGGATTGGATTTAGGATGCGGAATCCTTGGGTTTAGAGATCAAAAACAATCTAAAATGGCATGCTTGCGATTGCGTTCTTAAATTACATTCACTTTTGGATAGGTTTAGGTGTAGTGCAGATGGTACGTTATTTTAAAATGTCACGGAGCATTAGACTTAGGCCTATAGCGCCACTCAATGGACATTTCAAGTCAGAACTGTAAAGGTACGTTTTCGCCATGAGACCAGGTTGGAAATGTCCCAGTGCTGCTGACCAATCAAATCCTGATCTGAGGATCAAAACTAACAGTTGTTTAATATTTCTGCAATATTTCAGTATAACAACTTTTTTTAAACAAACTTATAATTTGAGTAAATTTTAAAACTCTGTTGCAATGGTTCCTTGTTCAATCCACACATGTTCTTTATAAAATGTAATGTTTGTACAAATACCCCTGTATTGATATGTGTTCCATGCTAACTTGGCCACCAGATGGCAGTATAATGCGGCAGTAAGCCAAGTTAGCATGGAATACATCTTCCCTTCTATTTTTTATTTTTTTTAACTGTCAGAGTGAATTTATTCTCTCTTACAGTTAAAAAAAAAAAAAAAGAAAAAAAAGAAGGGAAGATGTATTGATATGTGTTCCATGCTAACTTGGCCACCAGATGGCAGTATAATGCAGCAGTAAGCCAAGTTAGCATGGAATACATCTTCCCTTCTATTTTTTTTTTTTTTAACTGTCAGAGTGAATTTATTCTCTCTTACAGTTAAAAAAAAAGAAAAAAAAAAAAAAGAAGGGAAGATGTATTGATATGTGTTCCATGCTAACTTGGCCACCAGATGGCAGTATAATGCGGCAGTAAGCCAAGTTCAGGTATGTGTTATAAGAGAGAATAAATTCACTCTGACAGTTGTACTCGGTGTGTGAGCCTTGTCAATACAACCCCTATGTATATTATTAGCTTTAGCTTGCTACATTTATGTTGATTGGTTTGGCGATAAAATTCAACTGGCTACTGGTTAAAAAGCATTTAAAGGAAAGCAAAATGAATACCCGTGGCTCCTGAGGTGGCTTTCTTATGAAGCGAAACAATCAATCTGTGCAGGAAACTGAACATTATTTAGAACAGTATTACCTGTAATCCATAACTGAAGACAATGGGGAAATCTGATTCTTTTCTGCAAACTGGTTCTTTTGGACAATTAGCATCTATTTAAAATAATTGATTCACTAGTTTGTTTACATAATCACACAAAAATGTAACATATGCACAATTATACTATTAAGCACCAAATATGATGTGAAACGTGTATTTGTTTACATGTCTAAAGCATATAAAGTGAATAAACTTATCTTGATCAGCTCACCTTTTTACATAAACAATGAGAAACCATAAAAACTTTCATTTGAGTGCTCAGTTCAGTTCAGTGAATAACTGAGGCACTGAATGAGTTGGCAAAAAAAAAAGAAAAAAAAAAGACTCGTAGGATCATATACATCAGTATTTTGGCTCATTTTGAGGGGGAGTGACTGTCAGGCATGTCCGAAAGTGAGTTCCCCTTGTCACGACACTGCAAAAAAAAGCCGCGAAAAAGACGAAGTCAGGGTCCAGATGCAGGTAAGGTGCTTTTAATAATAAACAAAAAGGCCAACACGGCACAAAAAAGAAAAGGACTGGGATACAAACGGCAACAATGTATCCCAGACCAGAGCCAAACAATAGAAATACTACAATGACAAATAACAATTAACGAACCCAGGCAGAGTGGTGGGAGAGGGGAGACTATATAGTCTGTGGCAAATGGAGAACAGCTGGGAGTGTGAAGTGTACATGTGTGTGTGGTTAAGCAGGTGTATGTGATGTGGCAGGTGTATGTGATGACGGAGATGAGTCCGGGAGGAAGGGAGATGGTGACCTCTGGTGGAAATGGGAAGAACTGCCGAGCCCGGACTCATGACACCCCTTAGAATGGGAACTCACTGTGTCCTCTAGTGGACACTTTTGGGAATGCTCAGTGTGACCAGTGTCTGAAGCCGTGATTTAAACACATCAATGAAGTTTGCCAATGATGTGTGTTATGATATGTATGTGATGTTGCTATCGGCACAACCAAGATTTTATAGGTCATTGTCATTGTCATTTAAGCATATTTCATGAGTTACATATATTCTTAAGCACATTATATAACAATTAAATTAATTAATTGTTATATAAAAATTTATTAAATTAATTAATTGTTAATCTGGCACCTGGTGCTAATTTACTTAATTAGGTGACAAACCCTGTTTAACTGGGAGCATTCCTGAGATTTTCACTGAGATTGTAAGATTGTGATCCGTTCCAAAGTGACTGAGACCCTGCGACAGGAGCTTGTCCAGATGAAGGCCAAAGAGATGACACTTTCAGCCACTGCAAGAGAAGTTGGTCATTCCAAATCTGTGATTTCTCAAAAATTTTAGGTTTACAATGACACTAATTCATTCAAGTCCCCCAAAAAGGCTGGCTGTCCACGTAAGACAAATCCTTGAGAAGACAGGATAATGCAGGTACTTTCAATGGGAAATTGGTTTAACACTGCAGCTGGAACTGCTTGGCAGTTCAGTGCCGTACAGGGTAAGGACCTGTCTCTGCATGTTTAAGAGAAGTTGGCCTGAAAGTGTACTCTGCAGTGATGAAGCCACTCATCAGCACAAAGAATCAAAAAGCTAAACTCATTTTTGTTGAGGAGCATGTTGTGTGGAGAGAGAAGAACTGGTCCAAAGTTTACTTCAGTGATGAAAGCAAGATTCATTTATTTGGGTCTGATTGGAAACTTTTTTTTTTTTTTTTTCAGCTTCAAACTGAGGAAAGACTGAATCCGAAGATCATAAAGAAGTCAGTGAAAGGTGGACGAGGAAGTGTCGTGGTTTTTGGGATGTTTTCTGCAGCAGGAGTTGGGCCTCTTATACAGCTACATGGCCGATGAATGCAAATGTTTATCAGAACCTCCTTCAGCAACATGCATTTCTTTCCCTGCAAGCATCTCCCAATCAGCCTGCAATGTTCATGCAGGACAATGCCCCAGTCACACTGCAAAACAGGTAAAGTGGTTCATTGAAGCTAAGAACACTGAAATAGTGAAATTGCTGGCAAAGTCCTGATCAAAACCCTCCTCATCTAAGTCACTTTGGGGACAAAGGCATGGCTAAGAAACCCAGTACAGTTACCGAACTGTGGGAGAGAGTGGAAGAAGAGTGGACCAAGATCACCCCAGCACAGTCTGAGAAACTAGTGATGTCCTGTGGCCACAAATGTGCCGAAGTCATTCAAAGCAAGGGTCTCTTCTTACTAATCTCTGGCAGCTGTAACCCTAGTTGTAATCTTTGTGCTACAGGGGCTACTGTTCTCTAATTTTGATCAGTGTTTTCCACAAAATAAGGGTTTTGTCAACCATGTTAGCAATGAGCTAACATGTGAGCAATGAAGGTGATTAAGATATTTCAGGAAAAAAAGTATTTACAGATTGTTGTCTAATTTTGTGTGTATGTGTTTTCTGCTGTAAGCATCTGTAAGAACCCCTGCAAAGAATGAGATGGGGCCCTTCACGGGGGTCTGCCTTTCTCATAACTGATTTAACAGATGATGCCACTGTCTGAAATTGAATTCTGTTGTTAGTTATTTGCTGTAAGAGGGTACAATATTAACACTGGTGGATCTGGTAATTTCATTATGAACTAATGCATCTCCTCTGTTACCCCTTACTTTTATTGCACTGGTATGGCCTCTGTAAAGAAAGACTTTCTGATTTGCCCAAGTCTTTTCTGAATGCTTTAGTTTAGAGCTTCTCTGCTGCCCTCTGCAGGTCATTCGTTAAAGCTCGGAATAAAGTAGTCTATCACTAAAAAAAGTTTAGTTACTACATCATCCTCACAGACTAGACCAAAAGTAGTCATCTTTACAGATCTTTACCACCACTGTCACTTTCATCTGCAGCTGCATAAACCCTGGTCTTGTGGGCCGTTTTTTTTTAGATCTTTGTATTTTCATTGTGCTTTATACATTTAAGTTAGACTGAAATAGTATAAATATGGTGTAAGTTAGACTGAATTATGCTGTTACTGGGAAACTAAGGACAAAGTGAATCTAAATCTACTGCTTACTGTGTGCAGTGTCACTGTATACAATATTACAAAGTTTAGATTTAGTTGTTTTGTTTTTGTATCCAATAGATGGCGCCACACAACAATGAGACAAAGTACAAACGTTCAAAAAAATGCTCTTTATAATAGAGCAGTAGAAAGATGTGCAATTGCAATGACAAAATTCACTGTATTTCTTTAGGCTATATTTTTTATAGTTTATAGCATAAACCTCACTATATTTTGTTGTTTATGCTTAAAACAAGAACAATTTTGTTTGCTAATGACTTAATAGGCCTACAAGTAGTCTATTCTCTAAATACATGTTTTAATGTCTTATTATTTTAGGGACTTTTGCTGGAAAACATGGCAAAAATACTTTATATTTGACATATGTATTGACAATTTCCTCAGTCAACATCCTTGTTGGTTCTGGATCAACATTTCTATCGACCAATCAGATTTCAAGCTTTGGGTTACTTAGGTTAGAATTCTATTTCATAAACTTGGTAAGGCTGATAACATCGTTATTTACATTAGCCTACCTTTGTGGTCTTTGCTATTGTATTCTGATATCATTACGCCACAAGCTATTTTCTAAATTCTGCTTAGGGCCCCATAAAGACTTGGGCCGGCCCTGGGTAACTAACAGTTTGTGCTCTTCCAACATTAGTGTTCAGAGCTGTATAGCAGCTCTGAACCACAATGATTCATACACATTTGTATCTGTTTTATGTTTTTGCACACTCTGCACACAGACATTGTTTTAACTGATGTGTTATCAGTATAAATTTTAACAAACATGAAATGCTACATAAATAATACAAAATTGATTTGATACTGGCAAACACAACATGAGAAAGAACATTTGTGGTCGAGACAACAACATATTGGTAAACTCATTTCCTTTAGCAACAGCAAAAACATGTTCCTTATTCAGCGTTTCACTAGTGAACATTTTTCAATAGTAAGGACAATTTGGACAGTATGGTCAATGTGAAGTATGGTCAAACGTGCATACAATAAGTAATAATAATTGAATTAATTTAAGAAGTTTATATTGTTTATTTCCATCTTATACTTCTGGTAAAACCTTAAATGCACTGTAAGACTAGCAAAATCAAACTAATATGAAATAAAACTAACTGTGCTCACACTGAAACACAAAGACAGTAATACAGAATGCTAATGCTAATTGCTAATGACTAAATAAAAGTAATTTTACAGCTGATACACCTTATAATCATTAATTAATTGATTAATGTTATAATGTAGAAACGGTTTCCCTTTTAATTTCAGTTAAAGCATTTGACGACCAAAACACAGCAGGACAAACACAAATAAGGGCAGCGAACTACATTAGATCTCCGTTGCTATGTGTCTGTCCAAATAGCATTTAATTCAGAATTCATCAAACTTACCTGATCATCATGGTCACAACCCAATGGGGCTAATTCGGATGATAAAGCCAACATGAAACCCATGGACAAATCCATGTAGGTCCCATTAATCAAGCCTACTCTGGCATTGCCATGCACTGAATTTTCACCATTAATATTGAACATAATTCTGATCTTACTCTGAACTTACTATCTCCAAATCATATGTCTGTCATGTCTGGACTTAAGTAATCAACATAAGACATGACAAAAGCGTAGTTTTATTTTTCATTTCAATGGTTAGACCACAAAGTACTAAGTTTCATAAAAAATTTAATTTGATATATAGTAATAAATATAAGCTGATCTATAGGTTGCTATAGACAACTTTGCATCTGATGTGACATTTGATTCAATTGATGAAATGTACAGCAGTGAATTACATTAGTAAATATACACAGACTTACATGCAACTGAAGCTTCATTTCATGATCTTATATATTCCTGCTCTCCTCATTCAGAATCAGGAAATACAGCCTGGAAATACCAATTGGCCTGTCAAATGGTTTAAAAAAATAAATAAATAAATTTCTACAACAAGAAATTTCATGTTTTCATTTTATATGTGGGCTCAATCCGAAAAGATCTGCCTCACAGTTCCTCTCTCTTGCTTTGATCTTGACAGATTGTTCCGTTGCTGTGAGACTCAGAGATAATATTTGCTCACGGTCTGATCATGGGAGGAGAAAAGGGTAGCTCTCAGAGTAGATGAGCAGGCAATTGGCCAAAACATCCTCATTATAGAGAAATTAAACAAGAGAGAAAGCAAAAGTCTCACATTCACAGACTTGTCATGAAATTGCTTTTCAAACTGTGCTTGTTTATTGGCACACGACAGTGTCAGCATGTAGGATTGGTTGCTAATTTCAGTTAAACTATACTTGATTTTGAATTCAAATGTCCTGTTTAAAATGTTTTTAAAACATTTTTCTTGGTTATTTGAACATTCTGAAACTAGTAACATTTAAAAATCCAGCTAAAGTCTTCAGATATAATTGCTCCATTAACATTTTGAGAAACAGAAACTTCTTAAAGACCAGATATCTATGAACAAATGCTACTGGAAGAATGTCTTGTTGTGAGAATGTTTCCTGTTTGCTGGGTTGTTGTTTCTCTCTGTATTTACAGCTAATTCAATGCAGAGCATCTAGTTCTAGTATCTGAACATCTCTTATCTTTCTTTCTGTTTAGGGTGTTTTAAGTTTTATGAGACAAACCCACTGTCTTGCTGTCATCTGCCTTAACACAAGCAAAACAAACATGTGCACACACACACACACACACACACACACACACACACACACACACACACACACACAGTGTTGTTATCATCCTGTTCATTTTCGTTGTACAGCTAATATAAAAGTAGTTTTACAATTAACCATATTTGTTTTATTCAGAGTATCAGTCAATTTGAATCAATCTGACACTCTTTCTGTGTTGATTCACTTTCTGTGAAGTTATCAGATGAGATGTGGGCCATGTTTGTGCTAAAAAAATTGTTTCACTTCTGTGTTTCTGAAACCCTCAGAACAGTTACTGTAACAGGAATGCCATTATCATAAAGATTCCTCAAATTCTACTAGATAGCAAAATCAGAGATGGGGGATCTGAGATGTCTGGATCTGTATGTCTCAGGAAGTCAGGAAACACTGTAAGGTATCAGTATCACACCTATATGTTTTAAAAATATTTTGCTAAAAGTTCCCATTAAGTTGTGAAAACATTCCTTAATATTCTCTAAATGTTAACAATGTCCAGTTTTTTTTTTTTTTGGTTACATTAAAACATTAAAAGATTTATTTTATTTTATTTCCATTTTGCAAACATAACAGGAACATTACATTTGAATATTCTCTAAACATTCTGAAAAAAAAGTAACAACTGAAAAATGTTCAACTAAATTCTTCAGGCAAACATGTTCCATTAGCGATGCATAAATATCCATAAAGCTTTTGCATCCCAAAAGTCATCTGAGCCAAAGAGGTCATTTAGAGAAACGTTTTTTAGATTTTTTTTTTTCTATTAAAAATATGATTTGTTTGTTTGTTTAATTGTACAATATTGTCTAAACAAAGCAGAATAACTTATCAGTACTGTTCACATAAGGGCATTTGTGACAAGCACTGTATTACTGAACAAATGGAGTACAGCTAAGAGTTTGAATATATTACACACCTTTGATGGAGAACTGTGCTTGATTGGTGAAGATGGAACACATCTTTTTTGATTCTTCACTTGATTTTGAAGAGGACATATTGTTTGATTTATGGTTTAGGTTGAATATTTAATCATTTCCATGTAGTTCTTTTCCTCAGGTGCAATACCACAATATTCAAAGCATCACAGGAATTACATTTTGAAGGTTCTATTTTGGGAGCATCTTGTTCTTCAAGTTTCTCGTAATTACCTGCAAAGATAGTGAAGAGAAAAAATAAATAAAATAAAATAAAGAAAAAATATATAATTTTTAAATAAAATAAAGAAACAGAGCGATGCGACTTACTTTAAGTATTTTTTTTTTTTTTTTTGTTATTGCTGTTTGTTTTGTTTTTGCCTCACCTGTCTCTTTCTATCCCATCTCTGTGTTAAAGAGGTGTTTACTCCTGCCAGATGCCTGGGAGACTGTGCAGATGAGGAAAAAATCAGAGCATAGTTGGAATGGGAGGAGCAGAATCCACATGAGGACAGCTAATGAAAACAATTACGGGAATTTCAAGCCATTGCCACTTATACAGAAGCACAGTTTATTGTTTTGAAAATACCAATTTATTGGAAGGGAATAGTGCTATTGGTGTTATTTAAAAAAAAAATATCCAAATAAGAACAGTTCTGGCTGAAATACCAGGAAGAATATGAGGGATTCCTGGCTACTATTTTAAGAATAAGTTTTAAATAAATGTTTGTAATAGGCCTAGGAAAACTACTCTTATGACTTTAATAAAAGAAACTCATATGCCCTGACCAAGGCTCAAATTAACTGAACACCGGAAACCTAAATGCAGTTCAAACTAATGTAAATTACAAAAGAGTGAAAACCAGATCCCAAAAAACTGTTTAGTAGACTTCTGCTACTTTGTGGGTAAGGCAAGTTTCATCAAGGCTAGTTTTTAATGAAGAGAGACAGACGGAGAGAGAAGTGTGCCAAGCTCAGTTTCTGTGGTAAAATGAAAACAGCACATAATAAAGTCAGCACAGCTTATTGTCCATTGCTCTTTATACATCAGTCTAATAAGTTGTGTTATCTAATATAGCAAATATTGATTTTTGTGATTAATTTCATTTGGATATTCACTGGGAAGCTGTATGCATTCTCAGTTTCCCTTTGTTCAGCCTACAGCCTTTGACTAATGTTAAACTTTATATTTAGATTAACAGCCATACCCTGGACTATTTCCATCATAATGCCCTTATTCATCTGGGAAGAGCCCATACCCACCACGGACCCAGAACCTGAGCCCACTGCAGACTCTAGCTAGAGCTGACGCCCGCCTTGAACCCCGAGCAAATGCCTGCTGTCATGTCCATTCCAGAGCTGAAGCTGTCTGACCATGTCTGTGTCGGGTTGTACTTCTGTAACTGTGGTAATCTTGGTGGAGCTGGATGAGGAAGTAATAATCATGACCAAAGCAGTTCATCTGAATCAGAGAATTCCAGTGTTTCCCAGCCTGAAATTCTGGATATCTTGGTTTTCATTTGTGCCCAGTCCCTTCCTCCTCTGCTGATCCTGGTCAGTCTCAATTCTCCTCTATCAACTAGCTCCAAGTCTCCTATGTTGATGCTCCCACTGCCTCCCTCTCCCACCACCTCAGCCTGTTCCATGTCAGCAAAATATTTGAATACTTGAGTTGTATGTCTGACTTGTGTGGCCCCATTAAGCATCTTCTTGGTTCACCCCACCTGCACTGCCTAGTCCTCCATCTCATGTTGATCTGCCTTGGTCTGCCCTGCCTAGAATGGCATGGTCGACCCTATAGATCAATTTGGAGTAGACGTCACATTTACGCCACTTGCAGCTGTGCATGCATTGTGGTGGCAGAACAAGTGGAGGGAAACGGGTAAAATCCATGGAATAAGAAAAAATTTATTGTTGCGCCATTGGAGGTAAGAATAAACAATTGTGAGTTTGTCAATTTTGAGGGAAAAAGCCAGAATTGTGGGATATAAACTCATGATTCTGAGCTGAGGGGAAAAGAGAGAATGACAAGTTGATTTTTCTTATCAGAGTTGTGAGATATAATATAATGTGAGAAAAATGTCAGAATTTTGAAATAAAAACTTACTTAAAATGACCTTATTTTATTTAATTTTTATTCCATGGCTTCCATAGACTGCTACTTTAAAATCTTTATAATCTCGGAATTGTGAGAAAAAAGTCAGAATTTTGAAATATAAACTCAAAATTACTTATTAGTTTTGTGGCACCTCGGATGTGGCCGCTCTCTAAGTATATATATTGTTCAAGTATTGTGCCCGACCTTGCCGTTCACATGTTGGTTACACTGTTACATTACATGCTTGTATGCTTCGTTTTTACTATAATGCTTTGATGTTTGTAGGGCGATGACGTGTAATGGAAAAAGTTTTTATTAAACATTGTCTTTCAGCTCAAGCTAGCATTATTAATCTTAGAATCTTAGAGGGGAACAAAAGCTTTCTTTAGAGCCCTAACCACTGTATAATGTATAACTGTATAATAAGCTCATGAAAACTGCAGCCAAGTAGACACAGACTTCACTTCTTTTCAGAGCAACCACAGCTGCACGTAGGGTTGACCTGAGGACAGGAAAACAAAAGAAAACATAACCACGAGTTCTGAGAAGTGAGCCAAAAGTGTGTGTGTCTGTGTTAAGGGTGTTATGTGTATTCTGCGAGCATATTATTCTGAGTACATAGATTATAGTGCTAATTACTGCAAAATGTTTATCCTCTTGTGGCTCTCTCACCCACCCCGACATTAATATATGGTTTATGGTGTTCAACTTCCCTTTAAGCCAACAGAGCAAATTATATTTTGTCTTTTGGGTCAATAAGACTTGGAAACAGTCACAAGACTAAACATAAAATTCTCCGAATTGACACAAGGCCAAAGCACGAACCTACGTGCAAGGGGGGTGAGGGTGTCACCACAACAATTAATGCTATAAAGGCTGAATGTAGCCAGTTTGCAGCAGCTCACCTCTATGGCAACACAGAGTTGGGTCCATGCGCATGTTATAATAAACATGGGCGAAGAAAAGACCTCTACCCGTGTTTGTGTACTTCATCTGAGTGAGATTCATTTATTCCACAACAAATGGCGACGAGGATGGGATCTCATTCCTGAGGGAACCGCAGTGGTCTGATCAACTTGGCAAGAATATCTGTCAACCCAAACCCCCAACAGGGACGTGGGCGCTGGGTCCTGCAGGGTTGAGATCCTGAAAAGAACCTGTGGAGAACTGCAAAAATCACTCAGGTGCAGTAAACTTTCTTCTAAAATATTACAGAATATTACAGAAAGAGGTATAAAGTCCTCTTTGGACCCAAAAGGTCCGTAAGGGTATCAAGTCCCAAACAAATCTGTAATACGAGGTATAAAGTCCTCTTTGGATCCAAAAGGTCCGTAAGGGTATCAAGTCCCAAACAAATCTGTAATACGAGGTATAAAGTCCTCCGTAAAAATGGGTAACGAAGAAAGTAAGGCAGACGTGCCTGGGAGAGATCAAACTTTGCCCATGTCTAATTGTTTGTCTGATATGTGTAGAAAATATGGCATAGATATGCAAGAAAAGACAGAATTTCTACATAAGAAATTCGGATACAAACCAAATTTTTCAGTAATCAGGAACTCTGAATGGAAAGAAAAGATTTATTCAGAGTATAAACCTAAATCTAAGGAACCCTGTGTGGCCGAGGTTCGACAAACAATAGGTCGATGGCTGGATGAGAGTAGACACAGGGAAAGAAAAGCCACAAGAAATCTATGTTGTACTAATGAAAGTGTTTCTTTTCCTGAGGTACAAAATCGATGTGTCAAAGTGTGTGAGGATGACTCTCTTCCACCCGGACGACGCCCAGAACCGTTTGCTCCTAACTTCCCTCCACCACCACCACCACCACCACCATACTTGGTACCGAATCTACCACCGCCACCCCCACACATTGTGCCTGTTATACCATCAGATGAGGATGATAAGACACCATTGATAACAAGGCCTAAGGACAGAACTGCCAAAAAGGTACGGAAAGCACCCACGAAAACCTCACCCTCCAGCTCATCAAACCCTTATGATCTCCGAAGCGGAACATCTCGCAGAGAGGAAAGGAAAATATACAGAGAGCAGGAGGAAGGAGACGAAGAAACCGATACAGACACGGATAACACAAGTCCGGACCACGATGACATCGGAGGAACCACGACTGACCCTCCACCATGGGAAATGAGAAACCCATATGTCCAAGTGGCGGGTCCGGAAGGTCCCATATATGTGTGCAGACCCTGGACAGCGAGAGACGTGGAACGAAGTCTGGATCAACTACCAGAGCAATCTATAGGAGGAGAGAGAATGACAGAAGTGGTCAACATGTTCTGTCAAGAGTTCAGCCCAACGTTACAAGAACTGAAAAGACTGTTCTGCAAAAGATACGGAATGGCCATATCCAGGAAATTAGAGGGCAAATGGCCTGTCAGCGAAGCTGCACGAGCCAACCAAAACTGGAGTCATGCAGACAATGCGGATTATAGAGCAATGATACTGACTGTTTCTACCATGGTCAGAGAAAACTTCCCACGAGTCACCAACCACAGCAAGGTCAGCTCCTGTAAACAAAAGACTGGCGAAACATCGGAAGAATACCTAGAACGCCTGATCCAAGTGTATGATGCACATGCAGGCATGAACAAGCCAGCTGACAACACCAACCCCTCACCCTACGAAGAGTTTTTGAAGACATGTTTCTTGCAGGGTCTACAGGAGGAAGTGAGACGAGCAGTAGAGCGATCATGCGTGGGACTGAACAGAGCCAGATTGGAGGAAGTGAAACGGCACGCTGCTCATGCAGATGACATGATAGAAAAACAATCTGCCAAAGAAGGAAAACGAGTGCACAATATGACTCTGGCTGTGGCTGAAATGCAAATCCAACAAGCAAAACAAGGACAAGGCTGGCCAGGGAGGGGCCGCGGGCGCGGCCAAGGAGGTTTCAGAGGAAGAGGCAGGGGGTTGGGCGGAGGAAGAGGACAGCAGCCCAGGAACCAGGGGTGTTGGAACTGTGGTGGTGAGGGTCACTGGCACAGAGAGTGTCCTGAAAGGAATAAGGGAACCGAGCCACAGACTCACATGGACTGATTGGGGTCCGGGTTGGAGAGGTCACCCACACCAGTGACGCCGGGGCACACGATAAGTACCTCTCCTTTTCTTATGCGCAAAGAAGTAACTGCTTTTTCTGATCTTGACTATGCTGACAGGGACAGAAATAAGATTAGTACAAACACAGAACGATGTTCATATATGAAACCATATGCAACAAGCCCAGAAATTACAATTATAGTAGAAAACGAACCGATGTTATTTTTAGTAGACACAGGGGCCACGAGATCATGCATTGCTGTCAGAAAAACCAAGAGAAGGTTCAAAGAGTCCCCCATTACTATCTATGCTACAACAGCTTCAGGGAAAGTTATTGCAGATAGAATGTCAGTTCCCCTACAATGTACATATGATGAGACAGAATTCACCATGCCTTTTGCCCTATCACACGAATGTCCCTTTAACCTGCTAGGACGAGATGCATTATGCAAAATGAGGATGTTGATAGTATGTGATGAAGACCAGGGGGTAACATGTGAAGCATGGAGATTTTTAAGACAGTCAACTGAAATATATGTCCATATGTGGTTGTTGTCAGAAAGTCAGTCCCTCAGAGATTTTGCTAAGAGCTGTATGAAAAGAGGAAGTGACTTTCAAACAGAGGGAGATTTACATGTCACAGCTCATGTCAGCGAAGGTCCTGACATTGAATATGAAGGGGTGTGGTCAGGAGAAGTATCTGATGCAATGACAAGCAGTGAAATATTCTGGAATAATCAACACTGTGTAGCAAGGATAGAATTAAAAACAGGTTCAGCCCTTTTCGATGTTTTTGACTCCGTTCCACATGTGTCTTTGGCAAAAAGCCCAGACACGGAATGGAAGGATAATGGACCGTTTCTCAGGCGCTGTGTGGAAAGTCACGATTGGCAAAGGCACCTAGATGAATGTTTTTACAATCCAGAACTAATGGCCTGGAAACAGGCCATACCAACACAGTTCTGGCAGGGAATGCGTTCCATACGAATATTAAAACCATTCGTGGCATGCCAACCAGAGCTGAGAAACGGTTTCATAAGTCAAAACATCCTTACCAGAATACCGTCACATTTATGGGCAAAAGACAAATATGATGTGGGCCTGATAAAAGATTGTCCAGAAGTACGAATCACTCCAAAAATCATCCTATCGGCCCCATAAAGCACAATATCCGGTTAAAAAGGATGCGTTGATAGGCATAACTCCAGTATTTGAATCTCTTCTAGCCAGAGGAATAATCATTCCGTGTCCAGATTCCCCCGTAAACACTCCCATTTTTCCGGTAAAAAAGATTAGAGATGTGGGTCAGCCTGACGAATGGAGATTCGTACAGGATTTGCAGGCTGTCAATGCAGCGATTGTGGCACGAGCACCAAACGTGCCGAACCCTTACACAATACTGTCTCAGATACCATCAGATGCCACGCATTTCACGTCCGTAGACCTCTCTAATGCTTTCTTTAGCGTGCCGGTACATAAGGACAGTCAATTCTGGTTTGCTTTCACTTTTAAAGGAAAACGTTACACATTTACTCGCCTGTGTCAGGGTTATTGCGAGAGTCCAACAATTTATAATGATGCTTTACATGAAAATTTGTCGTCACTACAGCTGCCGCGGGGCGTGGCCCTTCTGCAGTATGTGGACGACCTGCTGCTATGCGCCCCTTCAAGCGAGATATGTACGGAAGCCACGGTGACCCTGCTCCTACATTTGGCTGAAAATGGCCATAAGGTAAACAACGCGAAGGTGAGCATAGCAGCAACACAAGTGACGTTCCTCGGACATGTCATTTCAAGGGAAGGTAAACACATCTCTGAAAAAAGAGTAAGAGGTGTCATGGCGGTACCAAAACCGCGTACAAAAAAACAAATGATGGCCTTCCTTGGAATGACATCATACTGCAGGACGTTCATTATAAACTATAGCGAAATTGAACGACCGTTGAGTCAATTGATCTTCGATGTAAAACTATCAGCTAACCAAGTTGTCACATGGACACCGGACGCAGAGAAAGCATTCACAGAATTGAAATCTGCACTACAAAGTGCCCCTACCGTAGGATTGCCAGATCAGACTAAACCGTTCTTCCTGCATGTCCATGAACAACGGGGTCACATGCTGTCCGTCTTATTGCAGGATCACGGTTCCAAATTGAGACCAGTAGGCTATTTCAGCGGCCGCCTGGACGCCGTTGCTTCCGGTCTTCCGGCATGTTTGCGATCAATAGCGGCCTGCGAAAAAGCCGTGCTGGCCTGTCGCGATTTTGTAGGATACGGCAACCTCACCCTATTTGTCCCACATAGTGTGTCACTGATACTAAATGAAAGTAAAACGTCACACCTGTCTGCCGCTCGCTGGTCTCGCTACACGACCAGTCTATTAGAAATGCCAAATATCACTATAAAGCGCTGTAATACGCTAAATCCTGCGACGTTAATGCCACTTCCAGACGAGGGAGAGCCTCACTGTTGTCTGACCACAATCCAACAGATATGTGCGCCGCGCCCAGATCTGCTGGATGTCCCCATAGAAAACGCGGAAATAACGTTGTACGTGGATGGTAGTGCTTCCAAAAGTCCGGATGGACAAACGCGCAGCGGCTATGCCGTGGTCTCAGATAGCGCCACGCTGGACAGCGGACCACTTCCAAATTTTCCTTCAGCACAAGCTGCAGAGCTGATAGCGTTGACCAAAGCATGTGAACTGGCCAAAAACAAAGTTGCATGCATTTATACGGATAGCAGATATGCCTTTGGGGTGTGTCATGACTTTGGCACTTTGTGGAAACATAGGGATTTTCTGAAATCAGATGGCAAGCCGATTCTACATAAAACACTTGTAGCTTCACTACTCGAAGCCATACAGCTTCCAAAACAATTGGCCATTGTTAAATGTCAAGCTCATACGAGCAATAAAGACACCGTGTCACTGGGCAACGCCAGAGCAGATGCAGCCGCAAAACACGCAGCACTGTCCATAAATCCTGACACTTCATTGACCCTGACTGAATCAACACCAGACTCAGTCACCGCCAATGACATGCAGAAATGGGCATCCGCTGCTGACAAATCAGTTTGGCAAACCGCCGGAGCCACCTACAAAGATGGCTTGTGGATTGGGCCGAATGGCAAACCATGCCTTCCTTCACATTTTTTTCCTACCTATTGTCATTTGACCCATGGTCTGGACCATGCGTCAAAAGGGGGGATGATAGAGGCATTAAAATCTTCATTTTTCACAAAAGGGTTCTCTGTCCAAGCTGAAGCGTTCTGCAAAAAATGCATTATATGTGCGCAGCGAAATGTGGGGCGGGGTAACGTTGTACCACGGGCAGGGCACCCCCAAACAAACCAACCCTTTCAACATGTTATGATGGACTACATTGAACTAACACCACACAAAGGGAAAAAGTACTGTCTGGTAATGGTAGATATGTTCTCAAAATGGGTGGAAGCCCAACCCACATCAAAAGCAGATGCAAAAGGAGTGGTAAAAATGCTAATACAACACATAGTGCCCAGATGGGGCATACCACAGAAATTATCCAGTGACAACGGTTCACACTTCGTGAACAGTGCCATTAGGTCGTTAGTCGAAGGCTTGAAAATAGACATAACCACACACTGCGCCTACCATCCTGAATCAGGGGGGGCAGTAGAGAGGGAAATTGGCACAATAAAATTGAAATTAACCAAATGCATGGATGAGACAGGATTGGGTTGGACAGATGCTCTGCCACTGGTACTAATGTCAATGCGCATGCGAAGCCGTCCGCCCACAGGTCTGTCACCATTTGAAATCCTGATGGGGCGGCCTCCACACATGGGGTGGTCCAACCCGGACACCAGAAATTTGGACCTCTTCGAGGCCGACAACATGATGATTGAGTACTGTATTAACCTGTCAAAGTCTCTCTCTGCTATTTGTGCACAGGTAAAACAGGCGAGACCAGATAAAAGCGCTGCAACTCCTCTCCACAGCCTGAGACCAGGGGATTGGGTGGTAATAAAGGACCTGAGGCGAAAACACTGGAAGCAGAAAAGGTGGACAGGACCCCATCTGATCCTGTTGGTCACTCACACCGCAGTAAAAGTCGAAGGACGGACAACCTGGACGCACGCAAGCCACTGCAGAAAAGTACCAGAACCAGAGGAACAGCCATCCCTCTAGACACAAGGCGAGTGTGGGGCCCAGACAACCGAGGAGGACACCGAGCAAGGAAGCTAGACGAAGGATGGCCCACAGCGGAACAACACATGCATCCAGCAGGGCGGCACGACGCGCCCTGGCCAAATGTCAGGGTAATCACGGATGTGCCCTAGCTCTGCTACAGCATTTAGAAATGGAGGAGAATGAAAGTTGTTGGTGGTGCATGCATATGGCAGGCCACTGGCAAGGAGAACCTTTGAAACCAAATGACGTAGACAAATTGAGAGGTCAAGTTCCTTGCGGTATGCTGAGACTACTGGCAGCAGCAGGGAACAGCACTGCCAACTGCAACGACAGTGTGCCTGCAAAAAGAGACTGGACAGAATCAACACCCATATCTGTACAACAGAGAATGGGTCACGTATGTCTGTGTAAACCAAAGGGAAGAATATTTGCAGGAATGTCTGATTGTATGTATAAAATGACGGTGATAAATAACCAAACCTGTAACATAGTCACCGCGACAAAAAATGAAACTGTCAATTGTGTGAACATATTGAATAATGTGAATCATACTACGGAAGCAGTTGTGTGGGTATGTGGAGGCATCAGTAGACATAGCCTACCTAGAAGGTGGTCAGGATGTTGTTACCCAGCCATAATGTCGACCATGACAGAGGCTTATAGGTCAAGAGTACTAATTGATTTCGAAGGGCCAAAAATGAATCATAGACAAAAAAGATCTGAAGGGGTCCCATCTGAATTCGAGGGGTACAGGATGTGGGACCCATGGACGGAAACCAAAGCAGGGGTGGGATGGTCAATAATTCCACAATTCGGTGTCTCAGCGGCCTTAAGAAAATTGAACGGCCTGGCATGGCAAGTACAAGTGCTGTCAAATGAAACCCAACGAGGTTTCCATCTGATGGCTGAGGAGATGCAAGGCCTATACACAGCCGTATACCAAAATAGACTAGTGCTAGACATCCTGACAGCAGAAAAAGGGGGGGTTTGTAAACTACTAAATGAAAAGTGTTGCTTCCACATCCCAGCCAACCATGAAAATATCACTTCTGATGCGATCAGACCGCCTCCAAGCAATCCAGGAAGCGGATGGGTTGGAGACTGGTCTGACTGGTCCCTGTCCTCATGGAAAGAGTGGTTAGTGGGCAGGTTGATTCCTATTGTCGTCACACTGTTATTATTCATCATGATAGTCCCATGTATTGTCAGTGCTGTAAAACAGACAGTTTTGTCCTCAATAGGAGGAAGGACCCCATATGATAGCTTTGGCCTAACGGTAATACCAAGGAGAGGAACACAGGGAGGAAGCATCGGATAATGGAGATAGTGAATGGGAGGATCCATTTCACGGCCTACAAATAGAATCTGATCAATGAATGCATGAGCAAAACTCAGCAATGAAAAGCTCATAGCAGGATAGCCACAGATGATAAAAGGGGTGGAATGTAATGGAAAAAGTTTTTATTAAACATTGTCTTTCAGCTCAAGCTAGCATTATTAATCTTAGAATCTTAGAGGGGAACAAAAGCTTTCTTTAGAGCCCTAACCACTGTATAATGTATAACTGTATAATAAGCTCATGAAAACTGCAGCCAAGTAGACACAGACTTCACTTCTTTTCAGAGCAACCACAGCTGCACGTAGGGTTGACCTGAGGACAGGAAAACAAAAGAAAACATAACCACGAGTTCTGAGAAGTGAGCCAAAAGTGTGTGTGTCTGTGTTAAGGGTGTTATGTGTATTCTGCGAGCATATTATTCTGAGTACATAGATTATAGTGCTAATTACTGCAAAATGTTTATCCTCTTGTGGCTCTCTCACCCACCCCGACATTAATATATGGTTTATGGTGTTCAACTTCCCTTTAAGCCAACAGAGCAAATTATATTTTGTCTTTTGGGTCAATAAGACTTGGAAACAGTCACAAGACTAAACATAAAATTCTCCGAATTGACACAAGGCCAAAGCACGAACCTACGTGCAAGGGGGGTGAGGGTGTCACCACAACAATTAATGCTATAAAGGCTGAATGTAGCCAGTTTGCAGCAGCTCACCTCTATGGCAACACAGAGTTGGGTCCATGCGCATGTTATAATAAACATGGGCGAAGAAAAGACCTCTACCCATGTTTGTGTACTTCATCTGAGTGAGATTCATTTATTCCACAACATCGCTCTCTCATTAGGCTTGCCATCGGACATGGTTTCTGAGTAACCTGATTGGATCCCTAAGCGGGAACCTATATCCAATCCTCTTGAGACATGTCGCAGGGGCGTATACGATTGGTGGGGGATTGTTTTTAGTGTTTGCTAAGAACTGTTCACGTGAGCTCCGCCGAGGCTGAGACTTTTTGCTTCGCTGCTTCCACAGCGTTTTTATATACAGTCCCCAAGGCGCTTACGCCATGTCGAGAGACCGCTCTCAAGAGGGAACGTCTCTGGTTACTGTCGTAACCTCGGTTCCCTGAGAGACGGGAACGAGACATGGCGTAACTTGTCTAAACTTTCATTATATCACTATCCATGATATATATTGCGGGAAAGTCGTGGCCTAATGGTTAGAGAGTCAGACTTGTAATCCGAAGGTTGCGGGTTCGAGTCTCCGGCCGGCAGGAATTGTAGGTGGGGGGAGTGAATGTCCAGCGCTCTCTCCACCCTCAATACCACGACTGAGGTGCCCTTGAGCAAGGCACTGAACCCACAACTGCTCCCCGGGCGCTGCAGCATAAAATGGCTGCCCACTGCTCCGGGTGTGTGTTCACTGCTGTGTGTGTGCACGTTGGATGGGTTAAATGCAGAGCACGAATTCCGAGTATGGGTCACCATACTTGGCTGAATGTCACTTCACATATTGTTGCATTTTTGTATTGGCACAATATATTGTTACACCTCTTGAAAATATATTTATAATGTTACAAAATATTTTTAATTCAAATAAATTATTATGGCATAATGACTGGAATCCTGTACGGGCGGAGCAGCAGCTTAAGGTAATAGAGAATTAGCCCTTGTTTATTAATTGTAAATCATTGCATTACTTGTACTTATAATTTTGTTTTTGCTTTACATCATCAGACAGACCAGCTGTATTACATGACTCAATGCTCTCCGTGAGGAATGCCAAAAAATCCTTGCCCGCTACAACTGGGACCTGCAGCTGGCAGGACGTTACATCATCTGACAAGACAGAGACAGAACTGCACTGGACAGAAGAGGAGAAAGAGTTTAATGCAAGACAATGTTAACTCATAAGATGGTTCATAATTATTGAGGATTTAATGTTTTTGTGATATCGATGAATTGTCAAGAGGTCAAAATGATTGTCTCACCCTGAACAAGTTTCCATTCACCTCAAATGTGAAACTATCTATACTGACTCTGTATTATGAGCTTGATTAATACATTTGTGAAATCAATTATTTGTAAGGAAAGGCAGCATAATCATTCTTATTAAATGCAGAATGTCATTCCAGTTGCCACTGTGACTATTTTAGTTTGCAGTTTTTGTATATAAATTAGGTTTGTTAAATTTAAAATATGCTAAATTCAGTAAACTGTGTAAATGTATATGATGAATTTGTAAATACAAAGTGTTATAAATATTTGTATCTGTTCAATGAAGTAAAACATGCATTTTTTATTTGTTTGTTTTCTGATTTTCATTTAGAATTTCAAATAACATGCTGAATATTTTGCATAAATATATGTCTAATTTTCCACTCGTGTTGTAATGAAAGATGTAGGCTACATATTGACTCCGTGTACCAATGTTAAATTACAAATGGGTAGACAAGTGAGACACTGAGATAAAAACATCTTCAGAAAATTATTAATACATTACTGTTTATACCGTTTTAAAGCTAAACCTGTGCCTGTAACACAGCATGGCATTAAAAATATTTCAAATCTTTCAAGATTATTGATTAACAAATAAATGTCTTGTAGTTACATCAGCTCTAATGGGACCCAAGTACTAGTAAAAATAATTAAAAAGAGTTGCTGTACCAAAACAACCACAGAGTGTCATAGTTACACATATGTTTAAAAGAGCAGTCTTTCAAAGAGTTACAAATGTAGCAAATTCTGCAGTCAATGTACAGTGATACCATAAAAAAAAGTTTAAAATTTAAAAATGTTTACAATTCCAAACATGCAGTTGTCATACAAATACATGTCAATTTCTCTGAGCCAGACCTTATCGGAGGGAAACCTGTCATAAGGCTTAAAGCAGTTTTTCATCAGTTGAGTGTGGCAGTTATTCTTCTCCAGTAAAGGTCTGCTTTGTATGTGTGTCACAATGTAGCTGGTTGTTTCTGCAACTATGGGCACTTTTGACACTCTAAAATAAATGTTGTAAAATGTAAAATAAAAAATAAATCATCCCCTGTAAATTTTAATTTTAACCATCTAATCATCTAACCATCTGTAATACATATAAAAAGGTCAACAAATTAGCATGGAGTCATTAAGATTTTAATCTGGAACATGTTTATTTTTTTATGTTTTTCAACTCTTCTTCTTACAAAATGTCCTTACCGCAACGTTACAATAACATTCGTTACATACATTTTTATTTTTTAATTTCTATAAACATAATATATTTCAATACTTTTTTTTTTCAAATTTTGTGCAGTTTTGTAAATACTGATATTAAAAAATTATATACAAAGTAGGGGATTTCATGGGTTTCTCTGTGCCATGTACAATTTTGAAAGTAACCTTAGATGTCAATTGCTTCCATACACACTAAAGATAACACATTTAGTTTTATGACAGATGTTGCTATTTCAATGTGTAAATCATCTCAACTGAAGTTTAATTTTTGAAAAGTGAAAAAAAAAAAAAAAATCAGAGCTGTGGTAATGACATCTTGCTGTTCCTACAATAATAAACTTAAAACTGCTGCTGTCACTCTCATATTAAAAATGCAAAATAGTGATTTGAACAATCTCTGCAACTTTCGTCCAATTTCACATCTTCCACTTATTGCAAACATTTTAGAGAGTGTTGTTTCGTCTCAATTAAACAATCATTTAACGGTCAGTAATCTGTTCGAGCCCCTTCAATCTGGGTTCAGGAAGCTGCATAGTACTGAAATAGCCTTGGTTAAAGTTGTCAATGACTTACTGTTAGCTTATGATTCTGGCTCTCTCTCGATGCTCATCTTACTTGATCTCAGTTCAGCCTTCGACACTGTTGACCACATGCTTTTATTTAAATGACTGGAATCTGTCTTTGGTGTATCTGGGACTGCCCTAGATTGATTTAGGTCATATTTTATGGGTCACAGTCAATTTGTTTTCATGGATGGTTCCAGATCTGATGTGGATCCTGTTTCTACTGGTGTCCCACAAGGCTCAGTCCTTGGTCTCCTGTTTTTTACCATTTACATCTATCCTCTTGGTCAGCTATTAAGATCCCTTAACTTCAGCTATCACTTCTATGCTGATCAGATTTATATACATTCTCAACCTGGTCAATTTGTAGATGATTGTAGATGTATTTATGCAATTAAGTTGTGGATGTCTGACAATTTTCTGTGTCTGAATAGCTTTACAACTGAAGTTATACTTCTTGGCTCTCCCCACCAACTGTGAAATGCTGCTTCTATAGATCTGTCAGTTGATGGTGTTGCCCTAGAGCTTCAAAGTAAACTAAAAAACCTTGGTGTTATCTTTGATGCCACCCAGTCATTTGTGCATTTTGTACAGAACACGGTAAATACCTCCTTTTTTCATTTTAGAAATATTGCACGTATTCGTCCTATGTTGCCCTTTTCTGTTGCTGAAAGATTGATTAACTCTTTTGTTTACTCACAAATTGATTATTGCAATGTTCTCCTTGTTGGAGTGTCCAAATTGCAATACTTGCAGAATTCAGCAGCTAGAATTTTAACCGGGGCTAGGGCTGGTGATCATTTAACTCCTGTTTTGGAGACGTTACACTAGCTCCCTGTTAAATAGCATGTAGATTTTAAAATCTAATGCTTACATACAAGGCTCTGCATGGTCTCACTCTGCAATATTTGGCAGATCTTTTAGCTCCTTACATGCAATTCACGATCGTATCAGCATGGTCTCTTAGTTGTTTCTAAAACATGGCTGCGATAGGGGTGACAGGGCATTCTCAACGTATGCTCCAAAACTGTGGAATTCTCTCCCAGCTGACATTAGGGATGCTAATTATTTAGCTGTTTTTAAAACCTCTCTCAAAACATTCTTTTTTCAGGAATTCTTTTATTTGATTCGTTTTCTATTGAATTGCTTTTTGTGATTTATCTTTTGTTGAATTTATAGTTTGTTTTATATTGTTGTGTTTTCCTTCATGTAAACTTTCATGTACAGGGCCTTGAGAAAGCAACCTTTAACCTCTTAACTGTCACCCCCCCTTTTTGAAAACTTTTTGAAAGTGCACTATTTAAAGTTAAATTGTAATAATTCATGAATGCTTTTGAATACAGATCTAAGATTGGTCTCCTTTTAAAGAAGACAATCAGCAGATTATTGCAGAAGTGAAATATTTTCAAAAAACGAAAGTAAAAAAAAGTTATAAAAGTTTAAATTTACTGTAAATAACATGTACGATACTATTATTATTATATATTATATAAAATACATATTTTACAAAATATATTTTAATCCAGATTTGGCATAAAATTAAAGCCATATGTCTAAATATGTTGTGTTCCAAATTTGAAGTTGATATAAAAATAATTGAGGTTACTATGCAATTTTGTTTTGGCGTTATACCACAAACAGCCACCGGGTGCCATTCAAACCCCATTGAAGTTTTTTTATGCACTTTTCTGTAACAAATGGATCAATTTCTCTCTCACTCTTACTCCTATCACAAAATAACCACCAAATATGGAATCCTGAGACTCAGACCTTTCCGATGATATGTATTTTGTCAAGATTATAAAAAGTTTTGATTCTATAAGACCGTAATACATTTAGTCACCACTAAGGGGGAGGAGCCCGCTAAAAGATTTTAAAGTACCATTGCTATGGTGACGCAATATCCGATTTCAAAACAGTTTTCACAGGATGAATTGTGAGATTTTAAGCTTTCAAATGATATATAATATATGATGATTACTAATACACGTGATAGGAAAAAAAGGAAACTAATAGAATTTTTGTGTCAAAGGTCAGCGCTCCTATTATGGTGTATATGTTTTGAGGTGCGCTCTTGTCATAAATTAATCTATTACTGCTCCTACATAATTTTTTATAACAAACAGTGGTGAAATATCTATTTAGGAGTCTTGGACCTTTCCAATGATATATAGTTTGTCATGATTAGATTAGGATTTAATGGTAATATATTGAAGTAAAGTTAGGTGTCCCGTATACGGGACGGTGACAGTTAACAGGTTTAAAGGCACTATATATAAAAAAATATTATTAGCTTGTAAGGACACAATGTTAAAGTATCATGAAATCAAAAACAGGCTACTGTAGAGAACAACAGTAAAAGAAACAGAACACAGAAGGCATTGCATGTATAAAATATAGTAGTTTTGCAGTAAAGCTAAATAATAAAGTAAATATTATCTCATAGTGGCACAAACATTATAATATACTAAACTAACACAAACCCATAACACTAACAGCATCTCACCACAACATTATTATTATTATTTTTTTATACCATGCCCAATTATTTCTCATTTCAGACTGAGAAGTAGTCTTATTGCAACATTTAGGCTTTTGGTACATGCACAGGTATACAGGTGCACTAATGGTGGTGTGTTTTTTTTGCAACAAACTGATTTGAGGCATGCAGTACTTTGTGTTTTCCCCTCTGGTTTCTTTTATTTATCCTACAATGCCTTTTCAGACACCTAAATTTGCTGCGGTAAAGACATGTCACGGAAATGGCATTTTTGCTATTATTGCAGCTAACGGGCAGTTAGCAAGGTCTACTACACTAGTTTTGACTCTTAGCATCTTAATATATATGAATTAAACATTGATATACATTTATTTTTAAAATGTAGTTCAACGTACAGAATTACTAAGCTTTATGGTAAGGACAAACAAGAAATACTGACACAGAAAAGATGATATTTACCTTATTTTTTTGGGATCTTGTGAGTTAGGTAGTGAGGTGGCCCGATCTATCAGCAATGTGCTCACCTGCTAATTTCTGTTTCCATAGAAACTAGACTTGTTTTTCTTTGATAAAATGTCATAATTAAAGCCATTTTTGATTGTTGCAGTAAGGACTCAAAAGTGTGGGACAGGCATATTTAGTTTAAAAAATTATAAAAATGATCAGTAAATAATACAAAAAAATTAAGATGCTGTAAATTAATATGTATATTAAACAATTCAATTTGAAACAATGTAAAGCGCTTTCTGTGAGCATGATTCGAGATGGAGTGAAACACAAACAAATGCATTTCATCCATTGTTTCATCCCAACATCACCTCAACCCCCCACCCCCCAGCGACACAGTCTTGTGTAGGGCCCCCATAAGTCTAGGATCGGCACTGCAGCCTAGAGTATTCACTGAACGCAAACAGCGTTCTCAGCGTTCTGTATCAGCAGCTGATACGTATGTGCTGTTTGCATTTGGATACTCTCCAAAATAACGCTAGGGTGACATGGAGGAGACAAATTGTTGAATAAAGTCATTATTTTAGTTTTCTTTGCGTACAAAAAGTATTCTCGTAGCTTCGTAGAATTACGGTTGATTATTTTACCGATGTCCTTGCTACATTTCTGAACCTTGATCATGTTAATTACATTGCTGTCTATGGGGGTTCAGAGAGCTCTCAGAATGCATCAAAAATATCTTAATATGTGTTCTGAAGATATGGGTTTAGAACAACATGAAGGTGAGTGCTGACATAATTTTCATTTTTGGGTGAACTATCCCTTTAAATTATTTAATGTTTTATCATACTTTAATATTATTTATTTCACAGTCTGGGAGCAACATAAAAGGGAATGTATTTATTTTCTGTTTGGAGATGCGAATGTGCCATAAGAACACCCATCCACTCAGGCAATGAAGGGATATCAGTTACATGCAAAGTTATGATCCACATCAGTGAGGATTAGATCTCTGTGTATTTAGTATTATGATCAATATCTTGAACAAGATGGCTAAAATATGAAGCAGAAAAATGGTTCAAACTGAAAGTGAAAGTAAATGCTATGAAGTTATGTTATTTTCACTCGCAATTAACTAAAATATGACCTTTTTTAAATTATTATTAAACAAAAGTGAACATCAAATGGATTATCTGGTCCAGAAAAGTTTAGGAAAAGCAACCTACTGTTAGAAAGCTGCAGGGATTCTCTAGCAGTTTTATTTATCTATTTGTGCCATAGGTGTACGCATTAAACAACATGCTATTCAGGTTCAAGGAGAATTTGAATATTTTAAGTGACATTTACTTTAGAAGAACATCACCAATTTGCCGACTGTATTTATTTAACCTTTGAAGATAGTAAAATCTAGTAAAGGGGATGTAATGTAAGTAAACAGGTTGGACAAGAACAAGTATAACTTGTTGACTTTTTATGTTACGTAGCCGTTGACTGTCTAACACGATTGTCCTGATTGCATGGCATGGCTTAATGTGCATTTAACCTTTTATTTTGGTGCTTAAAAGGCTAAAATATATTTTTTATATTTAGTTTTTTATATACTATATATTGTTTTTAAAGAGTAGGCTACCTGTAGTTTAATTTAAACAAGAGAGCTCAGCTGACAGCTTCAAAACTGTTTCATACTAGCATGACTGGTAACACTGTAGAATAGGGAACAAATATTCACTTTTAACTATGACTTTTCCATCAATAAATTCGTAATTTTCTGCTTATTAATAGTTAGTAAGGTAGTTGTTAAGTTTAGGTATTGGGTAGGATTAGGGATGTAGAATAAGGTCAGAATAAGGCATTAATATGTGCTTAATAACTAACAAATGGCTAATAGTAATATGCATGTTAATAAGCAACTAGTTAAAGGGGTACAATGCTGTCTCATGCATTCTGAGTTGTTTACATTGTTAAAGAGTTGGATTCTCATGCTTAACTCTGGAATAGCCTTCCTGATAACGTTCAGGGTTCAGACACACTCTCTCTGTTTAAATCTAGATTAAAGACTCATCTCTTTAGCCAAGCATTCATATAATGCATTTTATAATCTTGTACTGCAGTTATATCTGATCAAATGTACATTATTATTATTCTTTAGCTTGGGTTGAACAAATCATTTTTGCTTAGAAGGAACAGCAGCTACGCTAATTATGTCTCTATTTGTTTCTCTGTTTCTGATTAACATCCCGTGGTAACTAGGAATGACAGAAGCTTCAGTCTGGATCCAACCCTTAAATGATCTGAGATGACTGAACACCTGAGAAAAAATAATGCCAACCCCTCAGAGGACCTCAGAGGATGCCAATGCTCAGACAACATACAGAATTACCAACTTTTGCCATAAGTTAAATATATTAAGGTTCTGCAATATATAAATATATTGTGGAAACTTAATTTCCTGTAGAGCTGCTTTGCAACGACTTGTATCGTAAATAAACTTGAACTTGAACTTAAGCATGGACAAAGTTTCAAAAAACATCAAATGTCTGTGTTTTGTTGGCGATCGGTGCAAGTGCTTGTCACTCTTTAGCTCCGCTCCAGGAGCTCGGCTTTTTCCAGAGAGAGCGTAAAGCTGTATCTTTCTTTTATTAATGTGATAAAACTAAAGACTTTTTGGAGATATGAAGGATGCAGTACTACTCTATAGGTAGCTAGATTAATATGAGATTGGGTGAAACTGTGTGTGTTAGGTCCCCTTTAAGAGACCTTAAAATAAAGTGTTACCGAATGTTGTTGTAAAAGACATTAGTTCTTTGGTGATTCTGTTGTGGAAGTTCAGTTTGTGACAGAAGTTAATGCACTGGTCTAATACTGTTAAAATGTGTTTTAAGTAAGCTCACATTTTAGTACATTTTAGTTTTTGTTGGGCAGAAGAAATGTGAAAGTTTCATTTAAAAAGAGATAGCTCAGCTGACTGCTTCAAAAACTGTTTTTCTTGATGGTTCAAAAGATGTTAGTTCCTTGGTGATTTTGTTGTGATAGTCCATTAAAGTCCACATTTTAATACATTTTAAAGCATATGTCTGTGAAATCTGAAAAATGCTCAAGAAACGATTAATCAAAAAATGTTAGCAGTCCTTTATACCATTATAATTGTTCCACAAAATACAATCCTATTTTAAAATGTCATAACAGTGCATGTGTGCTGAAAGAGACTAAATTCACTAAAGAGGAATGTAGAACTTAAAAAAAATATTCAGTTCCATGTTGTTCCATAACAATAGGAAGGGGAGGGGACAAATGAGTCCCCATGAGTTAATTTACATGTGCAGGTTTTTCCACCTTGACAAAGGTTGCCTGTCTGTTTTGCATTCTTCTCTATGATTACATAGTTATGTACACATACCACATTCTCACTCAGACCACCTCTATATGACTGTTTCTGCTTTTAGGGAGGAGAGAGAAGAGCAAGTCTCTGAAAAGCAAATACCCTTAAATGGAAAGCAGATCCATCAAATCATCTGCAGATGCAAACCTTGTATTATTCAACCAAATCATTATTATTATCCAGACTACATACTGGCTTCTCAGAGACTCATGAGAGGGAGGTGACTTTTTACACACAACATACTGCAAGCCAATGTTAAAACAATTAATAGCTTTTGCTAACAAGACTCAGATAAAAGTTATTCAGGTTACACAAACACAAGCTTCAAAAAGCACATAGGTACATATTTTTGTATTATTAATCAAAAAAGGCAAGTAACTGTAAAAATGAGCTTTTCAGTTGGAGAGCCAGGGGCAGGGTGGAAAATGGTGGGATATTATTAAATGCATACCAATTTTATTTTATTTTTTTAAAAAGGAAGGCATTTCAAAATCCCTTTAATAGATTCAGAAATAAATTTCCACCTTTTTCAAAGAACATGATGTCCTATGAGAAGAAAAAGAAAGAGAATGAAGAGAGATCAGTCCAAATAAGAATCACTACTACATATTTCAACAAAACTGCATGCTGTTGATTTATTTTACAAATTGATGTAATTTCATAGTACTCAGTGCCATGTCTAATTAACTTCCAAAACTATCAGGTTTTAATGAACTTTCCTAGCATACGATATTTACTAGACCGCACTGTCCTGTGAATCAACATATTAATTTGCTTAATACTCACAATAAGGAAGCAAGCACCCAAAAGTACAGCCTTCATTTTAACATCCATGTCCATAGGAAACTGGATACAAAAGTTGGTGGCATCACTGATGCATTTCTTAATGAAACCACTCTTTTGTTTTGTGATTCGACCAATAGACTCTTTGCCAATCATGCTTTTTACCTAAAGACAAACCTTCTTAGTGGTGCAAAAGATGTGTGTATTCCTAACATCAAATGCAAAACACCTTAACATTTAAGTCTAAAAAAATATTTCATTATTGCTCTCATCTTGCCTAAAAACCATTACCTCAAAGTTAATATCACCACAGCATTTGCATTGAAGGAAGGGTCCCTGGATCTTCAGTAGTTCTTCATTGTTGGGGCTCAGGATGGAGAATTTAGGTAAAAAGCAGGTCCACTCCTGTTTCACATAGCCAATGGTTACTCCAGGGGGAGCCTGTACCTCAATCTGAGGGTGGAAAATTCTCATCAATTAATAAACAAGAAAAGAAAGAATGTCAAAATGTTTGCAATGAGACAGACAACCTAAGTTATTTAAGGCACTGAATAGAAATTTATAGCAGTTTCCTCAATTCTTAATATCAATGCCACATCCTTCTCCATTTTAAGTGCATTTAAATGACTTAAAATCGTGTATGTGATTTTTGACACATGCTTATAAACACACAGCTACAAATAGAGCACTGCCCACCTCGTGTTAAACCAGTTTCACCCCCGTACACTGTCCCATAAAAAGAATAAGCTCAAATCCCTGCTCGGCTGCTTACAAGCTAGTCCTTCAAAACTCAACAACTAAATCATATCATATCCCCATTTATACCATGATTAGTTTGAAATTACCCCTTCAAATTGCTATCCTCAAACTTTGCAGAATTTGTAAGAAAAAAAAAGAAAAGAAGGAAATGTGCATTTTAACTGGTTGCGAATATTAAACAAATCTAGTCTCCACAGCAGCAACATTGTGTGGGTCTATAAAGTTTTGTTTTTTAAGCCAAAAAGATTCACGAAACAGCTTCGAACAGTTTGTGAGAATTAAATATTTTGCGGGAGTTTTTAATAAACATCCCTTCATTACAGCATGCAGTTGTGACTGTTGATAAAAGCTAAACTATACAATTCTTTAACAAAGCAATTACGTGCATGTCCTGATTTTGCAGAGTTAGATGTGTTCCTAGGTCAACATCCAGAAATATAGTCTGGACCATATCCCTACACCTAAACCTATCCTTAATCATGAGTAATCCCTAAAATCAGAGGAAATGATAGATGAACGACACTGATGTACAAGCACCAAACACTGATTGTAAGCCTAAACTTCACACAACTGGTTCTTCAAATCTGATTGGTTAATCACAATCTTTTTTCTTTGGTCTGAAGCGCAGTATGTTGGAACTCCTTTCAACATTCGTTATTAAAATGTTTTATTTAGCTGCTATATTAACTTTGACAAGACAGATAAAGTCTGTTCTACCTCTTGCAGGCAGCAGTGCATTGGTCTATGCATCAGAATAACCTCTTGGTCCATGTTGTCTTTAATATGCATTTTAAAACTGCGTGCTCGACCGAAGAAATTGCGTAAAAAGCAGTTACTGTCTTCTTTGGCATGGTAGATCTTTTGCCCGATGCTGTTCTTGATCTCATACTGGTTGTTAGTTTCAAAGCCAGTAAGCACTGTAGACAAGTATGATCAAAGTTTGTCAGATTAAAATATCTCTAAGGTTTAACCATAGTGAAAGTATGCAATCTTGCTCTAACACACTTAAAAAAAAAACAACAACAAACAAGAAAGGACTAAAAGAAGAAGACTCACTCTCTATGCACTCCATTTGTTGGTGAATAAGTATCTGGTCAACCTGAAATGCACAGAAAATAACAGGTAGTAAACAGTTCTGCAAACACACTTGCAGAAAGAGGTATTGATAGAACACAAGAAGTGCTGTAAGGCCCACCTGAGTGAGGTACTCGAGACCGGGTGGTACTCCAAAAAGTAGAACTGGTGGTGGAACTGCAGGTGCTAGAGATGTTTTTAAGGAGGATGAAGATACAGTACACCATCATTAGCCCTGCATTGTCTTTACATCATTAAAGGGGTGGTTGATTGTGATTTCACTTTTTAAACTTTAGTTAGTGTGCAATGTTGCTGTTTGAGCATAAACAATATCTGCAAAGTTACGACGCTGAAAGTTCAGTGCAAACAGAGATATTGGGCACTATCATGCACCCGTTTTTGTTTTGCTAGTTTCAGCCCGACGCAGTTATCATGTTCATGTCCTACACCAATGTTGTTTAAATAGAAAATGCATTTGCAACCATGTGTGCGCTCATGGGCGTGCTGCTCTAAAAACAATTTAATGTTAAAAATTAAAGGATGACAATGTAAAAGATTATTATTGTGTAGGCTATATACATATAAAAATGCCTACATGTCATAATGGATAGACATTGCACGTATACAGAATTAGGCTACCTATATACACGAGCAGCTCCGTTTCCTCTCTGGAGACACGTTCAGTCTTTGCGCCTGTGTAAATAGCGAATCCGCCATGGTGCGAGCGCAACTGGCTCTTAAAGAGAATGGGAGATGAGACTCTGGTTTATTTATGTCAGGTTATGCCCAAAACACACCCATTACTCATTAAGAGAATAGGTACAACCTTTTTAGACCATCCGCTGGGTGCGCCGACCTTTTTCCCTTCATTAAACTAGCAAAAGTGGATTCGGACACTTGCGCCGTGTGCTTTAGACCATTAAAATTATGGCAGTTTAATGCCTACAAAAATGACTTGTAGTGAATACAAGGAGCTACTTCCCGGGTTAGCGACATCACAAGCCATGAAATTTACATATGCAACAAATATGCAACAAAGGGGCGGGGCCATGTTGCACTTCTTCAGAGAAGAGGAAGAGTTGTAACCAATCTGAGCCCATTGTGTATTTCTGAGGGAGGGGCTTCATAAAACCGGGAAATCACCAGAGCGTTCATAAGAGAAGGGGCAGAGTAATAAAGGTAAGAAAGGTGCAGAATAAAGGTGAATTATGTGAAAAATAATGTTTTTTTTTAATGAAACATTAACATATATTAGACTGCACCCCATAAACACAATCGAGCCTAGTAAAAAAGCAGTCAACCACCCCATTTAATGTTCATTAAATACATCCAGCGAGAATGACGATCCGCAGATCCGCCTTCTGCTAGAAGCCTTTGACCCGGGAGCGCTATTCAACAAAGTAAAATATTTTGAGACGTGCAAGTTGAGCTGTTTATCTTGTTCAAAACTGATTCAATTGTATGTTTTTAAGCCTAATTTCCTATAAAACAAGTAACATTTGCATATCTAAATATTATTTAACACTATGTTTACCTGCATATGGCTGAGCCTGTTGTGGTGCTGGATTGCTTGGATCAGACTGATTCAAGACTGGCTGAACTGGAGGTGGTTGATTCACTGACTGAAGTCCTATGACTTCTGACTGAGGCATGGGATTTGAAAGGTTGATTTGGACAGGATGACCTAGTTTAAGACAATAATTAACATTTTTGTTTTTATTGATTTGTGTTCTTATTTGTATTGATGTTCTCCTGTGTTCCTAGATCATTAAATTAACTGACAACAAAGAGACAACAAAGCACATTTGAAAATGTTAGCTCTTGTTGTATGTAAAAAAGGTCTGGGTCACACTTTATATTAGATGGCCTTAACTACATAAAAAAATAAGTACAATGTACTTATTGTGGTCATATTGTATTGCAAAACACTTTTGCTGCTATTGAGGTTGGATACGGGTAAGGTTAGAGACAGGTTTGGTGGTATGAGTCGGTTTAAGGGTGGGTTAAGATGTAAAGGTTGGGTCAACAGTGTAATTATAAATGTAATTACAGAAATTAATTACAGATGTAACTACATATAGGTATTTTTTTTAAATATAAGATATAAGTACAATGTAAAAACATGTACACAATAAGTGCATTGTATCAAATCATTAATTTAATGTAAATACATAGTAGTTAATGCCACCTAATATAAAGTGGGACCAAGGCCTGTTTTAGTTGAACATTTGAACATCTTAATATGTCATTCACGTACACATTTTTTTTTTTTTTTCTTTTTACCTGTATATGACTGAACCTGGTGAGGTGCTGGATTACTTGGAACAGACTGAACCATGACTGTCTGAGCTGGAGGTGGTTGATTCTGTGGCGGGAGCCCTGCAGGTGGAGGAATCTGCGCAGGTACCCCATAACCTCCCATAGGATAAGTGGATATGTGCTGTCCTGGCTGAGGCATTGGATTTGGAGGGTAGTTTTGGACTGGATAGCCAAGTTTAAGACAATAATCAATAAAGTGTGAAAACCATGAACTTTTTAGTTGGAATAATCTGGTTAATTTACTTATGACATTCCAATAATAACATTTTTATAACATTTTAACATCTAAATATTACCTGTATATGACTGAAACTGGTGAGGTACTGGACCAGACGGATTCATGACTATCTGAACTGGAAGTGTTTGATTCTGTGGCTGGATCCCTGTGCCTGTAGGAACCGGTTCAGGTCCTGCTGTCTGAGGTATGGCATTTAGAAGGTAGCTTTGAACTGGATAGCCTAGTTTAAGACAAAAATTAAGAGTGAAAGTAAAACCTTGAATGTTCTAAGAATCAAGTTTGTATAGTAACATAATTCTTCTTTATTTGTCACTATTTATATGTGATGTGAATTTTATTTGAAGATATGAACTTTTACTGTCTATTTAGAAAAGTAGAGCCTTTTGGTTAAACATTTGAACATCTAAATGTTATGTATCACTCAGATATATATTTATTTATTGTATGGTTACCTTTATATGGCACTGCATTAATTGGAACAGATGGATTCATAACAGGCTGACCTGGAGGTGGTTGATTCTCTGGCTGAAGTCCAGCAGCTAGAGGAGCTGGATCAGGACATTAAAAAGAGTGAAAACCTTAAACCCTTCTAGTTAGTATAGTAACATAAATTCATCTGTTTTTACCACTATTTGAATTTATTTTTGTATGTAATCTGGATTATTGAATAGCAGCAAAGTAAATAGTATTACAGCCAAATTGTTGCGTTTAATTTACTTCTGACTTTAGGAAATTAAAGCAATATAACGCTCAGATATACATACACATGTATGTGTGTTCTTCATGATCCTGGAGAACAACTTCATACATTGGTTCAGACTGATTCATAGGTGGCTGCTTGTCTGTCTGGAGTCCTGGGGCTGGAGGAGCCGGTGCAGGACCTTCTGATTGAGGCATGAGATTCGAATGTTGTTTTTTAGTTGTTTTTGGTGGACAGTCTAGTTTTAGACAATATTCAATAAAACTGTCTCACTCTGGTATCAGTTTTCTTGTGGTCTGAATCATTGAATCACCTGACATCTCAGTGTTTCAGATGACAGACATCCATCTTTACAGTCTTCACATATGTGAAAGAGATTTGAGTGCCAAAGTGGGAGGTAGGATTTTTAGTGAATAACCATTTTAATTGTGTCTGTTCATCCAACAAAGCTGTCGTATGGCCTACTTTTAGGATCAATGCCTTTACTGATCAATGTGGAGCTTGTCGTTTGAAAGGTGACATTTTACCCATTCAGTGATGCATTTACAGCAAAGAGAACAAGAAAAACGAAAGCTTAAGAGGTGACAGACAAAAACATACTCATAACATGTCTACGGAATGTGGTCAAACATGTCATTGTGCATTCCATTGCTCCATCTTCTTGATCTAAATTTTTACATTGAACAAATGATCTTGGGCATTCAAACAAGATAAATTGGTATACTAGATAAATCACTTAGTAATAGGGTGTGTATCACCTGCTATAGGGGAAAAAACCTGGCATAGTATATCTGTGACTGTTAACTGAATAATTATAGGTCATTTAAATTATTGCTGTTATACTATTCAAACTAATATAAATTGAGTACCTGGTTCTGACATGTTGAAGATCTTTGTTAGAGCAGTCGCACAGCCACTATGGTGATGGAGAAAAATTAAATTAGGTTTATTGAAGTTGCACACAAAAATTTGTCCAAATGAAGTCAGAAATGGAAAGAGCATGATTTCCCACAACTACAAAGATCAACAGCAAATTATCACTTACCTCTCAAAACTCTAAACAAATTCCTTCCTCTTGGGATGCTCCACAAATGAAAATCTCTGTAGAGAACTTCCTTGGTTTTGGAATGATTGTTTGGATAAATTATATTTTGAGATATTCGTCTGTTTAACACATGCAGAATGCAGATATCTGCATTTGTGGCATTATCCCTAACATGTATTTGCAGTTTCTGTTTTGATAGTATCTCCTCCCCTTTTCTCACATATTTAAATTAACAACTTGACAAAGGTGTACCACTTTTTTAAGCTCCTATTGCCTCATCTTTGCATGCTATCACTATTTATGTAATTTATTTTGTATTTTATTATGCATTTCATTACATGAAAAGTAAAACATTTCAAAAGGTTTTTGTTTCGTTTAATTTTGATAATAAGAGTTTACAGCTCATGAAAGTCAAAAATCCAGTACCTCAAAATATTAGAATATTTCCATTTGAGTTTCATTAAATGACCATCCCTACAGTATAAATTCCGGGTATCTCTTGTTCTTTGAAACCAGAATAATGGGGAGGACTGCTGACTTGGTAGTGGTCCAGAAGACAATCACTGACACTCTTCACAAAGAGGGTAAGTCATAGAAGGTCATTACTGAAAGGGGTGGCTGTTCACAGAGTGCTTTATCAAAGCATATTAAATGCAAAGTTGACTTGAAGGAAGAAAAACAGGGATGACTGCAAGCTTGAGAATACTGTCAATCAAAGCCGATTCAAACACTTGGGAGAGCTTCACAAGGAGTGGACTGAAGCTGGAGTCAGTGCATTAAGAGTCACCACGCTCAGACGTCTTCAGGAAAAGGGATACCAAGCCACTTCTGAAACAGAAACAATGTCAGAAGCATCTTACCTGGGCTGTGGAGAAAAAGAACTGGACTGTTGCTCAGTGGTCCAAAGTCCTCTTTTCAGTAAATTTTGCATTTCATTTGAAAATCAAGGTCTGCAGTCTGGAGGAAGACTGGAGAGGCACAGAATCCAAGCTACTTGAAGTCCAGTGTGACGTTTCCGAAGTCAGTGATTATTTGGGGAGGCGTGACATCTGCTGGTGTTGGTCCACTGTGTTTTATAAAGTCCAAAGTCAATGCAGCCATCTACCATATGGAGCACTTTATGCTTCCGTCTACCGACAAGCTTTATGGAAATGCTGATTTCCTTTTCCAGCAGGACTTTAGCACCTGCCAACAATGCCAAAACCACTTCCAAGTGGTTTGCTGACAATGATATTACTGTGTTTTATTGGCTAGACAACTCGCCTGACCTGAACCCCATGGAGAATCTATGGGTATTGTCAAGAGGAACACAAGTAACATCCAACCAAATCATACAGACAAGCTGAAGGCTGCTATCAAGGCAACCTGGGCTTCAATAACACCTCAGCAGTGCCACAGGCTGATCGCTTCCATGCCATGCTGCACTGAAGCAGTAATTCATGCAAAAGGAGCCCCAACCAAGTACTGAGTGCATAATTAAACCTACTTTGGAGATCTTGAACATTTCTGTTTTAGTCCTCCTAGGACAACTTCTGTTATTTACTGTAAATGTCCAAATGTTTTTCAGAACTGATGTTTAAAATCATTCAGGTGGACAATCAAGATTATTTTGAATGAAAAACAGGAGCATTGTTGACATTATGGTTCAGAACACCACAACCAGCCACAAAGGAAGAGGCCAGTGGAGATGTTGAGACAGGAGCTTGTCAATCATGGATTCAACCTTCTCACATTTTTTCCCTATGATACAAGTGCAGCAAATATATAGTTTAGATAAAATGCAATGAAATTCTCTTCCAGATGCAAATGAAAGGCAAGTTCAATAATTCAATATAATTCATAACGTGTGTGTACAGTGTTAGCCAAAATTATTACAACACTAGTATTTTCATGAGCTAAAAAAGCCAGCTGAATGCATTTTATAATCAATAGAGAACACACCTATAGATTCGATGTTAATATTTACTTTTAATAAATGCATTACTAGAAAAAATGGCAGTGCTTCATTTTGCAGTAAAGTTGAACTGTTTGGTTAAGGGACTGTATGGCTGCGCTAATTGTTTTGAGAACAAGTACACTGCATTGGAGAAAAGTGCCAAATCGACATTAATATTGAGAAATGTGCATATAGTGCACAAGTAGTCCAAATAAAATTTAATTATAATTTTAAATCAGTAAGTCTTGAGCAATATGTCAGTAAATATATTTTTATATATTACTTTTTACTATCAGAATCAGAATCAGAATGAGCTTTATTTAGTATAGTTTTCGTGACAGAAGCTTCCACAGTGCAACAGAATGACAGTGAGAAAAAAAACACAGAGAATAAAAAGTAAATAAGGAATAACAATATACAAATAGACAGTTTTGTATGTACATGTATATTATGTGCAAATTGAAATGTAGACTAAGTATGTGTGTTAGACAGGGTTGTACAAGTTACTTCCAAAGTGTAATATATTATAGATTGCTTGTTACTGTTACTGTTACTAAAAGTAATCCCTTACCTTACAATACTGCTGTCTCAGAATTGTAATGCGTTACATGACTCCTTTATTACTTTTGAGTTACTTTGACCAAAATAACTACAGAAGTAGAACTTGACGCATAATGACTGTGGTCTATCCAGGCATCTTGCGAATGGACAGTCTTCTGCCATCTTCACCCATTAGCCGCTTTTCCACTGGCCAGTGCGAACCGGGGCTTATAGCGATGCTTATTAGCGTGCTAATAGCCTCAGACCTCGAGCACAGAGGGCGAAATCATGCCGCGTTTCCACTGTCGGGCCAGTTGCCTCAGGGCACTCCTGTAAAACCCGTTCCACCAGTGAGAGGGAGATGAATTAAGTAAATCGCTAAACAAATATATCAGAATCTGTCATTGTTTAGTCTTTATTTACAAACTTGGACACCACACGAGGCTATTGACTGACCACGAACAGGAAATAGAACTTACTTGCGGCATTTTTGATTTAGTAATTTATCGCGGTCTTGCTGTTTTTTTTTTCTTTGAACAATTAAATTTTGGGCTAAAAGTGTTTTGTAATGCAAGCATTACTGAACATGTACCGAGTAAAATATTACTGAAAATTGATTAGTAATGCCTTACACTACTGTGTTACAGCAAAAAGTAATCCGTTATTGTAATGCATTACTTTTGTAATGCGTTACTCCCAACACTGGTGTTAGATAAATAAGTGTACAAGTGTATAAATAGTGTTGTGTGTTCCACAATATTGTCAAGTGTTCATGAGATGGATTGACTGAGGGAAGAAACTGTTCCTGTGTCTGGTCGTTCTGGTGCTCAGAGCTCTGTAGCGTCGACCAGATGGCAACAGTTCAAAGAGGGAGTGTGCTGGGTGTGAGGGGTCCAGAGTGATTTTGCCAGCCCTTTTGCTCACTCTGGATAAGAACAGTTCTTGGAGAGTAGGGAGGGTTATCCCAATGATTCGCTCAGCAGTCCGGACTACCCTCTGTGATCTTCTGAGGTCAGATTTGGAAGCTAAGCTGAACCAGACAGTTATTGAAGTGCAGAGGATGGATTCAATGATGGCAGAGTAGAACTGTTTCATCAAGTCCTGTGGCAGGTTGAACTTCCTCAGTTGGCGAAGGAAGTACAACGTCTGCTGGGCCTTTTAAACAATGGAGTCTATGTGAGTGTCCCACTTCAGGTCCTGGGAGATAGTGGTGCCCAGGAACCTGAATGACTTCACTGTCATTACAATGCTGTTCATGATGGTGAGTGGGGGGAGAGCAGGGGGTTTCTCCTGAAGTCCACGATCATCTCCACTTTTTTAAGCGGATTCAGCTCCAGGTTGTTAAGACTGCACCAGACAGACAGCTCTTTAACCTCCTGTCTGTAAGCAGACTCGTCGTCGTCCTGAACGAGGAAGGTTATCTGCAAACTTCAGGAGCTTGACAGAGGGGTCTTTAGAGGTGCAGTTGTTGGTGTACAGGGAGAAAAGCAGTGTGGAGAGAACGCAACCCTGAGGAGCTCCAGTGCTGATCGTACGGGTGTGGGATGTGTATTTTTCCAGCCTCACTAGCTGCTGCCTGTCTTTCAGGAAGCTGGTGATTCACAGACAGAGGGAGGAACGGAGAGCTGAGTTAATTTGGGCAGGAGGAGGTTAGGAATGATAGTGTTAAATGGATGTTCTCACATGGGCACTCAGTTACTGCTTATAGCCACAAGAGAGAGAACACAGAGAAGTGACAGTCACTTTTTACTCTGCACAAATGTCAGTATCTCGCAGTCTCATGTGGACTTCTACCAAGCTTTACAAGTCAGCCAGTCAGAGTAGGCTACTTTTTCATGGACAATTCACAATTCCATTTGAGACATTCTTTATGACACACATTCATACTAGTTCACATTCATACGTGCCATGAATTCAAAGGATATATGTATTTTTTTGCATGTCAAATACGTGGTGTTTGGTTTCAGATGAAAACTGATTTCATTAATAGTAAGTTGGTGTGGATGAAATTTGTTTGTTCTCATCAATGCATGATTACAATACGAATAGAAATCTGCTGTTAAGAAGTTTTTCATGTGATAAATAACTGAACAGATAAGGTATGCACACGGAAAGAAGCTGTGCAGGGCGGGGCTCCGCCCCACAGGAAGAATCCGATTGGGTCAGTCGCCCGGGGGTCAGATCCCCAATCGGCCCGTTAAAAACAGATACCCAACTGTGTCTCAGTGGGTTGTTGTTGGAAATTGAAAAGAAAAGCTTAAGCTCAGCTCGCTCCTTGCTGGACGCTCTGTCATTTAACATCATGATTGAGCAGTAAACTGAGATCAAGACTCAAGCTTCCAAAGAACTTTAACATCTAAAAGCCTCAGAAACTGAAGCCAACTTCCTGGGAGCGTCATCAAGTCAGAACGAGGCCAACCAACCACTGAAGAGTATTCTCGTGACAACAACCTACCAAGCCGCCCATCAGCGCACGATCTTTTCTGAGCCGGGAAGGAAGAAACTCAACTGAAAGCAGAGAAAGTTGAAGTAGAGCATCCTTGAACCGGGAAAATACTGAACTCGACCGAAAGCAAAGAAAGTAAGACAAAATCTCCTAAATTTGCTGGAAACTGGTTGTATTCATCGCTAACGTTCCATGTGTGTGTGATTTCCCTCAGGTTAAAAACGAGCATTAGAACCTAAAACTCTCTTCAGATCAAGACAATTCATTGCAACGAATGTGTGTTTGTTTACGTCTTTTGTTTCGTGTTGTTTAGCTTAGTATTGTGTTAGAGTAGTGAAATAAACTTTGATTCCATTAAGAAATCTCATGTCTGTTGCAATGTGATTTTCCAAGTCTGAAATTACTTGCCAAAGATCACGTTTTACCTGCGCTCATGAGCTTGATAACTAACTATTTGGTTTGTTTTATCGTTGGCCGCGAATAAGATAAACTAAATTGTTAAGAGATAACGTGCTGATTTTAATGCTTGCTGGACAAGTTGTTAATAAGGTATCGTTAACAAGGTATAAATTGGACATTCTGATTAATCTCAATTAATCATATAAATATTGAATCTTAAGAGTGATTCCCTAAAAGATAAAGTTAGAGCAATGATTCTAAAGATTACTTACAATTGGGAGCTTCAAGTTCATGTTCCCTGTAAATTCTAGCAGCTTTCTGACCGAATTGGTCAGAATTTTGATTCTGAGATTTAAAAATATGCCATGTTAAACCACAGAAAGAGAGAGCAAAACTATGTGTAATTGAATTATGGATTACAGTTCGGAAAAACAGGAACGGAAAAGCTGAGCGAGAGCGAGAGAGAGAGCTGCTGGAGTATGTGATCTGGCGTAATTTCAAGACAGAAAACAAATATTGAATTAATTCCCAAAAACATATTAAAGGCGTGGCAAGGATTGTGGTTACTGTCTTTCCAATAATATACAGTAAATTACTGTGGTAAAAGCATGCTACATGTTATGGTTACTGTGCTTTAACAACAAATACTACAGTAAAACTATGGTTGCTTAGGTAAACCCATTGTAAGTATTGTGGTTATTGTGCTTTAACTACAAATACCACGGTAAAACAAAGGTCAATGTGGTAATCCCATAGTAAGTGTTGTGGTTATTGTGTTTTAACTACAAATACCACGGTAAAACTAAGGTTAATGTGGTAATCCCATAGTAAGTGTTGTGGTTATTGTGTTTTATCTACAAATACCACGGTAAAACTAGGGTTAATGTGGTAAACCCATAGTAAGTGTTGTGGTTATTGGTTATTTTTCAAAAGTGTGCTTAACTGTTTAGAAGCTTAGAAGTGGTGAATGCCTCACTTTTTTCTGTGACTTTTCCAAATTCCCTTAAAACTGCAGTTGTCAAGCCCCTTCTGAAAAAGCGCAATCTTGATAACACCATGTTGAGCAACTATAGACCCATATCAAATCTTCCTTTCATAGGTAAGATTATTGAAAAGGTAGTTTTTAATCAGCTGAACAACTACTTAAACTCAAATGGATACCTGGACAATTTTCGATCTGGTTTCTGAGCACATCACAGCACAGAGACAGCACTCATTAAGATAATAAATGATATTCGCTTAAATTCTGATTCAGGAAAAATTTCAGTGCTGGTACTATTAGATCATGGCAGCTGTGCTAACTAAGTAGCCCACTGTTCCACTAACAACTCATTTGAACGCATACGCTGCCATTTTAACACATTACCTCATCTAATGTGATGCAGAAACACTGAAATACAGTAATTAAAATAATACCGCTAAACCCGTGATATCGTTACATAAAAAGATTGTTGCCCTTACTTACCTGTTTGAAGGAGTACGCGCATCAGGTGAACCGGGCGAACTGAGCCTCGCTAGTCACTGAAGATGCTGCGTTGTATTCGGACGCATCTGCTCTCCACCAAAGTTAATGGGAAGGATTGGCGTGTCATATGCACACAAAATTGGACTTTGGCGTATGCATTACACGCAACTGAAAAGTGTAAACTCGTGTTATTTATTCTCAGATTGATGAGACCGGGTTGCCTGACCATAATCTTTATATATATATATATATATATATATATATATATATATATATATATATATATATATATATATATATATATATATATATATATATACACTAAATAAATTTGACATTGGCAAACAATATGAGAAAGAACACTTGTGGTACATAATTATCTCAGGCAGCAGCATACTGACAAATACTTTTTCAAAGGCATAGTTCACCCAAATTGAAAGAGAAGAATTGCTGAATAAAGTTCAAAAAATTATGGTTGAACCACTGATGTCACATGGACTATTTTAACAATGTCCTTACTACCTTTCTGGGTCTTGAACATGTCAGTTGTGTTGCTGTCTATATGCATGGTCAGAAAGCTCTCGGATTTCATCAAAAATATCTTAATTTGTGTTCTGAACAAAAGTCTTACAGGTTTGGAACAACATGAGGGTGAGTAATTAATGACAGAATTTTCTATCCCTAATTTAACTATCCCTTTAATCTACAGCAAAAAACATAGTCCTTATTAGTGTTGTTTTTGGCGGCCTGTTTTAATTTTAGTTTTAGTCTAGTCTTTGTGTGAAGCTGTCATTTTAGTTTTTATTCGTTTTAGTCACGTTCATACTCTTTTTAGTCTAGTCAAGTTTCAGTCAACTAAAAGTCTGAGCATTTTAGTCTTACTTTAGTCAGAATTATCCATGACTATTTTCTTCTAGTTTTAGTCAATGAAAATGGCATTTTAGTCTCTTTTTAGTAATTCTATTTAACCCAGTCAATGTAGTATAAGTACCTAGTAGCAGTGGCATACCGTGGGGTTTTAGTCAGGGCCTTCAGTAAGCAAGGTTAGTTGTGTATAGGTTTATAGTGTTTTTTTTTACTTCATTGTTGTATGTCTGTAGCACCGTGGTCCTGCGAGGCACGATATTTCGTTCCACTCTATGTCCCCACATGTAGCGGAATGACAATAAAGCTCAACTTGAACTTCAACTGTAAACATCTTACAGATCTCTGTTACAGCTAACGCAGCTATATGTATAATGCACATATTATGCTGCACACAGGCTCTCAACAAACAATGACGGCTGATCAACTATTTTAATAGTAGGCTAGATTGGGGTGGGTTAAATGCAGAGTAAATTTCTCTACATGGTCAGTAAAAGAAATCCGCCAATACACAGGTCACTATGCACATTCATGTCACTCTAAAATGACGACGCGCCAAAAGCAGCAAAACTGTACAAACTCTGGACATCCACACTCCACACCACAGTATTATCAACACACCACATTAAATAACAAAGCACTCACCTGTCACTTGTAAATAAAGTCCATGGGTCTGTCATTCCATGCCACTTTACTCGGATTTAAAAGTAAACACAGCCAACAAAATAACTTGTGCCCTGTGCTAGCTGTTAGCCACTGATAGCACTCATAGTTGCAATCTTTCAAATGGCACATAAAACATTTGCTGGCTTTTGTTAGCGAATTCACTTTGGGTGTAGGTCTTCCTTTCTCAGTTATTCTCGTCTGCAAAAGAGCACCTTGAAAAAGACGATTTTAGTAGATCTGCAACAAGATCTGGTGTAGGCGCCGATGACTGCAGCTGTCATTTTCTTTTTGTTTACTTTCATGTTCGTACCTTAGAAATCCCTGACTAAAGGGGCGGTCTAACGCTGGGGGTAGCACTGGGCACGAAGCTGGACCCAGAGGGCGGGCTGTCATTGAAAGTCAAAATTTGATTGGCTGATGATTCTGTCACTAATGCTTGTAACAAATCAGATGTGACGTCTTTCAACAAAAGGGTAGCACTATCTGTAGGGACTTTTTTTATGTAGGATATTCCAGTTCAACCTCAACTAAACTAATCATTGGCAATTTAGTGGACATTACACAAATGAAAATAATACCTAAATAATCAATAAAAACATTTTTCATACAATTTTGTTTTTTATAGGGCCAGCAGAGAAGGCCATGCTTCCCCTGACGGCCACCACTGCGCTAGTAGTACAGACGAAACCAAAATTCTTTTGACAAACCCATTTCAAACAAGGTTATCTTATTATATTATTGTTACCTTATAGACTTAAGAATACACCCATGCCAGACAAGGAAGACGTTCTAATTTGAATTTACAACATTTATTTTACCAACCAGACATGTTAACATATTTGTTGTCGTCTTCTAAATAATGCCGTGAGTGGGGCTTGAGGAAGAGACGTCGCCTGCGTCTGCGCAGTGCAACCTGACGCAACTCCAGAAGTGACACGGGAAACCGAAATACTGCAAAATAATAATATAAATAACGTGACTAAATGAGACAAAATAACGTTATAAAATTTTGTTTCGTCTCGTTTTAGTCAACGAAAATGAAGATATATTTTGTCATAGTTTTTATTTAGCAAAACACATTTAGTCTCATTTTTATTCGTCAACAATATTGCATTATATATTTAATTGTCGTCGTCGTCACATGACCAGCATTTATGCTGCGTCTCGTCTCGTTTTCGTCACATGATAAAGGTTCGTTGACGACGATATTTAGTCACAATTTTCATTGACGAAAGCAACACTAGTCCTTATATAGTGTATTAGTCTCATTTTGTGGTATTACAATTCATGTGGCAAAATACAGCACAAAACTGCAACAAAGAGTGCCAATTAAAGGTTTAATAATTCAGCTAAAAGTAAAACATAATAAGAAAAGTGAAACTTGTAAGAAAAGAGTAAACTTTTAGACTTAATTGTCATTTATGGTACTGTTGTTTATTCTTCAATTGAAACAGAATAGAACGAGGCAGTTCGAGTTCTTTTTTTCAAGCATAAACTGGCACAAATAATATTAATACAGGTACTACAATGCAAACCCAGAGCAAAGGCCCTGATTGCCCCACATTGTCTGCTCCAGAATCTTCTCCTTGGTTTTCTTGATCGCTGGACTTGTTTTCTATTTCTGTTGTTGATTCTGCAGCAACACAATAAAGAAATAAAACATAATTACTGCTCTGTGTTAAACACAACAGAGCTGTCTATCATTTAAATACAGCAGCATTCAGACAGGAACATCAACAGTTGATCAAACACTTACTGAATTCAAATTTGACACTTTTTTAAAAAATTTAAATCATCAAGATTGAACTAGTTTCACACACCCTTGATGATCAGCTCTACAGTCTCTTGTTCATTTGAAGTTGTGATGTAGCAGATGTATTTTCCTGCATCAGCTTGAGTGAGACCAGTGAGTTTGATAGAGTAGTTTCGTCTCAGATTTGTGAAAGTTTCAACTCTGTTCTTGTACTGTGGGTCTTGTGTCTCTGAATTTGTACCCTTGATTATATCAAACACAATCTTGCCGTCATTGTGTCTCCAAAACACTTCAATGTCTTGAGGCTCAAGATGATGTTTAGATGAAGAACACGGCAGGACAACAAATCCACCAATAACACCCTCTACTGTGACCTGCAGACACACTGAAATGAGAGAAACTTCAAGTCCAAACACACAATCTGGCATTTATACATGAGACATGAATTTATCTCTTAGGTAGTTTGTTTAAGTGCTCACCTTTATTTATCAGCACTGCAAATACACAGATGAAGCAACGACTGCAGAAACAAAGCAAAAAATGAGTTCCTGTAAGTCAAAAAAGTCGATCGTCACTAGTAATGCCAACGTAATGAGTTTGATTAACTCAGATGGAGTAAAATTATGAGAACTTTGCAGATCCTGAAGAAAGTTGAACGCACTGTAAGACTAGACAAATCAAATTAATATCAAATAAAACTAACTGCACATGCTCTGCAACACAAACGATGGTAAAACAAAATGCTAATGCTAACTGCTAATGCCTAAATCAAAATAATGGTTCGTTTTTCCCTGCAGATAAACCTGTTATATTAATTATGATTTAATAGTATTAATGATGCTTAAAATGTTTCCCTCTAATTTACACAAAGCAACTGACAAGCAAAATACAGCAGGAAGATACATAGATACGAGCACGCAAACTACAGCAGGCCTGCAGTGATGCCAGCGAAGCACAACACGTGTTTCAAACAAGCTTCAAAGTGCTTCATTCAGTGCAATTCATCAAACATACCTGATCATCATGGTGCCCTAATATTATTAATATATGTTTTACTTAAATATATTGTATATGAAGTCTGAAATTAAGATTAAATACTAGTTTTTCAAACAACAGAAAATATTGTAACTCTTCCGCATCACTCGGATGACCTCATACGTAAGTGACCACCAAGAAACGTCAACAGCATCCAAGCACATGCGCAGCAGATATTGTCAATTGTTTGTAAATTTACTATAGTATTTTCTATACTCCCAAGAGACCAGTTGACTTTCACAAGCTTTTCACATGTACTCTTGATATTATACTCAATCCCCACCATAACAAATATTGAACACGTCTGTCTGTTGTGTGTGGACTTTAATTCATCAATAAAATATATGACAAAATTCTTAAAAACAAATACGTAAAATAAATTATATATATAATTTCAGATGACAAATAAAAAAATCTAATTTTCATTTTTTTTAGAGTACAATAAAGTGTGCTATTTTCCCTGAAAAATAATTATAGTTAAAAATAGTTGTTTAGTTAAAAATAAGAACAATAGCTGGTATTTTTAGCAGGTTTTTTGTACAGGTATTTGTAATGTGATGTGGTTAAATTGAACTTGCATGAATATGAGAGTGAAGCTACCTTTAGACTCCTCTGAGAAAACGCTGTATTCTGGATCCTGATCCTCAGTTGAAATATTTATCTGAATGACATCTTATGTATTCCTGATTCCATTGTGTTTCAATACACTGTCTTGTCTTGACTTCAGTGTCTTATCATAGAAAGAGCAGCATAAGAACGCACAGCTTTCCAGTTACATCCTTATTTGTGACCTGCAGAGAAACTGAAAGAGAGAGAATTCAAAACAACATGCAAATAAAGTCTGAATTTCCCTTTCCTGGTTTTCAGACAACAATTACATAACAAATATTTGATCAGTTCTACAATAAGCAATTACCTGTATTAAGATTTCTCAATCCAGAAAGACTGAAGGTGCTCCTAAGAGGCACAGGAGTGTAATCAATCTGATGGGATCAGAGAGTCAGGAGTGATGGAGAGAGGTGTCAAAACCTGGCTTTAGGATATTGAAGCCCGGCCCCATGTGTCTACAATGTTCTATTACTCTCTCCCAACAGAATAAACACAATTAACCAATTGCAAGATACAACTTTACAACATACTTTAGTTTTTGGATTAGTTAGATTTCAGTTGGATTTAGTTATTGGATTTCAGCTTTAAATCAATTTGATGTGGACTTTCATTTTGGACCAATGATATTTGACTGTGGGCAGGGTTTTAGACAAGAACCACAATTAATGTTTTTTTCTTTTCAGTCTAGCACAACTTGTTGCTGAAGAAGAAAACTACTGTGGAAACCGATGTACTTATCAGTCATTGATAAATTAATCTGATTTAATTGAATATGATCTAAAAAATAGTTGGTTTCAGTGAGATTTGAAAGTGCAACAAAATAATACAGTATGTAATACATCATAATGAGTTCTATAAGCATCAAAACAGTAGGAATTTAGTTGCTTGATGCATCAGCCAACTGGTTACAAACATCTTTAACTGCAATTAATGAGTTGTGAATGAAGGAAAACTGCAAGAATATAACAAGACCAAAATGGTCATGGAAAAACATCAATTCACAATCTGTTGTGGCTATTAAAGGGTAAACGTAAACACACCATCTTCTCGTTTTTTTTTTTTGTTAATGTGTTTCTTTCCAAAACTAGTTGTGCTCTTCTGATAACAGTCTGCTGAGCTGCAATATATCTCAACTCTGAACACATTTCTGTGTACACAAAAAGCTTAAAACTTACTGTATGTTCTAAATGAAATTTAGAAGGAATTAATTAATCTAGTGTTATTCTGAAACCTACCCTTAAAAACACTAAAATAAAATGTTTAAAGGGGTCATGGCATGGATTTTTATTAGTATTATTATTTTAATGTGTTCCTTGAGGTTTGCGTATAATGTTAATAAAGTAAAAAAAAAAAAAAAGGAAAAATTTGCTCATTCTGACCCTCTTTCTAAAAGGACAGCATCCACCTGGATGATACAATGGCAGCATAGTATGCCAGAACGCCCACCACACACCAGCTTATTGGTGGAGAGGAGACAGAGTGATTAAGCCAATCAGCAGATATGGGGATTGTTAGGAGGCCATGATGGTCAGAGGCCAATGGGCAAATTTGGATTTTTAATGACCACAGAGAGTCAGGACCTCGGTTTAACGTTATCTGAAGCACTGTGCTCTTTACAGTATAGCGTCCCTATCACTATACTGGGACACTAGGACCCACTCAGACCACAGGGTGAGCACCCCCTGTTGGCCTCACTAGCACCTCTTCCAGAAGCAACCTAGTTTTTCCAGGAGGTCTCGCATCCAGGTACTGACCAGGCTCAACCCTGCTTGGCTTCAGTGGGCAACCAGTTTTTGGGCTACAGGGTGATATGACTGCTGGCAATTTTTTATCTCGAAGGCTTCTCAGGAATCGGCCACTGTTAGGATTGGTTACCGTTATTGCATATGAAACAGTATCAACGCCCCCTCGCTATTGCATGTGTGGTTCGACAACATAATCAAAATAAAATGGTAATTTCCAGACAAAACTTTATGAAATCATTTATTTATGGTTTGTGATGCAGCTGCAGTCAGATCTAGTACCGCTTCATCTTTCAACAAATGTTTCTTTGTGAAGTCTCCATGACCCATGTTCCTCGTTTACAAAATAAATTACTCCGGACATTCATCTGACGCCATTAAAATAAACTAAATGACTAAAAGACTAAATGCTAGCGGGCATGGCCTATGGTAAGAAGAAAACTATTCGTCAATGTCTTGCAATGGAGGCAGTGTTTATGCAAATGTTTGATTCCGGATGATGTCATTTTGCACCTCAGATCCAAATGAGCCTTTTTTGGAGCTAATTAAATGATGTGTTTATACTGATGAGGACATTTTAAGCTATTAAACTTGCATGATCTTTTAATAGTACAAAGCCCTCTTATATGCCAAAAGATCAAAGCAAATTTGATTTCTCATGTCATGACTCCTGTAAGATAGATGTCTATGGAGCCTCTACTGTCCTCAGGTGGCTGTAAATGGTAGCTGTCCACTCAATTTCACCACAGTCTAGCAGATATTTCTGGTCTCACCACTGGATGGCAAAGTGTGAGTGCACTCAGGATCAAACTCTGAGATGATAGAGAGCATTTGCAGCATTTTTAACAATTGCACGTTTAATTAATTCAGAATTCTGAATGTACTGAAACACACTTACATGCCACATTCATATCTTCAACAAGAACAATCATATAAAAATGACTATAAAAGCACACAATATGCATGTTTGTTTAAAGACCCTCTAGTGGTTGAGTCTCACTGTTTTGCTAATTATGTGAGATGGGCCTCATCTTAGCTCAGTGTGGATGAACAAGATGGTTTGAGACGTGTGCGGCACACGTTTTGAAAAGTGAAGCCGAAACATTTCCATCGCCCCCTGTTGGTTGGCTGCAGTATAGCTCTTAAACTCAGCCCATGCAAATGAACAGGACATGAGCCAGGAGACGTCACTGATGTCTAATTCCATGGGCCCGTCGAGGGAGGTAAAAATACATTTATTTTTTTTGCCGCTGAAGAAACATATATATATGTTATAACATATATATATATATATATATAGGGTGGTGATGGCGCAGTGGATAAGACACATGCCTTTGGTGTGAGAGACCCGGGTTCGAATCCACTGTGAGACACCAATGTGTCCCTGAGCAAGACACTTAACCCCTAGTTGCTCCAGAGGCGTGCGACCTCTGACATATATAGCAATTGTAAGTCGCTTTGGATAAAAGCGTCAGCTAAATGAATAAATGTAAATGTAAATATATAATTGATAGCTGCTGTTATACAGCTAATTCCCTTCATGCAGGTGTAGAACGTGCGTGTCAATTTGCAGTCGGCTGTAGTCTGAGCTATGTGTTCTTTTAGTCCAGACTCTGCCGTCGCAAGGTGACAACACCATCTGCTTTTGTCGCCACTAGTTCTTTGAAGTCGGCTTGGTGTGTCCCGGCCTTAAAGCTGTGGAGAATCTGGGGAAAACAGGCAGAAGCAAGGATCTATGTGAAGGTATTTAATGGAAAAACTAGAACAAACAATAAGCCAAAACCAAAAGGAACAAAGAACAGAATGATGGGCAAACAGGCAACCATTACATTCAACAACATACAAGGAACTAAAGAAACACTAGGGCTATATATACAAAGGGGACTAAACAAGCTTAAGATAACAAGACACACCTGGGGAGACTAATCAAGGGGAAACAGACTACAAACACCATGGGAGACAGGAAGTAATATAAAAGTCCAAGACAAGACCCAGAGAGCATGTAACAAAAACAATAAAGAGTTGATTTGTGAGGAGAGCAATGGATAAATAAAATAATGGTAAGTAAAATTAAAAAGTCAAAGACTTCTTGCACTGGATGTGCTGGTTTCGACCTCATTGCTGGCTGCAGTCATGTCCTCATCTCATATATAAAACACCTGTGATTCACAACTACTTGCAATTGCACTCGTATTCACATAAAGTAGCCTTGTTGACAAGTTTGGGTGAATAAGGGCAAAACTCATGAGATATAGTACTTTCAGTGCCCTGTAGTAGGCAGTATCACATCTCACTAGCAGAAATAAACAGCTGCAGAAAAAGCTAGGTCCATGCAAAATGTAATGTGTAATGCAATACTCATTTCAGATGTAGTGGAGTAAAGAGTACAGATACTCATTCAAAATGCAGTGAAGTAGAGAGTTAAAGTTGCTAATATATACTCAGTAAAACTACAAATTATTTGAAAATATACTCAAGTACAGTAATTAATTACATTTACTCCAATACTTTACTCTGCAGTAGATGGCCACAATGTACACCATATTGAAAAGCTATGTGTAATAAAACTTTTTGCGATACAGTTGATACTGAGAGAAAGCCTCGATGGTAAAGCTTAATTTAGCCATCACTAATTCTACATAACGATTGTTATCTTACCTGTCGAGCAAGAAAGAAAATATCTTAGGGATGATTTTAAATCCTGTTAATTATCGCAGTTGTCTCTAAAACCCCTGTTTTCGAACAGCAATTGTAACTGTTTTGTTCATTTTTGAGCAGAAAATCTTCCATTGTAGGTTTAAAGAAGTGATGAGCACATCGTTGCTGAGGTGGTGGATCATTGCATGTAAAAAAAAAGAGAGAAAAAAAAAAAAAGTGTGTACAATGTGGTCAAACTTGACTTCTTCCTGTTCATATAGTTTTTCTACTTCAGTGACTTCATCTTATGCTGTGTGGAGAGAACCAGATTTTATACTGAAGTGCTTTAATCAAGGCAACATGAAGATCACTGGGATTCAGCTCTGTGAGTCTTTACAGATTATATATTTTTTTTTTTTTTTTTTTTTTTACAATACATTCACAAACTTTATCATAAATTGGTTTATTCTCCACACAGTGGTATTAATCTGTTGTCAGTATGCAGTGGCAGATCTACTGACTGATTTGGGATCAAATGTGATCATAAACTGTGATCTTGATGAAAATGAGGTTTATTGGATTTTACTGAAAACAGCTGATCCTCCAACAGTGATTCTACGATCATTCTCAACATCATCTTTTTAGGCAAGGCAAGGCAAGGCAAGTTTATTTATATAGCACATTTCATACACAGTGGTAATTCAAAGTGCTTTACATGAAAGTGAAATAGACATTAAAATCAATAAAAACATGGAAATAAGAATAATAAAAACAAGGAATTTTAAAATGATATAGAAAATGATTTAAAATAAATTTAAAGAAAAGGATTATACATAAAATGTATTGCAGTCAGTTCGGACATATAGCACAGTGCTCATTCAAATGCACAGTTAAACAGGTGAGTTTTGAGTCTTGATTTAAATGTAGCTAATGTTTTAGCACATCTGATCTCTTCTGGAAGCTGGTTCCAGCTGCGGGCCGCATAATAGCTAAAAGCAGACTCCCCTTGTTTTGTGTGAACCCTTGGTATTTCTAACTGACTCGATCCTAATGATCTGAGTGGTCTGTTTGGTTTATATTCAGTGAGCATATCAGCAATATATTTAGGTCCTAGGCCATTGAGTGACTTATAAACGAGTAAAAGTACTTTAAAATCAATCCTAAATGTAACTGGAAGCCAGTGTAAGGACCTGAGGACTGGTGTGATATGCTCAGATTTTCTGGTTCTAGTCAGAATCCTGGCAGCAGCGTTCTGGATGAGCTGCAGTTGTCTAATGGTCTTCTTGGGAAGGCCAGTGAGGAGACCATTACAATAATCCACTCTGCTGGTGATAAAGGCATGAACAAGTTTCTCCAAGTCTTGATTGGAGACAAAACATCTAATTCTTGCAATATGTTTGAGATGATAGTATGCTGATTTAGTTATTGCTTTGACATGACTACTGAAACTAAGGTCTGTCTCCAGAATCACCCCAAGATTTCTGACTTGATTTTTCGTTGTTTGACCCCTAGAGTCAAGGTATGCATTCACCTTGAGAACTTCATCTTTGTTTCCAAATGCAATGACTTCAGTTTTCTCCTTGTTTAACTGAAGAAAGTTCTGGCACATCCAACTGTTAATTTCATCAATGCATTGGCAGAGGGAGTCAATGGGGCTGTAGTCATTTGGAGATAAGGCTAGGTAAATCTGAGTATCATCAGCATAGCTGTGATAGGCAATTTGGTTCTTCCTCATTATCTGACTTAGTGGGAGCATATACAGGTTAAACAAGAGCGGTGCAAGAATTGAGCCTTGTGGGACTCCACATGTCATGGCCGTCCACTTAGACTTATGCTCTCCTATACTCACATAATAACCTCTCCCTTCTAAGTATGACCTGAACCATTTGAGTGCCATCCCAGAAAGCCCGACCCAGTTTTCCAGTCTCTCTAAAAGTATGTTATGATCGACAGTGTCAAACGCAGCACTAAGATCTAGTAGTACCAGCACTGATATTTTGCCAGAATCAGAATTGACGCGAATATCATTTATTATCTTAATGAGTGCTGTCTCTGTGCTGTGATGTGCTCGGAAACCAGATTGAAAATTGTCCAGGTATCCATTTGACTTTAAGTAGTTGTTCAGCTGATTAAAAACTACCTTTTCAATAATCTTACCTATGAAAGGAAGATTTGATATGGGTCTATAGTTGCTCAACATGGTGTTATCAAGATTGCGCTTTTTCAGAAGGGGCTTAACAACTGCAGTTTTGAGGGAGTTTGGAAAAGTCCCAGAAAGAAGTGAGGCATTCACCACTTCTAAGAGATCAGCTTCTAAACAGTTAAGCACATTTTTGAAAAAGGATGTGGGAAGTGTGTCAAGATAGCAGGTTGAAGATTTAAGGTGCTGTACTATTTCTTCCAAAATTTTGTTATCAATTTCTTTAAAAACACACATAGTCACTTCTTTTTGAAATTGCGGTCGAATCTGTGTGACCTCTGCATAACTTGAGGATGTGCCAATCGCCTTTCTGATATTATTGATCTTCTCAGAAAAGAAGGAAGCAAACTCATTGCATTTGCTGTCGGAGAGCATTTCACTGGGAATCTGACTTGGGGGGTTTGTCAGTCTCTCAACAGTCGCAAAAAGAGTGCGAGTGTTGTTTAAGTTACTGTTTATAAGGTTTGAAAAGAAAGTCTGTCTAGCTGTGGCTAGTTCCACATTGAAAGCATGAAGGCTGTCTTTATAGATGCTATAGTGAATTTCGAGTTTCGTCTTCCGCCACATCCGCTCAGCTTTTCTGCATTGTCTTTTCATGCTCTGAACTGCTGTTGATTTTCTCCAAATTGATTTCTGTTTCCCCGTCTTCTTGCTGACCTTTATCGGGGCAATATCATCAATAACATTCTTAATTTTTGAGTTAAATGACTCCAGGAGAAGATCAACAGAGTCTGCAGAAATGCTTGGTGTTAATGATATTGCCTCCATAAATAGCGCACTAGTGTTCTCGTTAATGCATCTCTTTCTGATAGAGACAGATCTAGATTCAGTGGTGACCGAGATCAATATATCAAAGAAAATACAGAAGTGATCAGATAGTGCTACATCCTTGATTACAATGGATGAGATGTTTAGACCTCTACTGATGAGTAAATCTAGAGTGTGTCCACGATTGTGTGTTGGTCCGTGCACATGCTGACTCAGGTCAAAAGTGTTTAAAACAGTTATAATTTCTTTTGTAGTTTTGATTTCTGCATTATCTATGTGAATATTAAAATCCCCTGCAATAGCAAAACAGTCAAACTCTGAGGAAATCATTGATAACAGTTCAGTGAAATCATCAACAAAGGCTGGAGAATATTTTGGAGGCCTGTAAATAATGATAAACAGGGTGCGTGGAGCACCTTTCAGCACAATACCTAGGTATTCAAAAGATGAATACTGACCAAATGACATTTGCTTGCACTGATAAACATCTTTAAACAGAGCAGCTACACCTCCACCTCTCCTAACAGTCCTGCAGACACTTATAAAATTAAAGTTAGGAGGGGCTGTTTCATGAAGGACTGTTGCACTGCAGCTGTCTTCTAACCATGTTTCATTTAGAAACATAAAATCCAGGTTGTTTGTGGTTATTAAATCGTTGATCAGAAATGATTTATTTTTAAGTGAGCGAATGTTTAAAAATGCTAACTTGATGGAATTACATTTTGTCTCTACAGCAATCTTAGATTGATGCATTATAGGCCGCAGGTTAGATGGGTTAGCCGTACGTCTTGAGAAGGTCTTAGACTTTCTATTGCTTAATTTTACTATAATAAAACATTCAGAAAGAAATATTCGGTGCAGTTTAAACATTGTCTGGTTATTAATAATGTGACTGTTGATGAATTAGGAGTTTATTACTGTATGAACACAGAAACACCTCTAAAACTCAGCAACAGCACCAGAATATACTTCAATGGTGAGTTCATTTACTGCTGTAGTAATTAAAACAGTATTTGTTTTATTACAGGAACATAACAAGGCCTCTCATTGGTCGCTCCGCATAGAGATTAATCTGTTATCAATATTTAATTCAGTTTTTCAAAACTGCATCATTTTCTTTGTGTTCCAGTAAAAGACAGACAGTAACAGACTGTGAACTCTTTCTTTACAGAATCAGCTCAATTAACTGAGTGTCACAATCATACAGCGGTGGAGTTTATTGATCAGAATCAAACACAATGGCAGATTATTATCATCATATCTGCTCTGATGAACGGGCTTCTGATCATTGTAGTGATCGGTGAGTTATCTTAAATTAGCAAATCAAATATACACTAATGATACTGTCTGTGAAAATATCAATATGATGCTCTTCTGGAGTGAGCAAGTTTTTCATTACTTAGTATTTTGATTATTAGTTTGGCATGTTTGTGTCTCCATATTGATACAGTTTAAAAATATTGATTCTAAATTCTGTTTCATTCTTAGTTTTTGCTGTTGGTAATTCAGAACAGATGGAAAAACATGTTTATAATGCTGATCTGCAGACAGAAGTTACATATCAGCCACAAGACACAAAACTGTTACAAGTGCAATAAGGTAAATAAGTGAAACCATTAAAAATCTTTGTATCATTACAAAACATTTTGAACTTATTTTTGTTAATTATTGAGGAATATTTATGTTTTTACTTCTAAAAGTAAAACAAATGATAGTAGATTTAGTTTGGAATCATTTTGTTTAACTGCAGCTGAAACTCTATTTTCTTCTCATTGCTCTTTCAGTACGCCGAGGTGGACATTTCTTGCCATAAAAAAATAATCAAGTCAACAGCATCTACATGTGACTATATAGGTATAATGTGAATAATATGTGAAAAATATATGGTTGTACTGTATAATATTAAGAATAATGTGGAAACTGGGGCTTGCCACACTTTTCCAATAAAAATGATCATTTAGAATGTCTTTATAGACATAACTATACAGTCTTGCATACAAAAAAAATACTGAACTGAATATTGAATATTTGAATGAAATGTGTTTACACCACTGGATAGGACTAGATAAAGTTTAGGATTTTACACAAGTATAAAGAAGAAAGTACGCACATCCAAGAGTATCTCGATCAGGTGCAAGATCAAAAAGTGATCAGAAAAAGTAGAAAAAAGATCTGCACACTGTTAATCCCTTTATTTTAAATGTTTAAAAAGCGACGTTTCGGTCAGAAGACCTTCATCAAGCAAACACATACAAACAGACTCTCAATAAATACTAAAGTTTAAGGCAGAGTTCCAATTGATAACACCTGTTGGTAATCAAGGTAAATCATGTGAGCGGCTATATCACAATTAAAAAGAGGATGACCACATCATAACAGAACATCCATAAATACAAACACAACATCAGAAATGACTAAACAAAACAATCCAAACACTTCCCCATCCTCTTTCCGTCCACAACCGCTTTATCCCAAGAGTGATACAAAAGAGAAGTGTATACACTCAATACTCTCTCCCCTAAGGGTTTGAATTCAGAACTTGATTTCAACTCATGTTTCTAATTGATATATATATATATATATATATATATATATATATATATACACTTTGTATTGAAAGGCGTTTGTTATTGATATAGCTTCAGTGGAATCCTTATATGTGTGTTATGTGGTTGTGCATCTGTATCACTTTTGGGATAAAGCGGGATTACCAACAGGTGTTATCAATTGGAACTCTGCCTTAAACCTTAGTATTTATTGAGAGTCTTGCTTCTGTTTGTATGTGTTTGCTTGATGAAGGTCTTCTGACCGAAACGTCACTTTTTAAACATTTAAAATAAAGGGATTAACAGTGTGCAGATCTTTTTTCTACTTTTTCTGATTTTACACAAGTACACATTAAGCATGATTGTTGGATTCATTTGTAATTTAGTCATTTAGTTATCAAATCTGATGTGATGTTTTTGATCTGGTTCATTTGAATTTATTGTTGTTTTGTATGTTGTTTTGTAACAATAACTTGCCTTAAAAGAAATGAATGGCTGCTAGACCTCATAATAGTAAAGGCTACTTGTATATTATATTTTGAATATTATATTAAAAATATAATATTCAATAACCTTTGTATATTATTTTATTGAAACATGCCATTTGATAAAAAGGACAAATATACATGTGAAGGGAAAAAAAAAATGTAACTAAAAATATTCTCATGCATGAGATTTTACAAACATATCTCATAAAAATTATTTTTCTACATTAACTCTTTCATATTGCATTACTTTGTTAACTGCTTTGGAAAAAAAAAAAAAAAAAGTTGTATATATGTTTTGTTTTTGCATTCAGCTAAAATAAGTAAAGAAATGAATAAAAATAGAAAAATAAAAAAGTTACAGATACACTAAACTGAGGTGCTAAACCAAAACCAGAAATATGTTCCACTGGTTTGCTCGCTGGCAGTGTCTGTCACCTTTGTTTAGAGTGGAGGTTTTCTAAAACCTTTATACGTTTATGTATCTCAGTTCTCACAGTTTTCTTCACCTCAAATGGAAACAGCAGCATTGCTGTCATGACATGATGGCTGTTGTTTTTACATCCAGACCTACACATTTAATATCAGAAAGTTAGACAACAAGTAAAGTTGAAGTCTGAAGTTTATATTGCTGTGAATGTTTAATACTCAACTGTCAAAGTGCCACAATGTGCCATACATACATACATACAAACATAAATAAATTAGAATCTGTAAATATGGAACCTAAAGATGACCTGCTAAACATCACCGACAATTTCTAGTTATGTGGATCTGTGGCCTACATCACATCTGTCTGATAATGAGTGCTAGGATATTAAAATTCACTGACCTGAACCGCTGTCTAATATTCATTTTAAATGAACCTTTACATATTCTAAATTATATTTATAAATGGTCATTTCATCACCTCCTGAACTAAGACCACACCAGTAAAAGCACTAAAAAGACTGAGACAACTTGTTGGTCTAATCTGCTCTTTTCAGCAGGTTCCTATTATATACATCTATTCTTTCACATTATGCTAATATTAATTATATTATTTCACATATTACTTATCCAAGAAATGCCTTTTAAGCACAGTATATGTAATAGCATTTTATATTGTGTTTTCTATTACAGATAGATTTTAAGTCTGTTCTCAGCACTTAAACAACCTGATGACATTATCTGATGTATACGTTTACTGTAAGGAGTGGTATATTAAAAATACTTCAAGGCACCTCAGCTGCTATTTAAAGTAAACTTGTCATTCATTGGTACATATTTGCTTTTGTAAATAACTACTGGGAATTTTGTCACACAGAATCTTACTGTCATATTGTTTGAGTTATATCAGAGCTGCTGTTTTTAAAGTAATTGAAACAATTATTAAAGTTTCTAAAGTAACTGAAACTTATTACAGTGTAGTAAGTGCACGGCTTTTTCATGTTGAAAACATGAAGCAATATGGTTTTAGTCCAACATACCATGGCAGTGTTTTAAACGTCATAAATATTGTCTGAAGCCTGAAGTAAACAGTTTTAATTTGACATGACGTGTTATTTTGAAACATAGTTTTTCAGATGATTCTTGTAGGTTCCCAAAAGCACCATTGTGAACCAGACTAAAGAGGAAATGAAAGAGTTAGTGATCATAGAAGTGGAAATTAGAAACCATCCTGTGGCTTTTGCATCCCGAAATGTTTACTGGAAATGTTTAGCTGTGACATTTCAAATGCAACTTGACTAAATCTGATGTTCACATCAGCATTAAAAGCACAAACTAGGCCATACATGTGAAAAGCCACTGAAAATCAACAAGAGCTGATTTTCTGGTCAGGGGTGTGTGAAGTTTTTAATAAAAAAAAAAAAAAAAAGTAAATAAATAAATTCCTAATGATAACTTTACAGAAACTGGATGGTTTTATCATTACACATTTATAATATTTTATTTGATATTATATTTTATTACAAGGGGTCTTTGGCTTGTGTTTCATACAGCATGTTTGAGCATGACTTGCCTGTACAGCTGGCTGGGGCTTTTGTCCTTCTTCTTCTCATTGTGTGTATAAAGTAACTAATTTAGTATCTAAAAAGTTTATAAACTAAGTTACCCTCTTCCTTACAGAGGCTATGTTTTTGTTCAGCAGAGGGCACCACACAGCAGTGAGACCCATATGACTGATGTACATTTAACGGTTTGAGAATACCCATAATGCACTGTGAGGGCTGTGCTGAATGAATTCCCATGTCTCACCAGAAGATGAAGCCTGAAGCTGATCCTGATCCTCAAGTGAAACTTAACCCTAACCAACAAGGACATACCAGATGTCTTTTTCAAATGGCTTAAAAAAAATGAAATTTGAAAAAAAAAAATTCAAAAAGAGGTTCATCATTAAAAGTGTCTGCATAGTATGTGTTCTTGTATTAATTTTCAGGTCGTTTTGTTTCATGGAGAATTTGTCTAAACAGACCAATAAGAGATTTTAACTACTACTCTTCCTTCTTATTACACAAATGTCCTATTAAAATGTCTACACATGTATAAAACTGTATAAAACAGGTAAAAACCTTAGACACTAGTTCAATGTTTTGCCGCTGCAGCTCGATCTCATGATTTATGGGTTTATTGAAACATCATTGCACTAAGCGGTTTTATTGGGTATTTTTATTGTGAACATCCACATAAACTGAAACATGAGAATCTTTGCTCCTCAGAATGTACCTGAGAACGTTGCAATAGATTTTCAAGCACTAGAAGATCTAGAATCACTGGCACAATCTTTTATACATTTACATGGAAACATTTTCATGAATAAAACAAACAGAAAAAAACGTGTGGAGCTCATCCTATCAGATTGTAATTGTGTAGATGCAAGTTTGATATAGGTTACAAGTAATCATCTATGCACTAAATTCATAATATCTAGTGTTGGGTTCAAGTCCACCTTGTCTAGTCTGAATCGTTTGTGTGGGAGGTTTTTATTAATGTTTTTTCATCCTAAATTTATGTTGTTACTTATTTTTTTATCTTTCATGTTACGACGTGGATTTGTCTGTCAAAAATGATCCCCGTTTACACTGGCGTTTCAGCTGCGATCAGAAACGATCTCCATTTACACTACACAACCGAAAACGCATATAACGTGACCATTCATGCAGGTACAACCATAGATATGTGTAGGTAGATTCCCTATTATTTAGATGGCGGACGCGTACGACTGCGTGCTTGGAGCAGTCAAATGGGGAATCTACCTACACATATCTATGGGTACAATAATGAGCATGATGTTATTGTTTACACGGTCGTCAAGGATACGCAGTGGGAATGTGGGCATAGACATATATTGGCTGCATCCGAAAACTGAAAAATGCTGCCTTTGGAGGACACATTCCAAGGTAGGAAGGCATCAAGGCACATCCGAATCCAAAGTTAGCTTCACTTCCTGTCTCATGAGAAACCTTCATCTGATTGATTTTTGAAGGCAGCATAGATGTATCCTAGGGGGCAGTCGTGGCCTAATGGATAGAGAGTTGGACTTGTCACCGAAGGGCTGGGGTCCGGCAGGGAATGTAGGTGGGGGAGTGAACAACCAACACTCTCTCCACCTTTATACCACGACTGAGGTGAGACCCTTGAGCAAGGCACCAAACCCCTAACTGCTCCCCGGGCGCTGCAGCATTGGCTGCCCACTGCTCCGGGTGTGTGTTCACTACTGTGTGTACACTTGGATGGGTTAAATGCAGAGCACAAATTCTGAGTATGGGTCACCATACTTGGCCACACACCACTTCCCTTACCCTTTCACTGCCTTTGATATCCCACAATCCTGTGCGTTCCATTCCATGACGGTTGAGCTAAAAAATAAAGACAACGCATCTGTTGCATTTGGTGGATAGTTTGTGTGTAAATGTATATTTCTGATTAACTTTTTGCACTTTTGGGCCTGGTTTCACAGACAGGACTCAATTAGGACATTTAAGTAATTTTTATAAACGTGCCTTAGAAAAAACATTACTGGTGTGCATCTTGAGACAAAACAAAGGCACTAATATATTTTAAGATCTGTCAGAGCAAATTCTTTCAGTTGAAACAGCTCAGACTTAGATTTTAGTCTGGCTTTTGGCTTAAGCCTTGTCTGTGAAACCGGGGGTTGATGTTATTTCTAGCAAGAAATTATTATTATAGTAATTATATATTTGTATAATTATCACCAAAACTCGTTCTATTTTGTTGTAGACCACTAAACTGCTACGCTGCCTCAGAAGCCTGTCTGAAATCAGTTTTGTGAGGTGCCTTCGTGGAAAGTCATTGCCTCATAAAGCAGCGTTTTTGATGCAGCTATAGACAGCCCATTCAACCACTCCAAGCACGTAGATGGAACATCTTGGAACGGTTAACTTTAAAAGGAAAATGCACTAGTGTAAACGGGGTCTAAGTCAGAATTCATTCATAATTGCAGTCCAAGTCCCGAGTCTATCCCAGCTCTAATATTATCTCATGTAAACCTTCATGCAACATTGTGAGGGAGATTGTTTAAGGCAAAAGTTTAGTTCCTGCTCTTTCCATAATAGGAGCAAAGTTGTCAAAACCAACTCCTCATATTCTTAGATAAGTGACTTTAACGTTCACTGGGATTTTTCTAAGGAAGAAAAAAAATCTAATCTGAAATTGAATATGACAAAACAATAATATCTATTAGTAGTAATATTAGAAATGTTTTCGACAAAAAACAGACTGATATCTAATATAGTGTCTTTTTAAAACAAATGTTGTAAATATTTAGACAAATGGGTTTGGGAGTAACATAGTAAGGCCTTGAGTAAATACAGGTGAAGAGAAGCATTTATAATACTTGCTATGGAAACTTGCGAAAGGAAAGTATCTAAATGTTTAGCAAACAATCTGTGGATTTCAGAAGAAAACTATTCAGTCCTGGGAATGTGTTCAGTTTAAGATTATTAACGGCTTCAGTAACCTCATCTGAATAAAGAGGCTTCCTCTTTAAAGCTTTTTACTATGAAGCTTTATTCTGGCAAAACACAACATGAAGAAAGAACACTTGTGGCACAGAATTGTTAAGGCAGCAACATACTGACAGGATAGACAGCAAAAAATGTTCCTGTTTTATTCACAATAAGAACAAGCAGTGCACATTATTTTCTATCAGTTTATTATAAAACAGCAAGAGTATAACAGCACAAAACAGTTTAATATTTGTAATACATGCTTTAACAGTAGTGTGCACCACAAATAAACAAGCTGTACTAATTTAGCTAAAAGTAACTAAAAGTTTGCCACTGTTCCTTCTACGAGTGAGTTTGAGCTCTTTTTCTCTTGCAAAACATGAAATAGGTGACAAGCAGAACAATTTATACAAATAATAGAGTAAAAACACAGATCAATAATATCTTCTTCCAGTCTGACTGTGTTTCTGGTCCTTGGTTTTTTTGTTCAGTGGTTTTGTTTCCTTTTTCTGCAAATTCAGAATAATAAAAAACAACATCACTGCACAGCATTTGTCTATCATTTATATACAGTAGCATTCAGACTGGAATTCAGACTGATTTTATCTTTAAAATTTATACAAAAAACAAAACAAAACAAAACTGTTTTTACACACCATTGATGATCAGCTGTGCAGTCTGATAATCAGATGAGGGTGTGATGAAGCAGCTGAACTCTCCTTCATCAGCGCGAGTGAGATTGAGGAGTTTGATGGAGAAGTTTCCTCTCAGATACTCCTTTGGGAAAGTTTCAACTCTGTTCTTGTACCGTGGGTCTTGTTCTGCTACTGAATCTTCACCCTTAATTATATCATACACAATCTTGCTGTCTTTGTCTCTCCAATGCACATTAGTATCGTGACATTTATGGTCATGTTCACATGGCAGAACAACAGAACCACCAATAACAGCCTCTACTGTGACCTGCAGAGACACTGAATTCACAGAAAACAATTAAGAAATAATATGATTGCAAACTGTTTGTTGCATGAATGCATCTTTCAAATGGGGTTTGTTCAGATACTCACCTTTATTTATCAGCACTGCAAACAAACAGAGGAAAAAGTATCTGCAGAAACAGAAAATCAAGTGTATTTCCTTAATCTCAACCAGTATATCATGACATTTACAACAGACTTTGTTTGACATGAACAGAACTGATCAATTAGGCTATAGATTTGAATGAAAGCAAAGATATCTAAAATGTACTTTTAATTCATGGAAATACTGAATAATAACCCCATTAATTACAATAAGTATTCAATTTATATAAAAATAACAACATTAGCAACAACATGTCACTTGGGGCCAATTCTGAGAGGTCATATTAGGGCCTAATTGTATTTTTTTTTTACTTCAAAATAAAAACTATAATTTGTGCTTCATAAATCTAAAAACACTACAGATCCTTCAACATATAGACACCAAAAATGTGATATTCAATAATATACAGTGTCACAGAGCACTAATTTCCAGAGACACAAAATTAGATATTTCCTCAGAACTGTTTTTACTGAGAAAATCTCACAAATGTTTATTCATCAAAAGTGCTGAGAAGAGATTTTGGGCAATCTATGGTCAGGAGTAAAAAAATAAGGGGACCTCATCTTGCCCCAGGGGGTATCTTACCCCATCTTACCCTAAATGTTGATGTACTTAATTAAGAACAAAGGGGGCATCTTTATCCATTTACCCTACTGGTAAAATCTTTAATATCTTGAATGCATTGTAAGACTCGGTCAATCAAATTACTATCAAATAATCATAACAACACATGCACCGCGACACAGAGACAATACAAGCTAATGCTAATGCTAATACACACGTGCCGCAGTGGTTTGAATGTGGAACATTGGAAGTGCGAAATCATAAACATACCTAATGATCATGGTGCCACAATAAAAGTTAATAAAACTTCCAGATATATTTTATGAAAACGAGAAACGAAGAAAACGAGAACACGTTTCCAGGTGCTTTGTTGCGGAAGTCGTCATGGGGTCAAAAAAAAAAAAAAAACTCACTTCCGTTGAGTTACATCAGACTTTTTATATATATGTATATTCAAGACTACTGAAACACAAGTTGGCTTTCACAGACGGTTTTATGTACTCTGAATCTTGATCTTCTACTGAATTTTCTGATTTCATTGTATTTTTAATAATCTGTCTTTCATCACCTTTAATTCATCAATAAAAACATAACAAAAGCTTATATTTCTCATTTCATTGGTTAGACTACAAAATATTGAGCTAGTTTCACTGAAAAATAATTAAGTTTGATATGTAAAAATAAAAATAAGCTGGTCTTGTTGCAAGTTGCTACAGAAATCCTTGTGTCTGATGTGACGTATGTGCCAAAAATGAAATGAACAGCAGTAAATTAAACAAATAAATAAATAAATGCACTCAGACTTACATGAGTATGTGATTCGTAAACTCCTCTTGGAAATCATTGTATTCTGGATCCTGATCCTCGACTGATTTCTTATATATTCCTGTTGTCATTGAGTCTTTAATACAATGTCATGTCTTGAATTCAGTTTGTTGTCACTGAAAAAAGTGGCACAAAACGGCAGAGCTTCCAATAAAATCCTCATTCTAACCTACAGAGAAAAATGAAAGAGAATGAAATTGAAAGTAAATAAATAAATAAACAAACTGCCTTTCAAATTGTTTTCAAAAATTAATTAACAAACAGCTGGCATTTATCTATAACAAGAAATCACTTTTTTTCAGATCTAAGCTCAATCCATAAAAATATGCCTTACAGGTCCTGTCTCTTGTTTTGATCTCGACAGATTGATTTTGACAGATTGTTCAGTTGCTGTGAGACTAAAGATAATATTTAATGACGCTCTGTTGGGAGGAGAAACTCAGGGAAGTTGTCAGACTAGATGAGCAGGCAAATGGGCAAGTACAGTGTTTGGTTAACCTTTCGTCATGACGTGGCAAAATGCTATGATGCTTATTTTCATCATACTGTTTCTGAAATATACTGAAGCATTCAGTATTCATATTTGGCTTGATATGGAAACTCTCAACAAGTGAGACGAGCACAAGTCCATGTGTTCATGATATTCAGGTGCCAACATACAACTGAAGAGCTTAGAGTCTGTTAAAGAGGTTTGTAATGAAGAGGGGACATTTATTTGGAGTTCACACTTTGATTCATTTAAAAGAATCTACTCCAAATCTGTACACCAATTAAAACTCATATTACTACATGTTTGTTTGTTTGTTTGTTTAAAAAAATAAACATAAAAAGAGGAAGAGGAAGAGAAAGAGAAAGAGAGAGGATTTCAGAGGAAGTATACCCAATGGAATTTTTGTTGTCGTTGTTGTTAGTTATGGGAAAACATTTAGTTTTAGTAAAAATTTATATTATGGAAATATCCCAAACAGTTTCAACAATAACAAAAATTTAGATCTTGAACATACAGAAAATAATGAGCGTTTACATTCAATGAAACAGGCTCTTTGTCTTTTCTGAATGTACCTGTGAATACTGAAGTAGATTTTAAACATATTCATGTCTGTAGTTTTAAAACATACAACGTTGCTTTAAATAAAAAAAAAATAAAAAAAAGTTGTTATGAGGCAGAATTTACAGTATTTTCCAGCACCAGTATATTAATGATTGGTGGGTTTGATGGAGAGGTTTCCCCTCAGAAACTTCTCAGGAAATGTTTCAGTTCACACTCTGGATAACTTCTCTCTAGTGAATAAGTTTCGTTTTGCAAATAAATTGATCTTGCTTTATGGATGTTAGATATTAGATATATTTACTAAAATATAAAAATACTGTGTTTGGGTGGCTAAAACAGTTGGGTTCAGGACGCTGCATACATGAGCACATATTTTGACTTGCATTTGTTTCCAAAGATCACAGACAATGTAAATTAGTCATGTAGATAATGCAAATCTGTTAAAGGTTAAAGATAAGTGAAAGTGACGTGACATATGGCCAAGTATGGTGACCCATACTTGGAATTCATGCTCTGCATTTAACCCATCCAAAGTGCACACACAGCAGTGAACACACACACACCGTGAACACACACCCGGAGCAGTGGGCAACCATTTATGCAGTTGGGGGTTCGGTGCCTTGCTCAAGGGCACCTCAGTCGTGGTATTGAGGGTGGAGAGAGCGCTGGACATTCACTCCCCCCACAATCAGGGGCAGTTGTGGCCTAATGGATAGAGAGTTGGACTTGTAAAGGTCGTGGGTTCGAGTCTCAGGTCCATGGGAGGTAAGTGGGAGGAGTGAATGGCCAACACTCTCTCCATGACTGAGGTGAGACCCTTGAGCAAGGCACCGAAGCCCCTACTGGTCCCCGGGCGCTGCAGCATTGGCTGCCCACTGCTCCGGGTGTATGTTCACTACTGTGTGTACACTTGGATGGGTTAAATGCAGAGCACAAATTCCGAGTATGGGTCACCATACTTGTCCACACATCACTCCCCTTTCAATCCATGCCGGCCCGAGACTCGAACCCGCAACCTTTGGCTTACGAGCCCGAATCTCTAACCATTAGGCCACGACTACTCATTTTGTGCAGCTTTTTTGTGGGTGAACTCACACAGCGTTTTAATTTATTTATGCATTCTTGTATTAAATGAAAATTATACAATAAAAGTAGCAATTATGCCGCTCATTTTCATTTAACATGTAGATTGTTCAGCTTCTGTGATGTGATATTTTGGGCACTTCTGGTAAAATCTTTTCTGTGTACTTTAAGATAAAGTCTCAGTTATCAATAATAATACATCCAGCCAAGCTGAACTGCTCTCATCTCATCACAGTGTTAGCCTTGATTTCAACTTGATAACAAACTGCTTCAAAATCTTCCCGTAAAATCCAACTCATAAAAACTAACAAACTACGCAATCATAAGATTAAACTAAAGTAAGGGATACTGTATATCCAGCCAGTTGTTATCGCAGAATAAAGCCCTACAGGCCTATCAGAATTGTATTATCTTATTTTATAATCCATTACAGTGTGCAAAAAATGGCAGCAGCTGAGTATTTATGAAACGAGAGTGTGAGCTTGCTATACCAGGATGACATAATCAAATATTTGTACATAGAATATTAAAATGAGTTTTAATATTTTATAAGCCAACCAAACGCAAAGCTTCCACTAAGAAAAAAAATAATAATAATTTCCATCAAGCGACCAACTGTTGCTACCAATGAGCCTGTGTTATTAAATTTAACCAGTTGCTATCGGGAAATAACATACTTTGGAATGTGATGACTGACAAAATCAGAATCAAGTAATCCACAGAGCTGTGTAAATTATAATATACAAATTAATGAATAATTCAATTCAAGTCTCAAAGCTAAACTCTCACAGGTTTAAAAACTCAACTAAGATCCTTCAATGAATCTGAGCAGGTCATTCATGATAGTTCAGATTTTCATGTCACAACCAGAAAAAATGCATCAACATACATGTAAAACCTAAACCTGATGTGTTTAAAATTATTGGGCCTCATTCATGAAACATTCGTAAATATAGGAGTAAATTCCGAGTAATTTGCGCGTAAAACAGACCTTCCCGAAAACTCTCCTCTGGATTCACAAACGCTTCGTAAACGTCCGATTTGATAGTTAAACATGCGTATGTTAATGAATTCCAATCATTGGTAAATAGGGCGCTCGTGCACGCTCATTCACAATTAGCATAATCTCCGCCTATGAATTACGACTGTCAACTATATATGGGCATCATATTATGAAACGAAAATAAGGATTTCATCATGTCCTCTCAAAAGCGAATGAAAAAGAAGAATTTCTCAGATGCAGAAATTGAAGTTTTAATATCAGAAGTGCATTCAAAACGCAACATTTTATTTTCAAGTGTACATACTGGAGTATCAGGTCCTAAAAAAAGGAATCTTGGCAGCACATTACAGATGCTGTTAATGCAGTTTTGATGGCGCCTTGATGCGAATATGTGTGCAGTCAATTGCCCCGATGACATTTGGCAGGTGTGCAATTGCAAAGAATCTCTGCTTCACCTCCAACTGATGAACCAGATTATAGGGGAATTTTATATATTGAGGCAGTAGCCGTATTAGGCCATCAAGAACATCTGGGATGATGCGACTCATGGATGACTGAGATATTCCTGACCTGTCTGCAATCTCCCGCTGGAATGTTCCTGTTGCCAAAAAACCAAGCACGGACAGCACCTGCAAGTGTGCAGGAATGCTGTGGGATCTTCTGGTTTCCCTTCATGAGTTTGGCCTCCAATATATTGCATAAATACAAAAGAAGTGGTCTGGGTAGTCTGAAACGACTAATCAACCAGTCATCATTCTCTGCAAGCAAGTCTGCACGGTCTCTAAAAATACGTCTTTTATGCAGCGCTCTGTCTGCCAAATCAAGCAATAGCGCTATATCAGCCATAGCAAATGTTTACTGTTATGCCTGATTCTGACGATTTTATAGAAAACCATTTTTGTAATAATTGTAAGTCTAATTATACATCCCTAACAGAAGTAATTAATTATTTAATTAGGCTTAAGTGTTAAGTTTGCAGATTCAATTACTGTTGTTCATAATAATAGTAAAATCAAAAACACAACATACTGTATATAATTACTGTATATTATTTTACAAAAATGCTGCGCGATACATACGTGAGGTAGGCCTAAATATTTTTATTAAAATGTAGCGCCATCAATGAGCAAAACATTGGGATGTTTTACGCACCATTTACACCTGGTAGGGAGCAGGTGTAAATTTCTTTCGTAGCAACTAACGTTTTGAAAATACGAACATTTTTATGAATCCGAAAATTTACGTCAGAACGGCTTTACGAACAATTTACACAAAAATTCGTTCTGCTCGTGTTTCATGAATGAGGCCCATTGTACGCATACCAACATATGTTCTTTTCAATTAAGGTTTGTGGATGTTTTAATTCTGAAAGGCTTTGATTTATAATTATAATTACCCTGATTTTGATCATTATTATGATTGGTGGTCAAAGTTTTCTGAAGAAACAGAAGAAAGGCAAAATGAAAACTCAAGGTAATGCAAGATATTATTTTTGTATTTCTGCTTGATTTTATCCATATGTGCCTCTACATACATTTCTGTAACTCTAACCCTAACCCTAACCCCATGAAACAACGCTTCGACAAAACAGGTAAAATTTGTATAAGAAAGTTAAATAGCACGGCTGCATCAGCAAATGTGTTTTTATATCACTTTTGCATTTGTTAACACTATTGGGTAGGTTTAGGGTTGGGTTTGGTGTAGGAGATATTTCCAACACAATAGAGCATTAACCTTTAGCGACACTAACCGGATATTTGAATTCTGAACATCTGCAATACGTACCTCAAGCGTAATAAAAATGCAGCAATATGTGCCTGTGCCAACGTAATAAAAATGTGCCACGGTCACGTATTGAATGTGTGTTTTAGCACCACTCTCTGGACATTTCACTTTGAAACTGCCACGAAACGTGCAGTAAGGTACACAATTATGGTTCTTCAGAAATGTATATAGAGGCACGTAATTTCATGAGCCTAAAGGTTTAGGTTTTTAATTAGGTTTAGGCCTAAAGGTTTAGGTTTAGGTTTTTAATTTTTAAAATTAAAAACACATTGAGGATGGGGGTCATTTGGGGTGCAATAAAATAATAAAGCTCATTTGATAGACATTGAATACTTCAGTTATATCATTGAACATTAATTATTACAGTCATATTTATTCAGTACGGTTCTTGGCTTCTTATTCAGTTAATGTAAATTTACAGTACTGTTCATGTGATTATTCTCACAAAATAAGAAAAACTATGGCAAAGGCTGTTTTGAAAGGGTGGTCGATATTGATTTGATTTAGTTAATTGAGCTTAACTGTTAAAAAAATAAATCTGTTGTGGCATTGTTTTTCACTTTACAGCCTTTTTTTACAGTATTTTCCACTGTAGATTTTTGCAGGTAGATCTTGCCACAGTTCTTATAGACACATTTAACTAGTGTCATTATCTAAATTCTCACACATTTCTGCTGTCATTGTGTCTCAATACACTGTCTAGTTCATCACCACTGTCAAATACATCAAGAATGTAGATCTTCCAGTGACGTCCTCATTCTGACCTGAAAGAGTGAAACAAAATTTCATAAATTTGCCATTCAAATTTAATTGATATTTGTATGCAGGCATATAGATTTAGTTTTGTGTGTTTTACTTTGTGGTTATATTAATTAAATATACCCACAAGTGTATTTTATCTATTCCTCTTCATTGTTATCATGGTAATATTTGTCTTTATTTTGACATATTCATCCAATAAGCACCTGGCCTGCAAAAGCAGAGAATTTAGCATTGTATGCATTATATCATTGTTGTATTGTGTTTTGTATTATGTGTACATAATGACACTGAAGTTTGCTCTGATAGTGATCAGACTGGTTCTCAAGTACATAGATACGTGTCATTTAGTTTGCGTGTCAGCTGATGTTTTACATTCACTAAGGTGTGGAACTACTGTGGTGACACTCAGTACCAGGATGCTGAACATATAAACATCTCAAATATTTTTCTCTACAGAATTTTGGTGCTGATCAACTGATGTGTTATAAGGGATTGATTAATCATATTTGGTAAAGGATGTAGTTTTAATATTAACAAACATAGAAAAATATATAAATAAAATTAAATACATTTAAACATAACATGAATCACATATCATAGGAGGATAAGTGTGGTCGACCATTCGAGCACCTTCTAAACTATTAATGAGGCATACAGTAAGCCATGTTCGCGGTAGCAGCTGGGCAGAATGACACAAGCAGCAGCAAATCCTGGAACATAATGTGGAACACAGCGCAAACTGTGTTTATAGCAGCACTGACATATGTTAATAACATGAACAGCAACTGCAGTAAATGTTTAATTGAGCAATAGAGTAGGGCCATTGCAGGGCTATCGCTGTGCAGAAGCATCTCTGGTGTCAATCATTTAGTAGGCCCTCTATACAACCTTGTTGAACAACTCCATCTCAGTAGGGCCACAACAGTTTAAGATGAATGCTGAACAACAACTTTAGAAAGATTTGATTCCCCAAGCACAGACAATAATGCAAGTGTCCTCAAGCACAGTCTTGAATAGAATGCCCATGGGCATTGAATGTGCCCATGAGGAGGCCATAGCTCTGGTGGAGTGGGCTCTAACCAATAGGGCATTCTTAGCCACGAAAGCGGTATGACAAAGCTATCACATCCGTAATCCAATGGGACAGTCTTTTCTTAGATACAGACAGTCCTTTGAGCAGCCATTGAAGGACAAAAGGCTGCTCATCTGGGCAGAATGCTTAGTGTAAAAGTGTAAATTTCACATGTGGCAGAGCATCTGATGAACGTATGAGTTCTCCACGTTCAGTCCTTCAGGGGAAAAAGCCAACGACATGTGCTCTAAACAGCTGAGAGCACCTTTGGTACATAACCTTTCTTGGGTTTAAGAATAACCTTACAATCATTCTGTATCAATTCCATGTAAGCACCAAAATTAGATTATAAATTAGCATTTATAAGCCATCTTCAGCAAGAGTGCTCATAATTCAGCTGTCGAACAGAGGCTCTGCCAGAGCTTCAAGTCCCAAGTGAGCAATGTGAAGGGGTGAAGTGGTTTAACTAGCTCACTCCCCTCAGAAAGCCTATCAATAAGTCACTGATTTGGGTATAAAAAAATCATCATAGTGACCACATACACTGTTAGTGAAGGCACATGACTGCTGTCTAATCGCTCCTGCAGGAACAACAGTATGACTGGCAATTAACCGAATCTCTACCCTGTGTTTTACACCAGTCTAAAGACACTTTCCACTTTTGGGCATAGAGACACGTGGTAGAGGGAGCTTGTGCCTCAGTGTCTAACTCTCGTTGTGGCATAATCTCTGGCAGTGACGGGCTTTGCTGACCAGACAGACATGCAGGTTCATCAGTTCTGGGTTGAGGTTTCAGATCGTATCCCATGCTTGGAGGTTCCTTCTCAGGGGTAAGGTCCTGAATTTATTTATATATTTTTTTTATTTTTTTTTACTGAAAATCCCAAGTAGTGATCAATCAGTTTGCATTTTGGGTTGTTTATTTGAGTTTTTGAAAATCCTCCTAATGAAGACAATCTTGCCAATATCAGCCTTTGTAATTCAGTACACACAATCTTAATGGGGAGAGCCCATTTTGTGAATGTGTGTGAAACCAGTGAAAGTCCTAGGAGAAAGACAATGAATTGGCATGCTGTGCCTTCAAAAATAAATCTTAGAAACCACCTGTGATGAAGGGATATTTGTATAGACCTTGTGTTGCCCCGTAACTTTCCAGTGCTGCACTCATTGTCTCGAGTCTTCAGTTTGTTTTTCCACAGCGTGAAGGTAAGTTCAATATGAATTTATGAACAGACCGCTCATTTTAAAATCTTCCCTGTCCACTGTCATTTGTTATGACATCGCTTAAAACATTACAATGCTCATGATAACTTTCGTTAAATCTGCAATAAGTAAATCCACTTTAGCATCCACTACTGCAAAAATGAAAGTTCAAAGACAAAATAATTAGGGGCTGCACGACTACTAATTTCTGCTAGTCGATCTCTTATCAAAACAATACTCGAGTTTCTCAACTACTGGTTCATGCTGCTCTAAATGAAAAGACATCAAATAGTTCCTATCAACAAACATTTATAAATTCATAGCCTAATGCAACAATTACATAACATATGTAAATTGTCAAAATATTATAATTATGACATTACATGTTTTAATTTATGTTACAGTCTAAAGCCAAATAAAGCTGCATACAATGTTGTAATCTAACATTCACATTGTATAGGCTATGCAAACAATGTTTGCATGCATACTTTAATAATAACTTATGACAATAACTTTAATATTTAACGAGTTTTCAGCCGTAATAACAAGAACGAAATGAATCTTACTTCAGCCAGTTCAGAAAATACATAAAAATAGTTCTTGTCAATAAGCATCTACATACAGCCTAATGCAACAATTGACATATGTAAATTGAAAAAATATATATAATTATTACATTGCATATTTTAATTTTACATGTAACAGAGAAAGTCATAGAAGCCGTCCGTGGCTCCCTCAAGCCCGCAGCCATCCTTCCATGTGTCCCTGGGATTGCTGGTGGCATATGAGGGTATATGTTGGAGCCCAGCCCCAGAGCCCGCTCCTCGCAAGCGCCCTCCATCGTCTCCTATGGCTCTGCTGGTCCCGTCCAGCCCTACATCGTCTCCTACGGCTCCGCTGGTCCAGTCCAGCTCCGTGCCTCCAGAGCACCCCCAAGTGTCGACGTCCCCTGAGCGCCCACCAGACTTTGATTTCCCCAAGGGCCAAGGCCGCGTGAGACCCCTGACCCACCATGTCCGCCTGAGACCCCTGACCTGCCATGGCTGCCTGAATACCCTGATCCCTCGAGCCATGGTCCCTTGAGTCTCCTGTTCCACCCTGGAGGCCTCTCCTGTCCACCCTGTAAAGTGTTACAATTATTTGATATTAAAGCATATGTTCACAAAAACACTGTTAAATAAATAGAAAAGCAAGCAGGTGTGCATGATCTTACCAAAATCCTGCGTTTGGACCAGGTTCGGTTGTAGAATCACAACTGAAATTATTATCTTTATCTATATCGTGTAGTAGTTAGCTATCGCTGTGTCGTACGTGACCGCTTGTCAAACATGAAAAACACAAGTTTTATTTCAATTATGTATCGTATACAGCATGCAAAGAGTGCTCCTTTTAAATTTATTTAAAAACTGTCACTCATTCATCATCATCTCACAAAAAAAAAAAAAAAAAGAATATAACTACACAATTAAACTTTTTTTTTTAATGCCTTTGTTAGAAAGAATGGGGGGGGGGGGGGGGGGGGGGGTCAAAAGCATTACTATCCGGATCCTGACACAAAACCAAAATCAAACCAGACAGGAGCATCAGGATCCAGATTCCAGCCTTCAAACACACACAACACACTACATGAGTGTCCTGAATGATGTGGAGGTTGAATAGTTTTGAAAATTTGGAAAAGTTCTGTCATAAGAAATATACCAAAGCACTAGAAAAACTATAACATGATCAAATATCAAACAGGCTTAAGCTATAGAATGTGTTAAACCTAATGAAGTCATGATGGTGAGGGGAATTAGGTGTTGAGATCAGAGCAGATTTGACTATGACTTCCTCTGCTTGATGAGGGAAGGTTTATTTTTGTCTTCCTGTCTTTGTTTCAGAGCTGCAGTAGATTCATCTTCAGTGTTTTTTGGAGGGAAACAGATTTTATTCTGAAGTGTCTTAATCTACAACAACAAGATGAAGATCATTCAGCTTCAGCTCTGTGAGTTTTGACACAATATCAGTGTATTTACATGCTTTGTAACTTTATTAAAATTATGAATAGTTTTATTTTCTGCATCACAGGGGGGTTACATCAGTAATGTTTTTATTTTTTTGTTTGTTTGTTTAATCTTGCAGATGTATTAATCTGTTGTCAGTATGCAGTGTCAGATCTAATAACTGATTTGGGATCAAATGTGATCATAAACTGTGATCTTGATGAAAATGAGGTTTACTGGATTTTACTGAAAACAGCAGATCCTCCAACAGTGCTTCTACGATCATTCTCAACAACAACATCACCTTTTTACACAAATGATATATTCAGAAAGAAATATTCAGTGCAGTTTAAACATCGTCTGGTTATTAATAATGTGACTGCTGATGAATTAGGAGTTTATTACTGTATGAACACACGCACACCTCCAAAACTCAGCAACAGCACCAGACTATACTTCAATGGTGAGTTCATTTACTCCTTCAGTGATCAAGACATATAGATGATCACTGCTTACATGCATACATGCCATTTACTGCTTAAATTTTTAGATACTTATGAAAACAAAATTCCATTTCTAAATTACTTTCGGTGGAACAATCTGCAACCATTGTAACAGCTGTTAATGTAAGACTGTTGGGCACTTTCTTCACAGAATCAGCTCAACTAATCATACAGTGTCACAATCATACAGTGGTGGAGTTTATTGATCAGAATCAAACACAATGGCAGATTGTTATTATCATATCTGCTCTGATCAACGGACTTCTGCTCATTGGTGAGTTATTTTCAACCATACGTAAAAATATGTATATAAAGCTTTTATCCACAGGCAGCTGAAGTTAATTAAATATACTGTTCCATTTCTAGGACTATTAAATGTTTTTGTTGGAAACAGAAGGTCAGCAGAACAATCAGAACTCAACACTGATCTACAGCAGACGCAAGTTACAGAACAACATCAGGACCATTTACACTTAAACTGTGAATCCATCCTTATTACTAAAATTCATTTCTGTCTTGATAATTATTCAGGATTCTTGCTGACCTGTAGCTTTCTAACACTTAATTTTGGTTCTTTTTTGTTCATCTGCAGCTGAAATTGCTAATATTGATATTTCAGTATGCCACGGTGGACTTTTTCAAACTGCGTAAAAAATATTTGGTCGAGCAAAGTCAGCAGCACCTATATTGCTCTAAACCCGCTATTCTAAAAATTATTTAAAAAATTATAGATTGGGATTTTCAAACTGAGGTCTGCGGGAAAGTACAGAAAAATGTTTTACTAATAAAAGCAAAAATAAATATACAAATAAGTTCAAATCGACTGCATTTGATATTACCTATGTTTCGTTCTGCATTCTAAAGACTAGTTGGAAGTCATGAGATTAATCACAGTTATTTTATTGAACAGACAGTTATAATTTTACATTTTTCTTTATGGACCTGCCTTTGTATTTTAGTGGGTCCCACAAGTGAATCATCATATTTTAGTGCTGGTGGCATCAAAACATTGATAACTCCGGCTTCAGATGAAATGTGTGTTTAGGAATTTACTATTTTGTCTCTTTGTCATTTGGAAGACTTATGTTTTGTAATTGCTGTCTTAATCTGTATCTGCTGAATTTTTTTGTGAGTGGTTGTCGATGTGGATATTTCTTTTTCTACCACTTTAACCTTGAATGTAGAGTGTGCACATTATTATTTTTGTGAAGCCTGTTTGAGTTTTCCATGCTGTTGGACCAAGAAGATGATAAGATAAGATAATAAGATAATAAAGTCTGATAGTGTCAAATGTCATGGCTTGTCAACCTTTTTTCCTCTAATTCAGTACTTTTGTCGTGATGTATTTTAACAAAATGACGTGAAGAGTCTGTCTGCTGTGTATTTTACAATGTGTTTTATTTTGAGAAAACCTCTGTGAGTATATTCTGGCTTTCAAATAGGAATCAGAAAAAAAAATAAAAATAAATGTGCTAACAAACCAATGACAGAATAGCTGTTTTACTTCAGTCCATGAATGAGATTAAACTTCCTCATGTCTTATTTTTTATTTTCATATACAGCATTTTTCTTCTATATATAATTTCAAAATCACATGAAATAGTGTCACTATTGATTAATTATGCATTCATGACTGAACACACACAAACCATAAGCACCATTTCCAGATTCATCACATATCTAATTAAACTAAAATAAAAAGAGAGAGAGAGAGAGAGAGAGAGAGAGAGAGAAAAGTGTTTTTAATGACCTGGTATGAGTCCAACATCTCAAATATTTTTCTCTACAGAATTTTGCTGCTAATCGAATGTGTTATGAGGGATTGGTTAATCATATTCGGTAAAGGATGTAGTTTTAATATTACCAAACATAGAAAAATATATAAATAAAACTAAATACATTTAAACATAACATGAATCACATATCATAGGAGGATAAGTGTGGTCAACCATTCGAGCCCTTTCTAAACTATTACTAAGGCATACAGTAAGCCATGTGAGCGGTAGCAGCTGGACAGAATGACACAAGCAGCAGCAAATCCTGGCACATAATGTGGAACACAGTGCAAACTGTGTTTATAGCAGCACTGACATATGTTAATAACATGAACAGCAACTGCAGTAAATGTTTAATTGGGCAATAGAGTAGGGCCATTGCAGGGATATCACTGTGCAGAAGCATCTCTGGTGCCAATCATTTAGTAAGCCTTCTATACAACCTTGTTGAACAACTCCATCTCAGTAGGGCCACAACAGTTTAAGATGAATGCTGAACAACAGATTTAGCCAGATTTGACTCCTCAAGTACAGACAATAATGAAAGTGTTCTCAAGCACAGTCTTGAATAGAATGCCCATGGGCATTGAATGTGCCCATGAGGAAGCCATAGCTCTGGTGGAGTGGGCTCTAACCAATAGGGCATTCTTAGCCACGAGAGCAGTGTGACAAAGCTATGACCCTTGAGTCTCCTGTTCCACCCTGGAGGCCTCTCCTGTCCACCCTGTAAAGTGTTACAATTATTTGTTATTAAAGCATATATGTTCACAAAAACAGTGTTAAATAAATAGAAAAGCAAGCAGGTGTGCATGATCTTACCAAACTCCTGCGTTTGGACCAGGCTCGGTTGCAGAATCACAACACTCTGTGCTTCTGAAATGATTATCTTTATCTATATAGTGTAGTAGCTAGCTATCGCTGTGTCGCATGTGACCGCTTGTAAAACATGAAAAACACTAGTTTTATTTCAATTATGTATCGTATACAGCATGCAAAGAGTGCTCCTTTTAAATTTATTTAAAAACTGTCATTCATTTATCATCATCTCACAAAAAAAAACAAAAAATATAACTACACAATGAAACTTTTTTTTTAATGCCTTTGTTAGAAAGAATGGGGGGGGGGGGGGGGGGGGGGGCAAAAGCATTACTATCCGGATCCTGACACAAAACCAAAATCAAACCAGACAGGAGCATCAGGATCCAGATTCCAGCCTTCAAACAAACACAACACACTACATGAGTGTCCTGAATGATGTGGAGGTTGAATAGTTTTGAAAATTTGGAAAAGTTCTGTCATAAGAAATATACCAAAGCACTAGAAAAACTATAACATGATCAAATATTAAACAGGCTTAAGCTATAGAATGTGTTAAACCTAATGAAGTCATGATGGTGAGGGGAATTAGGTGTTGAGATCAGAGCAGATTTGACTATGACTTCCTCTGCTTGATGAGGGCAGGTTTCTTTTTGTCTTCCTGTCTTTGTTTCAGAGCTGCAGTAGATTCATCTTCAGTGTTTTTTGGAGGGAAACAGATTTTATTCTGAAGTGTCTTAATCCACAACAACAAGATGAAGATCATTCAGCTTCAGCTCTGTGAGTTTTGACATAATATCAGTATATTTACATGCTTTGTAACTTTATTAAAATTATTAATAGTTTTATTTTCTGCATCACAGGGGGGTTACATCAGTAATGTTTTTATTTTTTTTGTTTGTTTGTTTAATCTTGCAGATGTATTAATGTGTTGTCAGTATGCAGTGTCAGATCTAATAACTGATTTGGGATCAAATGTGATCATAAACTGTGATCTTGATGAAAATGAGGTTTATTGGATTTTACTGAAAACAGCAGATCCTCCAACAGTGATTCTACGATCATTCTCAACACCAGCACCACCTTTTTACACAAATGATATATTCAGAAAGAAATATTCAGTGCAGTTTAAACATCGTCTGGTTATTAATAATGTGACTGCTGATGAATTAGGAGTTTATTACTGTATGAACACACGCACACCTCCAAAACTCAGCAACAGCACCAGACTATACTTCAATGGTGAGTTCATTTACTCCTTCAATGATCAAGACATATAGATGATCACTGCTTACATGCATACATGCCATTTACTGCTTAAATTTTTAGATACTTATGAAAACAAAATTCCATTTCTAAATTACTTTCGGTGGAACAATCTGCAACCATTGTAACAGCTGTTAATGTCAGACTGTTGGGCACTTTCTTCACAGAATCAGCTCAACTAATCATACAGTGTCACAATCATACAGTGGTGGAGTTTATTGATCAGAATCAAACACAATGGCAGATTGTTATTATCATATCTGCTCTGATCAACGGACTTCTGCTCATTGGTGAGTTATTTTCAACCATACGTAAAAATCTGTATATAAAGCTTTTATCCACAGGCAGCTGAAGTTAATTAAATATACTGTTCCATTTCTAGGACTATTAAATGTTTTTGTTGGAAACAGAAGGTCAGCAGAACAATCAGAACTCAACACTGATCTACAGCAGACGCAAGTTACAGAACAACATCAGGACCATTTACACTTAAACTGTGAATCCATCCTTATTACTAAAATTCATTTCTGTCTTGATAATTATTGAGGATTCTTGCTGACCTGTAGCTTTCTAACACTTAATTTTGGTTCCTTTTTGGTTCATCTGCAGCTGAAATTGCTAATATTGATCTTTCAGTATGCCACGGTGGACTTTTTCAAACTGCGTAAAAAATATTTGGTCGAGCAAAGTCAGCAGCACCTATGTTGCTCTAAACCCGCTACTCTAAAACTTCTTTAAAAAATTATAGATTGGGATTTTCAAACTGGGGTCCGCGGGAAAGTACAGAAAAATGTTTTACTAATAAAAGCAAAAATAAATATACAAATAAGTTAAAATCGACTGCATTTGATATTACCTATGTTTCGTTCTGCATTCTAAAGACTAGTTGGAAGTCATGAGATTAATCACAGTTATTTTATTGAACAGACAGTTATAATTTTACATTTTTCTTTATGGACCTGCCTTTGTATTTTAGTGGGTCCCACAAGTGAATCATCATATTTTAGTGCTGGTGGCATCAAAACATTGATAACTCCGGCTTCAGATGAAATGTGTGTTTAGGAATTTACTATTTTGTCTCTTTGTCATTTGGAAGACTTATGTTTTGTAATTGCTGTCTTAATCTGTATCTGCTGAATTTTTTTGTGAGTGGTTGTCGATGTGGATATTTCTTTTTCTACCACTTTAACCTTGAATGTAGAGTGTGCACATTATTATTTTTGTGAAGCCTGTTTGAGTTTTCCATGCTGTTGGACCAAGAAGATGATAAGATAAGATAATAAGATAATAAAGTCTGATAGTGTCAAATGTCATGGCTTGTCAACCTTTTTTCCTCTAATTCAGTACTTTTGTCGTGATGTATTTTAACAAAATGACGTGAAGAGTCTGTCTGCTGTGCATTTTAAAATGTGTTTTATTTTGAGAACACCTCTGTGAGTATATTCTGGCTTTCAAATAGGAATCAGAAAAAAATAAATAAATAAATGTGCTAACAAACCAATGACAGAATAGTTGTTTTACTTCAGTCCATGAATGAGATTAAACTTCCTCATGTACTTTTCTTATTTATTATTTTCCTATACAGCATTTTTCTTCTATATATAATTTCAAAATCACATTAAATAGTGTCACTATTGATTAATTATGTATTTATGACTGAACACACACAAACCATAAGCACCATTTCCAGATTCATCACATATCTAATTAAACTAAAATAAAAAAGAGAGAGAGAGAGAGAAAAAAAGTGTTTTTAATGATCTGGTATGAGTCGCACCTCACATTTCTATTTGGTACTATACTGATAACATAATTTGCAAATTAATATGTTTTAATAAACAAACAAACTACTCAGTATTATTTTCAACTCAACTAAACTGAAGTGCTAAACCAAAACCAGAAACATGTTCCACTGGGTTTGACACTTGACAACCAACCACTCTCACCTTTGTCTAGAGTGGATGTTTAACTGTGAAACGAGAGCAGTGTTTTTCCAACACCTTTGTGTTTATGAAGTTCTCACAGTTGTCTTAACCTCAAATTAAAGAGCAGCATTGCAATGTGTCTGCTTTCATTGTTCACTAGCTCTACACATTTAGTGCACATTTAGCACTTACCAAACGTGTTAGTTCACCCAAAAATGTATTTGCTGTTAATTTACTCACTCTCATGCCATCCAACATGTTTTTTTTCTTCTTCAGCAGAATAGTAAATACGATTTTTAGGTCAAAACGTGGTCCATAAAATGCTAGTCAGCGGGTGTCAGCAAATAAGAGTCAAAAAAACATATCAGGGAACAAAATTAATAGCTGTGGCTCCTGACGATATATTATGAAGGAAAATGATCGGTGTATGCAAGAAACTTAATATTATTTAAAACATTATGACCTGTAATCTAGTCTAAGTCAAACGGGGAAGTCTGATTCTTTCCCGCAATCTTCTTCTGCCCGAGTCCGAAGTGTTTCAGTTCAGTGACTGTAACTGGAGCACTGAATGAGTTGGCAAAAATCAGCAGTACATAATCATGTACGCCGGTATTTTGGCGGTGTGACTGTTAGGCACGTCTGAGAGTGAGTTTTGATTGAGTAACTTAAATGTGCTGCTCAAGCCACGAAACGTTTCAGACTCCAGTTCACTAAAAAGGACCTGATCAAAAGAACGATGCATTTGCAAACAGTCTGGACTGTTAGCATTAGCATATAGCTACTACACTATGAAACTGAAACGCAGTTGAAGGAAAAAAGAAAAAATGAAAGAAAGAAAATATATTTAATTTATTTTCACATTTATTTATTGATATATCTTTGTCCGTATGGTCATGAAAAGTGAAACAATAACTAAAAACTAGTCAGAAATCATATCTCTAATGCAGGGGTGTCAAACTCAGTTACTGGAGGGCCGGAGCCCTGCAGAATTTAGATGCAACCCTAATAAAACACACCTGATCCAGCTAATCACGTCCTTCAGGCTTATTTGAAAGCTACATGCTGTGTGTGTTGAAGCAGGGTTGGAATTAAACTCTGCAGGGCTGCGGCCCTCCAGGAACTGAGTTTGGCACCCTTCCTCTAATGTGTTTTCATGATAGGCATGATCAAATTTGACACATTTATAACATATTTATAGGCCTAGCCTACGTGTTTTATTCAATAGAATAAAAAAAACACACTATATAAAACACACTATATAAACTCAGAAAGAGGATCCTTTAGTAGAGTGGTACTTTTGTAAGTGATGGTGATTTGTAATTGACACTAAATTACAAATTTTTCTAGTTTTCAGCATAAACCTCATTATATTTTGTTGTTTGTGCTAGTTTGCAATTTGATATCTTTAATTCAAAACAAGGCTAATATCTTTAACAGTTGTGCTCAGTTTCAGGGATGTTTAAACACCGTTTCTTAAAAACATGGCAAAAATAACTTATTTGACATACAAGTTGGCAAAAAGCCCATTTGCAACTTTCCCTGACGATTCTGTACATAGTGGTGAAGGCAAAGTGAAGTCAGAATATTTTGATTGGTGGTTGGCTGAAGGTCATAAACCCCACGCTCTCCATGTAAATGGTAGTTATTTGATGCTATAAAAATAGGATGTGCTTGGCCAAACACTTCAGATATTCAAAGGCTGTCCACTCAAGTTTGTTTCTGCCACTGAAACAGTAGATCATGACACTAGTAATGCCAACGTCATGAGTTTGATTCCCATGTAACTCAGATGGAGTAAGATGTTGTAAGAAAGCGTGATAAGTGCACTAAATATAGTGAAGACATTTATTACCGCATAGCAGTGACAAACTACATAGTACCTTGGGTTCAATGGAGTTACAGTGAAACCCAAACATCCTAAACTCAAACTTTTCATATAGTTACAGTTTACTTCCCTTAATGTGAATTGCACATGTTCTGAGACACAAAAGATGCATGCAAAATACTAATGCTAATTACTAATAACGAAATCAAAATAATATTTACAGCTGTAAACGTGGTATGAATTATGAATTAATAGTATTAATGATGCTTAAAATCTTTCCATCTTAACTCTAGTTTAAACAGAGAAACAGAGAAACCGACAACCAAAATAAAGCAAGCAGATAAACTGATACGAGCACGCGAACACCGGTGAAGAACAGCAGCAGGCCGGTGAAGGACAACATGTTTGTTCAAAAGAGCTTCATTCACAATTCATCAAACATACCTGTTCATCGTGGTGTCCCAATATTATTTATATATGTTTCACGTAAATATATTTGATCTAAATGTCTGAAATTAAGATTAACTACTAATACTTAAATACTCAAACGACAGAAAATATTGTAACTCTTCCGCATTATTCGGATGACCATCAAATGACGTCATGCATCCAATATATTTGTTAACTGTGTTTGTAAATGTACTGTAATATTTTTTTTGAATACTATACTTGACACAAGCTTTTCACATGTACTCGTGATATTATTCTCAATCTCCACCATAAGTCATGTCTGTCTGTCATGTGTGGACTTTGGTTCATCAATAAAAGACATGGCAAAAGTTCTTACTTTTATTTCTTATTTTCATTTCTTAGACTACAAAATATTGAAGAGGTGTTAGTGAGGCCAGCAGGGGGTGCTCACCCTGCGGTCTGTGTGGGTCCCAACGCCCCAGTATAGTGACGGGGACACTATACTGTCAAAAAGCACCGTCTTTCAGATGAGACGTTAAACCGAGGTCCTGACTCTCTGTGGTCATTAAAAATCCCAGGATGTCTTTCGAAAAGAGTAGAGGTGTGACCTCGGCATCCTGGCCAAATTTCCCCATTGGTCTCTGACCATCATGGCCTCCTAATCATCCCCTTACACTGATTGGCTTCATCACTCTGTCTCCTCTCCACCAGTAAGCTGGTGTGTGGTGGGCGTTCTGGCGCACTATGGCTGCCGTCGCATCATCCAGGTGGATGCTGCACACTGGTGGTGGACGAGGAGACACCACCCCTCACAATGTAGAGCGCTTTGAGTGCTTAGAAAAAGCAGAAAAGCGCTATATAAATGTAATGAATTATTATTATTATTATTATTATTGTGCCAGATTTCATAGAAAACTAATTAAATTGGTTATGAATGAATCCTATGAATCCTTACATGTAATGTGATGTGGTCCCAATTGCTATTCAATAAACAGAGTAAATTTAATCAGCTACTTACATTGAATATGGGAGTGAAGCTTCCTTTAGACTCTGACAAAAGGCTGTATTCTGGATCCTGCTCCTCAGATGAAAAAATAAAAATAAATTCTGAAAGTTGTTTTATATATTCCATTGTGTCACAGCTTCCATTGTGTCTCAGTACACTGTCATGTCTTGAATTCAATTTCTGATGAAAGAGCAGGACAAGAATGCAAAGCTTCTGATTGCATCTTCATTTGTGACCTGGAGAGAAATTAAAAGAGAGAAAATTAAAAAAACAGGAAAATAAAGTCTGAACCTTTCGTGAATTTGCCTTTCAAATGGTTTTAATAATGAATAATTACCAAACATGTGGCATAAGAAATTACCTGTATTTCTTTTTTTGTTTGTTTGTTTCACAGAAGTCCCCAATTCATAAAGATCTGCTTCATGTTGTTTCCGATTCGTGACAGACTGAACAGGTGCTCCTAAGAGAAACAGGAGTGTAATCAGTCTGACAGCATCAGAGACTCAGAGCAGTGATGGAAAGAGTCACTTGGCTCCAGGATATTGGAGCTGAATATATCACAGATGAGCCCAGCCCCATGTGTCTTCAATATCCGGCTGCTCCCTGTCAAATGTAAAATACAGCTAATTTACAACACAATTTATTTTATTTCAATTTCAGCTTTAAGTCAATTTGTGTATCCTCTAAACAATATTGAAAGTTATAAAAGTTATAAGTTATAAAACATTAAATAAAAGGAGTTTTGCTGTAAAAATTATTGGAATTGAGGCCCTGTCATTCCTGGCATGGCTGTTCAGAATAACAAATTTATATTGTATATCTGACATACAGGGTGGCAAGATGGTTCCTACATAAACACTTTAGTGACTTTTTGTAAGGCATATGTAGATATAATAAGCAAATATGTACATATTAAATGAATATTGAGCTCAATATAAGAGTGTTTGCATCTTCAAGCCAATGGTTTCCTCAGGAAATTCAGATTTTAGAATGACAATTCACAATTTATGACTAAAATAAGATCTGCAGTTAACATTAGGCTACTTGAAGAGACTTTCATATGTTTTTTATTCAGCAGATTACATACAGGCACGTGAAGTTTGTGTATACATAAGGTCTAAAAGTGTCACAAGATGAATATGACTTTGGGTGCTTGATGAATCAGAGAACTTGTTAAAAACATCTACTTTAACTGCAATGAATGAGTTGTAAACTGCAAGGTTCTTTAACAAAACCAAAGTGGTCCTAAAAAGAGCAATTTATAATTTTGTGGTTAGTGTGTTTTAGTCCAGCAACTACTGTAATTGTGCTCTTCTGACAACAGTCTGCAGAGCTGCAGCATATCTCACCTCTGAACACATTTCTATACAAATGTCACCAGTGTAATCTTATATGTAGCCTATTAGGCCTATATGTAAACAGAAGGAGTTCTAAATGAAAGAAACTGTTGGAGGAATTAGTTCATTTAGTGCTATTCTGAAACTTACCCTGGAAAATGTAGGCTAATATGTGTTCAAGCTGTTGAACTTTTATGGCATAGATGATATTTTCAGTTAATAAAAGATGATCATATAATTTTTTTCATATAATTGTAATTATAAACACAGATGTTAAGATGGGGCCTCTGCTGCCCTCGGGAGTCTGGAAGTAGTAGTTCTCCACTTACAAGCCTATTGTTAGTGAATTTGGCAAGTACTCCTCGCTGCAGACTGTAGCGCGGTGACGTCAGGTACCTACGTCACGTATGTGTTTACCGCGCATGCGCAGTGTGACGTATGGTATGCCTGTTGTATTTGCATTGCGTGGTGACGTTAGGCGTTTTCGCGTCGTGTGTGACGTAACGCGTCATTAAAACGCATGCGCATACTTAACATAATACTCTTATAAAATGTAAAAGTATTAAAAAAAGCTAAGGTGAAAAAAAAGAAGGGGAAAAACAGTAATATGTAGTATAGCACAAACCCATGATTTTAACCATGTCTGAGGTAAAATTATATGGAATTACAGAGTTTATTCTGTAATTTGTGTAGTATTATATACAAGGTATTAACATTGTTGCACTTTATTTCACTGTGTATATTGTAACATTACTCTGCACCTTATATGTTTCTTATTTTAACCTTTCCTCTGTCATGATTCTTGTTTATTTAGTATAATTATGGACATTTTTCTGTTGCTTTGGCAATTCTGCCTGTGGAATATTTAAGCCAATAAAGTAGTATTAAGTTAAATTGACTACATACAGTATATTTTCAGTGTCTACATCCCATTTTATGCATGGTGCCTCCAAAAAACCAAACTGATAACAGTGATCTTTTTTTTATTGCAAAGAACAAAACAAAATATAATTGTATATACATATATATTTTTATATATAATAATTAAAACTATAAACATGACACATGAGAACGAGAGAAAACAACAACAACAACAAAAATATTACATCTACTCGTTCTGAAATTCACCTCCATCACTGATAAAACAATCAACTGAGCAGTAGCCCTCAAAATCTTTGAAGGAATAAAACCCACGCAGGACTCCCCTTCTGCCATTGCCAACATACCCAGGTGGGCAGTCTTTAAATATTTCACGGCACCGTAGGCATTGGGTCAGTGAATACGGCACCCGGAACTTCTCTCTGTATTGTGCAGAAAATGCACTCCAGTTCACGACACCTAATTTACATAAAAGAACAAACAATATTTAAACAATATTAAATCATTTTGAATTAAGTCAAAAGAGTCATACAAGGAAAAGATTTTCAAATGTATTTTAAAATGTATTATAGGATGGTGTTAGGAAAAGAGTGTTATTTGCTTTGTCTGTAAATTACCAAAGAGATTTAATTCATAAACAACATTAACAAACTAAATTAAAAAAAGTTTGTCAAGTCAAAATTTATGTTAGCTTGGCTTGAGAAAGCATAGCATAAAAGTTTGAAGATTTTTTTTCAATTTGAAAGTTTTACAGTTGAGGGCAATACAGTCTATCATAAAAAAGACATAGATGAGAGGAGACAAACAGACAGACGAGAAAAGACAGACAGACACTCAAATACTTTTTACAGTACTCACTACATGTTAGAGCTAAAGAACTTACTGTCCAGCCACATGAAGTGGGCCTTTTTATTTATCACAGCATGAGATGCATTGTACTATTTTTATGTTTTCTTCTTTTCTAAGGACAGTAGCATGCATCTAAACAAAAGCACATTCACAGTCAAGTAAAGGTTTCTATATCTCACATTTACAGGATTTCTGCCAGTCACATGAAGGTAAATTTAAGAGGTAACACTTTACAATAAGGTGCCAATGGTTAATATTAGTTAATGTATTAATTAACACGAACTAACAATGAACAATACATTTGTTACAGTATCTATTAATCTTTGATAATGTTAGTGAAAAAGATGACAACATTTTTTTGCAACGCATGTTGGCATTCAATGGCATCAATCAATGACATTACTTCATTAATATAAGTCTTTCTGCTCTATTTTAAGACATCCTTATAGGCTAATTTTAGGCGAAATAAGACTTTAAAAGACCCTTTAAAGACCAGCAGAATCCCTGTCACGTCAAATACTAACACATCATAAAACATGTCATAAATGTTTGAAATCGCACACATTTGCAATGACACTCTCTATGATTATGACCAAAGCATCCTTACAACTAAAAGCCGTTAACACATTTTTTTTTTTTTTAAACATAAGTAAATTAATGTTCTTTGACTTACTGCCACCGAATCTCGAATCCACCATACATCCGGAAGTTAATGAACATGTACATGCGCACATTGCGCAGTAACGCCAGTAAGTATGGCGCGCATGCGTGTTATAGACATACCATACGTCACTTTGCGCATGCGCGGTAAACACATACGTGACGTAGGTACCTGACGTCACCGCGCTACAGTCTGCAGCGAGGGGTGTCTCGAATTTGGAGTATTTCAAATGAAACCCCAATGTCATCATGATCCAGCAGAGAGATGTCTGGTCTCACCACTGGAGGGCAGAGGTTACTTTTACTAATTATCTCTGTGTTTCATATGATTGGTTCTTCTCTGATCACCACTTTCATATGCACTTGCTCACAGTAGACACAGAGTTCACGGTATACTCAGAATCAAACCATGAGATGACAGAGAACATCTGCAACAAGTGAACCATTGATCCCAATCTAAACTTGGTTGGATTTGTTTGGTTTGTAAACTTTGTTCAACTTGCTCTGTGATACAATCCTTAAAAGTCACTCTTCCATAGAATCAAACTAGAAGCTACGTAGCCTATCAGGAGACTTAAAGGGATAGTTCACCCAAAAATGAAAATTCTGTCATTAATTACTAACTCTTCCAAACCTGTAAGACCTTTGTTCATCTTCGGAACACAAATTAAGATATTTTTATGAAATCCTGAGAGCTTTCTGACTCATCAGTGGTTCAACCTTAATTTTACGAAGCTATGAGAATACTTTTTGTGTGTAAAGAAAACACAAATAACGACTTTATATAACAATTATTCTCCTCTCCATCACCGCCGCCATTCACAAGAGTATAATGTTTAGTTTTACATTATTGAATAGGATGTACATTAAATTGTGTATGGGAGTCCACATATTCAATGACCTCTTTTGCTCTGCTAACATCTCAGCAACAATCAAAAAGGCACAGCAATGACAGAACTTCCTCAGGGTGCTCAGGAAAAACAACTTGGAGTGTAAGCTGCTGGTGTCCTTTTACCGCTCCACCTCAAAAGCATGCTAGTGTACTGCATCTCGTGTGTGGCACTCCGGTTGCACTGCAGCAGACAAGAGAGCCCTCCAAAGAATAATCAACACAGCCCAAAACAATTACAGTTTGCTCGCTCCCACTATCTCTCAAAAGCCAAAAACATCATAGTTTTAATTTGTACTTTTTGTATACTTACTGTTTAATATCAATGTAGAGGTCAATGTGCAGTACTGTGTCACGGTTTAGTTTCTCTTTAGTCCTCTTTTGCCCTTATTTGGTTCTTCCTGTTCTTGTTTCCTGTTATTAGTTAATCATCGTTTAGTCTTTTCACCTGTGTTCCAATTAATTATCTAGTTTGCTCCTTTTTTCTAGTTCCTTTATAAGCATTCAGTTTAGTCTTTGTCCTTGTCTCGTCTTAAAGTTATGTTACGTTGTTAGAAGTTTAATTCCTTGTATTCAGAAACTATTAAAACCCTGTTTTGTGCTTGCCCTCTCGATTCCTGCATTCCTTCGTGGAGCCTACCATAACAGAAGACGAGACCGAACAGAAGATGAGGAGGCGGCTGATGTTAGTTCCCCGCAAGGGAGATTCGGGGAGCTTCCTCCGCTTGCGGCGATGATGATGCCGCGACTATGATGATTCCGCCCGCGGCGAAGATGGTGCCGCCGTACGAGGTGATGATGATTCCGCCCGCGACGAAGATGGTTCCGCCTTCCACGGCGATGATTGTGCCGCCGTACGAGGCGATGATGATTCCGCCCGGGGTGAAGATGGTTCCGCCGTCCACGGGGATGATTGTACCGCCGTCCGAGGCGATGATGGTTCCGCCCACGGCAAAGACAGTTCTGCCAATACAAGACGCGGGACTATTGGATGAGGCTCTGCCCCCGGAGTTCTCGGCTCCCGTACTCTCTCCAGTGCCTGCTCCTCGCCAGTACCCTCCAGTGCCTGCTCCTCGCCAGTGCCCTCCAGTGCCTGCTCCTCGCCAGTACCCTCCAGTGCCTGCTCCTCAAGAATTCGCGCTGTCAGAGCACCGCCGAGAGTCCGCGCTGCAAGAGCGGCCTCCTGCGTCTCCGCTGGTCCTGCCCAGCCCTCCTGCGTCTCCGCTGGTCCCGTCCAGCTCTCCTGCGTCTCCGCTGGTCCCGTCCAGCTCTCCTGCGTCTCCGCTGGTCCCGTCCAGCTCCACGCCTCCCGAGCGCCCTCAAGTATCCGCGCTGCAAGAGCGCCCTCAAGTATCCGTGCTGCAAGAGCGCCCCCAAATGTCCGCTCCTCCAGAGCGCCCCCTAGAACCCGCTCCTCCAGAGCACCCTCCAGTGTCCGCTCCTCCTGAGCGCTCCACAGAGCCCGCTTCTCCTCAATTGTTCCCTGGAGGGAACTTCCCCAATACATTTTGTTTGGGGGGGCTATATACCCCTGGCCTGCGTGGCCGGGCCGAAGGCAAAGGCCACGGAGCTCCCTGTGCTATCTCGGCCAACCCAAAAAATAGTCCCTCCAGGGCCTCCCGTGTCTCCTGATCCGCCATGGCCTCCAAAGGCCCCTGATCCGCCCTGGAGGCTTCCCTGGTCTCCTCCCTGTCCTGGCCCGGCTCCAGCCACCAGAGCGCCCGCCCCCCCGCCCGTTATGTGTATGTTACGGTGCGGGACGCACCTTCCGGGAGGGGGGCGATATCAGTCGCGGTTTAGTTTCTCTTTAGTCCTCTTTTGCCCTTATTTGGTTCTTCCTGTTCTTGTTTCCTGTTATTAGTTAATCATCATTTAGTCTTTTCACCTGTGTTCCAATTAATTATCTAGTTTGCTCCTTTGTTCTAGTTCCTTTATAAGCATTCAGTTTAGTCTTTGTCCTTGTCTCGTTTTAAAGTTATGTTACGTTGTTAGAAGTTTAATTCCTTGTATTCAGAAACTCTTGTTATTAAAACCCTGTTTTGTACTTGCCCTCTCGATTCCTGCATTCCTTCGTGGAGCCTACCATAACATACTGTCAATGGTCACAGATTGCTCAGTGTGCAATATTATGACTCACTACTTGTATATATTTACAACAATGTATTTATATTTATATATTTATTGTAATGTACACTCTATAGTGTTGTTTATTGTCTATGGTTATATGTTAATATACAGAAATAGACAAAGGCTTTCAATTCAATTTTAGTTCAATTCAGTTTACTGAATTTACACTATCCCATAGACAGTTTGTGAGGGGTAAATAAACTACAAGTTATGAGACAGTAAAAGAGAACAATATAAGGGTTACAAAAGTAAAAGTGCACAGTTTCACTGAGGCTGATAATTCCTGTGGCATCTGACCTGTTATTATAAGCTTACTATTGTGAATTGGGGTCAATGAGACCGTTTTTAATTTTTATGTACTCAATAACTGTTTTTGTTAATTTTTCACCAGAAATTTTCTGTCATACTCGTTTAATAAAGTGATGAGGTCCTTCGTTATTGAGGTTGTGGATCATTTCGCGTAAAAAAAAAACAGTGTGTACAATGTGGTCGAAAACTTTACTTTCTCTTCTTTTCTTTCTGCTCTTCTTCACACATGTAGTGTGGAGGGAACCAGAATTTGAAGTGATCAAGACAACAACATGAAGATCATTCAGCTTCAGCTCTGTAAGTTTACATATTATGAAAATTTTTAACATACATTCACAAACTTTGCATACTTAAAACTTTTATAATTATTTTTTAATTCTTCATACAGTGGTATTTATCTGTTGTCGGTATGCAGTGTCAGATCTACTGACTGATTTGGGATCAAATGTGACCATAAACTGTGATCTTGATGAAAATGAAGTTTATTGGATTTTACTGAAAACAGCAGCTCCTCCAACAGTGATTCTACGATCATTCCCAACACAAACAAAATCACCTTTTTACCATAATAAAACATTCAGAAAGAAATATTTAGTGCAGTTTAAACATCGTCTGGTTATTAATAATGTGACTGCTGATGAATTAGGAGTTTATTACTGTATGAACACAGAAACACCTCCAAAACTCAGCAACAGCACCAGAATATACTTCAATGGTGAGTTCATTTACTGCTGTGGGAATTAAAACAGTCTGATTATCAGGGTAATTATTTACATTTGTTGTTTTCTACAGTTTTATTAGAAAAAAAAAGTAAGGCCTCTCATTGGTTGCTCCACATAGAGATGAATATTTTATTGATTTTTAATTCAGTTCTGCAAAACTGTATCATTGTCATTGTGCTCCAGTAACAGACAGTGGACATTTTCTTTACAGAATCAGTTCAACTACCTGAGTGTCAAACACAATGGCAGATTATTATCATCATATCTGCTCTGATGAACGGTCTTCTGCTCCTTCTGCTGATTGGTGAGTTATTCTTCTTAAATTTAAATGAGCAAATTAAATAAACACCAGCGGTGCTGTCTGTGAAAATATTAATATGATGCTCTTCTGCAGTAAGCAGGTGAAGGGGTTTTTCATAGGCTTTCAACTATAGTTTGGCATGTTTGTGTCTCCATATATTGTTACAGTTTAAATTATTGAGTCTGAATTCTCTGTTTCTTTCTTAGTTTTTGCCGCTAGAAAAGCAGAACGGTTGGAAAAACATGTTTATAATGCTGATCTGCAGACAAAAGTTACATATCATACTCAAAACTATTACAAGTACAATAAGGTAAATATGTGAAACCATTTAAACTCCTAAAATTGTTACTTAAATTCATTACTATTACTTTTTATATAATTATTTACACTGAAGGTTTTTACTTCTATAAGTACAACAAACTATAGTAGACCTTTGTTCAGATTCATTTTAGGATAAGTGCAGTTGAAAAGCTAATTGTTTTCTTCATTGCTCTTTCAGTACGCCGAGGTGGAGGACTATTCAACTGAATATTGAATATTTGAATGAAATTGAATATTTCCACTATTACTGGTCAGTGAAAAAGACACAGTTTAGGAGTTAGTTATGTATTAAGCATCATTGTCAGATTCATTGGTATTCTTTTATGAAATATGATGTAAATGTTTGATCTGGTTCATTCACATTTAGCCATTAAAATGTTTTGCATGTAACAATAAATTAACTGAAAAGACGTCAAAGGCTGCTAGACCTCATAATAATAAATAGCAATTTATCAATGCACTTATTACTTTGTTAGCTATTTCATAAACGAACGCATATTTGTTTTATATAATTTTGTGAACACACAGCCAGAGAACAAATATACAAATTACAAGCAATAGCAGAAATTAAATAAATAAAACAAAGATACAAATTAAAAAGTGTTTTAATTTTTCAGGTTTGCAGATGTTCAGGTGCAGAAATGGAATAATCATATGAATATCTACATATATCAGATATTATCAAATCTTTTATCATATATCTGTATAATATCATATAAACTATTTTCTTTGATTGCGTAATAAAAATAACAGTTATTCAGTTATATTCAGCAAAAAAATTAAAATGATACAGATAAACTGAACTGAAGTTTTAAACCAAAACCATAAATATGTTCCACTGGTTTGCTCATTTTGCTCACATGCGTGTGTCACCTTTGTCTAGAGTTGAGGTTTTCTAAAACCTTTATGCGTTTATGTTACTCAGTTCTCATAGCTCAAATGGAAACAGAAGCATTGCAGTATAAACACTGTCTTGTGGCATGATGCTTTTGATTTTTGTATCTAGATACATATTTAATATCCAGCCATTAGACAATATGTAAAATACTGAAATATTTCAATATTTCTGTGAATATGCAACAGTTAATGGTCTGTTTAAATAACTTTTACATGTTCTGTATTTATTTTTCTTTCATTTATAATTCTGGTAATTTTTTTTTACTTATTTTTAGTCTAAAGGTACAAAACAAGGAAAGATCCAAAGAACGTTCAATGCAAAACATTCATTTAAACAATTCAGCATCTGAATATTCCCGTCTATGTGCTGTTTTCTGTTGCAGTGATTTTCTGTTTCATATTTAAAGATGATCTTTGTTGAGTTGAGTTTTTGAATAAATCCCTGTATCTGTCAGTCTTGAGTCGGGTCTCTTGTCTCTGTATGTTCTTGTTCAGTGAAAAATCGAAAAGTGATTTTCTGATATAAATCTTGCCTTTTTTTTTTTTTTTAGAAAAGACATTTTTCACAAGAACACAAATAAATGTTTGAGACTGAAATATTACCAAATCCCAGGAATTAGCCAAATATAGGCTACACCTCGGAAAAATACTCGACCACGACCACGCAAGCAACATCTCTTGAGCGGAAACACAGAGGTTAAAAAGATGCATCAACTTTTTTGTGCGAGATAAACTTCAGATGTGTATAGAAAAATAGAGTATAATCAATACAATTATGTCAGAGCAACCCCACCCCCTGCTTTTGTTAATATCAATGTTGTTAATAAATTCTTTGTATAAAATGTATATAATAGCTGAATATATAAATTAACACAGCAGCTTCTGTTTTATAGTGTGACATTGACAGTGTTGGGAAGTAACTTGTTACATGTAACAGAATTGCGTAATTTAATTACAAAATAAAAGTAATTGTAATCAGTTACAGTTACTGAGAAAAAAGTGTAATTAAATTACAGTTACTTATGAAAATGTTAAGGATTAGCCTACAAAAGGACTTACATCTGATTTTTTTTACACACACACAAACACACACACACATACAGATTTAATTGATTTCTTTCATAAATTGCAGTGACTGCTCTAAAATATGAAACAACAATATTTCAGGAGTACAGAACATGCTTTCGATAACTCTTATTTCCTATATGGGTTTATGTATATGATTTATTTTTTGCTTTAACAGTTTTTTTCCAAGGCACTGTTAGATTCCAGTGTTTCCTGTCACAGCTATGCAAAGATTTGATTTCAAAAACAGTATCATAGCTATTAAACTATTTCTTGTTATGATTTTATATCTGAATTTAAACTCAGAATGATCTCAAAGTAAGTCTGATTTTATAGTGGCCGTGCTTCAAAGGGGACATCGGATGCCCATTTTCCACAAGTTTGGAGTAAAATAATTTGCGCAGACAAACTAATTTAGGTGTATTCGGTGCATTACCATCAAAATCCAAAATTAATCCACTGTGTTCTCAGTGGCTCTGATGCCGGGAGAAAATTAAGACTTTTATGTTCTACATCCAACTACAAAACACCTGCATTGTTTACAAGACGCCGCCGCTACAGCTGCTCGAGCACGGAGAAAATGATGGACTTCATACTACTGGCGGTGTGGACATATGCTAATACGGGACAGAATGTCAGCAGTCGTGGGTGGGGCCTGAGCAATATGACATCATACTGCTAAAAAATGGCTTGATAATTGAGACTGCATAGTTTTTTGGGGGATTAAAAAAAAGGAGTGAATGGATTTTATATCATTGTAGGGTGGTTGTGTCCACACACTGCTAAGATACTTTTATATCCAAACACCATGTAAAAGTGAATTTTGTATTCAATGTCTCCTTTAAAATAAAAATATCATAATCTTAATTCAAGTGGTGAAGGATTTCGAAAGTCTGACAGTAATCAGTGTTGAGTACTGTACTACTGTAAGGTTAACCTTGCCTGTTTGAAAATGATTAACTGTTGAAAACATTAGAAATTTAGAAACGTAATCAAAAAGTAATCAAGTCGGTTACATTACTTTAATAAAGTAATTGAAAAGTTACCCTACTTATTACATTTTAAGAATGGTAACTTGTAATCTGTATCCAAGTACATCTCTAAAGTAACCTTCCCAACACTGGATATTGATTAATATGAATGCCTCTCATTTTCATTATACTGACAGATCGAACAGCTCCGGTACAGATAGTTGGAAAGCTTTTCTGTTCGTAGCCCCTCTGCAGGACATTCATGGTAGGTAACTAAGATTTAATCAACATTTCCCAGATGATTTCATGAAAGTGAAAGACAGTGAAAGACCATACTATTCAATCAAGTCCACCAGCTAAACCAACATCATGCCAGCAAAAGCACTTAAAAAGCTGGGACAACTTGTTGGTCTAGCTAGACTTGTCAGATGTTTTTTATGGGTGTAGGTCTATAACTGTAGACATTTCTTTTACATTATGATAATGTTGATGCTTCACATATTATTCACCCAAGAAATGCCTTTTGTGCACAAGCTGAACCTTTAGTATTGTATGTATTATAGCTTCTAATAGGCTACGTGTCTTCAGGCTGGTTCTTAACCACACAGATTCAGTTTGCAGAGGTGTAACCTGATGACATTATATGTTGTTTTTTATTAACTATAAGGAGTGTTGCTGTGGTGAAACTCATCTTCAGGATGCTGAAGGTGGAAGAGAGCGCTGTTCATCCACTCCCCCCACCTACAGTACATTTCCTGCTGGTACTGAGAATCAAACCTGCAACCTTCAGGTTAAAAGTCTGACTCTCTACTGCCCCACTAAATAGCACCACACTGCCCTGTGTGAACATAACAAGTAAATACAACCTGATTTTTTCACAAATTTGTTTGTTTCAAGGAGAAATTTTTCTGCAATAAAAATGACCTTCTTTATTGTGGGGCATATTTTTGTGTATTGAAGACTATTATAGCATTTTGTACTGTTTACATATGGACAAACACTTTTAATACTTATTCTCATAATATTGTTTCTGAAATGTATTGAATATATTTTTTACTGTTTTGTGACTTGATGCTGTAATATTCAAGCTGTTTTAATATAGATTTATTTTTAGTGTTATATATGTTATGCAGTTCTTGCATAGAGGCTCTAGGGGGCAGTGGGTGAAAAAGCAAGCTGGTATATGAAATTGTGAATGCAGAGGTCTGATAAGTATCTGATGTTTCATTTAATGAGTGGTGCTTGAGAAGAAAACTCTTAGAGATCTCCTGAGATTTGTCCATTCATTATTGTATTAAATGAACATTAATAAAAGTATATTATACAAACAAAAGTGGAAAATCTGGTTTTGGTTTGCAGTATACAGTACATATAAAACCTAAACATCATGTGTTTAAAATTACTGTACACATGCCAACATACTTTCTTTTTTTTTCAATGAATGTTTCTGGATGTTTGTTTTTGTTTCTGAAGAAGCACAAAAGAAAGACAAAATAAAAACTCAAGGTAATGCTAAATATTATTTTGTATTTCTATTTAATTTTATTACAGATGTACTCGTGGTTTAAAGGTGGTGTTGAAAAAATAAAAAATAAAGCTCATTGAAGTCAGGGGTCATTTGGGGTCTCATAATCAATAAAGCTCCTTTTATAAGCATTTAACCCTTAGTTATACCAGTGAACATTAAATACTACAGCCATATTTATTCAGTAAGGTTCTTGGCTTCTGTCTTATTCAGTTCATGTAAACATACAGTACTGTGTGAGTATTCTCCAAAAATATGAAAAACTGACAAAAGCTGTTTTAAAAGGGTGAGCAATATTGATTTAATTTAGTTAATAGATATTTACTGTTAAAACATAAACCTGTTTTGGTTTTGTTTTTCACTTTACAGCATTATGTCTAAAACTTTACATAGTTTAATGTAAATTTCTCCATGCATCTTGCCACAGTTCAGAGTCATATATTTAAAGTGTATTTTGATGAAATCTCAAACATTCCTGCTGTCATTGCATCTCAATACATTGTCTTTTTCATCACTGTCAAGTACATCAAGAATGCAGATCTGACGTCTTCATTCTGACCTGAAAGAGAGAATCAAAGGTCAAACATGCAGCCTTTTCATAAATTTGCCATTCAAATTTCATTCAAATTGGTTTATAGGCATATCAGCACACATATTTGGTTTTGTGTCTTTCCTTTATGGTTACATTAATCAAACTGAATGTTTTGGCCAACATGTGTTGTACATCTATTATCATTAATATTTGTCTTCAGTTTGACATATTCATCCAACAAATACCTAGCATGCAAAAGCAGGGCATTTTGAATTGTATGTAGTATATCATTGTTGTATTGTGTTTCTGCATTATATGGTTATGATGACACTAAGGTTTGTTCTGATCAGACTGGTTCTCAAATACATAGATACGTGTCAGCTGATGTTTGATGTTTTACATTCACTAAGGTGTGGAGTTACTGTGGTGACACACGGCTCCAGGATGTTGGTGATATAAACAATATTAGACAATATTAGACCTATTGTTTAAATCAAATTTATGCTTTAAAAGTAGAGTAATCATAGCACTTTTCATTTATAGTCTGTCCGTTTAAAGTCTGCTTTTAGCTCCAAATGGCGTCTTTGACAGCAGTATTCTATAAAAATGATTTGCATTGCAATTCTGACATCTAAAGGCACATTGTTTTTTCTTATTCCATGGATTTTACCCATTTCCCTTCTCTTGTTACCAGTGTTTTTCTGCCACCACAATTATGTGCACGCAGCTGAAATTATGTAACTGTGGTGTTTACTCCAAATTGGTCTATGCTAACAAAAATACAATCATATATACTTTAAACTAAATACATTTAAACACAACATGAAGAAACATGTCATAGCAGGATAAGGATTGCCTTTCTAAACTATTAATAAGGGGTTTTTATTATGTGAGAAGTCTATGCAAGAAGAAAACTTTTTAGTACACAGGATGAGTGGAATTGAGGATGATGGGTGGAGTTAAAAAACACTACGGTAAGCACGAATTGTCCAACCTGACGAAATGATGTAATTTCTGGTAAATTATGTCACATATGAGTGGAGTCTAAAGTATTATGTGCGTAGAATGGTTAGTGTGATGGGGTTGAGTTCAGACTGAGAGACATAACTTTAAAGTCTTTATTGAGTATTGAGTTTTTTTTTTATCAAATATGTTTTACAATAAAGGAACACAAATAAATGCTTACATTGTTGCCAAAAATCACAGACACTATGCACATTTTTATTTTATTTTTTATAATTTTCTAAGTACAAACTCAGAGATGTGCCTCAGGGACATTACAGAATGCTTGGTTTAAACTAGATATAATACATTATTTTAAGCTAAAAAAATATTAAAATGCAATAATTATTTTATATTTTTATTATTTTTATTCATTATAACGGCCATCCCAAAGTTTTGTGAAAAGCTTCTAACAATTAATTTTGTTGAACCATCACTTTAGAAACTGTGGGGGACTGAAATATTACTGAATCCCAGGAATGACCCAGTAATGTAATACAATTTGTCGTTTGAAATGTAGATTCAACAGAACCAACAGAAGAAGAAGAAAACCATGGACAAGAAACACAATTATACGGGTGGCAGATATCGCTGATCTGTGTTTTTACTCTGTTACCTATAACTCTAATTTTGGCTATAGCCTGTTTTAAATTTAAGCAGAGAAAAATAAATCAAGGTCCCAAATAGAAGGAACAGTGGTAAACTGAAAGTTTTAGACTCACATTCTCATTCTCATTTTATAACTTTATTGCCACCTAAATGTTACTTTTAGTCGAATTTGTACAGCTTTCATCGTCTCTTTCTGGTGCAAAATACTGTTAAGGCCTGTTGCACCTCAAGTGTCAGCGGCCTGTGAGCAGTGCATGTTTTTTGGCACCAATGTTAACAAATTACTATTTACATCAGACGTGAGTGGCATGTCTTGCAAGATCACATTTTATGCTGCAGTTTTACTGATTTTGTATTCTTATGCTTTTCAAGTCAATAAAACTGTGGGAGCAGGTCAGTTGAAATGCATGGTATGTTGTATAATAATATATTAACTTATTTGAATCCTAGTATTTTTTTTTTACCCTAATATTCTTTATTTACCATTAATGAGCGAGAACTGATCTAACAGTGAGGAAGTGCAACAGTAATATTTGTAAATAATCGTGCAAAATATATATTTTAACGAGAGGTCAGTGGCTTAGTTATGCAATATATAATGTAAATATACAATATATTAATATTTATATTTACATTTATATTGATCAAGAATACACACTCATATTTCAGTCAGTGTGATTTAATATAAGAAAGACATTGGATAGATGTGAGGTCAGGCTGTCAGACTGTGTGTTACATTTTTACACCAGTAGGTGGCAGCAAGGGACTGTCTTTATGATTTATGATTCATTCAACCATTTCACCCAAAAAGGCTGCTTTATTCAGGAACAAACTAGGTGTTGAACAGGGGCGGCTGCTGGTCTTTCAAAGGAGGGAAGCTCATTTTCGGCCTTCATCATACAAATTGTCCATTTATTTATACGTAAATTCTGCCCTACATTCCTTTTCATGAAAATGCTCTGTGACGCTGTCGTACCAACTAGGCGTCTTTTCCAGTGACTTGACCAGTGTCCTCTCAAAGGCCAGCAGAGCTAGGCTGCTTAAACGGCCTTGGCCTATTGTGTTACGGGTGTAGGACTTGAGCCGCTTTAAACAGGAGAAGCTCCTTTCTACACCTGCAGATGTAGCTCCAATTGTTGCCACTAATGACAACAGTTTGTAAAGCTGAGGCATTGCACTGTCCAACTCCATGTCTTTAAATTAAACATCTACCTTTTTGTGTGAGCTAAACATTAGATGTGTACGTAAAAATACAGTATAATCAATACAATTATGTCAGAGCTACAATTTCCCTTTCATTTTATATGGATGCTGTTCATTTTCATTACACTAACAGATCAGGCTTCTGTAAAGACAGTTAACCTGATATTTACACCTGCTGGTAGTTCTGTTTGTATGAGAGCTCCTCTGCTGCCCTCTGCAGGTCATTAAAGCCAAGAAACTAACTGGGAAATAATCCAAGTAGGGATAACTGCAGGCTTGAGCAATGGGCGTGGCGAAAGGTTAGGGCGTGCCAAAAGGTAGGGGCGTGGAGAAAGGTCTTAATGATTGGTCGACAAAGCTGTCTGTCAGGGTGTGGGGGTAGGGTTAGGGGTAGATTTTGTTGTACTGATTCACCTTATGGAACGCCTAATTTCAGCACGCCCATTGCTCAGCTTAACTACATTGATTTTTCATGTTTTTTTATTTATTTTATTTGATTTTATGTATTGTAGGCTATTATAGCATGTTGTGCTGTGTTCTTGTAGCATATGGAAAAATTACTTTCAATTCTTATTCCCTCACTTATTCCCTCACAGTTTAATAGTAATGACTTTATGAATTTCTTTACTGATAAAATAGATAACATCAGAAATACAATAACAAATGTAGATTCTACTGCGTCTAATATTTCAGCTTCATTCATCGCACCCAAAGAAAAACTGCCGTGCTTTACAACTATAAGACAGGAAGAGCTAAATAAACTTATCAGTGCATCTAAACCAAACAACGTGTTTATTAGATCCTGTACCTACTAAATTACTGAAAGAGTTGTTACCCGTAGCAGAAAAACCGCTTCTCAATATTATTAACTCATCGTTATATTTAGGTCACGTCCCAAAACCATTCAAGCTGGCGGTTATTAAGCCTCTTATTAAGAAACCACAACTAGATTCAAATGAACTGGCAAATTACAGACCCATTTCAAATCTTCCGTTTATGTCAAAAATTTTAGAAAAAGTTGTGTCTACTCAATTATGCTCCTTTTTGCAAAAAAATTATCTCTATGAAGAATTTCAATCAGGTTTCAGGCCCAATCATAGCACAGAAACTGCACTTGTTTAAATTACGAATGACTTACTACTTGCTTCAGATCAAGGCTGCACCTCATTGCTAGTATTACTTGATCTTAGTGCTGCGTTTGACACTATAGACCATAATATTGTCACGGTGCACACAGCAGGGAGGAACAAGGAACACGCATACGAGGATGTAAACTCAAATAATACTTTACTTAAAGACATCAAGGTCAGGGCAGGACAAGGCAAGGCAGACACAGACACAGACATCAAACACCGGGAAGTAACGAGTAGACCAGACAAAATGGCACAACACAGACAGGACTATAAATACACAGGTAACTTAACGAACACGGCTAGACACGAATAAACTACTAATGACATGACAAGGACAGGAAACAAACCAAATATGGGCACAAGAGGCAGGAACACATGACACACACACAACAGTTCTCTTACAAATATACTCATAGATCGATTACAAAAATATATTGGTATTCAAGGACAGGCTTTAAGATGGTTTAGATCCTACCTGTCCGATCGCTACCACTTTGTTCATTTAAATGGGGAGTCATCTCAATTATCACCAGTAAAGTATGGAGTACCACAAGGATCTGTCCTAGGTCCTCTGCTATTTTCAATTTACATGTTGCCCCTTGGAAATATTATTAGAAAACACGGGATAAGTTTTCATTGCTATGCTGATGATACTCAATTATATATCTCAACAAGACCAGATGAAACTTCTCAACTATCTAAGCTAATAGATTGTGTAAAAAGTGTAAAAGATTGGATGACCAATAATTTCCTCCTACTAAATTCAGATAAGACAGAGATATTACTTATTGGACCAAAAAACAGTACACAGAATCTCGTGGATTACAATTTGCAACTAGACGGATGTACTGTTACGTCCTCTAAAGTCAAAAATCTGGGTGTTATTTTAGACATCAACTTGTCCTTTGAAAATAATATTTCCTATGTTACAAAAACAGCATTCTTCCATCTTAGAAACATTGCCAAGCTTCGAAGCATGCTACCTGTTTCTGATGCAGAAAAGCTAGTTCATGCATTCATGACCTCTAGACTGGACTATTGTAATGCACTGCTAGCTGGTTGTCCTGCATCTTCAATAAACAAGATACAGATAGTCCAAAATGCAGCGGCTAGAGTTCTTACCAGATCAAGAAAATATGATCATATTACTCCAATTTTACAGTCTCTGCACTGGCTACCTATTAAGTTCCGTATCATTTACAAATTATTATTACTTGCCTATAAGGCCCTAAATGGTTTAGCACCTGCGTATCTAACTTGTCTTCTACCACGCTACAATCCAACCCGCTCCCTAAGGTCACAAAACTCTGGACTTTTGGTAGTACCTAGGATAGCAAAGTCCACTAAAGGAGGTAGAGTTTTTTCACATTTGGCTCCCAAACTCTGGAATAGCCTTCCTGATAACGTTCAGGGTTCAGACACACTCTCTCTGTTTAAATCTAGATTAAAGACACATCTCTTTAGCCAAGCATACACATAATGCATTTTATAATCTTGTACTGCAGTTATATCTGATCAAATGTACATTATTATTCTTTAGCTTGGGTTGAACAATTTATTTTTGCTTAGATGGAACAGCAGCTACGCTAATCATGTCTCTGCTTGTCTCTACGTTCCTGCCAGGAATTACAGAACTTCAGTCTGGATCTAACCATTACATGATCTGAGATGACCGAACACCTGAGATGGAGGATCAGCGCCGGGAGATGACGTATGTGTCCCTGATCGTAGGCAGAGGCCAAACACCTGGATGAACGCCAGAGACAGATCCCCATTGAGGACCCCGCCACTTAGACAGCCATCGGAAAAAAGACCACTGGAACCAGCTGAGCCCATTCAATCTGACTTGCTGCAGTTTGGAACTGAACTGCTGGTTTGTTTGGCCAGAGGAGAACTGCCCCCCGACTGAGCCTGGTTTCTCTGAAGGTTTTTTTCCCCATTCTGTCACCGATGGAGTTTTGGTTCCTTGCCGCTGTCGCCTCTGGCTTGCTTAGTTGGGGACGCTTCATTTCCAGCGATATCGCCGACCTTATTGCAAAGACACTATTCAAACTTATTGACACTTTATTTTCCTTTTTTTTTTTTATATTGTGCAGTGCTTTGACACAATTTGCATTGTAAAAAGCGCTATATAAGTAAAGGTGACTTGACTTGACTTGACTTATTCTCATAATACTGTTTCTGAAATCTATATTTAAGCTTCTTTTTTATTGTTTTGTGACTTGGTGCTGAAATATTCAAGCTGAGTGTCATATGTTATGCAGTTACTGAGTATAGGCTCTAGGGGGCAGTCAAATCCAAAATAATACAGATGCCATTATCTGATGTGTTTCATTTACTAGTATTGAGTGCACTGTTAAAAAAACAACAACCAAAAACAAACAAACAACAACAAAAAAAAATTACCTAGTTGAGCCAACTTAAAATTTTAAGCCAACCAGCTTCAGTAGATCTGTTTGAGTTTTCTCAACTTGTAGTTTTAAGTTTATACAACAAAAAGTTGAGAATCTCCTACAAAAATAAGTTGAGAGAACTCAAAAATCTGCTGAAGCTGGTTGCCTTAAAATTTTAAGTTGGCTCAACTTTTTTTTCTCTCTCTCTCTTTTCTTTACAGTTGGTGATGGTGATTTATAGGAAAACTTTCAACAGCAGGATGTGAGAAAAGCCCAGTCTCATGTTTTCATGATAATCAGGTGCCAAAAAGGCCATTTAAGAGGTTGGTTATGATGAGGGGACATTTATTTGGAGTTCAAACATTGATTCTTTTTAATAACTCTGTTCCAAATGTGCACATCACTTATGTAATGTTTACAGGTCATCGCTACTGTGAACTGCAGAGACACTGAAATTAGTCTAAATACACACCCTAAATTTGTATTGCATGTATTATATCATTGTTATATTATGTTTTTGTATTTTTGGACACAATGCTATTGAAGCCTAGTCAGACTGGTTCATGAATATATAGATTCAGTTTTGTCTCTTTTAGCATGGAGAGGTGTATCACCTGATACCATTGTTTGATGTTTTATATTTACCAGCAGAATAATGTTGCTGTGGCACCAGGATGCTGGAGATAAACACTGCCACAAGTAATAAGAGCCCAGTCCCATTTCTCTACAGATTTCTGCTGATGAGATACAGTTGGTTCCCTGTGAGTCATTAGGAGCCTCATTTGGGTCCTCAAGGAGCCCAGTGCACGTTAAGAGCCCATTACTATGTCTGTAGGACATTCTGATCATTTTTTAAAGTTCTATTCTATTATTTTCCACTTTTAATTAAGTGGCAGTCACAGTGTTACAAGTTACAAATCAAAATTCAGCAGTTTTCAGCACACAAGGATGTAGCAGCAGTCTGGGTTGAGTGCATTGTCAGCAACAGCTCTTACTGCGGGAGATACTTACTACTAGAACACTTTTTTTTTTTTTTTGCAGAGGTTAAGGAAGAGTTCAGGACGCTGCATAGAAGAGCACATATTGTGACTTTACTGGCAATAGAGCTGTTCAGGTTGTTTTCATAAAACCTAGAAGAGAATTTGCATTTGTTTCCACTGATCACATAAAATGTAAATTACTTTAAATTCTTATTCTCATAATACTGTTTCTGAAATCTATATTTAAGCTTCTTTTTTATTGTTTTGTGACTTGGTGCTGTAATATTCAAGCTGTGTCATATGTTATGCAGTTACTGAGTATAGGCTCTAGGGGGCAGTCAAATCCAAAATAATACAGATGCCATTATCTGATGTGTTTCATTTACTAGTATTGAGTGCACTGTTAAAAAAAAAAAAAAAAACAACAACAAAAATATTTTACCTAGTTGAGCCAACTTAAAATTTTAAGCCAACCAGCTTCAGTAGATCTGTTTGAGTTTTCTCAACTTGTAGTTTTAAGTTTATACAACAAAAAGTTGAGAATCTCCTACAAAAATAAGTTGAGAGAACTCAAAAATCTGCTGAAGCTGGTTGCCTTAAAATTTTAAGTTGGCTCAACTTTTTTTTCTCTCTCTCTCTTTTCTTTACAGTTGGTGATGGTGATTTATAGGAAAACTTTCAACAGCAGGATGTCAGAAAAGCCCAGCCTCATGTTTTCATGATAATCAGGTGTCACAAAGGCCATTTAAGAGGTTGGTTATGATGAGGGGACATTTATTTGGAGTTCAAACATTGATTCTTTTTAATAACTCTATTCCAAATGTGCACATCACTTATGTAATGTTTACAGGTCATCGCTACTGTGAACTGCAGAGACACTGAAATTAGTCTAAATACACACCCTAAATTTGTATTGCATGTATTATATCATTGTTATATTATGTTTTTGTATTTTTGGACACAATGCTATTGAAGCCTAGTCAGACTGGTTCATGAATATGTAGATTCAGTTTTGTCTCTTTTAGTTTGCAGAGGTGTATCAGATGATGCCATTGTTTGATGTTTTATATTTACCAGCAGAATAGTGTTGCTGTGGCACCAGGATGCTGGAGATAAACACTGCCACAAGTAATAATAGCCCAGTCCCATTTCTCTACAGATTTCTGCTGATGAGATACAGTTGGTTCCCCATGAGTCATCAAGAGGCTCATTTGGGTCCTCAAAGAGCCCCGTGCATGTAAAGAGCCCATTACTATGTCTGTAGGACCATTTTTCATTTTTAAAGTTCTATTCTATTATTTTCCACTTTTAATGAAGTGGCAGTCACTGTGTTACAAGTTATAAATCAAAATTCAGCAGTTTTCAGCACACAAGGATGTAGCAGCAGTCGGGGTTGAGTGCATTGTTAGCAACAACTCTGACTGCGGGAGATACTGACTACTAGAACATAAAAATACTTTTTTGCAGAGGTTAAGGAAGGGTTCAGGATACTGCATAGAAGAGCACATATTGTGACTTTACTGGCAATAGAGCTGTTCAGGTTGTTTTCATAAAACCTAGAAGAGAATTTGCATTTGTTTCCACTGATCACATAAAATGTAAATGAAGTTGTGTAGATGCTGCACATGAGTCAAAGGTTAAAGATAAGGACACCATTAAAGTGTTTAGCGGGTAATAATAGAGCTGAACTCACACAGCACTTTAATATATTAATTATTGTATTAGATTAACATATATTCAATTGGAACAATTATGCTGCTCATTTTCATTACACATGCAGATGCTTCTGTGATGTGATATTTTAGACACTTTCTGGTAAAATCTTTTCTGTGTGCTTTTATCTTCTTGTGGAACCTGAAAATGAAGGCATTCCCTCTGATCTCTAAAATTTGAAGACTACACAATCATAAGATTAAATTAGTAATATATAAAAAATGATGAATAGTAAATTAATAATTTAATTAAGTTCTCAAAACTAAACTCACACAGGTTTAAAACTCAGATAAGATCCTTCATGTCACAAACACACAGAAAACAGTGGAACATATCTTGCTTCTCTGTACACCTTTATAGTTCTTTTGTCGTTTTGTTTGTTTGTTTGTTTCATTAAATACATCTTATGAATGGAAAAAATAAAAATACAGGCTAGAATAATCAAACTGATGGGACATTTATGGCACTAAACACTTCATCATGACATCTACATGTAACACTTCAGTTATACCAGTGAACAATGAACACAAATGTAATTGTTAAGTTCATATTTATTCAGTTTTCTGTCTTTACATTCAGTTTATGTAAATATACAAATCTGTTATGGCATTGTTTTTTATTTCTCAGCATTTTTTTCACAAGTCTCTAAAACTTTTCATAATATCTGCATGCATCTTGCCACAGTTCTTATAGTCACATATTTAACATTTTCTGAACCCTCACACATTCCTGCTGTCATTGACTCTCAATACATTTTATCATCACTGTCAAGTATGTCAAGAATGCAGATCTTCCAGTGACGTCATTCTGACCTGAAAGAGAGAAACAAAAGTCAAACATCCAGCCTTTTCATAAATTTGCATATTGGTTTGCTGACATATAGGCATACAGATTTGGTTTGTGTGTTTGCTATATGGTTACATTAATCAAACGGAGTGTCTATTTACACTAAGTGCAAATAGCCCATCTTGTTGGCAAGGCTATTTACACTAACTCCGCCCACTAACGTGTGATTGGGTTAGTCAATAATAAAAAAAGAAGTTAGCTCAACATCAGTTTCAGTGGCATAGATGGTAAAGTGCATACATTTTGACGCGGTCGACCCGAGTTCGAGCCCACCTTTTACCAAACATTTTTTTCTCCCTTTTCAAATCTCATATCGCATCAGAAAGGCATTTCTTTTCAATAAAAATGAAGGAAATAATCAAAAAGTTGAAAATAAAGTATTGGGTAGGGTTAGGGTAGGTGTAGGGAGGGCTTTATTGTCCCAATAAGGTGGCATCCATTTAATAAATTTGAATTAAAATTATAATTTACACTCAGCACGTTATTATTGCGTACTGTTTTATAATGTACTACAATACTGAGGTGCAGATAATTGCCACTATTTGCAATAAGTAGAATAAATAGCAGAAAATCTTGCTATTTTAACAGTGTAAATATAATCTATAGCTATTTGCACTTAGTGTAAATAGCATATCGTAAAAAAATACTGCTATTTTCACTTAGTGTAGATAAAATCCATTGCTATTTGCACTTAGTGTAAATAGCATCTGTCACTAAAAAAAAATATGCTATTTGCACTTAGTGTAATAGGGGAAGTCGTGGCCTAATGGTTAGAGAGTCGGACTTGTAATAAAGGGAAGTCGGAGAGTCAGACTTGTAATAAGGGGAAGTCGTGGCCTAATGGTTAGAGAGTCGGACTTGTAATAAGGGGAAGTCGGAGAGTCGGACTTGTAATAAGGGGAAGTCGTGGCCTAATGGTTAGAGAGTCGGACTTGTAATAAGGGGAAGTCGGAGAGTCGGACTTGTAATAAGGGGAAGTCGTGGCCTAATGGTTAGAGAGTCGGACTTGTAATAAGGGGAAGTCGTGGCCTAATGGTTAGAGAGTCGGACTTGTAATAAGGGGAAGTCGGAGAGTCAGACTTGTAATAAGGGGAAGTCGGAGAGTCGGACTTGTAATAAGGGGAAGTCGTGGCCTAATGGTTAGAGAGTCGGACTTGTAATAAGGGGAAGTCGGAGAGTCGGACTTGTAATAAGGGGAAGTCGGAGAGTCGGACTTGTAATAAGGGGAAGTCGGAGAGTCGGACTTGTAATAAGGGGAAGTCGTGGCCTAATGGTTAGAGAGTCGGACTTGTAATAAGGGGAAGTCGGAGAGTCGGACTTGTAATAAGGGGAAGTCGGAGAGTCGGACTTGTAATAAGGGGAAGTCGTGGCCTAATGATTAGAGAGTCGGACTTGTAATAAGGGGAAGTCGGAGAGTCGGACTTGTAATAAGGGGAAGTCGTGGCCTAATGGTTAGAGAGTCGGACTTGTAATAAGGGGAAGTCGGAGACTCGGACTTGTAATAAGGGGAAGTCGTGGCCTAATGGTTAGAGAGTCGGATTTGTAATCCGAAGGTTGCGGGTTGGAGTCTCCGGCCGGCAGGAATTGTAGGGGGGGGGGAGTGAATGTCCAGCGCTCTCTCCACCCTCAATACCACGACTGAGGTGCCCTTGAGCAAGGCACCGAACCCCCAAAATATACAGCATAAAATGGCTGCCCACTGCTCCGGGTATGTGTTCACGGTGTGTGTGTGTTCACTGCTGTGTGTGTGTGCACGTTGGATGGGTTAAATGCAGAGCACGAATTCCGAGTATGGGTCACCATACTTGGCTGAATGTCACTTCACTTAAATAGCATCTGTCACTAAAAAAATATGCTATTTGCACTTGGTGTAAATAGCATCTATTAGTAAATAGCGGCTATTTACACTTAGTGCAAATAGCCGCTGCCTTAATCAAAATGAACTCACTTTTGTTTTATATCTATTCCTTTTCATTGTTACCATGTGAATATTTGTCTTCAGTTTGACATACTATTCATCTAACAAATAGCTAGCATGCAAAAGCAGAACATTTTGTATTCTATGGTTAAAATGACATTGAAGTTTGTTCTGATAGTGATCAGACTAGTTCTCAATACACGTGTCAATTAGTTTGCGTGTCAGCTGATGTTTGATGTCTTACATTCACTAGGCGTGGAGTTACTGTGGTGAGACTTGGCACCAGGATGCTGGTTATATAAACACTGTCACAAGTCAAAAGATCCCACACCCATTTCTCTACTATATTCTGCTGCTGATCGACTGATGTTATAGGGAATTAATGAATCAGATTTGTTAAAGGATGTACAGTTTTAATACTAACAAAAATAAAATAATATATAAATAAAACGAAATACATTTAAACACAATATGAAGAAACATATGCCATAGTAGGATAAGGATTGGCTTTTTTAAACTATTAATGAGGGTTTTTCTCTTTGAACTGTCTATGTGAGAAGAAAACCTTTTACTTTTTATTACAGAGGATAATCGGTATTAAGAATGGATGATTCAAATAGAAGCATGGAGATATTTGTCCAAAATGTGTTTCCTTCTAGAGAAAGAATCCAGTCATGGGAAAGAGAGGACAGCCAGAAGAACCAGCAGGAAAATCAGTACTGATGGTACTTTTGTGAATGAACAAGCTGACAAAACAAATGACAACAGTGCTGGCAATTTTGCATAGACGCCAACAAGGTTATGACCTGAGCTTAAGAGCACCTTTAGTACATAACCCTTCTTGGGTTTCAGAATAACCTTACAATAATTTAGCATGAGTTCCATGCAAGTGCCAAAAGTAGACAGCACTTGAAAGTCCAACACTCGCTTTACAGTAGTAGTACACTATCTTCAGCGAGAGTGCTCGTAATTCAGCTGTCAGCAGTGACTCGAACAGAGGCACTGACAGAGCCTTTAGGTCCAAAGCAAAGTCCCAAGTGAGCAATGTGGAGAGGCAAGAGCCTTGCTACCCTTAGAAAGCTTATCAACAGGTCATTGATTTGGGAATGAAAAATCGTAATAGCAGCCACATACACTGTAAGTGTAGAGGGCGCACAAGTGCCGTAACAAACTGTAAGAACAACAGTATGATTGACATGGGACAATTCACCAGGTTCACCAATTCACCAGCATGCGTTCTATACCAATCCACAGACAATTTTGAATTATGAATATAGGTGCCTTGTAGAGGGTGCTTCAGTACTTGTGTCTAACTCTCACTGTGGCCCAATATCTGGTGGTGGAGTTCGGCTGAGCAGCCAGACATGCAGGTTCACCAGTTCTGGGTTGGGATGCCAGAATGTGGTCAATCAGTTTGAGTTTTTGGCTGTTTGAATTTTTGAATTTCCTCCGAATAAGGATAATTTGGCGAAGATCAGATTAGTCTCGCATAGTCAGACCTTCAAACTGACAGCAGAAGGTCTGGGAAACTTGGTCGCTTTGAATGGCCAAGGACCGCTGAAGAGGCCATATGACTGACAGGTAAAGCAACCAATCATGTTTCATTTTGTGCCGCACAACTCCGAATAAGGATAATCTGGCCAAGATCAGATAGTCCAAATAATTCAGTACAAGCAATTTTAGAGGAGAGAGCCACATCCACACATGCATGTGTGTGAAGCCAATGACAAGCCGCAAGGCAGGACAATGAACTGGTATGCTTTGACTTTGAAAGTGAATCTCAGAAAGTGCCTGTGATGAAACTGATCTGTATATGAATGTAGTCAGTGGGGCGGACTGCGAATGAACTGCAGTGTGTCGGCTTGCCACTTGGACGAGGGCCTTGCTGCTTCAGAAAGGGTTGTGCTTTAACCACAAAGTCTTGGGTCTCACAGCTGCTCAGTTTTTCTGCAAGAGGCAAAGGTGGATCTAGAGCTTTGCTTGGTGGAGCAACCTTTTATGGTGTGGGAACAGGGTCGGCACCAGAGGGGGGCATGAACAATTTCTCATGGGGGTTGAGGGGGTACTTTGAAAATATTAACTGCACCTGTTTCTGAATATTGTCTGATCTAAATTATGTAGACTACTAGTGTAGAAAAAGTAATTTTCAGATGTAACGGATGCAGCGAATCAAACGGGAAAAACACAAACATGAAACTTGTAAATAAAATAATTATATACATATAATATTTAATAATTATAACGTTTTATATATGATTAGGGTGTTCATCAGCTAATTGCATGCAGAGTTTCCAGTGTTGACATCTCCGTAAAATAGCCTACTGGAAGCGCTGTAGTTTTTCTGTATAGCCTATAGCTACTAAACATATGAAAAGTAGCCTAACACACAAATAATATTTTATGTCCGTTTTTGAAGAAAGAAAACCTAACTGATGTCATAAATACACAAACCTGATTTTTGTTTTAACACTGGCTGAATTTTTAAATACTCTGTCGCGTAATTTTTTCGGCATAATTTGAAACTGCAAAGTGTTAGCGGTTTGAAGATTCAATAATATTTGCAAAGTTTATTAGAATTTCTTTCTTCGATTCTTATTTCGCTCTGGGAACAAAACATATTATTGCTAAGAATGAACTAAAATGAAAATGTTTCACTTTTAATCTATGTATTTAACAGCCTACACCACCCACCCCATCTCGTAATGAGTAGGAGATCTTCCCAGGTCAGTAGCCTGCCTCACAGACTAAAATCATCATGGCGCTCACTACGGAGACGGCATCAGAGGTTAGGGGGCACAGTGACCGAGGTGGCCAGGCCGGGCCCCCTGAGGGCGTGGGGTGTCTTTATAAATAATAATAAAAAAAATATTAAATTATCTAAATTATCTTGAAATAATTACATTTTTAGCTTAAAACTGTTTTTTTATGTTAAAGCCTAACATTAATGCTAGTGTTACGTTACCTTGGTATAAAATTGCGAGACTTTTTTGAAAGGGTGTAGGTTTCTCTACGAAGAAACCAGAAACAGGCTTTTGCGGATGGGTGGTGTAGTTCCAGCATCTACCAGCAGGGAAAAACTTTCTTTCTTCTGACTTATCCTTTTGTTTTTGTTTTTTTGCAAAAAAAATGCAATCGTAATTTTTTTTTTATTTTTTTTTATTATTATTATTGTTGTTGAAGCAAATGGATACAAATATATATATATATATATTTGCTGTAGATTCTGTTCATGCTATAGATGGATATGACGATTTCCGCTACACAGAACCCGGATTACCGGAAACGTGTTCAGGTTTAGAGTAACGTATGCTCTTTTTTGACAAATAATTAATTCGTAATATTACGTAAATATTAATTTTATCAGGGCATCATGATAATCGGGTACGTTCGTGATTTCTTAAAGAATTTCTGTTTTCACAAAACGAGCAGTACATCCAACTCAGCCGTACTTTCACTTCTGATCTGCCGTGATATACAACAATGATGAAGTTTGCGCTGGCATTTGTATTTGGCCTGATTTGTTTTGTTCCTTACTTAAACCAGCATTAATAGACAACCCCTGTTAACATCATTAATGCGTCGATTATGGGTTGTTTAATTACCGAGTTAATACTCAGATAATTAGCTCTATTATTTTGATTTAGCCATTAGCATGTTGTCTTTGTGTTGTGGTGCATGTGCTGTTATTTTTATGCTGTCAATTTACTGCTGAATCATTTAGTTGTGAATTTACTGCTGAATCATTTAGTTGTGAATTGTTGCTTTTTGACAATTTAGTGACAGTTTACAACTGGCAAATAAAGTCCAGTTAACCCGAATCCCATGTAATGTATAATATACAGTATAATGTTATAAATATTTACAACTGAAAGGAAGATTGTCATAATAGCAAAGGACTATTCATTTAGATTGAATGATTCCACTCAGTTGGTTTTGGTTATGATTAATAACAAAGATGTTATATTAAAACTCATTATTGTACTAAGCTGATCCCTGCTTAAAAAAAAAAAAAAACAACAACATAGAAATCATGCAAACATTACTAGACATCAACAAGGACAGGATTTAGTGGTTTTAGAATAGAATAGAAGGTGAACAATTACCAGTAGAGACCAACACTGCCCATTAAAACAAATATAATTCCCATTATAACCAGTAAAGCCATTACAAAATTATGTGATGTTTTCTATTATTTTTTCAGCAGTGATGTGCATTATTATTGTCTGTCACTTCCCATCATGGTTTTAGTGTTGCAAGAGTATTGATATTATGCATCTCAGAGAGCTCTGGCACGATCACTTGTGATCAGTTCTGCTCATCTCAATGTCATGATCTACTGGTTGAGATCAGAAGTTAAAAGGAACTTTTTCTGTTTCTGCAGATGGTGCTTCATCGGTGGATTTGCAGTGCTGATAAACAAAGGTGAGCATATTAAGTACATTTGAATGATAATTTCATGCCACATGTATAAATATCAGACTGTGTGTTTACAATGACATTTTTTGTCATTTCAGTGTGTCTGCAGGTCACAGGTTTTACTGGTGGCTCTGTTGTATTGCCGTGTTCTTCAACTCAACGTGATCAAGACATTAATGTGCATTGGAGAGACAAAGACAGTAGGACTATTTATGATTTAATTAAAGGTAAAGATTCACTAGAGACACAGGACCCACGGTATAAGAACAGAGCGCAAACTTTCCCAGAGGAGTACAAGAGAGGAAACTTCTCCATCAAACTCATCAATCTCACTCACGCTGATGCAGGAACGTTCATCTGCTTCATCACACACTCATCTTATTCTAAACAAGAGACTGTACAGCTGTTCATTAACGGTGTGTAAAAAACGGTTTAAAAAAGTCCCAGGTGAAAAAAAGTGCACTTTCATAACATACTTATAGTGCTCTATTTTCACCCACTAATTTAGTTACCACTTGTAGTACACTTGAACCCACTAATGTATGAAAGATGGGTTCGAGTGTACTACAAGTGGTAACTATATACATTTTTTTAATACAGAGACAGTATGTTAAAAAAATATATATTTTTGATTACACTTAGATGTTATTAAGATTATCTTTAGAAGTATTAAATAATATTTTTTAGTATATTAAGTACAAATGAGTGAAAATAGAGCACTTTAAGTAAACTTTGGAAGTGTACTTGTTTTACACCTGGGATAGACTGAATGCTGCTGTATAGAGCAAGGCCGTAACCATGTCTTGAACATTGGGGGGACCAGATAGATAGATAGATAGATAGATAGATAGATAGATAGATAGATAGATAGATAGATAGATAGATAGATAGATAGATAGATAGATAGATAGATAGATAGATAGATAGATAGATAGATAGATGCAGATAATTAACACATGCACATTTCATCTCTCTCTCTCTCTCTCTCTCTCTCTCTCTCTCAAAATGGGCATATTTGAGAAAAAAAAGTTGAGTAGTTTGCTTTACTGAATATAACTTGTTCATTTAACATTTCTTTCGTAAAACTGTTGACTAACATTAAATGAATTGCAGCTTCCATCTTACCTCGCTAACTTTCTAACTTTCAATGTTTTCAATCTTCGCGGTGCGCTCAGCATCTGTGAACGCTAAACCCCGCTTACTTTGATTTAATTGGCCCGTTCAATTATTTTGACATTGACGCACGCTGTTAGCCCGCTGAGGCAGAGCAGACTGAAATTTTTTATTTTAAAGCTTCTTTGTCATCCTAACAAGAGCGCTGCGTAATGAGGACAGCAGATCAATGCAAGAATTTCAAATATTGGGGGGGCCATTTGATAATTTCTAATTATTGGGGGGGGACTTGTCTATGGTGGTTACGGCCCTGGTATAGACTATAAATGATGGATCTGTTGTCTTTTTTCACGGTGTAGTAATGTTGTTGTCGTTTTTTTGCTTGCTTGTTTTTAATGAACTTGTTTTGTTGCAGAATCAACGGTAGAAACTGGAAGCCAATCTACTGAAGAAGAAAACCATGTACCAGACCACAGTCAGACCAGACCAACATTATTAATCTGTGTTTGCACTCTTTTATCTTTAATAATTCTCACGCCTATAATAATGTTCATATTTTACTGGAGAAAAAAAACTCAAGCTGCCTTATAGAAGAAAAAGTATCAAACTGAAGTTCCTGTTACGCACTGCAAGCTTCAGCAGTATCTGAACAGTCTTTATTTTCTGCCACCTAAGTTAACAAATGAGTGTTAACAAATTAGACGTGTGAGTGACATCATGCACAACCACATTATCTTCTGCAGATTCTCTCTGTTGTTATACACGTGCTGACATAAAACAGTGTGCACTGCTTATTGTTGTTATTGTATAACAGAATTAGTTCTTGAAACAGTTGAACAACATCAATCCTGTCAATATGTTTCTGCCTTAACATTTCTGTACCACAAGTGTGTATGCCAGAGTAAATGCATGTTGTATTATTTATGTATTTCTTTCAAGCCTCTTATCTTGTTAACTGGGTTGATTTATTTTACTGATTGAGCTCCTCTCATGTTAATTAGGTTAATCATCTGAACATGCTCCTCCCGAACTTTGTTAATAAAACATAATTTCACAAGTTCACACTTACATATAATAGATAGAATAAAGTTTATGCGTATTTGGCGTGCTGCCTGAGGGGAGGGCTCTGAGCTTGGAATTTTTGGCCTGAACCCAGAGTACCCCAAAAAAGCAACAGAGCAAAGGACAGCCGCCTGACGAATAAAATACTTGAGTAATTTTACTTGATTACTTTACTTAGTATTATGTTGGGGGTTTGTACTTCATTCAAGTACAATTTAAACTGACTACTTGTACTTTTACTTGATTACATTTCTGAAGAAAAAACAGTACTTTTTACTCCTTACAATTTTATTTCATCTTGAAAAGTACATTAGATTTTTATTTTTTCACATTAAATATGGTAAACGGAAGCTCAAACATGCGTGCCTGATGTGAGAACCAATGATCATTGTTTTCATGCATCAAACACACATAATTCTACTTAAGTTATGACTTTCATCAGGTAAATGTCTGGCTTCAAAAGTTCACCATCAAATCTGAGGAAGCATATTGAGGTAGCAAAGTTGCATTTTCCCAAAAAAAGTGTATTCATTATTTGTTCTGTTTTGATAGAGCCATTAGCTGTGTAATATATCAGCTGAATATACAAGATTGAGTGCAATTAAAATCAGTGATGAGAATTTAAATACAATTCATATTTAATTAATTAAAAATCTCCAAAAGTGTTTAAATAAACATATGTTAAATTAATTGTAATTCATGTTTAGTGATGTTCTCACCAGGTAGTGGATACGTTGTATTTATAATGTCATTATGTGACACACTGAGTAGGAATCAGGACTTGTCAATGATTTTTTTTTTTATATTTATCTTAATAATTACCATTACATTTTGCTCATTACTTAATCTAATTAGTCACAAATAATTATTTGTCAATATTTGCTGAGAAAAAATATGTCAGACAGTGACGTAAAAAAAACAACACGCAAAAAAGTTGCCTTTCAAAAACGTTAATGTTGCATGTTTTAATTATATGACTTTCCTCATTAATTCAACACCTTCTTGTATTCTGTATGGAATATGTTTCTAGCCTCTGCATCACAGAGGCACATCAGGTTATGACCTGAGCTTAAGAGCACCTTTAGTACATAACCCTTCTTGGGTTTCAGAATAACCTTACAATCATTTAGCATGAGTTCCATGCAAGTGCCAAAAGTAGACAGCACTTGAAAGTCCAACACTCGCTTTACAGTAGTAGTACACTATCTTCAGCGAGAGTGCTCGTAATTCAGCTGTCAGCAGTGACTCGAACAGAGGCACTGACAGAGCCTTTAGGTCCAAAGCAAAGTCCCAAGTGAGCAATGTGGAGAGGCAAGAGCCTTGCTACCCTTAGAAAGCTTATCAACAGGTCATTGATTTGGGAATGAAAAATCGTAATAGCGGCCACATACACTGTAAGTGTAGAGGGCGCACAAGTGCCGTAACAAACTGTAAGAACAACAGTATGATTGACATGGGACAGTTCACCAGGTTCACCAATTCACCAGCTTGTGTTCTACACCAATGCACAGACAATTTTGAATTATGAATATAGGTGCCTTGTAGAGGGTGCTTCAGTACTTTTGTCTAACTCTCACTGTGGCCCAATATCTGGTGGTGGAGTTCGGCTGAGCAGCCAGACTTGCAGGTTCACCAGTTCTGGGTTGGGATGCCAGAATGTGGTCAATCAGTTTGAGTTTTTGGCTGTTTGAATTTTTGAATTTCCTCCGAATAAGGATAATTTGGCGAAGATCAGATTAGTCTCGCATAGTCAGACCTTCAAACTGACAGCAGAAGGTCTGGGAAACTTGGTCGCTTTGAATGGCCAAGGACCGCTGAAGAGGCCATATGACTGACAGGTAAAGCAACCAATCATGTTTAATTTTGTGCCGTACAACTCCGAATAAGGATAATCTGGCAAAGATCAGATAGTCCAAATAATTCAGTACACGCAATTTTAGAGGAGAGAGCCACATCCACACATGCATGTGTGTGAAGCCAATGACAAGCCGCAAGGCAGGACAATGAACTGGTATGCTTTGACTTTGAAAGTGAATCTCAGAAAGTGCCTGTGATGAAACTGATCTGTATATGAATGTAGTCAGTGGGGCGGACTGCGAATGAACTGCAGTGTGTCGGCTTGCCACTTGGACGAGGGCCTTGCTGCTTCAGAAAGGGTTGTGCTTTAACCACAAAGTCTTGGGTCTCACAGCTGCTCAGTTTTTCTGCAAGAGTCAAAGGTGGATCTAGAGCTTTGCTTGGTGGAGCAACCTTTTATGGTGTGGGAACAGGGTCGGCACCAGAGGGGGGCATGAACAATTTCTCATGGGGGTAATACTTTGAAAATATTAACTGCACCTGTTTCTGAATATTGTCTGATCTAAATTATGTAGACTACTAGTGTAGAAAAAGTAATTTTCAGATGCAGCGGATGCAGCGAATCAAACGGGAAAAACACAAACATGAAACTTGTAAATAAAATAATTATATACATGTAATATTTAATAGTTACAAAAGTTTTATATATGATTAGGGTGTTCATCAGCTAATTGCATGCAGAGTTTCCAGTGTTGACATCGCCGTAAAATAGCCTACTGGAAGCGCTGTAGTTTTTCTGTATAGCCTATAGCTACTAAAAATATGAAAAGTAGCCTAACACACAAATAATATTTTATGTTACTTCCGTTTTTGAACAAAGAAAACCTAACTGATGTCATAAATACACAAACCTGATTTTTGTTTTAACACTGGCTGAATTTTAAAATACTCTGTCGCGTAATTTTTTCGGCATAATTTGAAACTGCAAAGTGTTAGTGGTTTGAAGATTCAATAATATTTGCAAAGTTTATTAGAATTTCTTTCTTCGATTCTTATTTCGCTCTGGGAACAAAACATATTATTGCTAGGAATGAACTAAAATGAAAATGTTTCACTTTTAATCTATGTATTTAACAGCCTACACCACCCACCCCATCTCGTAATGAGTAGGAGATCTTCCCAGGTCAGTAGCCTGCCTCACAGACTAAAATCATCATGGCGCTCACTACGGAGACGGCATCAGAGGTTAGGGGGCACAGTGACCGAGGTGGCCAGGCCGGGACCCCTGGGGGCGTGGGGTGTCTTTATAAATAATAATAAAAAAAATATTAAATTATCTAATTTAAAAATGTCTTGAAATAATTACATTTTTAGCTTAAAACTTTTTTTTTATGTTAAAGCCTAACATTAATGCTAGTGTTACGTTACCTTGGTATAAAATTGTGAGACTTTTTTGAAAGGGTGTAGGTTTCTCTACGAAGAAACCAGAAACAGGCTTTTGGGGATGTGTGGTGTAATTCCAGCATCTACCAGCAGGGAAAAACTTTCTTTCTTCTGACTTATCCTTTTGTTTTTGTTTTTTTCCCCCTCTTTTGTAAACACGGAAAAAATGCAATCGTAATTTATTTTTTTTATTTTTTTTTATTATTTTTGTTGTTTAAGCAAATGGATACAAAAAAATATAGATATATTTGCTGTAGATTCTGTTCATGCTATAGATGGATATGACGATTTCCGCTACACAGAACCCGGATTACCGGAAACGTGTTCAGGTTTAGAGTAACGTATGCTCTTTTTTGACAAATAATTAATTCGTAATATTACGTAAATATTAATTTTATCGGGGCATCATGATAATCGGGTACGTTCGTGATTTCTTAACGAATTTCTGTTTTCACAAAACGAGCAGTACTTCCAACTCGTACTTTCACTTCTGATCTGCCGCGATATGTAAAAAATGATCAAGTTTGCGCTGGCATTTGTATTTGGCTTGATTTGTTTTGTTCCTTACTTAAACCAGCATTAATAGACAACCCCTGTTAACATCATTAATGCGTCGATTATGGGTTGTTTAATTACCGAGTTAATATTCAGATAATTAGCTCTATTATTTTGATTTAGCCATTAGCATGTTGTCTTTGTGTTGTGGTGCATGTGCTGTTATTTTTATGCTGTCAATTTACTGCTGAATCATTTAGTTGTGAATTTACTGCTGAATCATTTAGTTGTGAATTGTTGCTTTTTGACAATTTAGTGACAGTTTACAACTGGCAAATAAAGTCCAGTTAACCCGAATCCCATGTAATGTATAATATACAGTATAATGTTATAAATATTTACAACTGAAAGGAAGATTGTCATAATAGCAAATGCCTATTCATTTAGATTGAATGATTCCACTCAGTTGGTTTTGGTTATGATTAATAACAAAGATGTTATATTAAAACTCATTGTACTAAGCTGATCCCTGCTTAAAAAAAAAAAACAACAACATAGAAATCATGCAAACATTACTAGACATCAACAAGGACAGGATTTAGTGGTTTTAGAATAGAATAGAAGGTGAACAATTACCAGTAGAGACCAACACTGCCCATTAAAACAAATATAATTCCCATTATAACCAGTAAAACCATTACAAAATTATGTGATGTTTTCTATTATTTTTTCAGCAGTGATGTGCATTATTATTGTCTGTCACTTCCCATCATGGTTTTAGTGTTGCAAGAGTATTGATATTATGCATCTCAGAGAGCTCTGGCACGATCACTTGTGATCAGTTCTGCTCATCTCAATGTCATGATCTACTGGTTGAGATCAGAAGTTAAAAGGAACTTTTTCTGTTTCTGCAGATGGTGCTTCATCGGTGGATTTGCAGTGCTGATAAACAAAGGTGAGCATATTAAGTACATTTGAATGATAATTTCATGCCACATGTATAAATATCAGACTGTGTGTTTACAATGACATTTTTTGTCATTTCAGTGTGTCTCCAGGTCACAGGTTTTACTGGTGGCTCTGTTGTATTGCCGTGTTCTTCAACTCAACGTGATCTTAAAGCTCAAGACATTAATGTGCTTTGGAGAGACAAAGACAGTAGGACTATTTATGATTTAATTGAAGATGAAGATTCACTAGAGACACAGGACCCACGGTATAAGAACAGAGCGCAAACTTTCCCAGAGGAGTACAAGAGAGGAAACTTCTCCATCAAACTCATCAATCTCACTCACGCTGATGCAGGAACGTTCATCTGCTTCATCACACACTCATCTTATTCTAAACAAGAGACTGTACAGCTGTTCATTAACGGTGTGTAAAAAACGGTTTAAAAAAGTCCCAGGTGAAAAAAAGTGCACTTTCATAACATACTTATAGTGCTCTATTTTCACCCACTAATTTAGTTACCACTTGTAGTACACTTGAACCCACTAATGTATGAAAGATGGGTTCGAGTGTACTACAAGTGGTAACTATATACATTTTTTAATACAGAGACAGTATGTTAAAAAAATATATATTTTTGATTACACTTAGATGTTATTAAGATTATCTTTAGAAGTATTAAAGAATATTTTTTAGTATATTAAGTACAAATTAGTGTGTGAAAATAGAGCACTTTAAGTAAACTTTAAGTGTACTTGTTTTACACCTGGGATAGACTGAATGCTGCTGTATAGAGCAAGGCCGTAACCATGTCTTGAACATTGGGGGGGATCAAATATATATATATAGATGCAGATAATTAACACATGCACATTTCATCTCTCTCTCTCTCTCTCTCTTTCTCTCTCTCTCTCTCAAAATGGGCATATTTGAGAAAAAAAAGTTGAGTAGTTTGCTTTACTGAATATAACTCGTTCATTTAACATTTCTTTCGTAAAACTGTTGACTAACATTAAATGAATTGCAGCTTCCATCTTACCTCGCTAACTTTCTAACTTTCAATGTTTTCAATCTTCGCGGTGCGCTCAGCATCTGTGAACGCTAAACCCCGCTTACTTTGATTTAATTGGCCCGTTCAATTATTTTGACATTGACGCACGCTGTTAGCCCGCTGAGGCAGAGCAGACTGAAATTTTTTATTTTAAAGCTTCTTTGTCATCCTAACAAGAGCGCTGCGTAATGAGGACAGCAGATCAATGCAAGAATTTCAAATATTGGGGGGGGCCATTTGATAATTTCTAATTATTGGGGGGGGACTTGTCTATGGTGGTTACGGCCCTGGTATAGACTATAAATGATGGATCTGTTGTCTTTTTTCACGGTGTAGTAATGTTGTTGTCATTTTTTTGCTTGCTTGTTTTTAATGAACTTGTTTTGTTGCAGAATCAACGGTAGAAACTGGAAGCCAATCTACTGAAGAAGAAAACCATGTACCAGACCACAGTCAGACCAGACCAACATTATTAATCTGTGTTTGCACTCTTTTATCTTTAATAATTCTCACGCCTATAATAATGTTCATATTTTACTGGAGAAAAAAAACTCAAGCTGCCTTATAGAAGAAAAAGTATCAAACTGAAGTTCCTGTTACGCACTGCAAGCTTCAGCAGTATCTGAACAGTCTTTATTTTCTGCCACCTAAGTTAACAAATGAGTGTTAACAAATTAGACGTGTGAGTGACATCATGCACATCACATTATCTTCTGCTGATTCTCTCTGTTGTTATACACGTGCTGACATAAAACAATGTGCACTGCTTATTGTTCTTATTGTATAACAGAATGAGTTCTTGAAACAGTTGAACAACATCAATCCTGTCAATATGTTTCTGCCTTAATATTTCTGTACCACAAGCGTGTATGCCAGAGTAAATGCATGTTGTATTATTTATGTATTTCTTGATTGTTAATACTATTACTGCATATCATTTTCAAATCTGAATCATTAATTCCTAGTTACAGTGCTCAAAGATAAAACATGGTGCTCAGGGTTGAGATTGTTACACGGCTCTGCAGACTGTTAGAAGAAGAGTGTATCTTAATTAACTTCTTGATCTGCTGTACTACAGATGCAGAGAGGAAGCCTCTTTATTTGGACAAGGTTACTGAATCATCTTAAACCCAACACATTTGTAGGAGTGGACCGTTTATACTCCGAATTTTAAGGATAAATTAATCTTTTCTTTTGAAGGTTTTAATAGGAAATATTATGCATGCCTCTCTCCCCTACAGTTATTCAAAGCCTTATTATGCCGCCTCCAACCCCAATATGTCTTCTTAATAAAATAACATTGCACCTTTGTTTTTAGTGTCTTAAGAATCTACAATATGCTATAATAGTTCCCATTCTGTTCTTTGCTGGGAACAGAAATATCATTACTGTTAGACATTGCATTGGTCAGATTTGCCCTACAATAAAGTTCTAACATAGGTTCACTTCTGATGGTGACTCCTGTGATCTCCAAACTGAACATTCGTTTCAATTGGTTTAGTTTTGTGAATGAACTAAGAGTCTCTGGAAAAACTGTTTGGACATTTGTAATATGCTTCCTGATATTTTATAAAAGAAATGGAATAATCTAATTTTGTTGAAAAGAGCAGCATTGAATCAATAATTAATAATGTAGTCGAACTTATGAGTACAAGAGCGAAGCTTCCTTTCATAGATCCTCTGGGAAAATGTATTCTGGATCCTGATCCTCAAATGCAACTTTTCTTTTAGCGATATTTTAATGTATTGTTGCTGTCACTCAATACACTGTCATAACTTAAGTTTGTCGTCACTGTATTCACAAGTTCACACTTGCATATAATAAATAGAATAAAGTTTATGCGTATTTGGTGTGCTGTCTGAGGGAAGGGCTCCAAGCTCAGATTTTTTGGCCCGAACCCAGAGTACCCCACCCTACAGGTTAGGAGAGGAATAGTTGTAAGTGCTGAGAAGGGGTGGTGGAGGGATGCTGGAAAACTGTCAATGAACAGAGGTAAGCCTGCTGTGTATACATAAATGCCTTTTATCTTGTTAACTGGGTTGATTTATTTTACTGATTGAGCTCCTCTCATGTTAATTAGGTTAATTATCTGAACATGCTCCTCTCGAACTTTGTTAATAAAACATAATTTCACAAGTTCACACTTACATATAATAAATAGAATAAAGTTTATGCGTATTTGGCGTGCTGCCTGAGGGGAGGGCTCTGAGCTTGGAATTTTTGGCCTGAACCCAGAGTACCCCAAAAAAGCAACAGAGCAAAGGACAGCCGCCTGACGAATAAAATACTTGAGTAATTTTACTTGATTACTTTACTTAGTATTATGTTGGGGGTTTGTAATTCATTCAAGTACAATTTAAACTGACTACTTGTACTTTTACTTGATTACATTTCTGAAGAAAAAACAGTACTTTTTACTCCTTACAATTTTATTTCATCTTGAAAAGTACATTAGATTTTTATTTTTTCACATTAAATATGGTAAACGGAAGCTCAAACATGCGTGCCTGATGTGAGAACCAATGATCATTGTTTTCATGCATCAAACACACATAATTCTACTTAAGTTATGACTTTCATCAGGTAAATGTCTGGCTTCAAAAGTTCACCATCAAATCCGAGGAAGCATATTGAGGTAGCAAAGTTGCATTTTCCCAAAAAAAGTGTATTCATTATTTGTTCTGTTTTGATAGAGCCATTAGCTGTGTAATATATCAGCTGAATATACAAGATTGAGTGCAATTAAAATCAGTGATGAGAATTTAAATACAATTCATATTTAATTAATTAAAAATCTCCAAAAGTGTTTAAATAAACATATGTTAAATTAATTGTAATTCATGTTTAGTGATGTTCTCACCAGGTAGTGGATACGTTGTATTTATAATGTCATTATGTGACACACTGAGTAGGAATCAGGACTTGTCAATGATTTTATTTTTTTTATTTATCTTAATAATTACCATTACATTTTGCTCATTAATTAATCTAATTAGTCACAAATAATTATTTGTCAGTATTTGCTGAGAAAAAAAGATGTCAGACAGTGACGTAAAAAAAACAACACGCAAAAAAGTGGCCTTTCAAAAACTTTAATGTTGTATGTTTTAATTATATGACTTTCCTCATTAATTCAACACCTTCTTGTATTCTGTATGGAATATGTTTCTAGCCTCTGCATCACATCTTGCTCTTCAAAGGGATAGTTCACCCAAAAAGGAAAATTCTCTCATCATTTACTGACCCTCATGTCATCCCAGACTTTATGACTTTCTTTCTTAAGATGAACACAAGCAAAGATTGTTAGTCTATATAATGTAATGGGACATAACCACTTCAGAACCCACACAAAGTGAACACGATGATCAAATTTAAAATATTAGTATTTGTATCCTTCTTACATATGCTTATCATTTCACTTAAGAAGACACTGATTCATTAACAGGGGTTGCATGTGTTACTGTCATATTCACTTTGTGTAGTTTTTGAAGTGTCATTTTTGGATGTCCCATACACCTGATTTTTTTTCTAAAACTCTTAATTTGTGTTCATCTGATAAGTTAAAGTCATATGGGATGGCATGAGGGTGGAAAGGATGGAGTTTCCTTTTAATCCCTTTCCCTGCATTTTCTTTTCCTGTGTTCTGCTGTGCTGCACTTTAATTGTTGTTGTTGAACTATATATACGTGTTTGAACTGTGCCATTGCAATTTGTTTAATTTTCTCCCTTTAACCAAACTTCTGAACATTTCTCAGAGAAGAAAGTACTTCTAATTTTTTAATACTTGAGTACAATTTAAAGTTTCACTTTTTTTTTACTTTTACTCAAGTATGTTTTTGGACAGATACTTGTATTTTTAACTGAGTAAAATTTTCACTTAGTATCTGTACTTTCACTTGAGTAAAATTTTTGAGTACTTTTTACACCTCTGCGAATAACCCCCCAAAATGAGCGCCAAAAATTTGGTGGGCAGGCGTTTCAGGAAGAAACTTAGTCTTTTGACCGGGAGAGCCCACACAAACTCTGACGGGAGCAGCTCACGGTGCCGGGTGAACGGGCCCTACTGGGCGATGGACATGATTTGGGGCGCTCGATCGGGGCGCTCGTTTCTTGATGGGAGCAGCTCACGGCGTCAGATCGGTGATCCTGACTGACCAATAAAAGGAGGAGCAGTGTGTTTGGGCTGTCAGAATGGTGGCCATCAAACAGGTGGACTTTTACTAGCCGATGAATGGGATGAACTAAATTTGAAGTGCCATCCGCTAGAGCTTTGTAGCATTTGACGGGAGTTCAATGCCCGGTAGTTGGACAGACAAGCCAATGTTGTGTGGCCGGGAAGCACTCGCAGCATTCGATGGAAGTTTGATATTCACGGTGTCGGACGGGTAAGCTTCGCTAGTAGACGGACGGAAAAGCCAAGGTTTTCCTGACTGGGAAGCTCTCGCAGCATCCGACGGGAGTTCAATACTCACGGCATCGGACGGGTAAGCCTCGCCAGTAGTCGGACAGAAAAGCCAAGGTTGTTTGACTGAGAGGCTTTTACGGTTGTCGGACGGGAAAGCCTCACTAGTAGATGGATGGAAAAGCCAAGGTTTTCCTGACTGGGAGGCTCTCACAGCATCCAACGGGAGATCAATACTCACGGCATCGGACAAGTAAGCCTCGCCAGTAGACGGACGGACAAGCCAAGGTTGTTCAACCGGGAGGTTTTTGCAGCATCCGACGGAGCTCAATACTCACGGTGATCGGACAGGTAAGCCTCGCTAGTAAACGAATGGACAAGCCAAGGTTTTCCTGACTAGGAGGCACTCGCAGCATCCGATGGGAGTTCAAGACTCACGCAACGTGTGGGTAAGTATCACTGGTAGTTGAAAAGAAAAACATATTCAGAAGGCTCTTGCAGCATCTGACAGGGAGTTCAATACTCTGAATAATTTGAGTTTTCTAAAAGGGTAGACAGTATGAGGATTACTCCCAATAAGTTCAAATACAACATATTATGATAATGCTGTAAATAAGAATCTAAAAAGAAAGAAGCTTTTAATAAATAAGGTAGGGTACAATTAAGTGATTTCAAAACATTTCAGCCAGTTCTAATTAGATTTTTGCATGCTGTGAACATAGGTGCTGATCCCGTGGGTGCTCGGGAATGGCTGAGCACCCACGTAAAAACTTGAGAAATTATCTATTCCCTATCATATTGGCGAAACTGATCTGGCAAACTATCTAATGCATACTTGTGTTTGCGCTCTGGAGAGAATCAAGGTTTAATTTTGTCCAGTGCTGAGTCAAGTGCAAGCTTGAAAATCCTCTTATTATAACAAAACTTAATGAGATTGTGATGAAGACGAGGGACAGCTTTTTAGTGATTATAAAGGCAGTGCTCTTTGTGTACTTTCTAGGCTATAATCCATTCAGAATGTGTTGGCTATAGAACTTTTATTTTTTGGTCATCTACACACTGCAAAGTTTCGGGAATGACATACACATATTTATGCGGGATTCACACTCAAAACAGCAATCGATGGGACAAAAATATACGTGTAAATGTAGCTATATTGATTGAGGCTAGAGCACACTTTCTGAAGCACCTGTAGTATTTAATTCTGGAACCATCCTGGATAAAACTATTAGGTGATCACATGGAGTTTTATGTGGCAGTAGGCTATGCTTCAAAGTCTGAAAAATTTATATTTGTTAATTTCCTCCATAAAAATCTCTATATAGTTAGAGTAAGCATTAATGCACACAGGCTTCTTTGAATATTTATTGCATCTGTTTATTTCATCTTATGTGGATTATTTGGTTTTATTTAGTGCAAATCTTGTGGGGTGGGGGGGGGGGGGGTATTTGAAAATATGGGTCTTTATAAATAATAAAAACAAGAAAATAAAATAACTACAACCCGAATTCCGGAAATGTTGGGACATTTTTTAAATTTGAATAAAATGAAAATTAAAAGACTTTCAAATCTCATGAGCCAATATTTTATTCACAATAGAACATAGAGAACATAACAATTATTTAAAAGGATAAATTTTAAACTTTTATCCACTAAATGAGTTCAATTAAAATTTGATGCCTGCTATAGGTCTCAAAAAAGTTGGCACGGGGCAACAAAGGGCTGAAAAAGGAAGACATTTTGAAAAGATTCAGCTGGGAGAACATCTAGCAACTAATTAAGTTAATTGACATCAGGTCTGTAACATGCTTAGCTATAAAAGGGATGTCTTAGAGAGGCAGATTCTCTCAGAAGTAAAGATGGGCAGAGGCTCACAAATCTGTGAAAGATTATGGAATACTTTAAAAACAACGTTCCTCAAAGGCTTTGCAAATCTCATCATCTACAGTGCATAACATCATCAAAAAATTTAGAGAAATTGGAGAAATCTCTGGGCGTAAGGGACAAGGCAGAAGACCTTTGTTGGATGCCCGTGGTCTTTGGGCCCTCAGACAACACTGCATCACTCATCGGCATGATTCTGTCATTGACATTACTAAATGGGCCCAGGAATACTTCCAGAAACTACTGTCGGTAAACACAATCCGCCGTGCCATCTGCAGATGCCAACTAAAGCTCTACCATGCAAAAAGGCAGTCATATGTGAACATGGTCCAGAAGCGCCGTCATGTTCTGTTGGCCTAGGCTAATTTAAAATGGACTGTTTCAAAGTGGAAAAGTGTTCTATGGTCAAATTTTGTCCAAATTTGACATTGTTGTTGGAAATCGCGGACGCCGTGTCCTCCGGGCTAAAGAGGAGGGAGACCTTCCAGTGTGTTATCAGCGTTTATTTCAAAAGCCAGCATCTCTGATGGTATGGGGGTGCATAAGTGCATACGGTATGGGCAGCTTGCATGTTTTGGAGGGCACTATGAATGCTGAAAGGTATTTAAAGTTTGTAGAGCAACATATGCTCCCCTCCCTATGACATCTATTTCCGGGAAGGCCTTGTTTATTTCAGCAGGACAATGCAAAACCACATACTGCAGCTATTAAAACAGCATGGCTTCGTAGTAGAGGAGTTTGGGTGCTGAATTGGCCAGCCTGCAGTCCAGATCTTTCACCTATAGAGAACACTTGGTGCATCATTATACGAAAAATACTTCAAAGACGACCACAAACTCTTCAGCAGCTGGAAACCTATTTCAGGCAAGAATGGGACCAAATTCCAACACCAAAACTCCAGAAACTCGTAAACTTGATGCCCAACTGTTTTGAAAAGAAGAGGAGATGCTACACCATGGTAAACATGCCCCTGCCCCAACTATTTTGAGATCTGTAGCAGGCATCAAATTTGAAATGAGCTCATTTTGTGCAGAAAATTATACAATTTCTCAGTTTAAACATTTGTTGTGTTATCTATGTTATATTGTGAATAAAATATTGGCTTATGTGATTTTAAATTTTTCATTTTGTTAAAATTTAAAATACGTCCCAACATTTCCGGAATTCGGGTTGTAATTAAAAGAAATTCAAATTCATTAGCTTGTCATGAAATTGCAAGACTTAAATCAGAAAACACGTTTACTTGTCAACAGGCTTTTGCGATCGGTGATGTAGTTCCAGCATCTACCAGCAGAGACCAACTTTTTTTTCTGACTGCCTATCCTGTTGTTGTTTCCTATTTTGTAAACTCATAAAAATACAATTGTTATTTTTAGCTATTTATTTATTTATTGTTGTTGAAGCAAATGGATACAATAAATAATATTTGCTGTACATCCCGTTCATGCTATCGATTTTATTTATTTATTTATTTTTACGCAGCATGGCTATGACGACCACGGAAGTCGTCATACAGAGAACCCGGAACAGGTTTAGAGTTTATGCTGCTTTCTGGCATAGTTTTATTTTGTATTATTATGTACAATATATATTAATTATATCGGGGCACCATGATCATCGGGTATGTTCGTGATTTATTAACGAGATTCTCTTTTCACAAAATGAGCCGTAACATTACTTCCAAACACGGTCGTACTTTCAGTTCTGACCTGCCGCGATACATGGAAAAAAAGTGATGAATTTTGCGCTCGCTTTTGTATTTGGCCTGATTTGTTTTGTTCCTTACTTAAACTAGCAATAATAGATAACCCCTGTCAACATCATATTATAATGCATAGATTATTAGTTGATTAATTACCGAGTTACAGGTTAATACCAAGAGAAACAGCTGAAACTATTATTCTGATTTAGCCATTAGCATTAGCATGTCATATTGTCTTTTTGTGTCGCGGTGCATGTGCAGTTATTTTTATTTGATAGTAGTTTGATTGACTGAGTCTTATAGTGCATTTAAGATTAAATTTATTGTACCAGTATGGGAAGATGTGAAATGCTTCTTTATGAACAACAACATTTACTGCTAAATCATATTTACAATTTCTACAACATCTACAGGATAATTATGCAACATCTTGTATGTTATTAAGCGAAATTGTAAATTGTTTGCGAATTGGTGCATTTGGACAATTTACAACTGGCAAATGAAATCGTTAAAATTATACATTTTTGTATAAATATATTTGCATATTTACACGTTTTGTTTTACCTTTATTTTTAATTGTTTCTTTGTGAAATTTGACATGCTGAATATGAAAATCACATTTGGTCAACATGTTTTTTTTGTTTCAATAACAGTACTCATAAAAACTTAAAAATATATATGTTGACAATTTATACAAGCTAATTTGTTATTACTCGTGCATAAAAATTACATGGCACATGCAACATACTGCGCTAACAACAGTTTAACATAAACAGTTACCAAACGTGGGTCGTCCAAAACATCAGAAGTGTATGTTGATGATTTGTCTTTGTTATGACTATAGTCCCACAATGTTCTGGAATGTTACACAAAGCACTAGATTATTACATCATATCTAGAATGTTACAGAAACTAATAGAATCTTCACATCCTTGCAAAAACAAAATATATTTTAACAACCATGCAGAATTTGTACAAAAACTTATCTGTACTAGACCAATGTTTCACAATTAATGAAAGATGTTCTTAAATGTAGGCCTACCTGACCTAAATATTTACCAACATATTGATGCTACTAAATAATTAAATAGTCCAATAATAATTAGCAACACAGAATTACAGAAGAAAGATTTAAAAACTTAAGTGAAACAGATTTTTGTTACAGTGTGTTATTGTTCTAAGCTGATTGTTCTACTGGTTGAGATTAAGGTAGGAAGGAACTTTTTTTTTTCTCTCTTTCTGCAGATTGTGCTTCATCTGTGTGTTTGCAGTGCTGATAAACAAAGGTGAGCACCTAAACTATATTTGAAGGATAAATTCATACCACATGCATAAATGTCAGATTGTGTGTTTACAATGACATTTTCTATCATTTCAGTGTCTCTGGATGTCAAAGTAGTGGGTTTTACTGGCGATTCTGTTGTTCTGCCGTGTTCTTCAGCTAAACGTGATCTTAAACTTCAAGACATAAATGTGTTTTGGAGAGACAAAGACAGTGAGGCTATTTATGATTTAATTAAAGGTAAAGATTCGCTAGAGACACAGGACCCACGTTACAAGAACAGAGCACAAACTTTCCCAGAGGAGTACAAGAGAGGAAACTTCTCCGTCAAACTCAACAATCTCACTCACGCTGATGCAGGAGAATTCAACTGCTTCATCACACACTCATCTTATTCTGATCATAAGACTGTATGGCTCTTCATTAACGGTGTGTAAAATAATGTTTTTTTTTTTTTTTTTTTATGTAGTCTAAATGCTGCTGTATAGATTATAAATGATGAATCAGTTGTCTTTATCACTGTAGTAATGCTGTTTTTTAATTTTTTTTTTTTTTTTATGAACTTGTAGAAACTGGAAACCAATCTACTGAAGAAGACGACCATGTACCAGAAACACAGTCAAACTGGATAAAGCCATTATTAATCTGTGGTGGTTGCATTCTTTTAACTTCAATAATTGTCCCTACATTCTATATCAAATGTTACAGGAAACAAAGCAGTCAAGCTCCAATATAGAAGGAAAAGTGTCGAACTGAAGGTCCTGTTGCACACAGCGCGTGTCAGCAGCATCTGAGCAGCCTGCATTTTCCGGCACCCATGTTCACATCAGAAGTGTGAGTGACATGTCATGCACAATCACATATTCTGTTGCAGATTCTCTCTCTTGTTATACTCTTGCTGACAGAAATCACTGCGCACTGAGATCGTAAAACACTTGAACAGTGTCAATCCTGTCAATATGTTTCTGCCTTAACAATTCTGTATCACAAGTGTGTTCTCAGAGTAAATGTATTTTGCATTCTTTATGTGTTTCTTGATTGTTAATTTTATTCCTGTGCATAAATCTGATTAATTAATTCCAAGTTATACATCAGCCAAATCAATTATTATTATTTTTTACATACAGTGTGCTCAAAGGTAAAGCATGGAGATCATGGTTGAGATTGATATACGGCTCTGCTGACTGTTGTCAGAAGAGTATAATTATTTAGTCTATCTGCTGTACTACAGATGCAAAGAGGAAGCCTCTTTATTTGGACAAGGTTACTGAATCTTCTTAAACTCAACACATTTCCAGGACTGGAGTTTTAATAGGAAGTATTATGCATGCCTCGCTCCCCTATAGTTACTCAAAGCCTTATGCTGCTTCCAGCCCCAATATGCCTTAATAATAATTATAACCTTTACACCTTTGTTTTTAGTGTCTTTAGAATGTACATAAATATGATATAATAGATCCCAGTCTGTTTTTTGCTGGGCACATCTCAAATATTAATACTGTTAGACATTGTTACTTTGTCAGATTTGATTTCAGGTGAGACCTTTGTTTAGTTTTTAGAAATTTATAAAGAATTTAATTATTTTGTGGACGTTCAACTGCTTGTCTGTTTGTTTATTTATTAAAAATAAATAAAAATCCCAGTGAAAGATAAAGTCACTTATCTGGATGCTATAATTTCTAAGAATATGAGGAGTAGATGTTTTGACAACTTTACTCCTGTTATGAAAAGAACAGGAACTAAATATCTGCTTACATAGAAACCTAACTACAAATTTGCTCTCTAAAGCTGAGAGACTCTGGTTTACTCTGCTACTTCTCTCATACCACAAAACCGGTGCCTTTTCCACTTGGAAAAATTAAAAAATAAAATGTTTAATAAAAAATAAGTTTAATCTGATTATTTCTTAGGGATACAAAAGGCACCAATTTCGTGGAATGACCCTTATGTTAATGTTCATCAGACTTTCAGATCTATTGACCAGTGTTTTATGTTATGTTCTATTGAAAAATAAGACACGTTACATTACAAAATCTGTACTTATGAAAAAGGCAGCCTTAATTTTGACGCAATATGACAGATATGCTGTGTAAATTCAGTTTATAATGGCAATTAAGGTAAGTATAATATTGTTTTGGATAGTTAATGTGTTATGTAATGGTATAATTGTAATTTATACTTAAGTGCTGCCCTACAAAAAAGTTCTTACAAAGGTTTATTTCTGATAATGACTCATTCCTGATCTCTCTACACATTATATATTATAAAAGAAGTTACATAATCTCATTATGTTGAAAAAGCAAATCAAATAATGAATAATGTACTCAAACTTACATGAGTACAAGAATGAAGCTTCCTTTCGTAGCTCCTCTGGAAAACATTGTATTCTGAATCCTGATCCTCAAGTGAAACTTTTCTCTGAGCGATATTTTATGTATTCTTGCTGTCACTCAATACACTGTCATAACTTCAGTTTATCGTCACTGTATACGAGCAGGAAAGGAATGCAGCCATTCCAGTTACATCTTCATTCAAGAGCCACAGAGAAACCGAAAGGATAGAGATATAGAGAACTGAAAACAACAGGGATATAGTTTGGTTTTTCCATGCATTTGCCTTTCAAATTTTGTTTACTAACTACACCAGCAGATAGAGCAGAAAAACAATAGAACAGGAAAAACTTTCCTGAAAAATACTACAACATATGCAATATGTTTATTTGATGATAATCTGACCCAATGTACCATTAAAAACAGAGATATATGCTGGAAACTAATTAATTCGATATTAGAAATAGGCCTATAGCTTGTTACTAGGCTGTCATCTGTGTTATATTTTTATGCCAGTAGGTGGCGGCAAGGGATTATCCCATCCTCACACCAGTAAACATGTCTTTAGTGAAAATAAGAGGTGTGGCGGACCTAAAGCGAAGCTGCGCTGATCTGTGTGTGACATCAAAGTACCGCGAGAGCAGAGGGCTCCATATGCTAAAACCACTGAGAGGTGACATGAATGACATTGATTACATCGTTACAATGGAACTGTAATGCCAAGTTTTGAAAGAAAATTACTTAATTTGCACAAAGTTCTTGTGCTCGCTTGAGGTGATTTCATATGCTCGCTCTGAGGTGCAAGTAATTTATTAAATATGAAAACGATTATATTCAGTGGCTTCTCCTATAGTGGTATTTATTGTCAGTTTATCAGGAATTGATGATTTTGTTCTTTTTGACTAATTGGATGGAAACTGTGTTTTTTTCCCACGAATGTTTTATGTGAAATTCCAGTTAAATTCACAACTTTGGATGGAAACCCAGCTACTGTGACTGCAGGTGAACACACATACCAACTAAACCTTTTTCCTTGGTTTCCCAAAGGGGAATGGACATAAGTATTAGTGGATTACTAGTCTTTAAGGTAGTGATATCTAATTACTTTTCTTCCTTTGTAATAGCAACAACTGGATTGTTTCAGTTGGGTTTGAGCCTGTCACTCTGTCCCTGTTTCCCTCTGCAGGCAGTCTGGTCATTGTGGTTTCTACTACTGTGTCCCTGTCCTTCCTGAGGTCTTGGCGGTTTCTCTTCAGAATACTCCCTGAGTTGAGCTGGACATCTGCTGTTTCATGTCCATAGACCTGCAGATCACACTTTTCTACAAATGTCTTTATCTGATCATTCATCCCCAGCCAATAAACACATTATCTTGCCCTTCTTAGGCATTCCTCTATGCCCAAATGTGAGGAGTGAATGCGCTGAACATTGTCACCTCTGAGTGTGCCAGGGATTACTACTCTCTGCCCCCTGAAGAAAACACCACTCTTTGTACTCAATTCCACTTGGAAGGAGTGGTAATGCACAATGCACTCAGCAAATCTTTCTTGTTCATTGGCCAAACTTCTTAGATTACTTTGATCAGTGACTGCAATTTCCTGTCTTTACTTGTTTCGTCTCTAGTGGCCTTGAGTCTTTCTTCTGCTATACAGGGTCCTTTTCAAAAAATTAGCATATTGTGATAAAGTTCATTATTTTCTGTAATGTACTGATAAACATTAGACTTTCATATATTTTAGATTCATTACAACACAACTGAAGTAGTTCAAGCCTTTTATTGTTTTAATATTGATGATTTTGGCATACAGCTCATGAAAACCCAAAATTCCTATCTCAAAAAATTAGCATATTTCATCCGACCAATAAAAGAAAAGTGTTTTTAATACAAAAAAAGTCAACCTTCAAATAATTATGTTCAGTTATGCACTCAATACTTGGTCGGGAATCCTTTTGCAGAAATGACTGCTTCAATGCGGCGTGGCATGGAGGCAATCAGCCTGTGGCACTGCTGAGGTGTTATGGAGGCCCAGGATGCTTCGATAGCGGCCTTAAGCTCATCCAGAGTGTTGGGTCTTGCGTCTCTCAACTTTCTCTTCACAATATCCCACAGATTCTCTATGGGGTTCAGGTCAGGAGAGTTGGCAGGCCAATTGAGCACAGTAATACCATGGTCAGTAAACCATTTACCAGTGGTTTTGGCACTGTGAGCAGGTGCCAGGTCGTGCTGAAAAATGAAATCTTCATCTCCATAAAGCTTTTCAGCAGATGGAAGCATGAAGTGCTCCAAAATCTCCTGATAGCTAGCTGCATTGACCCTGCCCTTGATAAAACACAGTGGACCAACACCAGCATCACTGACTGTGGGTACTTGACACTGGACTTCAGGCATTTTGGCATTTCCCTCTCCCCAGTCTTCCTCCAGACTCTGGCACCTTGATTTCCGAATGACATGCAAAATTTGCTTTCATCCGAAAAAAGTACTTTGGACCACTGAGCAACAGTCCAGTGCTGCTTCTCTGTTCAAAAGTGGCTTGACCTGGGGAATGCGGCACCTGTAGCCCATTTCCTGCACACGCCTGTACACGGTGGCTCTGGATGTTTCTACTCCAGACTCAGTCCACTGCTTCCGCAGGTCCCCCAAGGTCTGGAATCGGTCCTTCTCCACAATCTTCCTCAGGGTCCGGTCACCTCTTCTCGTTGTGCTGCGTTTTCTGCCACACTTTTTCCTTCCCACAGACTTCCCACTGAGGTGCCTTGATACAGCACTCTGGGAACAGCCTATTCGTTCAGAAATTTCTTTCTGTGTCTTACCCTCTTGCTTGAGGGTGTCAATGATGGCCTTCTGGACAGCAGTCAGGTCGGCAGTCTTACCCATGATTGCGGTTTTGAGTAATGAACCAGGCTGGGAGTTTTTAAAAGCCTCAGGAATCTTTTGCAGGTGTTTAGAGTTAATTAGTTGATTCAGATGATTAGGTTAATAGCTCGTTTAGAGAACCTTTTCATGATATGCTAATTTTTTGAGATAGGAATTTTGGGTTTTCATGAGCTGTATGCCAAAATCATCAATATTAAAACAATAAAAGGCTTGAACTACTTCAGTTGTGTTGTAATGAATCTAAAATATATGAAAGTCTAATGTTTATCAGTACATTACAGAAAATAATGAACTTTATCACCATATGCTAATTTTTTGAAAAGGACCTGTATATATGAACTGGACCATGTTTATTTTCTCAATCTCCACTTTTACTGAGCTTTCTGATACATTCTTAGCTAAGTACAAGCAGCTCAGCAAGTGAGCTTTAGCAAAATGTCCTTCCCCTGGATGTACTTGACTTCGTTGTCATATCTCTGCAGTCTAAAGGCTGATTTATACATCTGCGTCGGACATATGCCATAGCCTCTACTTCGTGGGCTGTGCATCATCAGTTTTCATTTATACTTCTGCGCAGTTGTCCACGTCGACTTGCAGTACACCTGCAAATCACTAGTCGGCAGTGTCCAGGGGCATGTTGCTGGTATAACCCGCAGTACCACGGCAAAAGCCGAAGAAGAAGCAACTTGTCGGAGAAGCATCAGCCGTGAAGGCGGCAAATAAATGATGATTGGGGATCACGTGACGCTTTCATGAGCCAAGTCGCACGTTAGCTGAGCTCCGTGTATATTACTGTCTTTTACTGTTCATCTTCTTTTTTTACATTTGGGGTAGTTTTTTCGTTTGTCATTGGTCTGGAGATGTCACACAGTCGGAAACTCGCTTGTCTTTCACCATCATCCTCGCCAATTAAGAAAACAAAACCAACAGCCGCGGCGGGCCCAGCCAACATTGAAGACTTTATGGCGATCACTACAATGCGAGTTGAAGACATTTTGAAGGCTGAATTAGCAGCAATGCATTTGTACTCAATGCGCACCGAATTCGCCTCTCACATGACTACAGTCCAGAATATATGCTCTAAAGTTGACTTTTTAATCGGGGAGAGAGCAGAAAAAAGTGATCGGCGAACACACTGGCCGTCTGGATGCCCTCGAGCAACAAGTGACTGATTTACAAGACCACAGCAGACGCAGTAATCTCCGGCTGTTGGGACTACCTGAAGGGGCCGAGAAGAATGACCAGATCGGCTTTCTGAAACTGTCTCTGCCAATCTGGGTCCCATCACTTGCAGGCAGAGATATCGAGATCGAACGTGCGCTCCAGAGCTTCAGCTGATCTCTCCAAACCGTAAGTGTTTCTCTTCAATCTGTTATGCTACAATGACAGGAATATACAGTAATTCTTAATGAAGCAAGATGCCACGGTCCTGTGAAAGCGGGTGACGGTGCAATGTTGTGCTTTTTCCCCGACTTCTCTCCCACGATGGTAAAGAAGCGGAGTTCCTTCAGTACAATACGGAAGGAATTGAAAGAGGCAGGTCTGCAGACCTTTCTTCAGTATCCAGCTACTCTGAAGATCGCCATGAAACATGGCGAGACCAAACTAATGCATTCACCGGATAAAGCGCGTCAAATCATGAGCTCCATTCCCGTTCCTCATTCTCCTGGGATGGACGTGGCATAAGGGTTTTATAATACCGAGTGACTCGACTTCTGATTTACTGATATAGAACTTTGTGTCAATCGGCTACTGGCAGTTCTTCATGTAAGCTAAGAAACTTGTTATCACTAATGTACAGTTTTCAATGTACATGATGCAATTATTTATGTTTGTTTCCTCGTTATGGAAAATAAACATACTTTTTTTTTTTAACCCCACTTTATGGCTCGTGTGAATTCGAAGTTATTGTGTTCTCTTATAATAGGGCTAATGGCGGTGTTCTAAAGAATGGTACTGGCTGTCATGTTACTGTCACTGATTAAGACAGGGGAGGGCGGCAGCCTGGGGTTTTTACCCCATGTAAAGTTTTATGTTTTTTCTATTTTTTTATTTTTATTTTTTTTATGGGTTTTTAAAGGCAGACTTGAGTTAATTAATTTGCAGTCGTATAACTTTCATTTGTTCAGTTTACTTGTTTGTTTGATAGTAATGACTGAAATTAATATAAGTTGTAATGTCAATGGTTTAAATGGCTCCCATAAACGTACAAGTTTTTTTTTTTTACAACTACTGTGACGAAAAAAGGTTGACATTGCTTTGATCCCGAAAGCTCATTTGTGGAAGGATGATGTTCATAGATGCAATAATAAATATTACGAGGTGGTCTCTTTTGCTGCGACTGACAATAAAATTAAAGGTGCTTTGATAACTGTTTGAAGAAATTTAAATATTTCCAAATATTTGTTTGCTCTTTTCTCCTTGTACAATCATGCAGACCATTGTCCATAACAACTATCTGGTCTAAGGATATCAGTGGTAACTTCGGATTTGGGAGACAATCACATCCTCCTCAAAGAGCCCAGATCATCGGATGATCCATTTGAAATTGCTGCATGGACATTGCCTGTCCCCTTTGGGGCGCTTCTGTTTGCATGTATCGGCTTCCCCAAATTGCAGTTTTTGTATGTTCATGTATATTATTTATTTATTTTATTATTTTTTTTCTTTTTGTTTGAGTTTGCCTTTAAATTAAATAAGTTGTTCACAAAAAAAGAACAGATGATTTATTAAAAACTACAAAAAACAGACGACAACGGAACAGGAGAAGATGGCATTCTTTCAATCTCCACAAGGACTTGTAGCATGACCGAACAACATTGTTTGTTGCGGACAACAAAGTGATGTATAATGCTACGTTTTATAATAAATGATAAGACACTTGTTCTTTGCTGTGTTTTATTTTAAATAAGAAGGTGTAACATTAAAATATATTAAAGTGCAAAACACACAGAAAACTCAAATACATATGGAGGGAGAGAGCTGTACTACCAGATCAATCACAGCGTTTGCAGTCCGCGTAGAATTGACGTGCTGTAACATTTTTGGAGAGGTGCCGGCTATGCCACCAGACTACACCGTAGCCTGCGCATACTACACACAGCCTACAGCGTAGCTACGGCGTAGGTTTGACGCAGAAGTATAAGTAAGCCTTAAATAACATTCTTTGCATGCATTTTGGGGTATTCAGAAGAGGTTTCTTATTATATTTTCCAGTGGCTTATGGTCAGAATGTAGTTACTTTGTGCCCATACGTATACTCATGGATTTTTTTCCATACCGAAGACGATGGCCAAACATTCCTTCTATATTTGGGCATAAGCTCTTTCTGTTTGAGTCAACACCCTGCTTCCACAAGCAGCTGGCACCCCCTTCAGGAGTAAAGCAGCTCCTAACCCTGTCTCTGACGGATCACACTATTTTGAGAGAGAAAAATTTGAGAGATAGTTTTGAGAAATTCCCAAATTCAGTATCTCAGAAAATTAGAATATTGTGAAAATGTTCAATATCGAAGACCCCTGGTGCCATACTCTAATCAGCTAATTAACTCAAAACACCTGCAAAAGCCTTTAAATGGTCTCTCAGTCTAGTTCTGTAGGCTACACAATCATGGGGAAGACTGCTGACTTGACAGTTGTCCAAAAGACGACCATTGACACCTTGCACAAGGAGGGCAAGACACAAAAGGTCATTGCTAAAGAGGCTGGCTGTTCACAGAGCTCAATGTGCAAGCACATTAATAGAGGGGCGAAGGGAAGGACAAGATGTGGTAGAAAAAAGTGTACAAGCAATAGGGATAACCGCACCCTGGAGAGGATTGTGAAACAAAACCCATTCAAAAATGTGGGGGAGATTCACAAAGAGTGGACTGCAGCTGGAGTCAGTGCTTCAAGAACCACCACGCACAGACGTATGCAATCCATGGCTTTCAGCTGTCGCATTCCTTGTGTCAAGCCACTCTTGAACAAGAGACAGCGTCAGAAGCGTCTTGACTGGACTGCTGCTGAGTGGTCCAAAGTTATGTTCTCTGATGAAAGTAAATTTTACATTTCCTTTGGAAATCAAGGTCCCAGAGTCTGGAGGAAGAGAGGAGAGGCACATAATCCACGTTGCTTGAGGTCCAGTGTAAAGTTTCCACAGTCATTTATGGTTTGGGGTGCCATGTCATCTGCTGGTGTTGGTCCATTGTGTTTTCTGAGGTCCAAGGTCAACGCAGCCGTCTACCAGGAAGTTTTAGAGCACTTCATGCTTCCTGCTGCTGACCAACTTTATGGAGATACAGATTTCATTTTCCAACAGGACTTGGCACCTGCACACACTGCCAAAGCTACCAGTACCTGGTTTAAGGACCATGGTATCCCTGTTCTTGATTGGTCAGCAAACTCGCCTGACCTTAACCCCATAGAAAACCTATGGGGTATTGTGAAGAGGAAGATGCAATATGCCAGACCGAACAATTCAGAAGAGCTGAAGGCCACTATCAGAGCAACATGGGCTCTCATAACACCTGAGCAGTGCCACAGACTGATCGACTCCATGCCACGCCGCATTGCTGCAGTAATCCAGGCCAAAGGAGCCCCAACTAAATATTGAGTGCTGTACATGCTCATACTTTTCATGTTCATACTTTTCAGTTGGCCAACATTTCTAAAAATAATTTTTTTTTGCATTGGTCTTAATTGATATTCTAATTTTCTGAGATACTGAATTTGGGACTTTCATTAGTTGTCAGTTATAATCATCAAAATTAAAGGAAATAAACATTTGATATATATCAGTCTGTGTGTAATGAATGAATCTAATATACAAGTTTCACTTTTTGAATGGTATTAATGAAATAAATCAACTTTTTCATGATATTCAAATTTTATGACCAGCACCTGTATGTGTTATACTGATTTCAAGAGACTGGACATAATTCATTCATATTTACTCTTTGCTGATCTGCGAGCAAATTACAGTACACTGCCATTGCGATACAGAAAAAAATACAAATAAATAAAGGTGCAGCATGTGATATTGAAAGCTAGCTGTTGAATAGGACACTGAAATGCAAATTCAAAGTATTGGATAGAGTTGCCAGATTAATGACACATAATTTCCCAAAGGAAACACAGTCATAAGCCATGTGCTCAACAAAAACATACAAGACTTGACAAGAGCACATGGCCAATGAACAAAACCATAAAAATAAAAATAAATAAAACACAAGCACACGAAACAGGGTCAAAGAACCCTCACCATGTGCTTACAACAAAAGACAAAACATGAGCATCTGGATTCCAACCAAGGACCAAAACCAAACTAGACAAGAGCGTCAGGATCCAGATACCAGCCTTCAAACATACACAACCCACTACATGAGCAGCCTGAATAATGTGGAGGTTGAACGATCGTTTTAGTGAATTTCAGTTGTGATCTGAGAAATATACCAAATATTGAAAACTATAAGATGATAAAATATCAAACATGCCTTAATGAAGTGATGATGGTGATGAGGAATTGGGTTTTGTGGTCTGTGAGACTTCCTCTGCTTGATGTGGGAAGATTTTTTTTTTCTTTGCTTCAGAGTTGCTGTAGATCATCTCAAATGTTGTGTGCAGGGAACCAGGTTTTATAGTAAACTGTTTTAAACACGACAGCAACATGAAGATCATTCAGCTTCAGCTATGTGAGTTTATTACATGATATGAATATATTTACATGCTTTGTAAAAAATTATAAGTAGCTTTATGTTGTGCGTTACAGTGTTGATGTTATTATTTTTATAATATATATATATATTTTTTAATCTTTCAGATGTATTAATCTGTTGTCAGTATACAGTGTCAGATCTTCTGACTGATTTGGGATCAAATGTGATCATAAACTGTGATCTTGATGAAAATGAGGTTTATTGGATTTTACTGAAAACAGCAGCTCCTCCAACAGTGATTCTACGCTCATTTCAAACACCAATACCACCATTTTACACAAATGATATATTCAGAAAGAAATATTCAGTGCAGTTTAAACATCGTCTGGTTATTAATAATGTGACTGCTGATGAATTAGGAGTTTATTACTGTATGAACACACACGCACCTCCAAAACTCAGCAACAGCACCAGAATATACTTCAATGGTGAGTTTGTTTATTCCTTCAGTGATCAAAATATATTGATGATCATTACTTACATTAATGCTAGTTATTAACTACTTAAATTATTAAAAACGTTTATATTCATAAGTAACATCATACACTGACAAAATATTTAAATATGCAAATACATAAAATTGTAGGTTTGGATTATGATTGCAGTGATTAATACGTTTCTGGCATGTAATATGTGTGGCAACAATTATTTTAACCCTAATTGATGCAGTACATATCTTTTAAATTTTTCAAACAGCCATGTCTGAAGAAGCACACATGTCAATCTTTCATTATTCATCAGGCTCAAACTGTGAGAGATTGGCCACTGTAGATTCCTGAGCTTAACCCCAGGATGTGCTGGACTCGACTTCACACTGCCTGTTCAAAATAAGTTGCTATAATATTTCATAGGAACGCCTTTAGCTTTTATTGCATTGTGTATTCATTGTGGCATTGTTTTGATAAAGTTATGCACAACATCACTGCATTTATTTCCATCATACATTTTCGGCCGAAATCTTGTATTAACAATGGGAGAGTCGAACCTCTCTGTAAAGTCGACTCCAGCTCATCCTAATTTTTAATTAGGTTTTAATTAGGTTAATTAGATTTTTAATGAGGCTTAAGCTCAGGAATTTGTGGTGGTCAGTTCAAACATTACAATGGTTCCCCATGCTCACTGAACCACTATTTCACATTTTGAGCCTGATGAATTTTTGCATTATCATTCTGGAATATGGACATGGGTACATCTTCCAACATGGCTGTTTAAGAAATAAAAAGCTACACACTACACAGTGCACAGTTAGAGTTAAAACAAACATATGAATCACTGCAATAATGATCCAATCATAAAATCTTAAATATTTGCTTATTATGAAATGGTGAATGCACAGTAAAACTAGCCTTTTTTCAGGCAGTGTAAATTAACAACATTTTCAGCCATTGCACTAGCAATAGCATTTTTCACAGTAACAGACTGTGGACACTTTTATTGCAGAATCGACTGTACTAACTGAGTGTCACAATCATACAGTGACTGATTATACCGAGCAGAATCAGACACAATGCCAGATTATTATCATCATATTGGGACTGATGAATGGGCTTCTGGTTGTTGTGGTGGTTGGTGAGAGATTTTCAGCAATTTGTAAAAATATTTATATTATTTTCTCCATAGCCAGCTGATGATAGTTGAATGTGTAAATATTCTTAATTGAGGCTTTTGACTATTTAATTATTATTGTGACATTTATTTGATGTAAATATAAATATTGAATCTGAAACACTCTTCCATTTTTAGGACTAGTAAAGGTTTTTGTTGTTGGAAAAAGAAGGTCTGAAGAACAATTACAACAAATAAACGCCAATCTACAGCAGACGCAAGTTACAGAACAGCATCTGGACCAATTACATGTAAGAATATGTAAAACCGTCATTATATTACTCAAATTAATTTCTGTCTTGAGTATTATTCATTATTCTTGCAGCTGACCTGTACAATAGTGTTATATAACACTTCATTTTGGTTCATTTTTGTTGATGAAATTGCTCATTTTGCTCTTTCAGTACGCTGAGGTGGACTTTTCCAAACTGCGTAGAAATATTCGGTTCAGTCAAATCAACAGCACCTATGCTGCTCTAAACCTGCCGAAGTCATGAACACATGAGTATGACTGATTTTACACGTATTTTATTCACTTTTTCTTGATGTTCAACCCTGAGTCTGAGGAAAGTTCAGAAAAAAGCTGTAAAAATGCTAAAGAAGTTAAACTTGACTATTAATATTTCATTCTGCTTTCTAAATACTGGTTGGAAGTCATAAGATTAATCGCAATTATTTTATTGAATTGACAGCTATGATTTTATATGTCTGTATCGAATAGTGTAGTTCTCTAATAGTGTGTAGAAAATATCACCTGGTAAATATTTACTTTCTATTAAATAGACACTTATTTTTTCATTGTATGTTACATGTAAAAGTGTACTGCTTTTGTATTTTAGTGGGTCTCATAAACAAATCATTATTTGGGGGTCGGTCGGTGGCATCTAAAACCTTGAAAAGCCCTGCTTTGGATGAAATGAGTGTTTAAGATCTTTTATATTTGCTCGTTGTCTGCTTCTCTTTGAAGTAGCTGTCTTGAGCTGTATTTGGTGGAAACTTGTGTGAGTGTTTGTAGATGCAAATATATACGAATGTAGAGCATGCACAATATTCATTATTTTTGTGAAGCCAGATTGGTTGTTTTCAATGCTGTTGGACTGAAAAGAGGTACATTTTTAGAAGATTGTTTATTTTGTAACAATGGTTGAAATAATACCTGTACAAATGAATCTGTATTTTTAAGTAAACATAATCAGTTAAATGCTCATAAGGTGTTAAAGTCTGCTAGTGTGAAATGTTGTGGCTTGTCAACCTACTTTTCTCAAACTCGGCCCTCAGGACTTTTTTGTTTTGTTACCTTTGTGTTTTAACAAGTGTAAAGAGTTTGTCTGCTGGGTTTTTAAGTGTTGTATTTTGAAAAAAAAAACATCTGTGTGTATATTTTGGTGTTCAAATCGGAATCAGAAATAAAAAAAATGTTTGTAAATGAATGTAATAAATATTTTCTAGATTGAAGAATGTTATTCTTTTACTTTAAATGTACATATCTTGTATAGCCATTGATATGACTGCTTTTAAAACCTTATATTATATCTACATAAAAATGACAGTTAGTTTCACAATACATAAATAGTATATAATTATAAAAATAACAATATTTAAAAAAACAAGTAATAACTTGACCCGACTTGACATTTATAAAAACACCCTTGAAAACACGGTTCAGCCTTATAGTTAAAATCTACCTTTATTATGAAGTTGCTTTATTATGAAATTAATGGTTTAAATAGTTATGAATTATGAATAAATGTATTTATTTGTGTATGTTTTTGTGTGTGATTGAGTTTGTCATTCTTAATATTCTATGAGGAAGTTGTTTAGCTGGTTATACATACTTTGCAATTTGTTAAGTAAAAAATAAATAAAAATAACACTATATAGTGTTATTTTCAACTAAACTGAAGTGCTAAACCAAAACCAGAAACATGTTCCACTGGGTTTGACACTTGACAACCAACCACTCTCACCTTTGTCTAGAGTGGAGGTTTAACTGAGAAACGTGTGCAGTGTGTTTCCAACACCTTTGTGTTTATGAAGTTCTCACAGTTGTCTTAACCTCAAATGGAAAGTATGTCTGCTTTGTTTGTTTACTAGACCCACACAATGCCCAATTAGCACTTGCCAAGTGTTAATGCATGTAAACCATGTTCACATCACTTACACTAAAGTTTTTAAACTGAAACTGGCAAAGTCATTTCACACGAGTCTAGGCTTAATCTTGAAGTAAAATAAATTATTTCACACAAATGTCATACTAGAAGTGCTGAAGCAAATCCTTTTGGGTAAAAGCCAATGAACCTAATATTAACTATTGAAGGCCTATTGAAAACAAGTAAGGCGATATGAACAGTGAAACATTGTCGCCTCTCTCTTTACACTAGCAACCAGAAAAGAAAAATTCCTGAATTTGTTACTATAGAATATCTAGTGGAATCCAATAATAACCAAGTGCAGAACCACAGAGCTATATGTCACAGCAGTCTAAGGACAGCAGCACCAGGCAGCAGTCTCAACTCAGTGTTGGGGTAGGGGTTATAGCGTCAATAAAGTGCTAGTTTTTATATAAGCAAAAAAGTTTTTAAATTAAAAATTTGCTGTTAATTTCTTAGTTTCTTGAGTAAAACAATAAAGAAGATTTTTAACTAAAACCATCATGCTTGGTGATTCATAAAATGCAAGTGGCTACTAGTTTTTCAGAATTAAAAAAAAAAATGCATATCAAGGAAAACAAAATGAACACTCATGGCTCCTAATTATATATTGAGGTTTTATGAAGTGAAACGATCGGTCTTGTGAAAGAAAATGTACATTATGTACAACATTATTGCTTGTAATCCATAACCGCAGACAATGGGGAAATCTGATTCTTTTCAGAGAACTGGTTCTTTCGGCCAATTAACTCCTGGTTCAAATAACTGAAACACCAGTGTGAGGGAATTTTTATTATTATATGTATTATTTGTTTCACTTGACTAAAGAGTGTTCTTTAGACTGTCTCTGAGTGCTTCAGTTCGCTTCAATATGCATGAGTTTTCGATGAGCTGAGAGATAACAGGAAATCTAATTTTAGTGTGCAAGTGTGAATATTATTTTAGACCTAGCTCCTAAGACAATGATTTGCATTAAATACTATATAATAAATAGAAACACATCCAGGGGACATAATTAGATACACAGTTAGATACTGTAAATGGACACATTTGTTGAATATGCATTATGAAGCACCCTGACTTGATTAGGGTATAAATGTTGAGTCAACAAATTTCCTGGTCGTCACACTCTGCAGCTATCCAGATTTTGTGCTGTTTTGTTATCGACAAAGAGATATGCGTTAAAAAATGTTGCCCTTGAGCTGTTTCCATACATAATTTATCCTATTGCGTAAATTATAGGCTAGGCTAGCTGTTCTTCATCCATTTGAAACAACAAAAAAAGCCTATATTAAATTGTATAGGCCTACATAAAATTATTTTTAAGTGTCATGTTTTTTTTTTGTACTTTGTTATAGACTAGATAGATAGGCCACTGTTGATAATCAAGCAATGATCATAAACAGTTGCAGTTGTATTATTATCATTTTTCTGATTAACATTTATAGGAAATAGGAATGTTCATTCCGGTTATTTTATTTCTCCTAACCGACGGTTGTTAAGTCATATTAACCGTTAACCCAATTTCTAATAATCAGAGTAAGGACTTAATTGCATTTTGATATTTACATGTCAAGAGCAAAGCTCTTACTCCCGTTTACATGCAATTTCCATTATTCTTATTACTCGCTAAGAATCGTGGTTAATTTTTTTACTGCCATTATTTATTATTTATACCCCACTGGACAGCACAAATGATGGACTCAGAAAGAGCATGTGTGTTACTGGCCGCTGTTTTAATTTATTTACGTCTAATGTATAATGATTTTGTATGGCTGTCCACGCTTTTTCGGTGCCATAGAAATGTGATGGAATTAACTTGCCTATACACTGCCGTCGCGTTCTATTCGCCGTTTCTGGATGAGGGTAAGGAACAGAGACTGGTGGCAGCTAGTTGTGTTTTCCCCAGAACACGATGCTTTCTTCCGCGCCATCGTTTCTTATGCTGCATTCATGTGCTCTCGGAATTATCGTAAATATGAACTTCCTAGTCGGAAATTGGACATGAACGGCCTTAGAGAGGCCTTATATGGCCAATTTCCGACTAGGAGAGTCGTATTTACGATAATTCCGAGAGCACATGAATGCAGCATAATCTCCATATTATTACAGGTGTGTGTTACGTTATTCATGTATGTCACAAGCGCATGAGGTCAGAGTGGCAATACTGTGTTTACCTGCCTGTATATTTCGATTAAAATCGGCGTACGCCAGCTATGTTAATACGATTATGTTTGCTGCAATTATGAGCTTAATCGCATTATTTAAATGGAAGTATTGCGTTTACATGAGGTAAAGATTAATCACAATATTGTCAAAATCTCATTATAATCGCATTAAGAGGGTCCATCACTGTCACCTTTTCTTGCAAGAAACAAAATCTTCAAAAGACTTTTGTCTTATACGTTCATCGAAATACACTGTAAAAAAAAATTAGTAAAATTTACGGTAAAAAACTGGCAGCTGTGGTTGCCAGAATTCTACTGTAAAAAATATGGTAGCAACGTTTTAGGTTTTACGGTTTTAACTTAAATTTACAGTTAAATACCGTAATTTCTTTAACTGATATGATCTTAATATACCAACCTATTAAAGTACTGAAATCTGCTTTGTTCCTTTGAAATACACTGATAACCACTAAATGCAGGAGGTGATGAGAAAGTCACATGATGAGCCAAAGCCCATCTCAAGCAACTTTTAAATAATAGAATATACAGAAGGTGCACAGTTTCATTCACACAAGCACTAAACACCATCATGGTGAGACTCATTAAACTGAAATATGCTATAAACATTAATTTAACAACATTAGATGTAACATACAACCCTAATAAACATAACTGATAAGAAAAAACTAAGAAGAAACATAGTTATTTCAAAGAAAAAACGTCAAATTCAAACAGAATTTGAAATGGAACGCAGGGAATTCTGGGAATGTCAGTTTACGTTTTTTCCCTGTAAATTTTACAGGAACTTTCCGTTAACCATGTAACAGGTTTTTACCGTAGCATTTTCACAGTTTTTTACCGTTAAAATCACGATTATTTTTTACAGTGTACGGTAGAAAATTGCCACAACAAATTTGTTAACAAAATCACACAATGAGGCAGCGTATTCACAATTATAATATTAAAGCACCCAATATGATGTGAAACGTGGATGATTTACTTGTCTAAAGCATATAAAGTGAATAAAACGTGTCTTCATCAGCTCACCTTTTTATATAAACAATGAGAAACCATTAAAACTTTAATTTCACCCTGTCATTCAAGTGATTCATGAAGATCATGTATGTTCTTTTTTTGAAAAAACTTTGCTCACGTCTGTCCCATTTCTCGTGGCAAAGGAATTTGATAAAGTTATGTACTGGATGCACTGATCCATGCAGCCAGGAAGAGCGGGAGGGAACTGTGGAGAATGAGGAAGTGATGCAATCCTCCCAGCCCTCCTTCCCCGTGTATCATGAACTGCTGGAGGTTAATCTTACGTTCATCTCTTCCATTATGCGAACATGGAGCATGGGTATGTGTTGATGCCTCCCATTAAAGATCTACTGTATCTTTTGGTGGGAGAAACATTGACACTGAAGACTCCACTCTGCTACTGTATACCACATCGTGGCCAAGCTGGTGGAGCATTGCACACTCTGTGGGCAATGATTCAGAGCAAATGCACTGGTCTACAGCCAGGAGCTGAAGGGAATTAACATTCTCCTTCCTCTCTTATCGTTCCCCTTCTCTCCATCTATAGAGCTATAATCAATAAGCCAGTCATTCCCTCAGCATGGTTTGTGTCCACATGGGGATATAGTGCGAGTTTCCCTTCACAGGGAACATGGTTAACTATAACCCAAGACATTTTGATTAAATAATTTACAGATCTATGCTGCTTGAAACACCAACTCTTTCAGACATTTCAGTCCGATTTGGTGAACTGGCTCATCTAGTTCATAAAAAAAAAAAAAACAGTTTAAAAGAATGATTAGTTTGCATACCAGACATCACTCTGGACTGTATGCATGAGGCTATGGATTACAGGAAATAATGCTGTAAAAAAATATTTAGCTATATGTCAGTGTCATTATTCACATAACATATATGCTAAAATATGCGTATAGTAATTTTCATTCTAAAACGCGTAACGTGAAAAATTTCCGTCCCAAATTTTTGCACTTTAAAAAATAAATATGACCTCACGTTTGCACACTGCCTCCGAAACTTTCGTCAGTCATAAAAATTCGGATCAGGTTCGATTTCTTGCGTTTTCGCATCCGTAGCATGCATTTTGATAGGAAAGGATGAGGAATACGAAAAAATTGAAAAACGCACGCGAAACTTTCGGACTCAGTGTGCAATGACCTTTAGCCCCGGTTTCACAGACAAGGCTTAAACCTAGTCCCAGACTTTTTTTTTTTTCAACTGAAAGAAACTTGCACTGACTCATCTTAAAATATATCAGTGCCTTTCTTTCGTCTCAATATGCTCACCAAAGTTTTTTTTTTTTTTTTTTCTGAGGTAAATAAAAAAAAAAGTCCTAATTTAACTATGGCCTAATTCTGGTTTAGTCTAATCACTGTCTGTGAAACCAGGCCTTAATGTTTTAAAACAACAAGCGGGGAAAAGCAATTTCCCTTGCATTTCTCTTGTAATAAGACAATGGCACCTTAATAGAAGTGGAAAGACAGTATTTAAATAAATAAATAAATAAGGACTAAAACCTGTATTGGCTACAGTTTGTTAATACAGATGATAGGCACGAAGAATAAGATGACGAGCACAGAATATGAATGCACAGTGCTTAACATGCAAATATAGTATGTTTATTCTGGGCTCATCTGCCTGCCTACATAGCATCATCAAGCTATAGCTATACTCAATCTGGTCTTTTAATGTGTTAATGCATTAAGCCATGTTAAGCGTAATGATAATCTAAAAAAGTTATTCATGTGTCTACTAGACAAGTGTGAAAATAATATGCAGGGGTGTCCTGTACTCCACTGTCTCAAAGTGATTTCTGTGAAAGTTATTTGCTGTAAGAGAGTATAACATTAACACTGGTGGATCTGGTAATTCCAGTATGGACCAATAAATCTCCTCTGTTAACCCTTATTTTTATTGCACTGGTGGATCGTGTGGCCTCTGTAAAGAAAGACTCTCTGATTATCCTAAGTCTTTTGTGTATGTTTTAGAGCTTCTCTGCTTCCCTCTGCAGGTCGTTTGTCATAGTTCAGAATTAAAATTTAGTAATTACATCATCCTCTTCCTCATAGACTAGATCAAAATTACTCATCTTTACATATCTTTACCCCTACTGTCACCTTCATGACCGGGGTTTTTGGAGCTGCTGATGAAGGTGACAGTGGGGTTAAAGATCTGTAAAGATGAGTAGTTTTGATCTAGTTTTGAGTACATATACTAGATCAAAACTATACACACACACATATATATATACACATATATATATATATATATATGTGTGTGTGTGTGTATACTGTACACATTATTGTCTGGCTGCATGGATCAGTACATCCAGTACATAACTTTAAATATACATTATTGATGTTGACCGAGGAAATATGTATATATATTTTTATTTATTTATTTATTTATTTTTATTTTTTCTCGGTCAACATCAATAATGTATATATAAAGTTATGTACTGGATGTACTGATCCATGCATTTCCTCGGTCAAAATCCTGGAACAACATCCCTATTGACCAATCAGATTTCAAGTTTGGGGTTAATAATGTTAGGTTAGGCTTGGGTTAGATTTACAGGTTTGCATTTTTAGAATGGAAGTTTACAATTTGTGCAAAAAATAAAGTAAGACATTTGAAGTCTTTTTGACACTATCATGTATTGTCCTACAGTAAGTTACAATTTTGATGTGAATTGTTAAGGTAAGTTAAGGATATGGATAAAGACACCAACTACTCATTTTTGTGGCGTGGTTAGGCCCAAATAGGCATAATCTATCAAGGGCACCGGTGGCCACCAGGGGGACCTCAAGAGTACATGAAATTACAGCTTAATTTACAGTGACCTCCAAAAATATTGGAACAGTAAAGACACAATTTCTCTGTTGGCTGTGGAGTCAAGACATATACAAATATGAATAAAAGATGAATATGAGACAAAACTACAGAATGTCATATTTTATTATTGAGTGATTCAACAGATAGATGTTTTACCAGCTAAGAACTTCAGCACTTTTAGAGTTTCATCCGTCTATCTGATGTGAGCATAAGTATTGGAACAGTTGCCTCACAGGTCTTTCTAAGTGATCAGCTGTGTCCTGTTGCATTAATTCTTCAGATATTAAAATCAGGGAATGTGCCGTATCAGTTATATCCATTACTTCTGTATTCTGAATCCTGCAATCGATGATGACACACACAAACCAGGATGAAGATGAGAGAGCTGACTTTGAGAGAAAAGCAAGCAATTTGGATGCTAAAAGAAAGGAGGAAGTCAATTATAGCTATAGCAAAAATAAAGGGCATGGAGAAATCAAGAGTTTGGAAACCAACAACGACCTGATCGGCTGAGAAAACAACAGTAGTTGATGACAGACATATCATAAAAGCTGTGAAAACGAATCCTAAAAGACGAGTCTGTAAAATCACCAACAACTTCCGGAAAGCTGGGGTGATGCTCTGACAATCTACTGTCCTCAGGAGACTTTGACACAGAATTACAGATGTTACACAGCAAGATACAAACCTCTGACCAGCACCAAAAATAGAAAGGCAAGATTAGAGTTTGCAAAAAAGCACAAAGGTGAGCCAGAAGAGTTTTGGAACTGTGTTTATGGACCGATGAGACAAAGATGAACACCTTTATCTAAGTGATGGGAAAGCAAAAATATGGAGAAAAAAAGGGAACTGCAATGATCCCAAGCATACAGCCTCATCTGTAAAGCATGGTGGAGGTGGTGTCATGGCATGGGCATGCATGGCTGTCTCTGGAAACTTTACCGATGACTTTATGTATGATGACAGTAGCAGAATGAATTTGGAAGGGTACAAAACCATCTTGCCTACCAATATTGAAGAAAATGCCACCAGATTCATTGGGAAGTGCTTCATATTGCATCAGGACAATGACCCAAAACACCCTGCCAGTTCAGTCAAGGAATTTATAAGGGCAAAGAAATTGAAAGTCTTAGACTGCCCGAGTCAATCTCCAGATTTAAATCGGATTGAACATGAATTTCACCAGCTGGAGAGGAGAGTAAAGGCAGAAACTCCCCAAAACAAGCAACAATTGGAATTGGCTGCATTAAAGGCTGGGAAAAGTATTTCAAAGGATGAGACCAAGAGTCTGGTGATGTCTATGGGTCACAGACTCACTGCTGTGATTGTGTGCAAGGGATCTGCAACTAAATAATAGCTTTTAATCTTTTATATCTGCCTTATGTTCAACTGTCCCAATACTTATGCTCACATCAATGAGTGGGATAAACTCTAAAAGTGCTGTTCGTTTTATTTGGTAAAACATGTATGTGTTGAAACGGCTAATAATAAAATGTTGCATTCTGTAGTTTTGTCTCATATTCATCTTTTAATCATATTTGTAAATGTCTTGACTCCACAGCCAACACTGCAATTTTGTCTTTACTGTTCCAATACTTATGGAGGGCACTGTATATAAATATATATATATATATATGTGTGTGTGTGTGTGTGTGTGTGTATATATAGTGGGGGAAAAAAGACAAAGAAATAATCAGTCTATAATTTTAATGGTAGGTTTATTTGAACAGTGAGAGATAGAATAACAACAACAACAAAAAAAATCTGAAAAACACATTTAAAAAAAGTTATAAATTGATTTGCATTTTAATGAGTGAAATAAGTATTTGATGCCCTACCAATCAGCAAGATTTCTGGCTCCCATGTGTCTTTTCTACATGTAAGGAGCCTTTAAGAGAGTGCTCCTAATCTCAGTTTTGTTACCTGTATTAAAGTATAAGATTCCAAACTCTCCACCATGGCCAAGACCAAAGAGCTGTCCAAGGATGTCAGGGATAAGATTGTAGACCTACACACGGCTGGAATGGGCTACAAGACCATCGCCAAGCATCTTGGTGAGAAGGTGACAACAGTTGGTGCGATTATTCGCAAATGGAAGAAACACAAAATAACTGTCAATCTCCCTCGGACTGGGGCTCCATGCAAGATCTCACCTCGTGGCGTTTCAATGATCATGAGAACGGTGAGGAATAGGCCCAGAACTACACGGGAGGATCTTGTCAATGATCTCAATGCAGCTAGGACCATAGTCACCAAGAAAACAACTGGTAACACACTACGCCGTGAAGGACTGAAATCCTGCAGCACCCTCAAGGTCCAAGAAAGCACATGTACAGGCCCGTCTGAAGTTTGCTAATGATTAAGAGGAGAACTGGGAAAAAGTGTTGTGGTCAGATGACACCAAAATCCAGCTCTTTGGCATCAACTCAACTCGCCGTGTTTGGAGGAGGAGGAATGCTGCCTATGACCCCAAGAACACCATCCCCACCGTCAAACATGGAGGTGGAAACATCATGCTTTGGGGTGTTTTTCTGCTAAGGGGACAGGACAACTGCTCCACATCAAAGGGACGATGGACGGAGCTGTGTACTGTCAGGGCCAGGGCATTGAAAATGGTTCATGGATGGGTATTGCAGCATGACAATGACCCAAAACACATGGCCAAGGCAACAAAGGAGTGGCTCAAGAATAAGCACATTAAGGTCCTGGAGTGGCCTAGCCAATCTCCAGACCTTAATCCCATAGAAAATCTGTGGAGGGAGCTGAAGGTTCGAGTTGCCAAACGTCAGCCTCAAAACCTTAATTACTTGGAGGATCTGCAAAGAGGAGTGGGACAAAATCCCTTCTGAGATGTGTGCAAACCTGGTGGCCAACTACAAGAAACCTCTGATCTCTGTGATTGCCAACAAGGGTTTTGCCACCAAGTACTAAGTCATGTTTTACGAAGGGGTCAAATACTTATTTGACTCATTAAAATGCAAATCAATTTATAACTTTAAAATAATTTTTATTCTGGATTTTTTGTTGTTATTCTGTCTCTCACTGTTAAAATAAACCTAGCATTAAAATTATAGACTGATCATTTCTTTGTCAGTGGGTAAACGTACAACATCACCAGGGGATCATTTTTTAATTTTTTTTCCTCACTGTGTATATATATATATATTCAATATGTTAACTGCAGGATGTGACAGGATGTCACAAAAAGGACATATCCTTCTGGTGCAGAGAAAATAAAAAAAGAAGAAAAAAAACATAGGAAGAGCAAACTATGTAAACTAAATTCATGTAAACTAAACTAGGCTATGTTGTGAGCTAGTGTTAGCTGGCTAGTTAATTAACATAGGTAGTGTATAGGAACCATGTTTGATTAAACATCTGTAAATAACCTTGACTTAATATATTATAATTTAAAATATTACTTAGCTAGTTTTAGATTATTTTATATGTGTTTTTTTTTATAAAAATATGCTTCTGTTTCATAAACCTGGTACTCATAACAATACTGAGAGGTTGGGCTCAACCAACACCACCTGCAGTGCCAGTGCTACAGCCGATGATGAAACAGCAGGTGAATTTTTAACAATCCCAGATATATTTATATGGATAATCCATTTGATAATGGGTGTGTTAGATTTGTAGTGTGCAAATAATCACGCATTGATAGCAGTCAATCGTATTGGCGGTACCGAAATAAAATTCTGCTTAGGGCCCCATAAAGACTTGGGCCGGCCTTGGATTAGTGTGTAACTAACAGTTTGTGCTCTTCCAACATTAGTATTCAGAGCTGTATAGCAGATCTGAACCCTGACCACATTGATTTATACACATTTTTATCTGTTTTATGTTTTTGCGCACTCTGCACACAGACATTGTTTTAATTTATGTTATTATAAATGTGATGTTACATTGAATACACAATACTGGCAAACATAACGTGAGAAAAAACACTTGTGGTAGAGACAGCAACATGTTGGCAAACTCATTTCCTTCAGAAACAGCAAAACATGATCCTTATTCTGTGTTTCGAGAGCTGGTTACACAATGCACTTCTGTGGCAAGAGGAGATCAGCACAAAATGGTGTCCTTTTCACCAGAGAACCAATGAAAGATGTAACAATTCAAATGACAAAAAAAGTTATAGAAAGTAAAAATAAAAATAAAAAAGTGAATGACATCATTTATGTCACTGTCGTTTGTTATTCAGTCGATACAGAGACTAATGAATCAGATTGAGTTCTTATTCTCTGGGAAAATATAAAGAAACAATGTCTATTGTAAATAAATGTAAACTTGCATTTAAAAACAAACAAACTAAAATCACGTTTGCATCCATATCTTCTGGTTGGTTTATTGATTGATTGATTGATTTTATTTTAATATATGTATCAGAAAATGTACTGGTAACCATTTAACAGGTTTTTGCTATAGAATTTTTACAGTATTTTACAATTAAAATGACAATGAATTTTAACTGCATGGTTTGGTAAGTTTGTACACTTTTAATTAGTGAGTTCTGACTCACAAGTGTTCACTCACAAGGTTTCACTATATTAGTAAGGCCATTTTTAAATAGTGAGGACATTTTGGACCTCACAAGAATGTGCATGCACACTATTAAGCATCTATTTTGTAAACAAATATATAAACACAAAAATAAAGTTATATAGTGTCATGCACTTGGACAAATTTTAGTTATTCATCAATATTCAACTAAATTGTTTTCAAGTAAATTATTACATATATCTATTTATTTCCAATAATGATATATTGCAGGGATACTCAAATCTGGCTCGCGAGATCCACCCTTCTGCAGAGTTTAGCTCTAACCCTAATCAAACACACCTGAGCATGTCTGCAGGATCATTAGAAAATCACAGGTAGGTGAGTTTGATCAGGGTTGGAGCTAAACTCCGCAGGAATGTGGATCTCGCCAGCCAGATTTGAGTATCACTGATATATTGGATGATATGTCCAAGCTGAACAAGCAAATCAATATCTTCAAGATCACTAGAAAGCTACAGGCAGGTCTTATTCTTGAAGACATTGATTAGCTTGTTCAGGTGTATTTGATTAGGATTGGAGCTAAACTCTGCAGGACAGTGGCACTCCAGGACCAAAGTTGCCCAGCCCCGCTGTATATGCTTAATTGTAGGCAGATAACTAGGGGGTGCTGTTGGGGGTATGTGTAGAAGGGGCGATTTTTCTACTTCTCTCCTGGATTGTATAATCTAGAGAAAGCAATAAGTTGTACCTGTCCAATGCAATTGATCACCTTACCTGTGTGTATATATATATATATATATGTGTGTGTGTGTGTGTGTGTGTATGTAAATAAAGGTGTGTGCAGCAGATAAACTTATAATCACTAATTAACCAATTAATGTTTAATGTTCCAATGGTTTCCCATTTAATTCTTGTTAAATAAAGCATAAGCAGACCAAAACACAGCAGAATGCCAGCAACACATTACATTAGGCTTTTATAGTCCAACATGTTTGTCCAAATAAAATTTAATTCAGAATTCATCAAACCTACCTGATCATCATGGTCACATGTAACTGGGGCTTATTCAGATGGCCAACATGAAACCCATGAACAAACCCATACGGGACTCATAAATCAAGCCCATATTATGTCTACACTGACCTCACCATGCAATGTTGACTGTGGGAGCACCATGTTGTCAATATATGCTTCATCTGACTATATTTGGACTATATTAACCATCAGATATTCATTGATCGTTCTCAGATATACTTCAGTATATTCAAGACTCTTGCTGAATTTTCACCCTTATTAATACAATAAAAAATAGTTTGATATGTAATAATACAAATAAGATGGTCTTTTCAGCAGACATATGATACCCTTATGTATGATGTGGCGTTTGATCAAATAATGAAATGAACAGCAGTAAATTAAATAAATGAGTAAAGCCTCTATATAAACCTCTCCAAGAAAACACTGTATTTTGGATCCTGTTCCTCAAGTGAAACATCTACAGAACATCATCTGCATAACATCAAATACAGTTTAGAAATAAAGGAAATACAGTCTGGCTTTTTAACTAATTTGCCTTTCAAATGGTTTAAAAAAATTAATGATTACCTGATTTCTTTTTTATGGCTGGCCTCAATCCATAAAGATCTGCCTCATAGTTCTTCTCTCGTGTTTTGATCCTAACAGATTATTTAGTTGCTGTGAGACTCAAAGGTAATATTTACAGATGGTCTGATGGGAGGAGGAACTCGTCTGAATTCAGGATAGCTGTCAGACTAGATGAGCAGACAAGTGGGCAAGTATAGTGTGACTTGTGGTTTTGTTTCAAATTCAGAACATCCTCATTCGGACCTACAGAGAAACTAAAAGTCAGAGACAGCAAAAGTCTCAAACTCACATACTTGTCATGAAATTGCCTTTCAAATTTTGCTTCTTTTTAGACATACTAAAATATCAGCATGTAGGTTTGGTTGCTAGTTTTAATTATTTTTTATTTTTTTTGTCTTTAAGGGAACATTTCATATCACCCTTCTTCAAACATAATGGGAATTTTACTTCTGAAACAAGTAGTAAAATTTGAACATCCAACATGACCATCCAACTAAATGTTTCAGGTATATATTTTAACATTTGATAATGGGTGTGTTAGATTTGTAGTATGCAAATAATCACGCATTGATAGCAGTCAATCGTATTGGTGGTACCGAAATAAAATTCTGCTTAGGGCCCCATAAAGACTTGGGCCGGCCTTGGATTAGTGTGTAACTAACAGTTTGTGCTCTTCCAACATTAGTATTCAGAGCTGTATAGCAGATCTGAACCCTGACCACATTGATTTATACACATTTTCAGTTTTATGTTTTTGCACACAGACATTGTTTTAATTTATGTTATTATAAATGTGATGTTACATTGAATACACAATACTGGCAAACATAACGTGAGAAAAAACACTTGTGGTAGAGACAGCATCATGTTGGCAAACTCATTTCCTTCAGCAACAGCAAATCAGCAAAACATGTTCCTTATTCTGTGTTTCAAGAGCTGGTTACACAATGCACTTCATGTGGCAAGAGGAGACTTTGTGCATTTTTAGATTAAAAAAAAAAACACAATTTAGTATGTTTTTTAAGCCTTTTGAATTACGGGGACATAGGCAGTGTCCTCATAAACCACCTTCATATTGTAATACCTCTATCATACCCATGTCATTATACAAATTTGTGTCCTCATAAACCACATAAACATGCACACACACACACACAAACGTTTGTTTTTGTGAATTGTGGGGACATTCCATAGGCATAATGCTTTTTATACTGTACAAACTGTATTTTCTATCGCCCTACACCTAAACCTACCCCTTACAGGAAACTTTGTGCATTTTTGCTTTCTCAAAAAAACATTCTGTATGATTTATAAACCTTTTAAAATATGGGGACATGGGGTAATGTCCTCATAAGTCACCTTCTCCTTGTAATACCTGTGTCATACCCATGTCATTATACAAATTTGTGTCCTCATATGTCACAAACACACACACACACACAGTGCTGCTAGAATATTCATAGATTCTCATCCTGTTTGTGCCAAACATTTGTTTTTATTCAGTATATCAGTCGATTTGAATCAATCTGACACTTTGGATTTACACTCACTTCAATGCTCTTTATTAACAGAGCTGAAAGTATATAATATAAAATATAATCAAGTGAAAACTCTGATCGAACAAAAGCTAAAAACATGAACTCACTGAATCATGAATACAAACTGCTTTTGTTTTTTTTATGCTTAAAGGGATAGTTCACCCAAAAATTTAAATTATGTCATTAATTACTCACCCTCATGCCATTCCAAACCCGTAATACCTTCATTCATCTTTGGAACATAATTTAAGATACTTTTGATGAAATCTGAGAGCTTTCTGACCCTGCATAGGCAGCAATGCAAATGAAATGTTCCCAGACCCAGAAACGTAGCAAGGCCATCGATAAAATATCCATGTATCCATGTGACATCAGTGGTTCAACCATAACCATTATCGAGAGTACCTCTGAACATAAACAATGCATGCATGTGATGATGTTATGTGCAGAGGAAAGCAATGTGCATGCGTTGTGGTATTCTCCATAATGGTGCAATATCTTAATTTGTGTTGCGAAGATGAACGAATGTCTTACAGGTTTGGAACAGCATGAGTGAGAGTAACTAATGACATAAGTAATTAATTAATTTTCATTGTTGGGTGTACTATCCCTTTAACATCTCACTGTTCTTGCAGCTTCAGAATGAGCTGATCAGATGAAATGCAGGTCATGTTGGGGCTAAATAATTGCATTTGTTTCACGTCGTTGTGTTTCTGAAATCCTCATGACATTTACTGTAACTGCAGGAATGGTGTTATCTTAAGGATCCCTCCCATTCCTCTAGATGGCAAAGTCGACATCTAGCAGTGATATGGAATGTGAGCCATGTGGAACTGCTCAACTGTAATTTTCTGCTTTCCTGTAGCTCAAATAGTAGAGGATGGCGCTAGCAACGCCAAGGTCATGGGTTCGATTCCCAGGGAAAGCAAGAGCTGATAAAATGTCAAAACTGTAACTTGAATGTAATGTAAGTCGCTTTGGATAAAAGCGTCTGCTAAATATAAATGTAAATGTCTCATGACGTCTTGGAACTCTGTAAGGTATCAGTCTCCCAACTAAGAAAAATATGTTCTATCTAAAAAGTTCCCATTAAGTTATGAAAACATTTCTTAATGTTCTCTTAATTTTGAAAATTGCTGATCGCTGCAACACTGCTGTATTTCATGCTGCAATATCACAGGGTTTGTAGTGCAAAATTTAAATGTCTTAATTGAACAACACACTTGTGGTTAGGCTTCAGATGAGATCAGTGAATTAGACCTCTTCATGATCCTATTACCGTCAATAATTAGTCATCATCATCTGATGACATTTTGTCTTGGCTTTCTTTGATACTGCAAATGAGAAGGTGAATGCTGAACATTAAACATTAATCACCATAATAGTGACTATTCAAATGAAACTATTGTCTTCAATAAAGCATTCTCATTAACAACTTTTAGACATATGGTGTGTAATGAGTGGGTCTTTTCTCTTTTATCTGCTCTTGTTGTTCCTGTTTCCATCAGTCATTCTGCTTGTTAAGGCTGAGATGACTCTATATACCAGGGATGGGCAAACTCGGTCTTCCTGTAATCCTGAAGTAATACTGACATTAATTATCCCGTTCAGGTGTGTTTGTTTAGGGTTGGATCTAAATTCCTCAGGAGAGTGGCCCTCTCCATAGGGTGGCTATATATGCCGTTCATACGGGACACGTTCTGGGGTGCGTTTCCCAAATAACAACGTAACTCGCCGATTAACCACCATAGTACGATGCATTATTTTGGAAATTAACTAGCTAGTCATGACTGTTTCCCAAAGACGGTTGCATCTCCGTCGTTTGAACCACGTTGGTTCAACAACATAGGGCCATTGTTAATGACGTCGCACGCGTGTTGTGGAGAAATAACTTATGCTATTTAACTGATTAGAGGTCTCTAAAATGCTACTGTATTGAACATGGCACCTACTGACTAATTTACTATTGTTGTTCCCTGTCGTTGTGCTTTATTTGATGTTTGATTCATCGCGGGTTCCCTCTTACGTCATACTCCAGGGTTCCCGTTGGCATTTATGCACATGCGCACTCTTCAAAAACAGCGCTTACAATGGAAGCAAAAATACATAGTTAAAATGCATTTTATATTTAGATAGAATGGAAGATATAGATAGTACTGCATGTTAGCTTCCTTGTTGTGGCCAAGAGCATATTTATTTAAGCCAATATGTCTTATTAAAAATAAACTATGCTTCTAACCACAGGTCGAGAGCTGTAGTTCAAACCACGTAAGTTTGTGACGCTGATTGCGAACGTTAGTTTGAACTATGGTTTCGGGAAACACCGAATCGTTGAACTATGCTGGCATCGACGGAACTTGCGACCATTGTTGGCTAACGATGCTTTTGGGAAATGCACCCCTGGCCAGGATTTTAATATTGCCTAAATCATCCAAAGTAGTTTGACCAATAACTTGCAGGTATCGTTTATAATCGACCAATTGTTGCGCTGCACGTGAGAAGGTGACACTACAGAGAACGATCAAAGCAACGTAAATACGATGTGGATGTGCAAATGTTTGTTCGTTCGTATGACTTGAAGCGTCGCTGCGCACCGATCAAAAAAGAAACCAAGGTAGGCGTGAGAGCGATTCGAAAGCATAATCTGCTCTGCTCTCTATAGCTCTCATGAATGTCAAACAATGATCTACCTGCTGCTGCTCAGTGCAAACAGCCAAAACCTGGATATTTTAGGCAATATAGAAATATAGTATGTTCATCCTACCTCTCCAGGACCATGTTCGCCCATCCCTGCTATATATTACTTTGGCCTGCTTGTGGTTCAGATCTGGCAAACGGTAGCAGAGGGCACAAGTGCCATCATTACATGCGGTATGTGTGCCAGATCTGAGAACAAACAATGTTGCTATCTGGGATTATTTCTATTCTTTCCGCCAAGAAAGCATGTGAACATGACAAGTTGGTTAGCATGGCTTCAGACGAGGGAAGTAGGACATTTCTGATAGCATACACACACTTGTTAGTCTGGAAATCTAACATAGCCACCATATGCAACTACCACATTTTAAATATGTGTTTACTGAAAAAAATGAATAAATAAATAAACAAATAAATAAATAATTGTTGTAATTGTTATTAAGACATACTGGCTCCCTTAAGAGTAGGTGACGTGAACCTTTCATATTACTTTCTATAAAAATATTTAATCTTTAGCAAAAAATCAGTCCATTCTTGGAAATGTGTTGAGTTTAAGATGATTTATGGCATCAGTAATGTTCTCCAAACATGGACAGATCATATATGCGTGTCTGATCCACTAACTGCACAACTAGGTACCAAATTAAAAGAGGAACTATGACTTGTGGAAAGTAACTTCGTATAAAGAGATAATAGTAGATTAAAAACTTTAGTTTAAAGCATTAAAAGTGAGGGTGGGACAACCTTTTCACTCACATGAGATTTACCAATAGCAATTCATTCATTCATATACACATTTGCATTTTATTGTTTCTTACGAGAGAATTCGCCAGAAAGAGGTGTTCAGTCAGCGAGCGAGTGAAGAAAACACAGGCATTTTAGCGATGACTCATCTGAACACCTATGATTGGTCATTGCATTAATGAGCTCAACAGAATCATGTGTGATTGGTTGTAATGTGCAGTGCTGTAAAAACTTAGCAGCTGATGATATGATGCACCAAACGATTGAATCACGCTGGTATGATTGTATCAAATATATATATATATAAAAAAAATAATCGTCTATTTTTGTCTTTTGGAAGCTGGATTCAAAATTCACTTGGCTCAAAAATCTGAGGGTGCACATGCCCTCTCACTTTGAATGGGCATGACGCCTCTGATCCAGTCAATTCCAGATGGACAAAATTTGATAGATCACATATGGATAGTACCGCTCTAAAGAAATTTCTTGTTTGAGAAACCTCAACAATAAGGATGTATGTCACAATAGGGAAGAAAAGTCTATCACAACCTCTGTTTTATGCCAGGTTTAAACTTTGATATATGCTTAATGGAACTCTATTATTTCTCTGTGTAAAGCTTGTTTGTGGGGATTACCTATCTGAGTATCCTTACAGATAACCTGATTTGGGTTGTAAGACTCACTTCTTGGTCTCTTGGCTTTCAGTGTTGTAATTCTGTGCCACCATATTGAGAAGGGAGATCGCCATTTGAGACTGGTGAACAAGTAAAGGTAATGTTTCTGTGGGTAGAAGACTCTATATTCAGACTATTTAGACCTTTAGATTGGAGCAAAGATTACCATGTAGATTAGGGAAAGTTTTTGAAGCCCTGATTCAACTGAATCAGTCAATTGAAGAGCTTGAAACACCACAGGCTAGTGGTACCTACTGGTCAAAATAAAGCAAATTCACAGCTGATTCCATCACACGCCTTGCATAAGCATGGACTTCCTCGTTCCTCGTTCAGATCAGTATTGTTCTATTGTTCTATTGTTCAGTTAACACTCTCCTAGTGTTAACTGCCTTACCGGGCCATTCTGGGTTTCTGTCTAGTCTCTAGTATTGTTCTGCGTTTATCACTCTCCTAGTGTTAACTGGCTTACTGTGCCAGCTGCTTGTGTATCTTGGATTAACCCTTGTCTTGCCGTCCGGACTCTGTTTGTACCTCGTTTGGACTATTGCTCATGTTATTGGACTACCCCTCTTCTCAAGCCCTCTGGATATTGTTCGCTGATCAAAGACCCACGCTTGCCCTAGGATTACTCTGTCTTGCCTGTGTTATACCTGTTTACTGATGTTTTAACCCTGCCTGTGTTTTTGACCACGTCTTGGAATAAAGCTTGCAAATGGATCTGCACGTCTTATATCTTGACTCTCTATGTCTAATGAATTTGTATTCATTTTGACAGACTTTGTTAATGGACCAATGCACACACTGATATATTGTGCCTATATTGTGCTGTTTTTTTATTATTATTTATTTATTATAATTTGAAACCTGCTACTGAGCTGGTTTCAGAATTAGTTTACTGCCTTGTTAATGAGGCTCCAGTGTACACACACACACACACACACATCCCACTCCCATTGCATTCCCCCAAGTCTTTATGCCTGTGTGCTTTCTGTAAAGCATAACAAAGATGCCTCACGGAATTCATTACAGTAACTTGTGGAGATCTTACTTTGTTGTGGTTACTGAAGATAAGGGATGGCAGGGGCGGCTGATTAAATCTTCTTCTGCTTCTTCTTTTCTTGCATTTTAATCATGTCATCTCTTTTGGTATGTTAGACCACTATCAAGCTCATCTTCTCTTTCAGTAAAAAAAATTAAAAAGCATCACAGGAATTCCATTTTGAAGATTCATTTTGGGAACAAATTGTTTCTCAAGTATCTCATAGTGACCTACAAAGATTTTAAATTATAGAAAAATTGGAGAGAGAGAAAAAAAGAGGAAAAAATAAAGAAGTTAATACACAGGGGTTTTATTACCAGCATAAACACAGATGATACCAGCAGAAATACAAAAATACCAAATGAATTGCTGTTCCCTGCCAAGAAAAATAAAATAAAAACAGCTAAATGTGACTTACTTTAAGGTAATTCATTTTTTGCTTTTTCCACAATCCAAAAAGATTAGCCTCAAACAGACCTGTCTCTTTCTTTCTCATTTTCTCTGTTAAAGAGATGTTTACTCCTGCCAGAAGTTTGAAAGACTGAACAGCTGATGAGGAAACACATAGCTTTGTTGAGATGGGAGGAGCAGAATCCACCTGTGACCTAATTCATCGATGCAAGACTTCAAAGATGATGCTGCAACAAACATGGCACCTGATGACTACTTTATTAATATTTTTTCCTTGTCAAACCTTTCTAAGTGTACTGTGTTAGGCTAACCAAGACTTGTTACAGCACTTGCATGTTGCTGCTCTTTTGTTGGTTTTGATTGCCTCTAATGTCCTCATTTGTAAGGTGCTTTGGATAAAAGCATCTGCTATATGACTAAATGTAAATGTGTTGAAAAATGAAATTACATTGAGGACGGAGATCAGGTGGAGTGTTATAAAACAATAAAGCACATTTGATAAGCGAGAACAGCCACTCATCCTCACGGTGTTATTTGTTTTTTGTGTTATTTTGGGACTTTTGCTGTACTTCTTGTTTCTTGTGGCATGTTTATAGTTCATTGTAGCTCCCCAGCTAACTAGTCTTTATTGTTCACAGGTTCTAGTTAACCTGTTACAACCTTGTATTTATATAGCCCTTATGTTTCCCTTGTTCTTTTTCAGTCATTATTTGCTGTCTTTGCATTTTTACAAAATAAGAAAAGACTATGACAAAACCTGTTTTTTTTGTTGTTGTTTTTTTAAAGGGTGATCAGTATTGACTTAATTTAGTTAATAGGTTAATAAAAGAAAATAAAAAAAAGTTGTGGCATTGTTTTTCACTTTACCGCATTTTTCACAAATGTCTAAAACTTTTCAAAGTATACTGTAGATTTGCAGGTAGGTCTTGCCACAGTCTTTATAGATGCACATATTTAAACAGTGTCATGATGAACTCTCAGACATTCCTGCTGTCACTGCGTCAATACATTGTATAGTTCATCATCACTGCGTCAAGCACTGTCAAGAATGCAGATCTTCCAGTGACGTCTTCATTCTGTCCTGAAAGAGAGAATCAAAGGTCAAACTTGCAGCCTTCATAGATTTGTCAAGTTTCATTCATGTTTGTAGGCATATGGGCATATAGGTTTATTTTTGTGTTTCCTTTATAGCTATTTTAAATTAATTTAACTCTTTGGCTCACATTTGTTTTATCTATTTATTTTCTTTGTTGTCATGTTAATAATCATCTTCAGTTTGACATATTCATCCAACAAATTCCTGGCATGCAAAAACAGAGCATTTTGCATTGTGCGTATTATATCATTGTGGTATTGTGTTTCTGTATTATATGTACATAACGACACTAAAGTTTGTTCTGATAGTGATCAGACTGGTTCTCAAATACATAGATACGTGTCATTTAGTTTTCATGTCAGCTGATGTTTTATATTCACAGGCGTGGAGTTACTGTGGTGACACTCAGCTCCAGGATGTTGGTGATATAAACACTGCTATAAGTCAATATATCCCAGACTCATTTGCAGAGATGGGCAGTAGAGTCGCTACAAGTAGTTGACCAAAATGCTGTACAGGAAATTGAAAACACAACAGCAATCAAAATATAACATAAACAATATTACACAAGAAATATTTTTTAACCCATCATACATTTTTCAAATAAATAAGATTTAAGCATAGGTCTAAAAGTATGTAAAGAATGTGCTGTTCGGATAGCTACAGGGAGACTGTTCCAGAGAGTTAACCCCAACAGGGCATTCCTAGCCATGAGAGCTGAGTGACAAATCTATCACATCTGTAATCCAATGGGACAGTCTTTGCTTAGAGACAGACAGTCCTTTTGAGCAGCCAATGAAGGACAAAAAGCTGATCACATGTAACGCCTCTGGTTGTACTCCCCTCACTCACTCCGAGCGGGATTCAAATCAGTGATTCCGAGCAAGAGTGCTTTGTAATTCAGCTGTCATTAGTGGCTCAAATGGAGGCTCTGCCAGAGCTTCAAGTCCCAAGTGAGCAATGTGGAGGGGAGAGGGGTTTAACTGGCTCACTCCCCTCAGAAAGCTTATAAACAGCTCATTGATGTGGGAATGAAAATAATAATAGCAGCCACATACACTACAAGTGTAGAGGGCACACGACTACCATTTAATCGCTTCTGTAAAAATGATAGTATGACACAGGACAATTCAATGGGTCTTCACCCTGCGTTTTACACCAGTCCACAAACAATTTCCACTAATGGGTGTAGAGGCACCCACACGCTTAAGCACCTAGACGGCCATCGGGAACCAGATAAGACCTCTGCACAATCTGTCTTTGTTTCAGCCTAGAATTAAACTGCTAGTTTTGTCTGGCCAGAGGAGAATGGCACACTATTTTGACACACTATTTCCCAGTTTAATACCGTAAAGCTTCTTTGACATAATCTGCATTGTAAAAAGTGCTATATAAATAATGGTGACTTGAGCCTCAGTGATTGTGTTTAACTCTCGCTGTGGCACAATCTCTGGTGGTTACTGGCTCAACTGACCAGCCAGATGTACAGTTTTCACCAGTTCTGGGATGGGATGCCAGACTGTGTCCCTTGGGTCAGGAAGTCCCTTCTCAGTAGTACGGTCCAAGAGCTTATTTAGCAATATGCCTTTTTGCATATTTAATGAAAGTCCCGAGCACAGCAAGTGATCAATCAAACTTGCAAAGCTGTGTGCGACCCTTTTGTTTTTTGCTTTAAACGACATGTTTCTCTAGCCAAAGTTACCTAAGGAGGAAAAATTTATGTAAGATGGGTCTTTGTAAATAATAATAATAAAATGTTTTTCACAATTAAAATAAAAGTTTGCCAAACTCAGTTTGCTATATATTATAACATTATAGTTTGCATTACAATACATTGACATGAAATCACAATAAATAAATAAATAACACTCCTGCAAGAGTGTTTCTAACAAGGAGCTCTAAAAGACATTTTTATTTCATCAGAAATCATGTCTACTTTACTTTTGCCACGATATGTGGAAATAAAAATGGCGTTTGTGTGCTTGCATTTATGTTTGTCAAGGGACCTGGCTTGTTTTGGTCCTCACTTAAACAAGTATTGACAATCAAACAAACTATTTCACCGATGCATCAATTATGGTTTGATTAATTAGTGAGTCACAGCTTATTACATATTTAGTATTAGCATGTTATATTGGCTTTTTGTGTCCCTGTGCATGTGCAGTTATTATTATTATTATTTTTTTGATAGTTACATAGAAACCACTTTAAAGGGTGGAACTTGGTTTCTAAACCTGAGAGACTTTCATCTGTTTTATTCTACTTCTTCTTATGGCGATGCTCAGACTTTCATATCTATTGAAGAGAATGCTGGCTTCTGTGTCAGCAGCATCACACACATGCTTTGTTGTACTCTCGTGAATGTGCATCGAAGACTGAAACAGAAGAGAGGAAATTGTTGAATGAAGTTGTTATTTTTGTTTTCTTTGCACACAAAAAGTATTCTCGTAGCTTCATAAAATTAAGGTTGAACCACTGATGTCACATGAACTATTGTGCCCACCACACACCAGCTTATTTGAGAGGAGACAGAGTGATGAAACCAATTAATAGATACGGGGAAGTTTAGGAGGCCATTACATTTACATTTATTCATTTAGCTGACGCTTTTATCCAAAGCGACTTACGATTGCTATATATGTCAGAGGTTGCACGCCTCTGGAGCAACTAGGGGTTAAGTGTCTTGCTCAGGGACACATTGGTGTCTCACAGTGGATTCGAACCCGGGTCTCTCACACCAAAGGCATGTGTCTTATCCACTGCGCCATCAACACCCCCTTAGGCCATGATGGACAGTGGCTGAATTTGGCCTGCTGTAACTGATTGTCGTAAAACTTTACATATACATACAAAATGTGCAGAGAGGTACAGAGAATAGAACGACAGCATTTAATGAATTTACTTTAAAAAAGTAACATATTAATACATATATGTTTGGTTCAAATATTTGTATTGTGTGGTAACCTTTTCATAAAAGAAATAAGGTATGTTGAGTGCTGTATTGTGAATACTCCACTTCGCATCGTGCCAAACAATGCACTTCAGCCACAACTTATTCACAATACATCGCAGCCTCTCGCGCCTTATTGCTTACATATATTCTTGCAGTCATTATGCCTTTAAAACATTACTTGACTTCAGTTTGTCATGTGAGCGTCACAAGACTGCAGATCTTCCTACATCCTCATTTATGAGCTGCAGAGAAACTGAAATGGAGATATAAAGAACTGAAAACAACAGGGATACAGTCAAGATTCAAGATTTTTATTTGTCACATACACAATTATAACCAGCAGTGAAATGTAGGTGGATTTCAGTCTGGATTTCAGTCTGGATTTCCACTGACCTTTCAAAATTAGTTTATTAACTTTAGTTTATTAACAGAAAAACAGTGGAACAGGAAAATCTGTACTGAAAAATACTACAAAATATACAATAAAATATTTATTTGATGAGTATCTGCAGCTGTATATATATATAAAAAAAAACAGGCTTAAAAACAGAACTATAATGCATTTATTTGTATATACACAAACACATGCACATACACACATTTATAGTCTATGCAATGTATATAAGAAAGAGAGTTGGTTACTATTCTTCTTTTAAATTACTTGTTTTGTCATTTAAAAGAAGAAATGCTGGAAACTCATTTATTAGGTATTAAACATATACTAGACAAGCTGTCAGTCTTTTTCCATGAATTCAGTGCAGGTTACATTGTTACACCAGAAGGTGGCGGCAAGGGATTTTATTTTATGAGTGAGTCAGTCAGTGGCTGACAGTTTAAAGGGGTCATATGACGTTTCTAAAAAGAACATTATTTTGTGTATTTGGTGTAATGCAATGTGTTCATGCGGTTTAAGGTTTAAAAAACTAATTATTTTCCACATGCTGTGCATTATTGTTGCTCCTCTATGCCTTCAGACAGGAGAGTCAGGATCTAAATACAACCCTTCAAACACACACAACACATACATGAGTGTCTGGAAAATATAAGAATTTGAGAATTTCAGTCATGATCTGAGATCTATACCAAAGTGACTAGAAAATCTATAACATGATCAAATATCAAATGTGTTAAACTTAATGAAGTGATGATGGTGAGGTGAATTAGGTGTTGAGATCAGAGCAGATTTGACTTTGACTTCCTCTGCTTGATGTGGGAAGGTTTCTTTTTGTCTTCCTGTCTTTGTTTCAGAGCTGCAGTAGATTCATCTTCAGTGTTTTTTGGAGGGAAACCGATTTTATTCTGAAGTGTCTTAATCCATGACAACAAGATGAAGATCATTGAGCTTCAGCTCTGTGAGTTTTTACATTTTATATATATATATATATATATATATATATATATATATATTTATAAAAATGCATATGCTTTGTACCTTAATTTAAATATTGTTATGCTATGCATGACACAGGGGGTTATTTATTTATTTATTTATTTATTTTTTAGATGTATTAATCTGTTGTCAAGCTGCAGCAGCAGATCTTCTAACTGATTTGGGATCAAATGTGATCATAAACTGTGATCTTGATGAAAATGATGTTTATTGGATTTTACTGAAAACAGCAGATCCTGCAACAGTGATTCTACAATCATGCTCAACTTCATCTTTTTACCATAATAAATCATTCAGAAAGAAATATTCAGTGCAGTTTAAACATCGTCTGGTTATTAATAATGTGACTGATGATGAATTAGGAGTTTATTACTGTATGAACACACGCACACCTCCAAAACTCAGCAACACCACCAGAATATACTTCACTGGTGAGTTAATTTGTTCCTTCAGTGATCAACACATATTGATGATCACTGCTTACGTACACACTAGTCAGTAACTACTTACATTTTTTAAATAATCATGAAAAACAATTATATTTATAAATTCTATGATAAATGATAATTGTCTTAAGTGCTACAAATCTGTACTCAATAACATTTTTTTTACAGTAACAGACTGTGGACACTTTTATTACAGAACCAACTCAACCAACTGTGTTAACTGAGTGTCACAATCATACAGTGACTGAATATACTGATCAGACACATTGGCAGATTATTAGCATCATATCTGCTCTGATGAACGGACTTCTGATCATTCTGCTGATCGGTGAGTTAATTTTCAGCCATCTGTAAAAATATTTGTATCATGAATTTCTTTTTTGGCTTTTGACTACATTATTATTGTAGAACTGTTTGTAAATTCTGAATCAAAGAAACTGTTCAATTTCTAGGACTATTAAATGTTTTTGTTGGAAACAGAAGGTCAGCAGAACAATCAGAACTCAACACTGATCTACAGCAGACGCAAGTTACAGAACAACATCAGGACCATTTACACTTAAACTGTGAATCCATCCTTATTACTAAAATTCATTTCTGTCTTGATAATTATTCAGGATTCTTGCTGACCTGTAGAATAACTTTCTATATCATTTCATTTTGGTTCGTTTTGTTTGATTGCACCTAAAAATTATAATATTGATTTTCAGTATGCCACAGTGGACGTTTCCAAACTGCATTAAAATATTGAGTCCAACCAATCCAGCAGCACTTATACTGCTCTAAACCTGCTGAAGATATTAACACATGACTGTTTTTATATTTATTTTGCTTACTTTTTCTAGATGTTTAACTCAGATCAGGGGTTTTACAAAACTGGTATTTATGGGAAAGTTCCAAAATAAATAAATAAACTAACTTAAAAATAAAAATAAATACATATACAAATAAGTTAAAAATGTACTTGATATTGTTCATATTTCATTTTCCTTTCTAAAGACGTGATCATAATTATTTTATTGAACCAATGGCTTTTATATTTCTCTTTAGGATGAACATATAACAGTACTCTGATAATGTGTAAAAAAATATTGCATTGAAAATATTTAAGTGGAAACTTGTTGTTTATTGTATAAATATTGTATTAATGTTTTACACATGGAAATATGTACCTGTCTTTGTATTTTAGTGGGTCCTGAAGAGAATTATCATATTTTGATGTTGGTGGCGTTTGAAAACTCCTGCTTCAGATCAGATGTTTGTTTAGGAGCTTTATCAGTATCTGCTGAAATCTGTTTATCTGTGAGTGGTTGATCGACGTGGATATTACCTTTTCTACTTTGACCTTAGAATGGAGTGTGTGCACATTATTCATTATTTGTGTGACGCCTGATCGGTTGTGTTTTCAATGCTGTTGGACCAAGAAGAGGTTACATTTGATACAATACAGATGACTGTTTATTTTGGCAAGAGGGTTTAATTGATGCCTATAAATGAAATCTGTATTAAAAAAAAAAAAAAAGAATGTAAAAAAAAAAAAAGTTGTGGCTTGTATTTTTCTCAGCCCTTAGTTTTTTTTTTGTTTCTTTTTTCAAGCTGTTTAAAATGTGTATAGTTTGTCTGCTGAGGTTTTTAAAATATGTTTTATTTTGAGAAAACATCTCTGTGTATACTTAATCATCATTCAAAAAGGAATCAGGAATAATGATTAAAAAAAACTCTCATACTTGTCCTGACTAGACATTTATGAAAAACACCTTTATTCTAAGAACACATTTCAGTTGTTACAACCTGGAATTCATAATTAAGAGTGTTTGCTAAATATGTTTATTATAAAGTTGCTTCATTATTTTCATGTGTGTGTTTTTGTGTGTGTTTGAATATGTTACTCTTGATAATCTACTGGAAAGATATTTAGCTGATTATGACTATAGTCCCTCTATAATGGCTATAAACAGCATTTTACTTCAAATAAAATAATTTCAACACCATATTAAATAATGTCAGTATTGAAGAATTTGGAATTTATGACTGTATGAACACAGACAAACCTTGAGCACTATTTATAGATTTGTTGTAAATAAATAATATTATATATATATATATATATATATATATATATATATATATATATATATATATATATATATATATATATAATAATATAAAATAATAATAACATTACACAGTAACTAAACTGCTGAAGTGCTAAACCAGAAACATGTTCCACTGGCTTTGACACTTGACAACCAACGACTCTCACCTTTGTCTAGAGTGGAGGTTTAACTGAGAAACGAGAGCAGAGTTAATACCTTTATTTTAATAAAGTTCTCACAGTCTTAACCACCAATGGAAAAAGAGCAGCACTGCAGTACATCTGCTAAAAATCTCCTTTACTGTTCTACTGAAGAAAAAAAGCCACCTATATCTTGGATGGTCCGAGGGTGAATAAATTAACAGCAAACTTTAATTTGTGGGTGAACTAGGCCTTTAACATTTTCTTTAATTGACTTATAATTATAGTCAATTTTAAAACTTGTTTAAAACACAAAGAACAATTCAGCATGTGATTGTTTCCAGCTGTTTAGTTTTATTTTATTTATTTATTTAACATAATATGTGTTAAAATACGCCATGTTTATTGTTAGTCCTTATAGGGATAGTTCACCCAAAAATAAAAATGCTGTCATTAATTATACTCACCAAAATGGAGCTATACAGTGACACGGATGAGACAAATTATTGAATAAAGTTGTTATTTTTGTGTTATTGTTTTATTTTTGTTTTATACTGCACACAAAACATATTCTCATAGCTTCGTAAAATTACGGTTGAACCACTGATGTCACATGGACCATTTTAATGATCTCTTTGCTACGTTTCTGAGCCTTGATCGTGTTCGGATCCTTGCTGTCTATGAGAGGGTCAGAGAGCTCTCTTTATTCATCAAAAATATCTTAATTTGTGTTCCGAAGATGAACGAAGGTCTTACGGGTTTAGAACGACATGAGGGTGAGTAATTAATTACAGGGTTTTCATTTTTGGGTGAACTATCCGTTTAATGTCACCATGATTAGTTCAAAATCATTGAACTAGTCATAAATTAAATTATTTTAATTATTAACACAAAGAAAAGAAGTTGGTAGTCTGTAGTTTACCCTACACTATTTCTTCACTGTCTGATTGTCTCACAACAAAGATGTTCACCTCAGAGAAGACGGTATGCATATATACTGCTAAGGTTTGTGTTTTGTATCATTATTCATCTTGATTTCTCAAAATAATTAGTTTTGTGTGATTTTCCTGTGCATGCAGACACAAACTGATAGTTAGTGAAGATCATTTAGAACAACCTCAGGTTGACTAATTATTTACTGAATTCACACTCTCCCATAAACAGGTTGTGAAGGGGTAAAACAACAATACTGTAGAGAGAGTAAAAGTAAAAGTACAAAAGTAAAAGAGCACATAGTTGGTGTGTTGGGGCCCCGTAACTGGAATTTGTACACATTTAATGAAATGATGAGGCTCTTTGTTTTTGAGGTCATGGATCGTTGTGTGTTGAAAAATGTGTACAATGTGGTGAAACTTGACTTCCTCTTCTTCATGTGTATTTGTTTCTTGTCTTCTCCTGCAGTGACTTCATCACACATTGTGAAGGGAAACAGATTTTATATTGAAGTGATCAAGAAACATGAAGATCATTCAGCTTCAGCTCTGTGAGTTTACATATTATGAATATTTAACATTCTTTGCCGACTTTAAACTTTTATCATATTTGTTTCATTCTCCTCACAGTGGTATTAATCTGTTGTCAAGCTGCAGTGTCAGTTATACTGACTGATTTGGGATCAAATGTGACGATAAACTGTGATCTCGATGAAAAGGAAGTTCATTGGATTTGACTGAAAACAGCAGATCCTCCAACAGTGATTCTACGATCATTCTCAACACCAAAATCACCTTTTTACTATAATAAAACATTCAGAAAGAAATATTCAGTGCAGTTTAAACATCGTCTGGTTATTAATAATGTGACTGCTGATGAATTAGGAGTTTATTACTGTATGAACACACGCACACCTCCAAAACTCAGCAACAGCACCAGACTATACTTCACTGGTGAGTTCATATAATGCTGTAGTAATTAAAACAGTCTGATAATCAGGTTGATTTATTTTTTCCATGTTATTTTTAGAGAAACATAAGGCCTCTCATTGGTCACTCCACATAGAGATTATCAATAGATATTAAGTTATCAATATTTAATTCAGTTCTACAAAACTGCGTTGTCATAATGCTCCAGTAAAAGTCTGACAGTAACAGACCGTGAACTCTTTCTTTACAGAATCTCAACTAACTGAGTGTGACAATCATACAGTGGTGCAGTTTATTGATCAGAATAAAGCACAATGGCAGCTTATTATCATCATATCTGCTCTGATGAATGGTCTTCTGCTGCTTCTGCTGATTGGTGAGTTATTCTTCTTAAATTTAAATGAGCAAATTAAATAAACACTAGCGGTGCTGTCTGTGAAAATATTAATATGATGCTCTTCTGCAGTAAGCAGGTGAAGGGGTTTTTCATTTATTATTCTTCCGTCTATAGTTTGGCATGTTTGTGTCTCCATATATTACTACAGTTTAAAAAATACTGAATCTGAATTCTCTGTTTCTTAGTTTCTGCTTTTGGAAAAACAGAACGGATGGAAAAACGCGTTCATACTGATCTGCAGACAAAAGTTACATATCAGCTTCAAGACGCAAAACTATTACAAGTACAATAAAGTAAATGTGTGAAACCGTTTCAAATCTTCAAATCATTACTAAACATCTTTACTGTTATTTTATAAAGGTTTTTATTTCTATAAGTATACAACAAACTATAGTAGTTTTTGTTTGTTTGTTTTTTTAGATTAATTGTGGCTTAAGTGCAGCTGAAATGCTAATTGTTTTCCTCATTACTCTTTCAGTTCGCCGAGGGGACTTTTCTATTAAAAAATAGTCATAAAGTCAACAGCATTTGATTATATAACATGTTCTTGGATATGATGTGGCTTTTCCTGAAGAATAAATAGTTTTGCAAAATCAAGAGTATTGGGGGAAACTGGGGCTAGTTGTCACACTTTTCCAGTAAAATATATTATTTAGAACATTCTGTTTAGACCTAAAACTTTATGACTTTCATATAAAAACTATTAAACTAAATATTGAATATGTGAATAAAACTGAATATTTCCACCATTAGCAGCCGGAGAAAAGATACTGTTTAGGGGTTTACACAGATACGCATTAAGCATCATTGTTGGACTAACTGGTTCATATTACTTTAGTTGACAAGCCTGATGTATGTTTTATTTATTTATTTATTTTTTTGGATCAAGTTCATTTGCATTTAGCCTTTCAAATGTTTTTGTATGTAACAACAAATTAACAATAAATGAAAGCGGTCAAAGGCTGCTAGATGTTGTAATAGTAATGGACAATTCTTACTATTATGTGTTGGATGTTGCTATTTGTTAAAGGGGAAACATTTTCTTTTGTGGGAAACATTTTTATTTATTTATTTATTTTTGTAGCAAAGAATGCTCTCATGCATGAAATTGTATCTCATAAACATATACTTCTCCTTCATATTACTTTGCTTTCCTAACTGTTTTGGATATTAAAACATATTTTTGTTGTTTATAATTTTGTGTTCAGAAGAAGAAGAAAAATATTGTTACAGATTTAACAAATATTCAGGGCTCAGTGCTAAGGAGTTCTTCCCAGTCGGGCCAATGTCTAAAATTTAGATTTGCCCTGCCAACATTTCCACTGGCCCTTGCACTAAATAAACTAATACATAGTTGTTTTCATTGTTTTTATTACAGGGATATGACACCAACATTTTAGAGACCATTTAAATTTGACAAACATTATTAAAGACAAGTGAACAGTCAGTTAAAAATAAGAACAAATGTACAAATTACAAGCAATATTACAAATAATGAACTAGAACAAAGACACAAATTAAACAATGCTTTATGTTTTTCAGTTTTGTTCAGATGAAGAAATTGAATAAGATTACAGATAAACTGAACTGAAGTGCTAAACCAAAACCATAAATGTGTTGCACTGCTTTGATCACTTGATCGTTTAACAGCGTCTGTCACCTTTGTCTCGAGTGGAGGTTTTCTAAAACATTCATACTTGTATTTCGGTTTATGAAGCTCAAATAGAAACTGCAGCATTGCTGTATAAACACTGCTGTACTTCATGATATGATGCTTATTGTTTGTATATAGATACATCTTTAACAATATATAAATCAACTTCTTACTTGATACTGAAGTTGATATTTCTGTGAATGTGCAACAGTTAAAATACTGTTTAAATAACCATTACATGTTGTGTATCACATTTTCTTTCATTTATAATTAATTTATAATAAAAAAAGTTCAAACGTATTACATATTTTTAATCTAAAGGTAAGAAACAAGGAAATATCTAAATGTTCAGTGCAAAACATCCAATTAAACAGCCTTTGAATATTAATGCCCACTGTTTCCTTTTATTGATCTTTGAGTTAAGTTTTTGAATAAAGCTCTGTCTGTCAGTCTTGGGTCTGGTCTCTTGTCTCAGAAAGTGATTTTACAGGAATTATTTAATCATATGGTTTATTTAGATCTAAAGTGCTGCACAAAAATTATTCAGATTCTTTGACTGAATATTATTAATGTGGTGACCAAACAGAGAAACATGCAAGGTTTTTTTTTAAATACTGCCGTCTCAAAATGTATTTGATTTCTCTGTATTTTAACAAGTTTGGATAACAATTATAAGTTAGATAATAAACCATGTCAGCGAGTTCCCTATTTCAGTTGAGAATGGTGAAATTAGACAACATTTATTCATTTTCAATTCCATCCATGATTATTTCTGTCATTTCAAATTTATATCGTAAAGCAGCTGTCAAAAAAATATGTTTAGTTTAGTTTATCTCACACTACAGCGTTATGCAATATTCTTCTAGCACCAAAGAAGCATTAATATTATGCAGTTATTTTCATCATTTATTACCTGGGACCTGGTGGATACACTGCCCTCCAAAAGTTTGGAAACGCCCAAGAAAAGTGGGGTTTTGGACAATCTAGGCATGAATCCTTTTTAATTTGTGATAATTTAGCACTGATAAGGGACAACACAAACACAAAAACATATTTTATTACATAAACAGTTTATACATAGAAAAAACTTAAATTTCCGATTCATCAGAATATCCACCATTAGCAGCTATTACAGCTCTGTATAATCTGGGCATCCGAGCTGTCAGTTTATTCAAACATTGACTTGATACTGTATATTACTCCAAGCCTCCTGAAGGATTGCCCAAAGATGATTCAAACTGCTTAGACACATCTTACAGACATCACGGTCCAGTTCCTCCCATAGTTCAATTGGGTTGAGGTCGGGTGATTGGGGAGGCCCTTCCATGACAGACATGATGCCAGCTGACTGTTTCCTCTCCAAATAGGATTTGCACAGCTTGGAAGTGTGCTTGGGGTCATTGTCTTGTTGGAAGGTTTAGGAAGGTTGGGGTGTTTCCAAACTTTTGGAGGGCAGTGTATATATTATTTAAAAAAACAAATACAGTATAACCAATACAATTATGACAAAGCTAGAATCCCCTTTCACTTTTGTTAATATCAGCGTTTTTTATTGATGCTTTGTATAAATGTAAATACTACTGACACAAGGCGGCAATATTCAGCACATCAGCTGCTTCTGCTCATTTGCGATTAATAAACTCTGTATATGGATGCTGCTTATTTTCATTACACTGACAGATCAAATGACTTCTGTAAAGACAGTTAATGTGATATTTTTGGACTCTTGAAAATCTATTCTGTTTGTATCAGTTCTCCTTTGCTGCCCTCTGCAGGTCATTCATGATAAACTAATGGGTTAACTGGATAACTTGGTTGACCAACATTTCCTTGATCATCCAGAATGTCGAGAAAGATAATAGTCAGTGACTAAGTCAAGTCCACCAGCTAAACAAAGACTATACCAGTATAAAATAACTAAAAAGGCTTGGCCAACTTGTTTGTCTAGTCTTTTTCAGCAGGATCCTACTATAGTATTATATCTAATATTATTATATCTAATATTATCTAATATTCTTTCATATTAAAATAAGGTTAATCACATTATTTCACATTTGTTTGTACAATAAATGCCTTTTGAGCACGAGCTGAGCCTTTTGTATTGTATGTGTGTTTGTTGTGTGCTATTATGAGGCTGGTTCTTAACCACAGATTCAGTTTTCAGAGGTGGAACCTGATGGCATTATATGATGTTTTATATTTACTATAAGGAGTGGTATTGCTGTGGTGACACCCAGCACCAGGACACCACTGGATTTATATAAACAACATGATATTCTGCTGCTGAGATTCAGCTGAGGCCCTTAGAGGCCATGACCCTCATTGTGTCCCTGGGCCCATTGGGCCCTTAAAATATACCAAGACAAAAGACCCACACCCAGGTTTTGCTTTCATGTATTTTGCATAATTTGTCTTGTTTTTTTGTTTGTTTTTTTTCAAATTAAAAATAAAATTTAAATCTATTTTAAATTTCGCGGCAAATGCTTATGCTTCATTTGCATAGCCTTCCTTATATGGTATTAGCCCATATATGGTCTCATTTGAAAGCTTAGACTCTCTCCTTTACAAGGAATAAAATGTTTTATGATACATAAAGCAGTAAAACTAAGTTTAGAAATGTATTTGTCCCACACACGAATTTTCACCTAACGATTGCGAACTGTTTTTCCTAAGAATGTGTATTTTTTGTATATTTTCACAATACAGTCAAGTCATATATCACAAGAAAGCTCTCATTCTCAGGAATCTGACTATATCAATTATTTATAATTTAAATTTAATAATTTAAATTAAAATTATTTAATTGTGTGATAATCACAGCTCGAATGATCTTCAATAGAATTGTGAGTGTTTTTGTTCGCTTTGAGCGAGAATAACTTACACTTTGAAACGCAAAAACTAACGCTCTCAGAGATAACGCTCTGTGGCACTCTATATGCATGAATATACAGTAAATATACATAGATTATTACAGTGCAGTGTGGATGAACATGTATTTGTTTGTTTGGCGCTCTGAAGAGAAGAGAGCCATGACAGACCGCAGAGTTAAAGCGGAGGAGCTACAAGCGTGTGGCCGGGACAGCAAACAGACAGCTATATTGTGTCCCGGATGCTGCAGATGATGGAGGCAGGTGATGCAGTGATACAGATGAAGAGGTGAGCTGATGCTCCAATCAGTATACCAATGCAGAATGCACATAAATGGAATGATATAAAGCTGGAGGATGTGGATTCTATTTAAGGTTGTGATAGACTAGAGATATTTTACCATTTATACAGTCTTGTGTCTCCTGAAAGAATAAAACTGATAATATAAAACACAAAATGAGAAATTTGCTCCAATCTGCTTATGCAATTTTGTATTTTACTACTTAGAAAAACATAAAAATGACACATAATTCAACCAATAAACAATATAAGTGATTATGGCACATATTAAAATAGGATTCTGGGTGTGATTTGTTTTATATAGCCTGTTTTTGCAAAGGAAACTCAAAATGACACTTGTGTGTGCAAAATATGACCATTTCACTTGCTTCATTTATGATGCAGTGACTCCTGTTTGGAAGCTGTTATTTGAAAGATATTTTTTTTTCTGGTACATTTTGACATCTAGTGCCATCAAACTAAGTAAGTTGATAAGAGCAAGCCCTAATAGAACCTGAATTACAGATTTTCAACAAAAAAAAAGCGCCTATGTTTTTTTTAGTGTTTATTACAATATTTGAAACACATATAATGTTATTTATAAAACAAAAATACACCCATATGTTATAATTCAAAGGGTTTTCTTTACAATGAAACCATTTGTTTTAATTTCCTCCTTTGTATGTGTGTAGGGTAAACATTTGAATTTGAGTGTGAAAATTTAGACGAAAATCCCCAAAATCCCCCCAGAGCTTAAGTGGTTAAACCAGAAACCATGTAAAAGTAAATATACCTATACACGATTTGCTTGGCTAAGAAAACCACCGATACCATTATTTAACATAAAGCATTATTCTTCCAAGAAATACCTTGCATGCAGAATCAGAACATTTGTATTGCATGCATTATCTCATTGTTGTATTGTGTTTCTGTGTTATATGTACATAATGACACTGAATCCTGTTCTGATAGTGATCAGACTGGTTGTTAAATACATAGATACGTGTCATTTAGTTTGCGTGTCAGTTGATGTTTGATGTTTTACATTCACTGAGGCGTGGAGTTACTGTGGTGACACTTGGCACCAGGATGCTGGAGATATAAACTATACTGTACTGCAGGGGTCGCAAACTCTGATCCTGGAGAGCTGCAGCTCTGCAGGGTTCAGCTCCAACCCTAATTAAAACTCACCTGCCTGTAGCTTCCTAGTAACCATTCAGACCTTGATTAGTTTGTCCAGGTGTGTTTGATTAGGGTTGAAGCCGTATCCATTCAGTCCATATCCAGATCAGATGGTGGATCAGCACCTACATGACCTCTACAGCCCTGAACGTCAGCGGAGACCTGGACAACTAGATGAGCCCCAGAGACTTTCTGAAGATGACAATGTCTTGCAAAAGACATGAAAACAACTAATGTTTCACAAAAAAACTTAATAGATATCATTGGTTTATGATGACTCGCAACACAGAATAACTTGGTCAGACATATTACGAAAACTTTCTGTCAGACAAATCAATGGTGTTGAAAGGGTAGATACATAAAAGCCACAGTTGAGCAGCAAACCGGTATTTGCTGCAGGTGTCTGGAGTCTCAAGAGCCTCCTGATGTAAGATCCACCAGAAGCTGATAGTTGTGCATAAAACTGAATTTAAGACCCCTCAACCAAACAACAGAAACGTTGTCAGAGGGCTCAGAAATACTGCTTTTCAAACAGTTTTATTCACAGATGAATGCTGTGCTCTGATGGTCCAGATGGATGTAGTTCTGGATGGTTGGTGAATCAGCAGGCAGCGGGTGATGATTTGGGCTGGACATTGCAATTTGATTGTTGAGAATTAACAATAAACAATCCTATGTTTCAGTGTTTGTTTGTTTTTGCCAGAAACCATGTGACAGTCATATGGAAAAGAAATAAACACAATGGAATTGTTTGCTTGAGACATTTGAGAAATGTTGCTTTGCATACAAATGTCTACTAAATTAATAAATAAATGTAATATATGATTTTAGTAAAAAGTGTAACAGAACAAAAAAATAACACTGAAAGATGCTGAAAGATGCAATTTCATTTAAATAGTTTACAGTGTCTTAAAGTTTACATCAGTATACAATAAAAAAACAATGCTCTGTAAATACCTGAGAATGTTGAAATACGTTTTAACAAAATAAAACACTTTTAGTATGAATATGTTGACTAACATATGGTCCAATGCAAAATATGTCTCATTGAAATGCACAAACACTTGTAGTGCAGAACTGTTAAGGCAGCAAGATATTGACCGGCTCAGTTTACTTTAACCTCAGGCAAACATTTCCTCGTTTCCATATTTCACGATCTCATCAGTTATTCAATAAGAATGAAGTGCACAAGACAAGAATATAACAGCACAAGTACATTTTGCATCAGAAAGTTGTAAAAAATCAGTTAAAAGCAACTTTCCAAAGTGAAGAGGCAAGGCAACATTTATTAATATAGCACATTTCATATACACTGGTGTTTAAAAGCACTTTACAAAAACGTGATGAAAAGCAATCAAACAGCACAAAATATGAAAATAGTTATTAAAACTGCAATATGTAACTTGATAAGAATTTGCAGCACTTGCAGAGGAAGATTAAGTTTTGGTAATTATGTGTGTTGTAATTTGGTTCCGTTATTATGTGCAGATGAATGGTTTGAGCTGCATCACTGAGCTACAGAAGCCCATTTACACCATGCATTAAAAAAATAAAAATATATCATATCACAATTATGACAAAGTCAAAATTATGACATAAAAGGGTAAAAAAGTATGGCATATTAAGTCAAAATTGTTATTAAACTATTAAGTTTTTTTTCAGTATTTGGACTTGGTCAGTTCTTCTTACATCTTAATTTCTATTCTCTCTAATTTCTTCATTTTGACTATAACGATCTTAATTTAGGGGTTCTCTGTCATTATTGCACTAATTTTACGTTTTTATGGGTTGAACAAGAAACAGTCAGCCTAGGTTTGTTAGGGCAGAACCAGGACGATAGATAGAGTGATAGAGTGGCTTTTAACACCTGACTGATTTAAATTGCATAAAATATATTAATTCTGTATTCTTCATGACCATAATCTGCATCCCATAATCCTAAATTTAACAACTACAATGACTACTTTACAATATATTAATAAGCATAGACCACTAGTTCACTAGTTAATATCACTCTAGCTGTATCATGTTTAGTCTCTATCAATTCGTCTTCAGATGATCTAATTGAGAGTGAATATTACATGTTGATTCCTATGCAACATATTAGTGTCTTAAGAATCTTTAGAAGTTTGTGCATTAACCCAGTTGAATTACCTAAGCAAATTACCATGTTCCGAGACAAAGAATCGTAAAACGTTCCCTCCAAAAATCCAGGACTCCATTGGCTCTTTGACACCCCAGAGATGTGACCTCTATAGCAGATAAGCTCTCACTTCAGAGATGCCCAGGCAGTCTCTGAAGTGAGCATATTAAGCATATTAAGCAAAAAGGTATGATTAATAATAAAACCTGTCAATTAGACAAGGGTTAACTGAAAAAAAAAAACAACAACGGGTATAACACTAGACATTCCGTCCCCCCCACTTTTGAAATGATGGCTACGCCCCTGCTGTTTGGTCTGGTTTCTTCTTGGTTTTCTGTTGTTGGTTCTGCAACAAAAAAGGTTTGAGAGAAAACAACATTACTGCACTGTGATGAAGACAACAGATCTGTATATTTTATATACAGCAGCTTTTAGACTGAAAAATCACTTGTGAGCTTATATTATCTTATATATCAATCATTTAGTTTATTTACATTTTAAAGCATGCCACTTTAGATTAAAAACATCATGCACTACAGCCATTTTCACACACCGATTATCAGCAGTACAGTCTCCTGTTCATCTGAGGGCGTGATGTAGCAGATGTATTTTCCTGCATCAGCGTGAATGAGACTGTTGAGTTTGATGGAGAAATTTCCTCTCAAATACTCCTCAGGGAAAGTTTCAGCTCTGTTCTTGTATTGTGGCTCCTGCAATGTTACTGATTCTTCACCCTTAACTATATCATACACAATATTTCTGCCATTGTGTCTCCAGTGCACATTAGTGTCTAGAAGTTTAAGATCATGATCAGCTGAAGAACACGGCAGGACAACAGAACTACCGATAACAGCCTCTACTGTGACCTGCAGACACACTGAAATTACAGAAAGTATAACTGTAAACACACAATCTGGTATGTATACATGTGGCATGAGTTTAACTGTCAGATGTAGTTTTTGTTCTCACCTTTGTTTAACAGCACTGCAAACACACAGATGAAGCAGCAACTGCAGAAAGAGAGAGAAAAAAATAAATTAATTAAAAACAAAACAGTAATCATGACACGGTAGGAAATTTATAAAACAACTTCATGGAATATGATCTTTACTTAATATCCTAATGATTTTGATAATTTTGACCCAAACAATGTATTATTGGCTATTGCTACAAATATACTGTAATTTATGACTGGTTTTGTGGTCCAGGGTCACATTTATCAGAATTTATAGACAGATTAAGTTGAATCATTTAATCTGAATACTGTTTATAGCTATATTGATAAGGTTGTCGAATAAACAAATAAAATATATAATCCTTATAGTGTAATAATAATACAATGTAACAATATAATTATATAATATAATTCATATGTATCACTTTGACAATATTCTGTAATTTAGTAGTTGTCATAGTTTAACTAAATTGTGACAATACACCCAGTCACAACTAAATTAAAAACATATCTATTAATTTTCCTTAATAATAAAGTGAATTTTGTATCATCATCCTGTACATGCTGCAGTTAAATGTCTATAAGGGGGTGTCTTCAGAAAACATTACCTTGAACAGACCATATAACTACAAAGCAAATTACTCTCAAATAAAACTGCACAAACAATGAAATTCAAGCTATATAAATATCTTGATTGTTTATTAATTATAAATTAATAATTAATTAATTGTGCTTAAAAGGTTTCCCTCTTCATTCTAGTTAAACAATGCGTTGGAAAACAAAACATGACTAGCCTAGCCAGACAAAAACAGAAGCATGCTTCTCAAGCCCTCATGTAAACGTGTTTGTACAAATAGCATTTCACTCAGAATTTATCAAACGTACCTGATCATCGTGGTTCTCATCATGTTTTTTTTATTTTTTTATTATTATTATATTGATATAAATATGTATAAAATCAAGATCGATAGTTCTTTTTCAAACGACGGTACCATTTCCGCATTCGTATGCCATGCGTGCCATGAAGTCAATGGTAAACATGTGAAAGATCAGAAATGCGCAGCAGTTATTTGTTAATCGTACTCAAATTTACTTTATTATATTCAAGACAGCTGAGACAGAAGTTGACTTTCACAAGCATTTCACTTGTACTCTTGATCTTCTACTCAATCTTCACCATTATAAATACTGGTACTTCATTTTATAAATACTGAACATGTCTCTGCAGTCAGTCACTGTCTCCAATCATCTGTCTGTAGTTTCTGGACTTCAGTTCATCAAAAAGTTGTTTTTATTTTAAATTAATTTACATATAGTATAGTAATGTACATATATAACACTATAGTATACTATACTTTCCCTATTCTTTTTTTATTATTAATTACTTTGGAATTACATTTCAGAAAAATATAGTTAACACTGCTGTGTGGGAGTTCCTAATACAACAGCTGGGGAAATTTGACATTTTTCTCTCTTCTGACCAGCATAATCAGTCTCTGGCTCCATTAGTTACAGGTGGATCTTTTCAGCAGCTACAGTAGCTCTAGGCATCCTTACATGTTTTTTATACTGGTGAAATAAAAAGGATTAAAAAATGTTACTTACACGAGTGTGCGAGTTGAGCTGGATCCTCAAGGGAATCATTCTTCTTCTTTTTCAACTGGTTAGCTGTCAGATGGGCGGTTGAGAGAGATCATGTGTTTAGTGAGTAAGCAGGTTATTTTGAGTGCATCGAGCTCCCTTTGAGAATTAACAAAATATAAATAATACTATTACACATTCTGGTTCTTTAGAATGTGAAGTTTTCTGAGTTGTGTCTCCCTCACATTCTGGCTGTCATTGTGTTTATAATATAATGTCATGAGCTGACTTCAGTTTTATAAGAATGCAGAACTTCCCATTATACATATCCTCAATTATGACTCAGAGAAACTGAAATTAGGAACTCATGAGAAACTTAAACTAAAAACAATAGGGACATACACTCTGAAAACAAACGGTTGACAACAAGAGTTTTATATATATATATATATATATATATATATATCTTTGATAAATTCAACAAGATCAGCCTCATAAACACTTTCTCTCTCTCAATTTTATTCTGACTGTCAGACAGACAAACAGACAAAGCAATTGTAATATTCTCAATCTGATGAGAGGAGAGACTCAGGATGATTGTTATCAGTTTGTTATGATTGTTATTATGGACAGTACATGCTTATATACTGATATTATGTGTGTGTGCTGGTTTAGGTGGTTTATGAGAACACAAATTTATATGATGACAAATTACATGGTAATGTGAATATGGTTTATGAGGACACTTCCCGTGTCCCTGTAATTCAAAAGGTTCAAAAAACATTCTAAATGTTTTTTTGTTTTTTTTGAAAATGTAAAAATGCTGAATGTTTCCTGTAAGGGTTAGTGATGCAAATTAGATCCAAGTCATACGTGATGGTACAGAAAAGTTATCAATTTATTTTAAAGTTTCAAATATGTGAATGAGTAATACAATAACCATAACTGAAGCTGAAAAAAAAATGTTTTTATGAATATACATAGTCAATCTTTCCTAAGAATAGAGAAATAAACAGCTAACAACAAACAGGTGCCTGACTGAAGCCAGAAGTAGAAGTGAGGGGAAGTAGAATCGCAGAGAAGTGAGAATATATAAAAAGCCTCTGAGTGAGCAAGTCCACATACTTATGCAACCCCAAATCCAGAAAAATTGGGATGGTTTATAAAATTAAATAAAATCAAGAATCTGTGATTTTACCTTGTCTTTAACCTTCATTTCAGTCACAAATGTTTAATTAATCAATGTTTTGACTGACAAACTTAAATGTATTTTGTAAATATAAATAAATTTAAATTTTGATGGCTGCAACACACTCCACAAATTTGGGACATAGCTAATAAAAGTGAAACGGTTACAGAATATCCAAGTTAAACTGTTTTGAAACAGTTCACAATAAGCAGGTGAATTGGTAATAGGTGAGGGGATCATGTTTGGGTTTATACGGAGCAGCCTGTCTTTGCCAGCTAACCTGGATCATGGCTTGTTGACATTTTAGGCCCTATGAAAAAAAAAAAAAAACAGTAAAAAGACAGTAAAAATGTGTGCTGTGGTCAGATGAGTCCATGTTTCAGCTTGTTTTTGGGGAAAACGGACATCCAATTGTCAGTCCCAAAGACCAAAGGGACCATTCAGATTTCAAAACAGATGCAAAAGCAAATGTCTGTCATGGTATGGGGGTGCATCAGCGCAAACGGTATGGGTGACTGCCCTATACCACTGACATGGAGGCATATATTGGGATTGTACAGAGACATATACTGCCATAAAGATGGGAAGTCCATGGTTATTAGATTAATACAATGCCAGCTCTCATTCTGCATGTGCTACAACAGCTTGGTTTCGTAGACACAGAGTGAATGTGATAGACTGGCCAGCAGATCCTTCTCTGATTGAAAATGTATGGCCCATCATGAAGAGAAGAAATCATACAACAGCGACTACCAGTGTTGGGGGTAACGCATTACAAGTAACGCGAGTTACGTAATAATATTACTTTTTTCAAGTAACTAGTAAAGTAACGCATTACTTTTTAATTTACAAGAACATATCTGAGTTACTTTTTCAAAAAAGTAACGCCAGTTACTTTTTTCCCATTTATTGACTGACAGTGTGCTGTGAACATGTTACTGTAGTTCTAGACTAAATGTGAATGTGCATTAATTCATCCCACTAGCAAAAAACAGATTTAGTATTCATCCAAATGAATTAAAACAGTGAAATGCAAACTCAGAATATGACGCAAACTGCAATAATTAAATATGTTAAACAACACAAATGTATCTAATCCAATTTTATTAACCAATGTCTTTGCTGCTGACCTTTGATGATCCAGTTCAACCATACTAATAAGCAAAAATTACTTTAGATAAACTAACAATTGTGCTTCATTGTTTTTTTTATTGCTGAAGAGTGTTAAACCTTCTTATCCTGAGTTTTACTTTACAGACGTGAATTTACTTTTCCTTCACAAGATACAGGGCTTTTACATTTGTATTAATGTAATTTCTTGTATTAAAAACAATCAAGCCCTGCTCATATTTAAAAAGTAACGCAAAAGTAACGCAAAAGTAACGTAACGCATTACTTTCCATAAAAAGTAGCTAAGTAACGTAATTAGTTACTTTTTTAGGAAGTAACGCAATATTGTAATGCATTACTTTTAAAAGTAACTTTCCCCAACACTGGCGACTACAGACTGATGAGCAGCTGAAGTCTTGTTAAGCAAGACTGGACAAAACTTTTGCTTGCAAAACTTTAATAATTAGCATCCTTAATTCCCAGATGAATGTGTAGTTAATAGGATGTGACACAGCAGTAAACATGCCTCTGTCCCAAACTTTTTGGAGTGTGCTGTACACGCTTAAAAATGCTGGGTTGTTTCTGTAAACAGATTGTTGGGTTATATGTGCTGGGTCATAATTCGGGGTTGTTTGAGGTACTGTAAACACAGTTGGGTTGCTCATGCTGGGTCAAATGGCCTGCACGGGGTTCTTTCACCACTGAACACCTGGGTTGGGTTATTTTGACCCAACCGGTTTCTTTATTTTTCCTCTTCATCGAATTTTCTGGATTCTTCACTCGTCTCGTCGTCAGATGGTCAAGCAACTCGCAGCAAGCAGGATTATAAGGTAAATTAATATGATGATATGATTATTTGCTTCTATTTTTAATCAGCTGTGGTAAGAGCAGATTTGTGATATTTGATCTGTCGTTGTGCGGGTTAATGTTAGCGTTATTCTGTGAATGAAGTAGCCAGCCTACATTTTTTTGTTGACAATATATATATATATATATATATATATGTATATAGAAAATGTATTTCACGGTGTCCATGCCACTCTTGATCACAACCCTGTTAAAATGTAGTGGCAGTGTGTGCTCAGTGGCGCCCCTCCAGCTGGTGGCGCTCTAGGCGACCGCCTAGCTTGCCTATGCCTGGAAATGGTACTTTCTTGTTACGTCCCTATGTGACCTTGAGTTGTCGTCTGAGTATTTTCTGTTCTTTGCTTGAGTGTTTTTTTTTTTTGTTTTGTTTTTGTTTTCTCCTTCCGCTCTCTCGTGTTCTCTCGCTTTCTCCCTCTTACTTTCACTTTCACATGGATCATGCGGATTGGTCGCCTCACTTGTCAATCATTCGGGACGAGCTGGTTGGGTGTGATGACGGAAGGGAAGTTCTTCCGTCGCGCTCGATGATGACGTCCAACATTGCCAGGGAAACGCCAGTGTATTAAAACAGCCGGCTTTGTGAACTTGAGTTGTGATTTTATTTTTTTCTCTACACATTTACATTTAGTCATTTAGCAGACGCTTTTATCCAAAGCGACTTACAAATGTGCACAATAGAAGCAATCAAAACCATCAAAAGAGCAAAGACAAGCAAGTGTTTTTTTTTTTTTTTAAGAAAACAAGTAGATAGAATATATATAAAAAAGAAACCTAGTGTTTTTTTTAAGAAACAAGTAAATAGAAAAGAGAAAAGAAAGAAAGCCAGTGTTAGTTTTTCAAGAAAAACTGGCAGTTAGAGAATGCAATTGATAGAGGGTCAAGTGTGTGTGTGTGTTTATTTTATTTTTTTAAATAAAAACAAGACAGATAGATAAAATAAAATTAGAATAGAGAGTGCTAGAGTTAGTGGGTCAAATAAAGATGGAAGAGATGTGTTTTTAGCCGTTTCTTGAAGATGGGTAAGGATTCGGCTACTCGGATTGAGTTGGGCAGGTCATTCCACCAGATGGGAACAGTTAATGAAAAAGTCTGTGAAAGTGATTTTGTGCTTTGGTATGGCACAATAAAGTAATGTTCACTTGCAGAACGCAAGCTTCTAGAGGGCACATAAGTCTGAAGTAATGAATTTAGGTAGAGGTGTGCAGAGCCAGTAGTGGTTTAAATATTAATCTTGCAGCTGCATTTTGGATTGTGTTTTGTTTGTTTGGTTTAGTTTGTGATGTGCTTTGATTGCTATATAAAATATCTTGTGTCTGGTGTAATCAAGTGTCACAGTCTTTAATAATAAAGTTCACTTGATTTTGTCTCTGGTCTTAGTTACTTTCATTCACACACAGAGTGTTAAGCTGGTAATGGCTTGACCTGGTCCAGTGTTCCCCTTCTTAATCGCTAGATGCTTAACAAAAGAAGGGTCGTAACAGTATGCATGAAAATTTACTATAGACCCCTTAAAATGCCATCATCATATCTTGATAATAACTACAGTTTGCTGGGACTTTTCACACGAGTACACACAAAAGATCCAGCAGAATCAGAAAAATCAGGATCAAGAGATGAAAGAAGAGGTCGACCATCTAAGAAACAGAGTCTGATTTCACCACTACTGCTAATGCAGGTTTGGACATTAGAGAAATAGGAAGTTAGGATTGTTAGGATTGTTTTTGGGTCTTGGCATTTTTCTTAATACATTTTATATAGGTTAGACCAGGGGTCCTCAAATCTGGACCATTCCTGCAAAGTTTAGCTATAACCCTAATCAAACACACCTGAACATGCTAATCAGTCTTCAGGATCATTAGAAAATCACAGGAAGGTGAGTTTGATCAGGGTTGGAGCTAAACTGTGCAGCAGATTGGACCTCCAGGCTAACCCTGGGTTAGACTGAATGATACTGTTACTGTTAAGGCTAATCTACAGTACAACTTACATTGTGCACATGCTGTATCTCTTTAATATAAATGCCATTTGATTTGAAATTTTAAGTTTGTCTCATGTGTCACTGTTAATCTCAGGTTTTTATCCAGTAGATGGCGCCACACAACAGAGAGTCAAAGGCCTATTCAAACAACTCAGAAAGAGACTGTTACTATATTAGAGCAGTTATTACATAAATGTTTTAAGTTGTCAGCATACACATCACTATATTTAGTTATTTATGCTTAAGAACAATATGCTTGGCTAATGACTTAATTCAAATATGCTCTCTGAAAACAAGCCTTAACATCTTAATTTATTTTTAAATTGAATTTATCTTGTTTTAGGAATGTTTTGGCACTTTGACTTTAAACAAATTGCCAAACTGTATGGCATCTTTGACATGCAAGGGCAAAGAGCTCATTTGGGACTTTCTCAAAAGAATATTTCCTTAGAAAGTAAATGTGATTTTGCCAAGTAGGATGTTGTCGGGTCTCGGGTCTGATCACCTGTCTTTGCTGTCTCTGTGTTCATGTGTTGTGCACGTGGCGTTGTTTTGACAGCTCGCCATGTGCGCATTGTCAGCGTGATTGTTTCCCCGCCCTCCTTGTTTCTCTGCTCGTTAGCTCATCTTGCATTCACACCAGGTTCTAGTCATCTCATTAGCTTCCCCTTTATAGCTCCCCTTGTTACTCTGTCTTTTGTCAGACTGTTATGGTATTTCCCATTGCTCTGACTGTCTTTAGTGTGTATCGCTTACCTGTCTTGTCTTGTCCCGCTCAGGCTCCAGTGCTCGTATGTTATCCTGCTTCTGTCTGTGTGCATTCAAGTTATCCGTGGACTCTCTCCGGCTGCCGCCGTACCTGGGTCTCTGCCAGCTCAGTTGAGGCACGCTCCAGCCGCCGCTATCCAACCTTCTGTGCGGTAGGAATTCCTGATCCACGCAAGCTGTCTCCGGAAGCGCTCCACGCTCGTTATTTTCTGTTCAATAAAGCCTCTGTTGTACCCGCATCTGAATCCAGCCTATTCCCTGACAGAACAGTCTGACCAACGATGGATTCAGCGGGATCGGATCCGCTTCGTTCCGCCCTCGTGCAGCAAGGGGTTTTACTGGGGCAACATGATACACAGCTCAACGCCACAGCGCAGGAGGTTGACGCGCTGTTACTCTTCTGGAGCCTGAACCCCATGCCAATAATCCACCGGTTTACGATGGCGTTCCCAACGCCTGTCAAGCCTTTCTCTCCCAGTGTTCACTGGTATTTTCACTGCAGCCTCGCCGTTACGCCACTGAAGAGGCGAAGGTCGCTTACGTCCTCACTCTCCTCTCGGGTCGCGCCCGCGAATGGGGAATTGCTGTGTGGAGATCGCATGCTTCCTGCTGTGCTTCGTTTGTGGAGTTTCGTCAGGAGATGGCGAAGCTATTCGACCGATCAGCCCAGGGAGATGAGGCGGCGGCTCAGCTATCTTCATTGTCCCAGAGGAAATGCTCTGTCACCGACTATGCCATACAGTTTCAGACTCTAGCGGCAGCGTGCGGCTGGAATGAGGGCGCGCTGCGCGCGCGTTTTCTCGAGGGTCTGAATTTTGCCATCGCCGACGAACTAGCTGCTGTGGATCTCCCTCGAGGGCTGGATAACGTGATTAATCTCGCGCTCCGGGTGGAGTCCCGTCTCGACCGTCGCCGCCAACGTCGTCAACCCACCACACCGTGGCGCCACCTGGAGTCCTCTTCGTTCGATGCAGCGAGTCCTCAGTCAGCTGAGGTTGAGCCCATGCAACTAGGTCGCCTCCGGCTTACGCCGCAGCAGAGACAGGAGCGTCTTGCTCAAGGATTATGCCTGTACTGCGGCAAGGGTGGCCACTTCGTACTTCAATGCCCGTTAAAAGCCAAGGCCCACCAGTGAAGCGGAGAGTCCTGGTGGGCGCCTTTCCCTGTTCAAAATCTCCCCTTCTCTCCAATTACACACTCAGCACGTTAGACGGGTCCTCCAGCGTCTGTTAGAAAACCAGTTGTTCGTCAAGGCGGAGAAGTGCGAATTCCACGCCGAGTCCGTTACGTTCCTTGGCCATATCATTTCTACCAGGGGGATCAAACCTGATCCTGCTAAGATAGAGGCTGTCGCCAAGTGGCCAGTCCCCGACTCCCGTAAGGCTCTGCAGCGTTTCTTGGGTTTTGCGAACTTCTATCGGCGCTACATCAGGAACTTTGGGCAGATTGCTTCACCTCTCACAGCCTTGACCTCCACCAAGGCTTCCTTCAGGTGGAACCAGGATGCGCAGGTAGCCTTTGACACATTAAAGTCCCGCTTTATCTCTGCACCTGTTCTGTTGGTTCCAGATCCTGAATCCCAGTTCATTGTCGAGGTTGACGCGTCGGATGTCGGGGTTGGCGCAGTTCTATCTCAGCGCTCCCTCCGTGACGGGAAGGTGCACCCGTGTGCATTTTTCTCTCGCCGCCTCAGCCCTGCAGAACGTAACTACGACATCGGCAATAGAGAACTGCTGGCGGTGCGATTGGCCTTGGGTGAGTGGCGTCACTGGTTGGAGGGGTCGGCGCAGCCCTTCTTGGTCTGGACGGATCATAAGAATCTTGAATACATCCGTTCGGCCAAGAGGCTGAGCTCGCGTCAGGCCCGCTGGGCGCTCTTCTTTGGCCGATTTAACTTCACCCTCTCATACCGGCCGGGGTCCAAGAATGTCAAGCCCGACGCTCTCTCGCGCCTGTTCGGGCCCCCAGAGGGGGAGCTTACGGCCGAGGCCATCCTTCCGGATAGGGTGGTGGTCGGGGCTCTTTCTTGGGGTATCGAGCGGCGAGTAGAGGAGGCCGGTCGAGGGGTGCAAGTGCCAGGAGGGTGCCCGGCGGGTAGGTTGCCGGTGCCGGCTGCGCTACGCCCTGAGGTCCTTCAGTGGGGTCATACGTCCAGGCTGGTCTGCCATCCAGGGATTCGGAGAACGTTGTTTGCCATCCGTCAACGCTTCTGGTGGCCCACACTGGCCGCAGATGTCAGACAGTTTGTGTTGGCCTGCCCCACATGCGCCCAATGTAAGCCGGTGAATCGCCCTCCTGATGGTCTGCTCCATCCCCTTCCCGTCCCTTCCCGCCCATGGTCACACATAGCCCTTGATTTTGTCTCTGGGCTTCCCCCATCGAAGGGTAACACTGTGATTCTCACTGTGGTGGATCGCTTTTCCAAGGCGGTTCATTTCATTCCCCTGCCCAAATTGCCCTCCGCCCGGGAGACCGCCCAACTGATCGTGGACCACGTCTTCCGTCTCCACGGATTGCCGGTTGACGTGGTCTCAGATAGGGGTCCTCAGTTCGCCTCCCGGTTTTGGAGAGAGTTTTGTAGACAGATCGGGGCCTCTGCGAGTCTGTCTTCTGGTTTCCATCCTCAGACCAATGGGCAATGCGAGCGGGCCAACCAGGATCTCGAAAGAATGCTCCGCTGTCTGACATCCAACAATCCGAGTTCCTGGTGCCAACAGCTCTCCTGGATAGAATATGCTCGTAACTCCCTTCCAGTGGCGGCTTCAGGTATGTCCCCTTTTGAGTGCTCTGTGGGTTATAAACCGCCTCTGTTCCCATCACAGGAACCCGATGCTGCGGTTCCGTCCGCTCTGGCTTTCGTTCAGTGCTGCCGCCGCACCTGGGAGAAAGTCAGAAGGGTTTTGGTCCGAACCTCTGGACGAACCAAGGCAGCAGCCGATCGCCGCCGGTCCTCTCCTCCTACCTATGTGTGCGGTCAACGGGTATGGCTTTCTACCAAGGATCTGCCTCTCTGGGCGCCTTCTCGCAAGCTGGCACCCAGATTCATTGGGCCGTACCGAATCACCAAGGTGGTTAATCCGGTGGCTATCAGGCTCAAGCTCCCTCCCTCTTGGTCGGGTTCACCCTGTGTTTCATGTCTCTAGGGTTAAACCTGTGTTTTCTTCCCCCCTTAACCCTGATGGCGATCGCCCCACCCCCCCCGCCCCCTCGTCTTGTGGATGGCTCCCCTACCTATACGGTTAGGAGATTACTAGACGAGCGGCGCCACGGAAGAGGGTTTCAGTATCTCGTGGACTGGGAGGGTTATGGTCCAGAGGAGAGATGCTGGGTGCCGTCCCGGGATGTTTTGGACCGTTCGTTGATCGAGGACTTCCGTCGGCGACGAGGTAGGCCTCCTCCTGGGGCGCCTGGTGGCGCTCCTGGGAGGGGGGGGTACTGTCGGGTCTCGGGTCTGATCACCTGTCTTTGCTGTCTCTGTGTTCATGTGTTGTGCACGTGGCGTTGTTTTGACAGCTCGCCATGTGCGCATTGTCAGCGTGATTGTTTCCCCGCCCTCCTTGTTTCTCTGCTCGTTAGCTCATCTTGCATTCACACCAGGTTCTAGTCATCTCATTAGCTTCCCCTTTATAGCTCCCCTTGTTTCTCTGTCTTTTGTCAGACTGTAATGGTATTTCCCATTGCTCTGACTGTCTTTAGTGTGTATCGCTTACCTGACTTGTCTTGTCCCGCTCAGGCTCCAGTGCTCGTAGCTGCTCGTGTGTTATCCTGCTTCTGTCTGTGTGCATTCAAGTTATCCGTGGACTCTCTCCGGCTGCCGCCGTACCTGGGTCTCTGCCAGCTCAGTTGAGGCACGCTCCAGCCGCCGCTATCCAACCTTCTGTGCGGTAGGAATTCCTGATCCACGCAAGCTGTCTCCGGAAGCGCTCCACGCTCGTTATTTTCTGTTCAATAAAGCCTCTGTTGTACCCGCATCTGAATCCAGCCTATTCCCTGACAGGATGTGAATTCTGGATAAACATCCTCATTGGATAAACACTGGGTTTAATCATTTTTCTCTCTCTCAGGTTTATTCTGACACACTGTAATATTATCAGTCTGCAGTGAATCAGGAGGATTGTTATCAGACCAGATGAGTGAGTGAGTGGGCTGCATGATGTGTACACATTGTCATAATGTTGGTTTTGTTTACCATGAAAGCACATGACAAGAACACGGAAATTCCACTCAGATCCTGTCATCCTCATTCATGCAGAGAAACTTGGAAGAGCAATCTTTTTAAAGAGATAAAAAAAAGTCCCAAATATACAGCCTTGTCATGAATTTGCCTTTCAAACTTTACTTGTTTATAAGTAAATAGGTTTGTTGCATGTTGCTTGTCTAATTCAGTTTAATACTCTGGTCCTTTTTTATTTTTTTTGCTTGTATCAGTTCTTTTTTTTTAATTCTCATTATTGTGTTAATATTTGTCTTCAGTTTGACATTTCATTCATGCTAGAATTATCTTAAATTCAAAAGCACAGCCTTTTGTATTGTATGCATTATTGCTGTAGTTTGTAGTATTGTGTTGTTGGACTGATGTTAATTAATACTTCTGATGTCTATTCTCATCACATTGGTTCTTAAATAAAGAATGACCTGACATCTTTATCTTATGTTTTTCATTTACTATTAAGAAGTGGTGCTTGATGTGGCAACATTCAGAACCAGGATGTTTGTCATCCTGGTGCCACAAATGGGAAGGGCCTCATGTGTTTTTACAGTATGTGCTAGAACTAAAGTTATTAAACATTATTTGTGAAACCCAAGTGAAGCCCTCACTACTCAGGTGTTACCTCTTAATCTGGACCATTATTTAAAGTAGAAATACAAATTTCAGAGGTCAGATCACTAGTAGTTCAAACATGGTTCATAGGAATATCAGCACATGTTTGGTGTATTGCTTGTTTTAATAAATACTTGTAAATGCAAAACATTTGGTTTTAATAATAAGCAGTGTTGGGGGTAACGCATTACAAGTAACGCGAGTTACGTAATAATATTACTTTTTTCAAGTAACTAGTAAAGTAACGCATTACTTTTTAATTTACAAGAAAATATCTGAGTTACTTTTTCAAAAAAGTAACGCCAGTTACTTTTTGGCAGCGGCTATTTACACTAAGTGCAAATAGCTATAGATTCTATTTACACTGTTAAAATAGCAAGATTGTCTGCTATTTATAATACTTATTGCAAATAGTGGCAATTATCTGCACCTCAGTATTGTAGTACATTATAAAACAGTACGCAATAATAACGTACTGAGTGTAAATTATCATTTTAATTCAAATTTATTAATTGGATGTCACCTTATTGGGACAATAAAGCCCTCCCTACACCTACCCTAACCCTACCCGATACTTTATTTTCAACTTTTTGATTATTTCCTTAATTTTTATTGAAAATAAATGCCTTTCTGATGCGATATGAGATTTGAAAAGGGAGAAAAAATTTTTTGGCAAAAGGTGGGATCGAACTCGGGTCGATCGCGTCAAAAAGCATGTGCCTTACTATCTACGCCACTGAAACTTATGTTGAACTAACTTCTTTTTTTATTGTTTACTAACCCAATCACACGTTAGTGGGCGGAGTTAGTGTAAATAGCCTTTGCCAACAAGATGGGCTATTTGCACTTAGTATAAATAGACACTCCGTTACTTTTTCCCCATTTATTGACTGACAGTGCGCTGTGTGAGCATGCTGTTACTATAGATCTAAATGTGAATGTGCATGAATTCATCCCACTCGCAAAAAACAGATTTAGTATTCATCAAAATGAATTAAAACAGTGAAATGCAAACTCAGAATATGACGCAAACTGCAATAATTAAATATGTTAAACAACACAAATGTATCTAATCCCATTTTATTAAGCAATGTCTTTGCTGCTGACCTTTGATGATCCAGTTCAAACATACTAATAAGCAAAAATGACTTTAGATAAACTAACAATTGTACTTCATTGTTTTTTTATTGCCGAAGAGTGTTGAACCTTCTTATCCTGAGTTTTACTTTGCAGACGTGAATTTACTTTTCCTTCACAAGATACAGGGCTTTTACATTTGTTTTCATGTAATTTCTTGTATTAAAAACAATCAAGCCCTGCTCATATTTAAAAAGTAACGCAAAAGTAACGTAACGCATTACTTTCCATAAAAAGTAACTAAGTAACGCAATTAGTTACTTTTTTAGGGAGTAACGCAATATTGTAATGCATTACTTTTAAAAGTAACTTTCCCCAACACTGATAATAAGTATGTGACTTCAGGTTGATTGGGACACATTTCCCAGTCATCTCAATGGCTAAAAAGTGTCCAAATAAACCTCAATTCACATTTGATTAGAAATATCAAAACAACTTTGACACATTCAGTTTTATTAAATTAGTTTACTGTCTTGAACATAAAGAGCTTATTTACATATGAAACACAGTGATCCTTGTTTTCATTATATATACCTGAGCACACTGAAGTGCATTTAAATAAATATACAAATGTTTCCTAATATAGAATTATTAAGGCAGCAACATATTGATAGCTTATCCGTTTATAATTTCAGCCAAAAATGTACCTGTTTCAAGATCACAGTAAAAATTCAGTGCATAAGGCAATGATGTAACAGTATAAAACATCAGGAAGCTGTAAAAATTCATCTAAAAAAACGTTTTAACTTACAAAGTCAAGAGACAAGGCAGGTATTTAATAATTATAATAATTCATTACATTTATATAGCGCTTTTCTGCTTCTCTAAGCACTCAAAGCGCTCTACATTGTGAGGGGTGGTGTCTCCTCGTCCACCACCAGTGTGCAGCATCCACCTAGATGATGCGACGGCAGCCATAGTGCGCCAGAACGCCCACCACACACCAGCTTACTGGTGGAGAGGAGACAGAGTGATGAAGCCAATCAGTGTAAGGGGATGATTAGGAGGCCATGATGGTCAGAGACCAATGGGAAATTTGGCCAGGATGCCGAGGTCACACCTCTACTCTTTTCGAAGGACATCCTGGGATTTTTAATGACCACAGAGAGTCAGGACCTCGGTTTAACGTCTCATCCAAAAGAAGTGTGCTATTTAAATAGCACACTTTGTATACACTAGTAATTAAAAGCACTTGACAAAAAAAAAAAAAAAAAAGAAATGACAAAGGATACTATATAAAAGTAAAATAGTTTAAATTTTTAACATTGTACCTTCTTTCTTATAAGGCAGAAACCGAACCCGTGGTTACAGGTGATGTTGCAAACAACATCAAAACATACAACACGTCTAAAAAATAATTTATAAATAACAAAATAAAGATGGATATTCACAAAATGTCTTGTGACCAGATGAGTAGTTTATAAGGCACTGTTGTTTTAAAGATATTTCGGAAATGTTACTCACACAAACATTGTTTTGTGAACCTCAATGTTCAGCAAATGTGATGCTATGCAAACCTACCACTGACCTTCTCTCTTCTATTTACAGATATGACATGCATGGAAGAATGACAGAAGTGTGCCTCTCCCGCAAAAATAACTGTACAATATAATTATTATAACCAATATAAGTAACACAGGTAATATAATGTATAGGATAGGCAAAGGCAGCGATGGCTCCATTCCCTCATGGTCTGTTTCTCCTTGGTTTCCTTGTTCAGTGGACACTGAGTTTGAAATAAAAGTTTTACAGAAAACATCACCTCACTTTGGTAAAGGCAACACAGATTGATCTACAATTCATAGCATTCAGACTGGAATATCACTAGTGAACCTCAAATATTGGATCAATCACTTGCAGTAATTATATATATATATATATATTACACTTTAAATTAAAAACTTCATGCACTAATTAACTATTTTTACATACTGTTGATGATCAGCTGTACAGTCTGATATTGAGATGAATGTACGATGTAACAGTTGTATTCTCCTGCATCAGAGTGTTGAAGATTTTTGAGTTTGATGGAGAAATTTCCTCTCAGATACTCTTCAGGGAAAGTTTCAGTTCTGTTCTCATATTCTGGATCCTGTGTCACTGGTGAAGTACTGTGTGGAATTATATCAACTACAAGTATGCTACCATTATGTGTCCAGCTCACATCAATGTCCTGACGTTTATAATCATCTTTGGTGAAAGAACACAGCAGGTCAACAGAACCACCAATAACAGCCTCTACTGTGACCTGCAGACACACTGAAATCACAAAATCTTTATGTAAACACAAAGTCTGGCATTTTATGTGGTATGAATTTAACTCTCAATTGTAGTTTTTGTTCTTACCTTTTTTCATCAGCACTGCAAAATACACAGATGAAGCAGCAACTGCAGAAACAGAAAAAGTTTCTTAAGCTTCCTCAACTTAAATAGCATGGTTAAAGCAACAATATGGATAAAACAAAATACTATTTTTTTTTTATCAACTGGTTTATAATAATTTATGTTTGATGTATTAATGATGCTTAAAAGTTTTCCCTTTTGAAAAGGAATCATTTGAAAAGTTGTAATTAGGCTACTTTGCACTCACAGTTTGTGTATATGTTATACAGTCAGAAAATGTAAATAATATTTACAATAATAAACCCTTTATAGGACTCACAGAATTCACAGTTTGGAAAAATAATTGACTTTATATTTTACATATATTTAGGAGTAAAATCATTTTCCAAAATTAGTTTTCTATGTATGAACTTTGACCTTTTTTTAGGGTTCCAACATTTACAACTGACTTTGTCCCATTAGGGTAAATAACTTTTGGCAAATTATCTGAAACTTCACACGCATATTTTCTTTATTTACTTTTCATAGTGTGTTTTTTGGTGACTTGTAGGCATAATAATAAACTAGGGTAAGTTTGATCCTCAAAGATTATTGTAATTATTAATTATGATATTAATATCCTATCCTTCAAGATGGCCCTGAACACGGCTGCAATGGTGCTTTGCTCTCGTGTTGTTTTATTGTTTTTGATCGTTTTTCCTGTCTATTATTTATAAAATACAATCAGTTTAACCAGGGATGAATGCTGCTCCATCTCAAAGCATGTGATGGAGATTTACTACTGATTACAGAACTGGCTTTACTGACAAGATGCACATGACAATCTCATTCAATTAATCAAGCAGCCCTACTGTATCTGTCAATGGCTCACCAGCTTTCTGTCAGATAGGCCACAGCTAGTGAGATTGGGCAAATTCATATCTAACAACCGCACCATCAGCACTGGCAACCCTCAGGGTTGCTTCCTCTCCCCACTGCTCTTCTCCCTGTACACAAATGACTGCACCTCTGTTGTCTGCAAACTTCAGGCGCTTGACATAGGGGTCGTCAAGCTCCTGAAGTTTGCAGACAACACCACACTTATCGGCCTCATCCAGGATGGTGACGAGTCTGCTTAAAGACAAGAGGTTGAGCGGCTAGCTGTCTGGTGTAGTCTTAACACCCTGGAGCTGAACATGCTCAAAACTGTGGAGATGATTGTGGACTTCAGGAGAAATCCCCCTGCACTGCCCCCACTCACCATCATGAACAGCACTGTGGCTGTGGTGGAATCATTCAGGTTCCTGGGCACCACCATCTCTCAGGACCTGAAGTGGGACAATCACAATGACTCGACTGTCAAAAAGGCCCAGCAGAGGCAGTTCCACCTCCCACAGTAGCTGCTGAAACAGTTCTACTCGTCCATCGCTGAATCGTTCTCTGCACTTAAATAACTGTCTGGTTCAGCTCGGCTACCAAAATTGACCTTAGAATATCGCAGCTGATTGTCCGGACTGCTAAGCGAATCACTGGTACAACCCTCCCCACCCTCCAAGAACTGTAAACATCAAGAGTGTGCAAAAGGGCTTACAAAATCATTCTGAACCCCTCATACCCAACACACTTCCTCTTTGAACTGCTGCCATCTGGTCGGCACTACAGAGCACTGAGCACCAGAACAGCCATACATAGGAAAAGTGGTGAATTGTGTTTCTATTAGGGGTGGCTCGATACCACTTTTTCAGAACCAATCCTGATTCGATACCAAAAAATTCTGAGTATCTGCCGATACCGATATCGATCCGATATCTGGGCATTTTTTTTTAAAGGGGTCATCGGATGCCCATTTTCCACAAGCTGATATTCTTTATGATCTTAATGAAAAGTTTATAACATACAGGTGCGTCTCAATAAATTAGTTGTTGTGAAATGTTGTGAAAAAAAAATTTCTTGCAAGTTATTTCAAAAAGTTAAACTTTTATATATTTTAGATTCATTGCATGTAAAGTAAAACATTTCAAAAGTTATTTTGTTTTAATTTTGATGATTAGAGCTTACAGCTCATAAAAGTCAAAAATCAGTATCTCAAAATATTATAATATTTACATTTGAGTTTCAATTAATGACCATCCCTACAGAATAAATTCCGGGTATCTCTTGTTCTTTGAAACCACAATAATGAAGAATAATGCTGACTTGGCAATGATCCAGAAGACGAACATTGATGCCCTCCACAAAGAGGGTAAGTCACAGAGGGTCATTACTGAAAGGTGTGGCTGTTTACAGACTTTATGCTTCCTTCTGCTGACAAGCTTTATGGAGATGCTGATTTCATTTTCCAGCAGAACTTGGCACCTGCCCACACTGCCAAAGGTACCAAAAGCTGGTTAAATGACCATGGTGTTACTGTGCTTGATTGGCCAGCAAACTCGCCTGACCTGAACCCCATAGAGAATCTATGGGGTATTGTCAAGAGGAAGATGACAGACATGCAGAGAGAGATGCAGATGACCTGAAGACCGCTATCAAAGCAACCTGGGCTTCCATTACACCTCAGCAGTGCCACAAACTGGCTCTCAGTTTAACGCATTAATTTAATTAATTAGCAATAAAAAATAATGCAATTAAAATATTTTACCTCAGTTAAGGCTCTGGCCCCACCCCCAGACCTGTACATCCTCTTACATTTCATACAGTTGACTGTTGGCAAATATGATGCAGGGCAACAACTCCATAAATGCAGTTATGCCCTAACATTCAAAATATTGGTAATATTGGTAAAATGCCCCTGTATGTTTTTTTGTCTCATATTTACAGTATATCATACGATATCACACGAGCAGGGACAGCAGTAGACTACACGAGTGCTGATTTTGTCCCGAATATCACAAGTTTAAATGCCGTGATGTTAGTGGCCAGAAGCGCTTTGCAGCGCGTGAGCAGGACGAGAGACGAGCGAGGTGAGCTTAAGCTCTGTTTTTCAGTTTTCAACTTCAGCACACTTTTCAGTTGTGCATCTGGTTTTAACAGGCCGATTTGGGATCCGCCCATGGGCGCCTGATCCAATCGGATTCTTCATGTGGGGCGTTTGATCCAATCACAAGTGTTTCTGTGGGGCGGAGCTCCGCCCTGCACGGCTGCGTGTTTTTCTATGCATACATTGTCCATTTATTTATGTTATCACATTAAGAACTTATCGACAGCAGATTCCTATTCATATTATGATTATACCTTGCAGAGAAAGGATCATTCTCATTCACCATAATATTATTCATGAAATCAGCTTTCATCCGAAACCAAACACTTATATTTTTGATATGCACAAAAATACATATATCCTTTGTATTCATTACGTGGTTAAAGCCATAGATGAAACAATCCTTAATTCTCAATAACCACATCAATCATGTGAAAATGAACAACTAGTGATCAGTTACAGTTATACATTCTGGAAAAAGATTACCATAATACCATAAGTGTTACATTCCAGAGGGTTATTGGATGGTTGTTTGTCTGCTGCTCTTTTTTTCAGGTCCTTAGTGGTTCCATCCATTGCTTGCCGCTCTTGATTGGTTGGCTCATGTTCCATTGTGTCAACCTATCCCGTCACTCCATTCTCCTGATTGGCTGCTGCACATCTCAGTACTTCAACCAATCCTGTTACTCCATTCTTCTTATTGGACAATAATCTGTTTCAGTGCACCGTCCTCAACCAATCCCCATTCTCCAGCTGGCTTTTAAGAAGCTGTTTCAGGAATTAGAGTCAGTCTTGAGACTCACTTTGCTCTGGCTACACTTTGCTTTTGTCAGTCAACATGTTGGTGATATTCATGACTGGTGTAGGGAAGTAAGCCACGTGGTATACATATCAACATGTAGGTAACTTGCTGTCTAGAGATACACTAGGTAAGATGATGCGTGCCAACCTATGTATCCCTTTCGATTTAGATAGTGTAGCCAGTTAGGGTGTTGTGCTCAGATTTATTTCTCCCCCTTTTATTTTTTTAGATCAGACTAGATTGGGGGGGGGGTTAGTATTGTGATTAGTTAGACTGGGTTGTTTTTTTTTTGGTTTATTTTCAGCCGCACCCATAGTCAGTCTTTCTATTAGTGCCTGACTTTAAACAATTATTTTCACTTGTAAATATTCCATTTGATACCACTTCTTTTTGTAAATAAACACATCTTGCTGAAAGTATTTAGTAGTCATCACTTTGGTTGCAATCAGTGCTGAGAAGTCAACTTGCCAATATCTTACAAATTCAAGTGTGCGACCCGTATACCCCTAGACCATCAAGGGTCGTAACATTTTTGGGGGCTCGTCCGGGATCTTAAAGGTCCCGATATTTTTTTTTTTTGGACATTGGTATCGTTGTGCTCAGCACGATTGGCAAAGTGATTTCATTGGTAGTGGACGTTGTCTATTGCTTAAGGCAAATTAGTTCTGTATGTTGGTTTTGGATCAGGTATGGCATTATTCAATTTGGACTCATTTATCCAGAACCCAACTCCTGGGGAATTTGATAAATATCGCAAAGATGATTTAATTCAAATTACTGAACATTTTCAGATTCTAGTGAATAAGCAAAATGTTAAGAGAGAAATCCGGCAAGTTATTTATGATCGGTTGGTCGAATTGGGGATTTTTGCTGTGGATAGTTTAGCTCCAGAAGTATTGAATCCTCTCGGTGTGACTGAAAGGCCGTGCGGTCCTGGATGGGCAGGGCTGAATGGTGATGTAGCTGAGGGGGAGACGGAGGTTGAACCCAAGGTTGTGTTACCTCGACTGTTTCAATGGGAGATGGCAGACTTAAGTTACGTCTAGCCAAATTACAGTATGAGGCTCAGGAAAAAGCACGTGCCCACCAAGCTGAGTTGGAGTTGCGATTTAAGATTCGACAACTGGAGATAGAGGCGGATAAGCAGGTCAAGCTGCGACAGCTAGACATAGAGGCTGCTAAAGCTGCACGCCTGGCTTCTACTATCCCTGATACAGGTACATCCACAGCTGCACCAGTGAGTGCACCAGTTGCGTCGCCCAATTCGCACCATACTAACATAAGTAAGTACATTTCACTTGTTCCAAATTTTCGTGAAGACGAAGTTGACTCCTACTTTCAAGTATTCGAACGTATTGCGTCGACCCTCCATTGGCCATCCGAAATATGGACATTGCTATTGCAGTGTAAGCTGTCTGGCAAGACCCAGGAGATCTGTTCTGCACTTTCAGTTGAGGAAAGCTTAGATTATGATACTGTGAAGTCAGCAATAAAAGGGGGAGAAATAAATCTGAGCACAACACCCTAACTGGCTACACTATCTAAATCGAAAGGGATACATAGGTTGGCACGCACCATCTTACCTAGTGTATCTCTAGACAGCAAGTTACCTACATGTTGATATGTATACCACGTGGCTTACTTCCCTACACCAGTCTCTCAGTCATGAATATCACCAACATGTTGACTGACAAAAGCAAAGTGTAGCCAGAGCAAAGTGAGTCTCAAGACTGACTCTAATTCCTGAAACAGCTTCTTAAAAGCCAGCTGGAGAATGGGGATTGGTTGAGGACGGTGCACTGAAACAGATTATTGTCCAATAAGAAGAATGGAGTAACAGGATTGGTTGAAGTACTGAGATGTGCAGCAGCCAATCAGGAGAATGGAGTGACGGGATAGGTTGACACAATGGAACATGAGCCAACCAATCAAGAGCGGCAAGCAATGGATGGAACCACTAAGGACCTGAAAGAAATAGATAAAGTGGCATAAGGCGCAATGCAGATAGTGCAAACCAGTTAAATAAAAACAAAACTGTGCAGATATATTTGTAGTGCAAAAAGAGCTTGTCAATCTGAGGACATTGTAGAAAAATAAAAATAAAAAAAGATAGATAAAGTGACATAAGGCACATGGCAGCATAGATGGAGTGCAAACCAGTTAAATAAAACAAAAACTGTGCAGATATATTTGTAGTGCAAAAAGAGCTTGTCAGTCTGTTAAATTGACAGGAGAACAGTCTTTTTTATGAGACTATCCGAGGAGGTAATTTGCAGTCAATGCTGGATGAGGTAGTGATCAGTCCAATGCTGCACAAGTGAGGAATGCAACCCTCTGGAATGTAACAATAAGTTCAAAATAACACAACAAGATTATAAATGTCACAAACAAAAACATCCTTTAATATATATGTTGTAAATATATGGTATATAGTGTTTTTGTTTTCGAGTATAATTTCAATCGCAGAAACCAGTATAACTTTGTCCTCTTTAAAAATCCTTGAGCAAAGCATTTTGCTCTGTGTCTATTAGATAGCAACAAGGACAAGGCACATTCCTTTCTTGGGCGAAGCGCGAAGTCGTAAACGTCTTCTTCAGCGATTACTTTTCCTAAGTGATTGCAATCTTTAACGGGAAGAGACTAGGGAGTGTTTCTGTTTTTGTTTTCAAAGTCAACCAAGGGAGTTTATATCCCGGGGTTTTATGGTCCCAGGAGATAAAGATGTTCATTCCAGATGACGCGAGGCTGTCTGTTGAGTTAGGTGTGTGCGTTTAGAAATAAGACCAGTTCTTCTTACAATATATATTTTTTTATTTTATTTTATTTTTCTTAAAACTTGTATCTCAATGGTAAATCAATTGCTGTTTTGTGGTCTACAACATGAAAGAATAAAAGTGTCTGCTAAATTAATAAATGTAACTGTAAATGAAAGAATTCCTTTATAACATGTACATGAAAAATGTAGAAACATTGGACACGACTATGGGGCACTATTGGGCAGCAGCAAGCATCAAAACAAAAAAGAAACCTCAAGGTTGATCTAGGTAAATGTGTGCAAATGTATAGACCCTTTTTGAGTCGACGTCACGATTACGTCACAGCACAAGCTGGAGGCAAAACAGAAAGAGAACTGGAGGCGGCCCATTCAAACCAGCGCAGATTCAGCAACATAAGGAGCTTTAAATATAGTCTTGTTGTGATGTTGGGTGCCAGAATCGACATAGTACAGGCTCTGATTTGAAATTTTATCGCTTACCTGCTGCCACTGCCAGACAAAAACGGACGACTGTGATTAAAACGCGATAAAACCAGAGGACTGGACAGAAACGACCGTCAAAATGCTCGCGTTTGCAACGCACACTTCTTGTCAGAAAAGGTTCAATAAAGTAGTGTCTTCTGTTGTTATGAGTGCGTCTATAGATTTCTTATGCATCTCACGATTATGTTGTGTATGAAATAATGTCTGTGCGCATGTGTGTAAAACAACAAACTTATAAGCTTAATCATTTGTAATTGTATTGTTATGAGTAATTGTGGCTTTGAATAATAATGTTTCTGTAAAAATAGTTGCCTGCTGAAATTGAAAATACATCTTCATGACTAGATAGACACTGTGAGTCTGTCTTAACTACACAGGTTAGATGTGAGTCAGTCAACCGGAGGGAATCCTGTCAGATCGTCCATGCTTCGAGGAAAAGCGTGCGCGGGTCGGCCGATCTGGTTTCGTCCATTAAAGTTAACCTTTTCAAATAACAATCGCGTTCCTGGACAGTGCGTAACCTTACATATGTGGGTGAAATCGGATTTTCTCCAGTTATTGTTAAAAAACAAGCTAACAAACTTCATAGCTAGCGTTAGTGAAGCGGTCAGTGGAATCTTTCTGCCTCCAGCTAAGCTCCGCCCACAGAAAAACGTCACAATGTTTACTAACAGAAAAAGGGTCTATAGGGCCCCATTCCTATATGTATCTGGGGCCCCCAATTCACTAAATCCGCCGCTGTCCATTACCATCATTAATATTTTGTGTGACTTGTGCTACAGTAGACCTTCTGTTGGCTCAGACTAGATAGCTTTAGTTGCCCTCATGCACCGATGAGTCTTAAGAGCCCAATACTCTGTTGTTGGTTTGTCTCACCTCGGACCACCATTCTCACCACTGCTGACCTGGAGCAACCCACAAGACTTACTGTTTCAGAGATATTAAGACCCAGATGCCTCGCCATAACAGTTTGGCTTCTGTCAATACATTTTATATAGATTAGACTGAATGATACCATTACTGTTAAGGTGAATCTACAGTACAACTTACATTGTGCTAATGCTATATTTCTTTAATATAAATATCATTTGGTTTGAAATTTTAAGTTTGTCTCATGTGTCACTGAAAATCTCAGAGAGATGGTTTAGATTTTATCCAGTAGAGGGTGCCACACAACAGAGTCAAATATACAAACAACTCAGAAAGAGAGACTGTTACTATATTAAAGCAGGTATTATAAATGTTTTCAGTTTTCAGCATAAACATCAGCATAAACATCATATTTTGTTGTTTATGCTTAAGAACAATTTGATTTGCTAATGACTTAATTCAAGTAGTATGCTCTCTGAAAACAAGGCTTAACATCTTAAACAATTTTGTTTTTCAAGTGAATTTATCTTGTTTTAGGGATATTTAGACACTTTTATAAAAAAACACATGGCATGAATGTTTGACACAAGGGCAAAGAGTACATTTGGGACTTTCTCAGAATAATATTTCCTTAGAAGTAAATGTGATTTTGCCAAGTAGGATGTGATTCCTTGAAAAACATCCTTGTTGGATAAATATTGGTTGTCCCTGTCAACCAATCGGATTTCAAGATTGGGTTTCAGACTAATGTTAGTGTTTGGTTAAGGCAAGCTCACACTTCTTCTTTTTTTTCCAGCTTATACTGCACATGAGTGTTTCTAACACATTGTGAGGAAGTGACAGCAAATTTGACATCTTGCTCTTTTCTGACCACCATAACCAATCAATATTTATTTTCCCTGTTTTGTAAAGTATATCGAAAATGCTATCAGTTTTATTTTCTTTTGCTATTGGAGCAATAAAATTGCTGTTGCTATAAAATTAGAAGCACACAATTCTGTAGAATATAATTATATGCTTTAACATTAAGATTTGTACTCATAGAGATTACTAAAGTAGTCAAACATGTTCATTAGAAAGGGGTGACCCAATACTTTTGGCAATATAGTGTATATTAAAAACAGCCTTTTTTTTTTTTATTCAGTGTTGAGTGGACCATTTTCTTTGTCTCAAAGCCAGACTGTATGGAATATTAAAATAATAATAGATTTGTAATTGGTAATACATTTTGTAATGTTAATACGTTTTTTTATTATTCCCTAGCCCTCTGCCACAGCTGCTGATATCCAGAAAGAGATCCTACCCAGCACACCTTGCTTAATTGTGCAAGGTGTGTTCTTCCCTAATTTAATTAAGGTTTATTACAGGGCTTAAGGTTTTTCGGCACTGTGCCGGAATTCTGGTACATGGCCGTTGTAGATTAAAAAAAATATAATTATGAGATGAAATCAAAGTATTGAGACTGTGACTTGTAAAAGCTTAAATATACCTGATTTAATTTTGGCCACTATCCCCTTTTAAGTAGTCTCCTTGTCCAGTGATACACAGCTCCCAGTGCTTCTGCTTCGGTTGAAACTTTCTCTGGAACATGTGCTATTTAAGAGGATCTAGGCATATCCAGCGTGCTCCAATTTGACAATGCTCACAGCGTTTTCATAAATTAAAACTGGGTCAACAAAACGTAAGGGGCAACTTAAAACACCTGATAGAATTGCAACAAATGAGAATGTATGCGAATACATCCGTTCAACAAAATATCTAGTCAATCCACATAAAAGTTTTTTATGTTAATTTTAACCATTTTCAGTCAGGATTTTTACTTTTTTTTTTTTAAATGGTTAATATGTGCATTAAAAAGCTGTTAAGTGTCTGTTCTACCTAGAGTTGGTATTCCCCTGCAGGACATTTATGTAAAGACAGATGAGCCTGACAGACAGCAGTTTAACATTACGACTTTCATTAATTAATTAATGAAGTCAATTTTTTTTTTAAGTATGGTTAAAGTATTTTGCAGAAGCTTTTGTCCAAAGTGACATACAATATCGCACATACATACCATGATGTTATATATTTAAGAAAAACAATGTAATTCTAAATGTTGTTAATGTTAAATAAATACATCAAGGTCATTTTCTTCTACGAGCAAGTAGGAAGGTAGGTTCATTCTTCCAAGTAGGGCTAGTAAGAGGTGGTGTTGCACATTGTGATAATAAAAAAAGAAAAAGAAAAGTTGCTATTGTTTTGGTTTTAATTGTGGAAAATTACAGTATTTCATTGTAACATTTACAAATAACAGGATACACAGTATATTTAATATTACAATATTGTAATTCTCTCCTGTAAAATTACAGGAAATTCCTGGTAACTGAGTTGCAGTAAATAATACTAAATTACAGCATTTTACTGTAATAATTCTACTATAAATCACAGTAGCACGGCTGTATAAATACAATACTTAATTGTATTAAAATACAGGACATTACCTGTATATTACTTGCTGTAAATTCATGGCAATTAGTTGCCAGGAATTTCCTGTAAAATTACAATAAACTTTTAAAAGTGTAATGTTCAAAGGCTCACAAACTCATGAGTGGCCAAACCTATGCCATTTCAAACTGCCCCATGGCTGCTTGAGCACTTTTGTCTCCAGAAAACTACACTGAAAAATATAAGCAATATAAATAACACAGGTAATATAATGTAAACCAAGAGCAAAGGCAGTGATGCCCCCATTCCCTCATGGTTGGTTTCTCCTTGGTTTCCTTGGAGAAAAAGAAAAAGTTAGACAGAAAACATTACCTCACTGTGATAAAGGCAACAGATGGATCTATAATTTACATACAGCAGTATTAAGACTATAACATCACTGGTGAACTTCAGATATTGGATAAATCACTTCAGTATTTAGATTTTAAAGAAAACAACTTTAAATTAAAAACTTCATGCACTAATCAACTAATTTCACATACCATTAATGAGCAGCTGTACAGTCTGATATTCATCTGAGTTTTTGATGTAGCAAATGTATTTTCCTGCATCAGAGTGTTGAAGATTGTTGAGTTTGATGGAGAAATTTCCTTTCAGATACTCCTGAGGGAAAGTGTTAGTTCTGTTCTCATATTCTGGGTCCTGTGTCAATGGTGAAGTACTGTGTGGAATTATATCAAACACAATCTTGCTGCCATTGTGTCTCCAGCTCACATTAATGTCTTGAAGTTTAAGATCATGTTCAGGTAAAGAACACAGCAGGATAACAGAACCACCAATAACAGCCTCTACTGTGACCTGCAGAGAGACTGAAATCACACAAACTTTAACTGTAAATACACAGTCTGGTATTTATAGGGGAAGATAGGGGAAGAAGCCTCTTTTAAGAATAATGTCCTTATAAATGTCGAACGGTAACACATTTACATGAGTTTAGCATGTAGACTAGAGGATGGTTATGCATCACCCAACATACTATTATGGGAATAACATGGAAAAAAAATTACATTTTAGTTGTAATGGCATAAAATGTCCCCCTACCTGGGGCAAGAAGCACCTGGGGGCATCTGACCTTTATTTTTATCTAAAGGCCAAATTAATACTAATAATTTTATTTTTGTAGAAAAAGCCATTACTTAAACTAAACTGGTACAATTTTGCATCTTGGCAATGTAGCTTACTTTACTGAAATGTAATATTTTAAAATATTATAAAATAAAATAAAATAAAATAAAAAAACAAAATGTAGGTTTTGTTCTCACCTTTGTTTATCAGCAGAGCAAACACACAGATGAAGCAGCAACTGCAGAAACAGAAAACATTCCTTAAACTTCCTCAACTAATAGCAGGATTCAAGCAACGTTATTTACAATACAAAACACTAACTGTTTTAAAAAAGGCTTGTAAAAGGTTTATAATCATGCATGTTTAAAGACCCTCAATAGTTTTCCCTTTTAATTCTAGTTTAAATAATAATAATTTATGTTTAATGTATTCACAATGTTTTAAGGTTTTCCCTTTTCAATTTTAGATAAAATTAAGCATTTAACAACCCAACCACAGCAGGCCGAACACAAATACAAGCGACAAACTACATCAGACCTTCACGCACGTGTACAAGTACGTGTTTGTTCAACATTTCATTAAGAACTCATTAAACGTACCTGTTCATGGTGGTGGACCAGTATCAATATATATTATGACTATATTGCTTATAAATAGTTCTGAAATTAGAGTGAAATGCTACTTTTTCAATTCTTCCGGTTCAAAGGCACATGCGTCGTCCTACAGACGTCAAACGTCAAGACGTAAGTACGTAAGACAGTCAACAGTTACCAGGTGAAATTGTCAGAAATACACTCCAGATCTTTCTCATATTTACTTCATATTCAAAACTCCTGAGACATGCATTCTGACTCTTGATCTTCTACTCTATATTCAACATTATCAATATCGAACACGTTTTTGATCTCAGTTGTTTTGTCTCCAATCATCTGTCTGCCATATGTGGACTTTAGTTAATCAATAAAAGAAATGACAAAAGCTCAGTTTTATTTCTTCATTGATTAAACTACAAAATATTGTGCTAAGTTCACTGAACAATAAGTCTCCCCCACCCCCCCACCCAGAACATGGTTTCTATCGAGGCCACTCTAGAAACTCAAATGCCCCTCCAGTTTGTGTGGGTGGTGCAGACTGAAGAAGTAAATTAAATGAGCTTCCTTTGTAAAATCTTCTGGTAGAATGTTGTATTCTGAATCAAGTAAAGCATTTATCTGAATAATGTCTAATATTCCTACTGTCATTGTGTATCAATACACTGTCATTTCTTGACTTTACTGTAAAAGCAGGACAAAAACACAGAATTTCCAGACACATCCTCATTCTGACCGACAGAGAAAAAAGGGAAAGAGAACTGAAAATAGCTGAATACAGTCTGGATTTCCATGAATTGCTGATTAGATTTTTCTTGATATTAACACCAACGGATAGAAAAACAGTTACTCTCAACTCTTTGGCTTGTCAGACCCGATGAACGAATGAGTGTTTCGTAAGTGGGCAGATCATGTGTTTAGTAAGAAATAAATCACAGTGGTTCCTGTTCCCAGAGTCTCTAAAATGAACAAAATAATAATAATACATACACAGACAGACAAATATATATTGATCTCTGTATACATGGTTATTTAAACATTTAAGTTTTCTGAATTATGTCTGACACATATCTGCTGTCATTTTCACTTTATTATCCAGTTCTACCAGATTTTCCAGTTCTACCATCATTCATGAACCGCAGATAAACTGAAACACAAAGAAGAAAAACATAGGGTAGAGTGGGGGAAAATAACCCCCCCAAAAAAGGATTGTGTCATTTTCTTTCAGTGAAACAAAAGATAAATGTGTTCAGAAAAGTTATCATAGTTTTAGTGACAATGACATAAAATATAAACCAAGTATGAAAACCAAGCATGATGTCCAGAGTTTTCATGTTATTAGATTTTTTACAAAAAATATAAATTTGTACCTATGGGTGGAGTAAAATGCCCCACCCAGTCAAACAAAGCAATTTGCTTTAAACATTTACTGCAAAATCAGAGTACAAGCAGTTTTATCTTAAAATTCAAAAAAGAATATAATCTATAATTATGGATTACAAAATTATAATAGTCTATTTGAAAAAAAAAAAAAAAAATCAATGAGAAACCAAAGAATATATATCTGATGTGTAGCAAAAGATAATGCACATCAGAAATTAAGAAAAGAGCTAGAGCAGTGAAAATTCCCATTTCCACCATCAGGGCAATAATTAAGTATTTCCAATCAACAGAAAATGTTATGAAACTGGAAGAGGACGTGTGTCTATATCGTCCTAATGCACGGTGAGAAGAAGAGTTTGAGTGGCTAAAGACTCTCCAAGGACCACAGCTGGAGAAGAGCAGAAAATAGGGTCAGAAAACCTTAAACAAAATGGTCAAACAGCATCTACATCAACACATGTTGTTCGGGAGGGTTTCAAGAAAAATTCTCCTAGCTCATCCAAAAACAAACTCCAGCATATTCAGTTATCAGACAGGACTGGCACTTCAAATGGGACTGGCTTCAATGGTCAGATGAAACTAAAAAATGAGCTTTTTAGCAGCAAACACTCAAGATGGGTTTGGTGAACACAGGGATAAAAAGTACCCCATGTGTACAATGAAATATACTGCTGTATTTGTGATGTTGTGGGCCTATATTTATGCTGGAGGTCCTCAACATCTTGTTTAGACACATGGCATCATGGATTCTATCAAATACCAACAGATAAAAAAATCTATAAGTGACTGACTCTGTTAGAAACCTTATAATGGGCCATTTTCCAACTGTACAACAATCCAAACACAAACCTCAAAAACAACACAAAAATGTGTCACTGAGCACAAAACCAAGCTTCTGCTGGCCATTCCAGTCCTCTGACCTGAACCTTGTAGAAAATGAGTGAGGTGAACTGAAGAGAAGAAGCACCACCAAAATGGAGCTGTGAATCTAAAGGGTCTGGAGTGATTCTGGATGAAGGAATGGTCTCTGATCTCATGTCAGGTGTTCTCTAACCTCATCAGGCATTATAGGAGAACATTTAGAGCTGTTAAACTGGCAAATGGAGGTTTCAAAAAGTATTGAATAAAAGGGTACTGTTAATTGTGGCCAATGTGTATCAGAGAAAAACATTTATTTCATGATATGATATTTCCCCCCTTTTTAAATTTTTATTATCCAATGAAAGATTAGATTTTTGTGACTTTTTTAATAAAAGATCAAAGGGATTAACAAAGCAGGTTAATTTTCACAGTCTTCTTTGATCATATTTACCAAGAGTGCCGATATTTTTGGCCATGACTGTATATATTAGCTGATGATAACTGGCTAGCTAATTAGCTACTTGATGCTAACTTGAGGTAATTTTTAAATATAAAGTCCACATATTTTTATTCAACCAACTAGTTAGAATACATTTGATGGAAAAACAAAGGATTTGATGTTCAGAACAGAATAACTACAGTAATTGCCCATTACCTCCTGGAGGCATTTTACCCCACACTATGTTTGAGAAAAACTAAATTATGAAATTATGAAAATAAAATAGATTTTTATAAAATAACATGTACTCTCTATCTACAGGCCCTACTGTTCTCATATCACATGTAACTGTGATGTTCTGCAAAACAACAAGATTTAAAACATTTTTTTTCTTACTGCTGAAAATGAGATCATTTACTGTGAAATCCGTTCTCTCTCCGGTACATCTCCAGTGTAAGCTTCATGGTGAAAACTTCTGCATCACTCTGGTCAACGTAGACCATAGTTACAATAAAAATGTATCTTGACTTTATCTTATGATGTTTTTGGGAAAAACAGTAAGGGGGGGGGGATGTACTACCCTACTGTACATTGTCTCTCATAAGCATATCAACATATTTGAATAACTTGAATGCAAGTGCAGAGTGTTTACAGGATTGTTGTATTGCATTAAATGTACCAAATGCCTTAGGCATCTTTTCTGATAGTGGACAGATATACAGAGACAGTCACTTTGTTGTTTTTTTCTCCGATGATATAGTTTTGAGGATATTTCTTTGTTAAAATGACTAATGATGGGTGCATTCCAAACACTCCTTTGTGAAGCTTCAAAACCTATGCAATTCATTTTTGGAACCAGTGATTTAATTATTCTAAATGTCGACAATGTTGCTTGTGGTCTGGGCCATTATTTTTTACTAAAGAAAAGGAAGCAGTTTTGTTGTTTAATTTAAAACAATTTTCCAGATAGTTAGTAGTTCCTAAAGAGTGACTAGGTAACACTTATAACATTAAGTAACACTTATATTTTATCTCTTGACACACTAAATGTGTTAGAGAAGCTGCCGGACACAAGGGTAAGTGTAACACACAGTGACTTTATTTGTAGAGATCGTGCAGTGGATGAGTGCGGCTGATGATGAGAGGTGAGTGTCCGCCTCGAAGAGGTTTGGGATGCCAATGGGGAAGGAACTGAGTGTTGTCTTTGTGCTTTCCAGGAGCAAGGAGCAGAGCATCCGATGAGGATCCATGAGCAGGACTTCAGTCTCATACACAAGCATCCTTGAAGTTGGACATCATACTATGTTCTTTAATCACAAAACTCACAACATTGTCTGTTATCTTATAAATCACGAGGTTTTACAGTATGTTAGTCCTAAATTTATTAAATAATAATAATTTGTGAAACCCATATGAAGCACTCAATACTACTATGCCTCAGATACTACCAGGAATCTGGACTATTATTTTAAAGTAGAACATTTTCAGTGGTCTAGATCAATAGCAGTTCCTGCAGGGTAACTAGGTTTCAAACATTGTTCATAGGAAATGTCTGTATGGTGTATTGCTTGTTTTAATAAATGAATATATTCATAAATGAAAATGAATAAATAAAACGTAAATGAAAAACATATGGTTTTAATGATAAGTAGGTGAATTCAGGTTGATTGGGACACTTTTCCCAGTCATCTCAATGGCTAAAATGTATCCCAATCAACCTGAATTCAGAAATGATTAGAAATATCCAAACAACTTTGACAGATTCACTTTTATTTACTCAGTTTACTGAGTCTTGAACTTAAAAAGCTTATTTACATATGAAACACAGTGGTCCTCGTTTTCAGTGTATATACCTGAGTCAAAGTACATTTAAACAAATATACAAATGTTTACTAATATAGAATTGTTAAGACAGCAACATATTGACAGGCTTATCTGTCTATAAATTCAGCCCAAAATCTTCACAGTAGAATCACAGTAAAAATTCAGTGCATAAGGCAAGGATGTAACAGTATAAAACATGAGAAAGCTGTAAATATTCAGCTAAAAAAAGTAATTTAACTTAGTCAAGAGACAAGGCAAAGTTATTTAAACAGCACACTTCATACACACTAGTAATTAAAAGCGCTTGACATAAAAGTAATAATGCCAAATGGTACAATGTAAAAGGAAAATATAAAAATATTTTCTTATAAGGCAGAAACGGAGCTCATGGTTACAGGTGATCGTCCAAGTGTAATGTTGCTAACAACATCAAAACATCTCTTAAAAATAAATTGAATAATAAATAACGAAATAAAGATGGATATTCATGAAATGTCTTATGACCAGGTAAATAGTTTATGTCGCAATTGTTTTGATGCCATTTAGGAAATGTTACCAACAATAACATTGTTTTGTGAACCTCAATGCACAGCAAATGTGATGCTATGAGAACTAAACATATTTTTTAAATGAATAAGGATTCGTGATTTACAATAGTTACAGTTGTTTTCCCTTTGTGCTAGGAAATTATCATCCGTTCAAGGTCATTTGTGGCAGCTTCAAGCTACAAGAACTTCTACTGACCTTCTCTCCTTTATTTATTTATATCAGATATTACATTAAGACATAATGGAAGTGTTTGCCGATTTCTTCAAAAACAGCTGTACAATACAATTATTATAGGCTTACAATGGTGATTTATGAATGAGTAGAGCACTTTGCGAGCTCTTGATAATTTTTGGGGAATTGACTTGAATTCCGAAACCATGAACCCACCACGTCACATGCCATTTTAAACTGCTAGGTAGCGTTATAGTGTGCTCATAAGGAAGATATAGAAACACACTAATTGTAGCTGTTTTCTGTACTGCTTTTAAAATGCTTTGTTTACTTGTCTTTTTATTTATTTTTTCTTATTCGAAGCTGCTGCAGCAATAATGAAAGCACTAACCTCCTGCTCTGACTCCATGTTTAATGCAAAAGCTCATGCAGTTTCTGCAGGAAAGCAAAGCTGTACATTTAAAGTCATTTACCAACTGTTTCGTCACAATTACCAGTCTCTACTGGATCATATTGTGTATTAGGGCTCACAACCTCATGAGTGGCAGAACCCAAGCGGTTTCCAGCTGCCCTGTGGCTGATTGAGCACTTTTTTGTCCCGAAAACTAAAATGAAAACAATAACTACTATAAATAATGTAAGCTATTGTTAATAATCCTACATATATTTATTTTATTTATTTTAGCTTTAGGGAACCACTTTTACGAGTGACGTCATATGAGTAATGGATATTAATCAAAACGTCCAACTTATACCTTATTAACGACTTGTCCAGCAAGCATTAATATCAGCAAGTTATCTCTTAACACTTTGTTTATTTAATTCGTGGCCAACGATTAAAATAACCAAATAGTTAACTTAGTTCTCAGACTCATGAGCGTAGGTAAACGCGATCTTTTGGCAAATAATTACGAGATGCGAAATCCATAGCACAGACAAGAGATTTCTTAATAAAGTCAAAGTTTATTCACTACTCTAACACAATATTAACTAGACAACACAAAACAGACGATATAACATACACACAGATGGGAGCGAGTTGTTTTATATCAGAAGAGAGAGACTTAGGTTTTAATGCTCGTTTCAACCTGAGGGAAAATTCACACGCAAGAACCCTTATCGTTACTCTTAAACAACAGATAGATATATCACCAGTTTCCAGTAGATTCAAGAGAAGTTCATTTTGCCTTACTGTACGTGTTTCTTTCGGTTCAAAGAGTCTTTTCCTCGGGTGAATTCCGTCCTTTGTTTTGGTCGAGACGGACCGCGTGCAGATTGGCTGCTCGGTAGGTCGTGTGACCAGAACCCTCTTCAGTGGTTGGTCGTCGTCGTTCTGACGTGATGAAGCTTTCAGGAAGTCTTTGTCAGCTCTTAGAAGTTTAACTTTGATCGCTGTGCAATGCCCCCGCCGTGATGTTAGAGGCCAGAAGCGCTTTGCAGCGTGAGCAGAACGAGAGACGAGCGAGGCGTGCGTGGGCCTCCTGTAGTTTTAAACTCCAACACTTTTCGGTTGTGCATCTGGTTTTAACGGGCCAATTTGAGACCCGCCTTTGGGCACGTGGTCCAATCGCAAGTGTTTCTGTGGGCGGAGCCCCGCCCCCTGCACAGTTGCGTGTTGCATACATTATCTGCGCAAGTATTTCATCACATAAAAACTTATAACAGCAAACTTCTATTCGTCTCATTAATGAAAAACAGATAAGATTTCATTCATACCAAAATATTATTTTTCATGAAATCAGCTTTCATCCGAAACCAAACAGTACATAATTTTGCATAACCAAAACACATATATCGATTCTATATCCCATTTCGTAGTTAAGGCATTGATTAAATGCTCCTGAGTTCTACATAATCACATCGGGTATGTAAAAGAACTCACAACTAGTGATCAGGAATATTATACATTGTGGAAAAAGATTACATAAGTTCAAAAAAATTACACAACAGCTTATAAATGTCACAAACAAAAACATCCTTTAATATTGTAAGAATTACAGAACCTCAGACACTTTGAACTCCTGAGATGGACAACACACACACAGTGCATTAACATACAGACATCTGTCCCCACATCCCACTGAGAGAAAATGCGGGAAAATGCCTCTCTAAAATATGCATCAGTTCCCTTTCATCCCCTTTCTTCCCCCTCACCCAGCTCACTCAGAATGGTCAATAGAAGAATGTAATATTATACATTAATGCAAGTGTTATTTACAGTCATGTTTGGTATCATTTGAATTGTCTCAGGGCGACTGGTACAATGGTCTCATTCTTATAAGAAGTAAACTAAAAGGTAATGCAGATCCTAAGAGTTCAGAGATATTTTGCATACTGTAGAGGGTGGGTCAGTTCCCAGTGGTTTTCACGCAAATTACCTTCTGTCCCAAAAGGTGCCAACTTGGCTTGATCAAAGCAAATTCAAATTGTTAGTTCCTGTCTCCAGTTTGGGGGATGTTTATTCTGGTCTGAAGTACTTAAGGAAATTTGGCAAAAGGATCAGGGCGATTCTGTAGCCAGAAGCCCGTAGTGTGGTATGTCTCAATATACTTTACACTATGTATTTCTATAAAGTCAGGTATGCATTCTTTACTCGTAGATTTATCTTTGAGAATTCGATGTTTTGTATTGATATGATTTGATCTCTTTGAATTGCTGTGGAATTGACATATACATACAGTATTTACCTGACTGAGAATAAATTGTTACATTTGACCTTATTCTGTTCTACTCTGTAATTATTGACTCTAGTAGATTACGTTGCATCCTTGTTAAAGACATGAGCAACCGAATGAACGAGTAAATATAAAGTCAAGAGTTAACTAGAATAATCAAATATCAGAAGAATACCAATTAGAAATAGACAAGCAATCAATTCGTATTTCAAGCTAAATACGAGGTCATAATAACATGGAGTCAGATTAAATAATAAAATGGAGTCAGATTAGAGTTTAATTTAAATTGAAGAACTTTGCACACCGGAAAGACCGAACACGCAGGAAACCTTCCTCCACCATCGGAGACCTTCTTTGGGCCAAATGGGTGGAGCCTTACAATATATATGTTTAAACTATATCGTCTATAGTGTTTTTGTTTCAGAGTATATTTTGTTTCAAATATCAGAAACCAGTATAACTTTTATTCTTTAAAACAAAATCCTTCAGGGTGTGACTCGTTTTCTCTTTGTTAGATAGATGCACAGAAAAGGCACGTTTTCAGGAATGTGCGTTATAGCAGGGTCATAAAGTCAGTTCTCTGGAGGTCTGGGCTGGTCCGTGCCTGGCCGTGCTGGTAAAAGTCTTTTGCACTATATTTTGTTGAATTACTGCGACTTAATGGAGTTAGCAGTTAGGGGGGGTTCTGTGGAGTTTCTCCAAATGACAAGGGCTCTCAAAAACCCAAAATATATGTTTTTCTGGTCCCCGGAGATTTAAGGGAGGGCCTTCCATATGGCGTCAGGATGTCTGTTGTTAGATGTGTGCGTTCAGACCACGTCTTACAATAATATAACAGGTAATAGAATACAAACTAAGAGCAAAGGCCCCATTCCATCCTGTTCTGTTTCTCCTTGGTTTCCTTGTTCAGTGGATATTGATCCTGAAAGGCAAAAAAGGTTTAAGAAAACATTACCTCACTGTAAAAAAAAGGCAACAAATCCATCTATAATTCACATACAGCAGCATTCAGACTGGAACATTACTGGTGAACTTAAATAAGTGGATAAATCACTTCAGTATTTACACTTTCATGCAAAATACTTTGATTCAATTAAAAAGTTCTTGCACTAATCAACTAATTTCACATACCGTTGATGATCAGCTTTACAGTCTGAAGATCATCTGAGTTTTTGATGTAGCAAATGTATTTTCCTGCATCAGAGTGTTGAAGATTGTTGAGTTTGATGGAGAAGTTTCCTTTCAGATACTCCTGAGGGAAAGTGTTAATTCTGTTCTTGTACTCTGGGTCCTGTGTCAATGGTGAAGTACTGTGTGGAATTATATCATACACAATCTTGCTACCATTGTGTCTCCAGCTCACATCAATGTCTTGAAGTTTAAGATCATGTTCAGGTAAAGAACACAGCAGGATAACAGAACCACCAATAACAGCCTCTACTGTGACCTGCAGAGAGACTGAAATCACACAAACTTTAACTGTAAATACACAGTCTGGTATTTATACATGTGGTATGAATTTAAATGTAGAAATGTATGTACGATGTAGAAATTAATGTACAAATGTAGTTTTTGTTCTTACCTATTCTCATCAGCACTGCAAATACACAGATGAAACAGCAACTGCAGAAACAGAAAAAAAAGTTTCTTAAACTTCCTGAACTTGAATAACATGGTTCAAGCAACAATACTAATAATACAAAATGCTATTTTTTTTTTAATCAAGAGGTTTATAATCTTATCATATTTGATGAATTAATGATGCTTACAAGTTTCCCCTTCTTTGTTCTAGTTTAAATAAAGCATTTGACAACCCAAGCACAGCAGCCCATGTGCTCATATAAGCAAGAAAACAACATCAAACCTTCATGAAGTTCCTTCAACTAAGTTACTTTCAGTTCAACTTCAAGCAACACCAGCATAATGTGTTTGATTCCCTCATAACACACATACTAAAGGTAAGATAGGGTTAAGTGTCTCTCCCATGTCAATAAACGATATATTGTTATAATTTTGGCAGTAAATGTTCTTGAAGGAGAAAGTCTTCACCCATCTTACCCTACTGATAAAACCTTGCTTTCACTGTAAAACTGGGCAAATCAAACTAACTTACTACTAAAACTAACCACACATGAGAACAAAAGATAATATAAAATGCTAATTGCTAACAGCTACACCAAAATAATAGTTACGGTAGATAAACCTGATAATCAGGTTCATAATAATTTATGTTTAATGCATTCACAATGTTTTAAGGTTTTTCCTTTTCAATTTTAGATTAAATTAAGCATTTAACAACCCAACCACAGCAGGCCGAACACAAATACAAGCGACAAACTACATCAGACCTTCACGCACGTGCAAGTACGTGTTTGTTCAACATTTCATTATGAACTCATTAAACGTACCTGTTCATGGTGGTGGACCAGTATCAATATATATTATGACTATATTGCTTATAAATATTTCTGAAATTCGAGTGAAATGCTACTTTTTCAATTCTTCCGGTTCAAAGGCACATGCGTCGTCCTACACATGACGTGAGACGCACGCGACGGAAATTCATGAACATTGACAACAACAACACCTTTTGTACTGTAGGAATAATTTTGGTCTGATGTTCTTTTTTTTAGCCTATTTGCCCCCCAAAAAATGTTAATTAGCTATCTCCGAAAGATGTCATGTTGTTACACACAGAGAAGAAAATGTTTGAGTATGTCGTGAACTCCCAATATTTAAATATCACATCCACAAACAAACATTTGCAAAACGCATAATTGTAAATTATTCTTAACATAAATTGAATCATTCAGAAATTCCAATAACAAAAAGAGTGATACCTTGGTCAACTTTATGGAGAAATTCTTTGCATGGTAAAGTCCTCACTATACACCAAATACTGTGGATCTTGAATCAGTCTCTAGAAAAAAAAAGAAAAAAAAATTAATTGTTGTTAATTGTCTTGTAATTGTTGCTTCTTTTCTTTTCTTTTATGTATTTGTTTATTTTCCTGCTATCTGATATATTAATGTGTCTCTTTTAAGGTAATACATCCCTGTATGTCTGTAGAAAGGTTATACTTATTTGTACCATAAATAAATTCATGAAAAAACATTTGTTCATATTTCATCCAGTATATTCAAGACTCTTGAGACACAAATTGACTATCACATGCTTGTACGCTGACTCTTAAGCTACTGAATTTGCTCACCATTTGCTTGCTTGCTAATGAACATGTTTCTGATCTCAGTTGTTGTTACTTCAATCTTCTGTCTGGTTTTCAGTTCATCAATAAAAGACATGACAAAAGCTTAATATTGTGCTAAGTCCACTGAATAATAATTAATTTGGATATATAATAATAAAAAAAAACAATTAGCTGGTCTTTTCGTTGTGTCTGATTTGCCATGAAGTGAAACACAGTAAATTAAATGAGTATGTACTCACGTGGATATGAGACTGAAGCTTCCTTTTGGAAACTCTTCTGGGAAAATTGTGTATCCGGGATCAAGGAAAACATTTCTTATATATAATGTATTATATATTCCCACTGTCATTGTGTCTCAATACACTGCCATGTCTTGACTTCACTGTAAGAGCAGGACACAAAGACACATCTTCATTCTGACCTACAGAGAAAAAAGGGAAAGAGAGAGAACTGAAAACAGCTGAATACAGTCTGGATTTTCCATGATTGCTGTGCAGATTTAGCTGCACTGTAAAATAAAAGTGTTTCAAAAAGTTTCAACTTAAAATAATTTGTTACCCCGCTGACTTAAAATATTTAGTCAACTTAATTTTATTTTATTTTTTTCAACTGGAATAGTTTAGTTGACTAAACTAAAGATTTTAAGTCAGCAGGGTAACAAATTATTTTAAGATGAAACAATTTTTTTTTTTTGTTACAGTGATTACAGCAGTTCGGGGCAGCCTCCAAATCCGACATTCAAGGAGTGCAGATATTTGCCCCAAACACAATGAAATGTTTTAATTTTGTTCAAGTTCAAGTTTATTTGTGTAGCGCTTTTTATGATACAAATTGCAAAGCAGCTCTACAGGAAATTAAGTTTCCGCAATATATTTATATATTGCAGAACCATAATATATTTAACTTCTGGCAAAATTTGGTAATTCTGTATATAATTTTGTGAAACTTTGCTTGTTTTACTCTGGTTGAGTCTGCGTGCTGCTTGATGACACACAATAAATAGGCTTCTTATCACTGTAAAAAGTGATAAGTTGACTTAACTTTTAAAACAATTGAGGAAACCCGTTGCCTTAAAATAAGTAATTAATAAAAAAGTAATTAATAATAAGAAAGTATAAGTTAAGTGAATTGTCAGTTGTCACTTAACTTTATTTTTCAATTATTATTTACTTTAAGTTATGTCAGCATCACTCTTGATATTAACACCAACAGATAGAAAAACAGTTACCCTCGACTGAAGAGACTATGGATATATATACCTGCATTAAGGTTTTTGGTTGTCATTTCTGGGCTCAATCCAGAAAGATCTGTCTCATAGTTCCTCTCTCTCGTCTTCATCCTGACAGACTGAACAAGAGACTGTGAAGAGACTGTAATGTTTCCTGACAACCTGATGGGTGGAGAGACGTTGTTACTTGTCAGACCCGATGAGCAAGTGAGTGTTTCGTAAGTGGGCAGATCATTGTGTTTAGTAAGAAATAACAGTGGTTCCTGTTCCCAGAGTCTCTAAAATGAACAAAATAATAATAATACATACACAGACAGACAAATATATATTAATCTCTGTATACATGGTTATTTAAACACTTAAGTTTTCTGAATTATGTCTGACACATATCTGCTGTCATTTTCACTTTATTATCATCAAGAGAACAACATGATGCAGATTTTCCAGTTCTACCATCATTCATGAACCGCAGATATACTGAAACACACAGAAGAATATAGCCTGACATGAAACTGCCTTTCACATATTTGCTTGATTATATCACATATTATTGGCTTGGTTGTGTATGTTGCACATTTGTTTTAATTTGCATTATACAGCACAAATAACAGTTGTTTTGCTTAGACATGCACTCCTTCTCATTATTACAATGTTAATTATTGTCTTTGGTTTTCTATATTGTTATTATTTCCAAGAAATATATTGCATGCAAAACCAGAGCATTGTTACAACATTGTTGTATGGGCTATGTTACTGTAAATGCCTTGCACATCTATTCAGATAGTGGACAGATATATACAGACAAATTTAGGTTTTTTTTTTATTTATTTTTTTATTAGACTGCAGATATGTGTAATCTGATGCATTGTCACGTTCTTTGAATTATAGTTGTCCTCTGCTGCCCTCAAGAGGCATTAATGAGCTTTACATTTTTAAGTACAATAACCCCAGCTCTAACTGTGCCTAGCATGGGGAAAGATGTAACCAAAGTGCTGTTGACAAACCCTTGGTAGTACACAGATAAAGGCATTGAACGAGAGATAAAGAGAGAGAGAGAGAGAGAGAGAGAGAGAGAGAGAGAGAGAGAGAGAGAGACTTTCTAAAATGGGGAAGTGTGCGTGATACCAAGTATTTAAGACCAAGCTGCAACCTCAGCATGCTTCTTAAACGTTCAGTTTTCAATGTTTTCAAATAATCTCACATATCATTATAACCCTACATTTTTTCAAACTGTTGTTCTTGTTTAGATTTACAGGCAGCCATTAAGTTTCCTATCATTGTTTGATGTACTGGGTCATATTGGTGAGTTTACACCTCACCTCTTGCAGTACCAAAATGGTGGCACTACGACATCTACCAACAAATGCTTGGCAGAAACTGTTAACAATCATAATAATTTGTACAAGATCATGAGGCGAAGTCTTACAAATTCGAACCTAAAACAGACCATAATTGTAACAGGAAAAAACTATGAGTGTTTGTACAGTCATATAATATAATATGATTTAGCATCCTGTACAAATTTATTATAGTTGTCATGAGAGGGTGTTTTATATGATAGATGGGTTTGTTGTTACTGCAAATATCTGGGAATTTACTGTTGTGTTTAACCTAATTAATAAAATGATTATAATGGTGGGCGTTAGATTTTGAAAAAAAAAAAACTGTCTACAGTGTGGTCAGAGAAAACTTGACTTCCTCTGGTTTCTGCTTGAGAGCTGCAGCAGACTTTATTTTAAATCTTGTGTGGAGGTTTCATTGACACTGAACCAGGTTTCATTAGATTCAACAGTTTTAATCAAGCAAGAAAATGAAGATCATTCAGCTTCAGCTCTGTAAGTTCATTATGTTATGAATGTATTTACATGCGCTTTGTCATAAATTGTTTTATGTTAAAGGTTTGCAGTGATTTTAAGAGGCTAGTCTTATGTTTGCTTATGTATTTATTTTTATCTTATAGATGTACTAGTTTGTTGTCAGTATGCAGTGTCAGATCTACTGACTGATTTGGGATCAGATGTGATCATAAACTGTGATCTTAATGAAAAGGAAGTTCATTGGATTTTACTGAAAACAGCAGATCCTCCAACATTGATTCTACGATCATTCTCAACATCATCTTTTTACCATAATAAAACATTCAGAAAGAAATATTCAGTGCAGTTTAAACATCGTCTGGTTATTAATAATGTGACTGCTGATGAATTAGGAGTTTATTACTGTATGAACACAGAAACACCTCCAAAATTCAGCAACAGCACCAGAATATACTTCAATGGTGAGTTCATTTGCTTAAATATTTTCATGGTCACTATGAATATTTCCTCTTATTTATTCATAAGTATTTGTAATTCACTTCTTCAGCTTTTTGAACCCCATAAAACATCTCTAAACAGAGTTGAATAAAATATATATTTACTTCTACAAAATTGCAGTCATTTTGCTCCAGATGTCAGCAGTTGTTACAGTAACAGACTGTGGACACTTTTTTTCAGAACCAGTTCAACTAAATGAGTGTCTGAATCATACAGTGGTGAATAATATTGAGCAGCAGAAGACACAATGGCAGATTATTATCATCATCATATCTGGTCTGATGAATGGGCTTTTGATCATTGTGGTGATCGGTAAGTTCTGGTATTTTAGTTGACTTATCTAAATAATTTAAGATATAAATATACAACCTTTAGTATACACTGAATCTAAATTTGCTATTCTATTTTTAGGACTAGTAAAGGTTTTTGTTGTTGGAAACAGAAAGTCTCCAAAGCGATCGCTTAACACTGATCTACAACAGACTCAAGATACAGAACAACATCAGGACCAATTACAGGTAAAAAATCAATAATGTGGGTCTTGATAATAATTTAGGATTCCTGCTGACCATTTAATCAAACAGTATTCTATTGCTTGATTAATTAAAACATTCATTTTGATCCATGGACAGCTAGAGTTTATATTGTTTTATTCATTGTTCTTTCAGTACGCTGAGGTGGATTTTTCCAAGCTGCGTAGAAATATTCGGTCGAGCCAAATCAACAGCACCTATGCTGCTCTAAAGCCACCAAGACATAACACATGAGTATACCTACTTGTTTTGTTGCTTGCCGTTTATGCAACTCTCAAACCACTGACCACAAACTGTTTGCCAGCTCTGCTGATAGATTTAACTCACATTAACCACCCAAACATTCTTTAGATCAGCTTTTTTTAAACGGCATAAGGCATGCCGAGGGATCCGCGGGAAAGGGGAAAAAAAGTAAAAATAAAATAAAAGTTACATTTGATATACTTTAATCAATCGCTGTATAAATTAATCTGTAAAAATGGTAAACAGCATCAGCTAAACGACCAAAGGTTTATACGCTTGGGTTTTTAAAGTGCTTTTTGTATTGAGAAAAAAAAAAACAATTAATAGCAAATGAATGGCATAAATATTTTCTGGGTGGAAAAAAAACAATGTCTTTGTATTTTAAATGCACATTCTTTTAAACTCATGTTTAAGAAAACAATATTTATATGATTGCTTTAGTACATTCTCAGGTCTACAATAGTTTTTAATATACTGCAAATAGTATAGGAATTGTGTAAAATGGCATTTGAAACTGACTTTTATGAAACACCCTTATGCTGAGAACTCCAGTTAAAATCTGTATTATTAAGTTTACACTTCATATTAAATATATATGTATGTTTTGTGCAGTTTTGGGAATGGCATTCATGTAAACAACATTTTATTCAATAAAAAATGTAATTACATTAAACATCATTGTCAGATTAATTTGTAAATGAATAAATAAATAATAAACTATAATAAATAAATTATAAACTTAAAAACAAAGAGAAGAAAGCAAATTCTAAGTTTCTTAAGAAATGGCATGGCATCGGTCACACCTCAATATTTATCACTTCCATTGTAATGTTATGTCATATTTATATATTATAATAATATATTAAACAGCTGACTTTATATTCAACTGAACTCAACTGATGTACACAACGAAAACCATAAATATGTTCTGCTGTATTTGGAACTTAACAGCCAATGACAAACAGGGTCGCTCACCTTTGTCTAGAGTGGAGGTTTAACCATCAACCGAGTGCAGTATTTTTTTTCAATACCTTTATACATTTATGTATCTCAGTTCTCACAGTTGTCTTAACCTCAAATGGAAACAGCAGTATTGCATTATGTCTGCTTTGTTTGTATGCTACATCTACACATTTATTCCACATTTAGTGCTTGCCAGGTGTGTTTATGCATGTAAAGCACCTCCACACATGATACTGAAGTCTATTTTGCCATGAATGTCCAACAGTTTATTGTCTGCAAGTGTCATGCTTCATGTGAATCTAGGGACATTCTGAGAGGCTGCGAACAAAGAAATAAAGGTTTTTACATAAAAGTCATACTAGAAGTGCGTAAACTAGGCCTTATGAAAAAAGTGAACAGAGTAATCATGCACACTAAAGTGTGTAAATAGACAGTGAAATGTTCCAGTGCCAACATCAGTAGCCCTATATATATATATATATATATATATATATATATATATATATATATATATATATATTTTTTTTTTTTTATAACCAGCATTCTCTTTAATTTAATGAATAAATCTCCATCGTATCCTGCTTTATGTGTGTAACATCAACTCTGGAGGATTAGGTGAGTTCAGTTTGCATTAATCAATCTCATTTGCTCCTAATGTTAACTGTATGTTTGTTAGAATCTCTGTGGCTTGATATCTCCTGAAATAATACTTAAAACATGTTTATTAAGACTTGAAATTAGAAGAAAATCAAACCAATGAGTGAACCAATCAAACCTTTTCAGTTCTGTTGTGAGAAACTCCTGCCACTCTGTATGATTCTTCATTCTGTAACCCAGATTTATTTCCTCTATGCAGTTACCCAGCAAACATCTCTTTCTGACTGGAAACACTACAGAGCTTTAGATGACACCTTAACCACACAGAAAAGAGTTGAACTTACACTCACGGCACTCTGATTATTCATTCTATTTTTGAACTAGATGTACATTGTAGGTATTTAAGTAAATATAGAGTAGGAAAAAAAAAATGTGTTTTTTTTTTTCATTAAATGAGAGATTGTAACGCATCTGTTGACAATTAACATTTGTATTTTGGACAATGCCGGTAGTCTTTATTTGAATTATTTGTATCAGAGCTCCTCTGCTGCCCTCTGCAGGTTATTTTATGATATGTCAGAGTGGTGTATCATATAAACAGTGGAAAATATCTGTTTTATTTGATGTGCGTTAACACATTTGTAAAGGTAAATGTAAGGTTTCAATTGAAGGAACGTTTTTTGTGACTGAAAATTTTTCATTATTAAAACATTAACATTAAACATTATTAGTGGTAAAAGTTTTATGAAAGAGCATAAAATAAGTAACTCAAGAAAATGCAGATGAAATACTGTACATGCTCTTTTTTATTTTGTACATGTGTTTGATTTTATCACCTAGATGGTGCCATAATCCAATAAAACTCAAAATTTGATTAGGGAAAATAACAACATGATCTCCTTTTGTTAGAATTATTTTTATGCTCAAAGAAAACAAAAAAAATATGAAAGATGAACCAATGAAAGACAATAGTCAGAAAAGTTGCAGAAAGTGAAACATTACATGTTCAAGAAGATCATGTTGAGTTGAAGAACAAGGCAGGACAAGAGAACCACCAATAACTGTGACCTGTAGTCACTGAAATGACCGAAACTGTAGACATTTATACATGTGGTATGGATTTAAGTCTCAAATGTAAGTTGTTTAGATGGTCACCTTTGTTTATCAGAATTGCAAACACAAAGAAGCAGCAACTGCAAAAATAGAAAAAAAAAAAAAAAAAATACTGGGACTAAAGAAGATCATGAGCAATGCCAAAATCAAATCTGTTGGTAACCAAACAGTTGCTGGAAGCCATTGGCATCAAAATATATTATTGTGTGTTAAAAAAAAAAACTCATGACACAACATATTCATTTTCAGGAGAACTATCCCTTTAAATATTCTCATGAATGCATAAATTCTTAGTACATATGAAAGAATCTGTAATAATAGAGAAAGCAATAGTGACCATGTAATAAAAACGCTTGTCACTCACGCTTGTGTTGCGACATTGTCGGATCACAACATTGTCCTTCAGTATTAAATTGTGCCTTGTTTGAAAACGAATCCGCGGTAAAATGAAGTAAACAAAGGACCAAGTTCTTACAGAAGCAGTCTGGAACTTCATTAAAAATAAAGTTCATCAAATAAAGTTTATCGTTGGATTTCTGCTTAGACCTGCGTTTTCCTCTCTCGTCATTTATCTACTGTGTGCGCGAATCAGCGAGTGGGGCTAAACAGGCAGTTATGTAGAAGCAGGCGTTGATCTTCTTCTGCAGAGGCGGTGTTTAGCCACACTATTTCGTCAGAAAGTGGCACATTCCACAAGCTGTCGTTTTGGCAGACTGGCTTCAATATAAGTTGTTTTTAGACTAACAATAAAGTTTTAAATCTGAAACTTACAGGATATTTTTATAGCACAATGACCTCTTATATGTCAAAAGATCAAGGGAATTTTTATTTCTCAGTTCATGACCCCTTTAACTTAAAATGAAAGACATTCAAATAATATAGTACAATGTGTATGAATGTTACGTGTCCGTGCTGAAAAAAAAAAAGAACAATAGAAACCATCACAGAAATTTGAATGGTTTCCACTTCAAATACCATTACAAACCATCAAATATTAATCATTAAAATAGTTTCCTGTAATGTGTTTTGGGACATATTCCATTAGGATTTAGTGGTTTTAACAAGCCAACAATAAAAGGGGACAAATTACCAGTAGAGACCAACAGGGACCATTACAGTTTCCATTAAAACCAGTACAATTCCCATTATAACCAGTTACAAGTTACAACCATTGCAAATTCTGTAATGGTTTATATTGTTTTTTTTATTATTTATTTATTTATTTTTTTCAGCAGGGGTGGCAGCAAAAATAATGCTAATTCAAACGTGTCAAAAGTTTACCTGAATTTGATGACATGAATCCCACAAGCTGCGTGGCGAAAATTGCATGTAAACAATTTTTAGACAATATACATTTTGGCTATACTCATTGCTGGTCTGATATAGGGCTATAGCCAAGCTGTTAAAATTAGACCACTGATTGCCTCAATTTCACTGGGTAGGCTAAAAGCAGACTACACGCAGTCCGTCCAATTCAGAGCTAAATCGTGGCTACAGATAGACAATGTCATAAAATGACACTTACATTTTGTGCATATTATTGATATATTGAAATATCAACCATCTCATGTGCTGCCTGTCCAAAATCCATTTTGACTATAAGTGGGCTACAAATAGCTGATCTGACTTGGAGCTAAATCGTGGCTACACATAGAGCATGTCAAAGAAATGAAACCAAACAATTTGCAATCATTGTTGACTTGACTTACATGATGGAATATCATACATCTTGTAAGTTATTTTGGCAAAAATGACATATAACCAAATTCAAGGTTATTTTGGCTAGAAGTGGGTTACTCATAGCCGGGGTGTGGAAATGTTCCTGCAATAACAGACCAGTGTGTAAAATTAATGGATGTATTTTAAAGAGTGTATGCTGCAAACATTATATATTTCACATACTTTTGAAAATCCAGTGTTCAGTTGATCCTCATAAGCACTCATCGTCACAGTTGTAAACACGACAACTTTCTTTTGTGAGGGGGTTTGGCGTCATGACATTTTTGTTTCCAGGCGGAACGTTAAGTAACGCGAGACACACATCTCCTGGATATGCTGTATAATTCAATCAATCCGATGACGACTTTGAAACTCCTTGTTACGGATGCTGTGGGGAACAAGGAGCGCACGACGAGAATAGACAATAACACTTTCTTTTAATCAAGAATCCAGGAGCAGAATACATTCAAGGGAGTGCACACACATCAATAATAGAGACAATAACCGACAGTGAGACTAACTAACACAGGAACTTATAAAGGGGCAGATAATTGGGCAGGACAGGTGAACACAATGACTAATCAAACTGAACTAGGTCAAAGGGGAAAAACAGAAAACCCGACATGGAACAGTCACAGGGGAAAACAGAAAACCTGACATGTAACACTCCTGAAGTGTTTCCAATTTTGTGTGCGATATGCAACAGACATTCAGCCAATGGTCCGTGGGCGTGACGTCTGAGGCTGAGACAAGTTAGGACCTGACTTTATTGTTATTTTTGCTGTTTGTTATTTTAACTATGTTTAATGTGCTGAACAGCCATGTTGGATTCTGAAGTAGGGGTTGTTGGAACTCAGCCTTGAGGGCAGGGCCAGTTCTAGGATATCATAGGCTAGTTGATAGATAGATTATTTCATATTGAAATTACATAATAATGGAAGCTCCACACAAGAGATGCCGGCCCTCTGTGGTGTGGGAGCATTTCCATTTGGAAACACAAAATAAAGTGAGATGTATGTATTGTGATAGGCAGCTAGCCTACTGTAATAATACGTCATCCATGATGCGCCATTTGAGGAGCACTCATCCTGCCCTTTTGGGGGGTGCAGAGGATGGTAACATTGCTCCTGCACCTAGGGCGCCTATTGGCACTGCTGGGCCATCTAAGCAAGGTATGCATTGTATGAAATCTAAGTCAGATCACAAAGTATTGAGACACTGTTTAGAAAATCCATATTTTTAAAAAGACTTAGGCCTATGTCAACCTAAGCCCTACAACTTAACATCCCAATCACAATTAACAATCGTGTTAAAAATAGTTTCACTGAGAATATTTAAAAATAGCACCTCGCAAACTTAGCCAATGTATTCAATATAGTCAATATAGTTCTATATTCATACATATATGTATATGTATGGATCTATGTATGTATGTGTGTGTGTGTATATACACACTTCTTTGTTCAGGAAGGTTTCAAACTAATGAACCAACAGATTAGTCTTTATAGCTGTGGACTATTTCAATCTAAATAATTTAAATGTATTTGACTGAAAATAAGTTTTACTCTTCTCTTTTATAAGGCAGACAAAAGGAATTGGATGAGGCTCTTGTAGATATGGTGGTGAAGGATTTGCAGCCCTTCACTATCGCGGAGGATATGGGTTTCAGGGCCTTTGTGAACAAGCTTGATCCAAGCTATGTCCTCCCATCCCGGAAGGCACTTAAAACGAAAGTCACTGAAAGGTATAACAGCACCAAGGAGAAGACAATGAGAGACCTACAAAAGGCAGAATTTGTTAGTCTTACAGCTGATATGTGGTCATCCATCAATATGGACGGATATTCTCGTTTGGCTCTGTTCGAAGGCGGTCGCATTTTTCTTCCCTCCCTCCCTCCTGAACTTCCCTGCTTGCTCTCTTGTATTGTCCTGTCCTCTTAAGAGACTCTCGCTGCACTATTTGCAAAACCGAAATTATGGATCTGATCAACTGGTCTCTAAATGCAATTGACACCATCTTCTCGACTAGGAAAGCGGGATCTGGAGAACCGGAATGTCCCGCTGGGACGTTTGCTGCTGGCTACACGATGGACGCATGGGAGAGATGGCGGGTCGTGTGTCTGGCGGCTCTCTCCGTGGAGGACATTGAAGACATCTTCTTATTCGGAACAATGATAACTGGGTTTCTGCTATTTGGATTAGGCGTTGCCCTAAATTATCAGAAAATTAAGGAGACGGGACTGGCTGTCCAAAACCTCTCACGGCTGCCCGTCATGATTGAGGCTGTAGGCAGAGCGGTCGCCTCGGAGACTGAGGCGATTAACCGCAATATGGATTCAATCACGGCTAAGCTCTCGGCTTTGGAAAGAAAAATCGACGGACATGGAGATCAGAATGGACAATGAGAATAGCTGTGAAACTGGAAGACAGCTGTTCGCACTAAGACAAAACAATCTTATCTCTTTCCGGCTTCCCACAACAGAACGGCTTGGCAAGGCCGCTCTGGTATCAACTCTCCGGTGAATACTGCAGGGAGACGCTCTTTCTTCCATTCCCTCCTCCCAAAAACACCTTGTTATTGTCGGGCGCTTGTGCTCTGTCCAAGGTCGTTTCCATGGCAATTGCTATGTCGCATCACAACCTGCGAACTGTGTCGACTGGTTTGGAGTGCTGGCGAGACAGATTTCAAGGCATACGAACTCACACGAACTTACACATACACACACTCATACACCTCCCTACCCCCATCCCACGCCTTCGTCGCTTCATCCTGTCAGGTGTTAACGGGTCCGTGGGTTGGCGCTGCAATGGCTGCTGGCCGGATGGCTGTTTCGTCTGAACTAGGATTACTATGCAAGTTATGTTTCTGTGTTGACTGTTTTTTATGCTGAGGTTTTTTGTCTGTTCTCTCACTGCACCCTCTTCCAAGGACGTAGTGGGAAGACACTTTTTTTCTCCTCTCTTTCCTCATGTTATGCTGTATCTCTTCTTCTCTATTGCATTTCTTTGCCTTGTACCTACATGTGCAATGACAATAAATTGAATCCAATCCAATCCAATCCAATCCATTATCTTGGTGTAACTTGTCACTACATTACACCAGAAGCAAAGATGGTAACTGTTGTATTGGGTGTAAGGAGTGTGACGAGTCGGCTGCCTCCCCCCTGTCCATCATCACCACCCCGTCCCTTATTCGCCGCCCTTCACCAGGCTCCCGACGGGAGTGGGTGTGTGAGAGAGAGGAGGGGCGCTGAAACAGCCAGGGCTGGCGGCGTGTGATGAGGCGCACCTGACGTGAATGGAGCCTCATCACCGCCGCCGTTTAAACTCCGAGCGCGCCTCTCCTCGGGAGACCGGTCTCTTCCCCGTGCATGCACGCTGGTGTCCTCGTGGGTCCAGGAAAGGGAGCGTAGAGGGAACTACCTGCCGCCGCCAGAGACGCGAGCGGCCGGACCCGCAGTCCGGCCGACACTGCACCCGCGATACGGCCGTCGGGCAAGGGCGCCGGGCCGTGGAATCCCGTCGAGCACCCGGAGATGAAGGAGTTGGACGAAGCCGCCACAGAAGCCGCCGTCACCCGCGCCCCGGGACCTCCAGACGGGAGCGCGTGCGGCCGCCGGACTCCGCCCCTTACCTGGACCCTTCCCCCCTGAACACTGCCCTCCTTCACGAGCCCCGCAGCACAACGAGGACACCAGATCCCTGTTTATTTTGGACACTGTTCCCCCTTTGGACACTTTAGTTTAATATTTTGTTTAATAAAAACCTCTCCGAGGCTTGACGCCACGCCCACTGTGTCTGTCGTTGGCTCCTCCCGCCACAGTGGTGGAGAATGCGGGCAGGCGGAGCCTAGACAGCACAGTTGGGCAACATCTGATGACGTCATCCCCTCTCGCTCGCAAGAAGCCGTAGAGCCCGTACGGGGACGGAGGAAGGACGGGGACAGCCTCCCAGCCACCAGTGGGGTAAGTGACATTCTGTCTATTTGTCATCATTACCCCGTGGTTGGTTGAGGCTGTCAACTAAAACCCGCTTTCTCTGTCCCGGCTCCGGCGCGGTGCGAGAGGGAGCGTTGCCCGGAGAGGAATCCCTGCCCCGCCCACTCCGACCGCTGGAGCCTGGTTGAGGAAGGTAGCACTCCTGCGTGGGCGGCGACCCTCGGACGGGGATGTCGCTTGGGGGGGGGAATGTGACGAGTCGGCTGCCTCCCCCCTGTCCATCATCACCACCCCGTCCCTTATTCGCCGCCCTTCACCAGGCTCCCGACGGGAGTGGGTGTGTGAGAGAGAGGAGGGGCGCTGAAACAGCCAGGGCTGGCGGCGTGTGATGAGGCGCACCTGACGTGAATGGAGCCTCATCACCGCCGCCGTTTAAACTCCGAGCGCGCCTCTCCTCGGGAGACCGGTCTCTTCCCCGTGCATGCACGCTGGTGTCCTCGTGGGTCCAGGAAAGGGAGCGTAGAGGGAACTACCTGCCGCCGCCAGAGACGCGAGCGGCCGGACCCGCAGTCCGGCCGACACTGCACCTGCGATACGGCCGTCGGGCAAGGGCGCCGGGCCGTGGAATCCCGTCGAGCACCCGGGGATGAAGGAGTTGGACGAAGCCGCCACAGAAGCCGCCGTCACCCGCGCCCCGGGACCTCCAGACGGGAGCGCGTGCGGCCGCCGGACTCCGCCCCTTACCTGGACCCTTCCCCCCTGAACACTGCCCTCCTTCACGAGCCCCGCAGCACAACGAGGACACCAGATCCCTGTTTATTTTGGACACTTTTCCCCCTTTGGACACTTTAGTTTAATATTTTGTTTAATAAAAACCTCTCCGAGGCTTGACGCCACGCCCACTGTGTCTGTCGTTGGCTCCTCCCGCCACAGGAGGTTTTACCAAACCCACACAGCCCAGCATCTCATGGAGGCTAAAACCTTGCTCATGTCTGAGTGGGGAATTACCTCCAAAGTTCAGTGTATGGTGACTGACAATGCATCCACCATGATCTTAAGTGCCCAGCTACTGAAGCTTCGACATATCCCATGATACAGAGAGTACAGAGAACAGAGAGTATCCGCCTCAAAACTCATACCACTTTACAGGATGTTGCAGCACAAGCTTGTAGAGCTTGGCCTTGGCTACACTGCTGGACCCAAGATTCAAAATTGTGGCTTTTGGAAATCCTGCCAAAGGTCAGGAGGCTGAAAAACACCTCACACTGGAGTGCGCTTCGCTGATGCGTTCAAACTCACCAACTCATGGTGAGCACTTTAAATCTTCATCTAATTTTATGGAGTTATATCATCTGTATAATTATGTAACTTCATATATGAAATGAGTTTAGACTTTGTAACTAATTGCTATTTTCACTTGTTCAATCAGAGTCACAATGGTCAGCATCAGGTCCATCATCATCATCAACAACACCAGCTGAAAGCCAGGACTGTTTATGGTAACTTTTTGATAATCCTGTACGTGAATCCCACACGACATGCAGTGCTACAGCTGATGCCACAGTGGAAGTAAAAAAGTACCTCACAGATGCATTTCTGCCCAGAATGGAAGATCCCCTAAAGTACTGGAAGGAGAGAGCAGTTATTTTTCCTACTCTGTACGTTCTAGCTAAAAAGTATCTGTGCATACCAGCGACAAGTGTCCCTTGTGAGAGGATTTTTTCAAAGGCTGGAGAAATTCTATGTAAAAAAAGAAGTAGGCTAAGTTCATCAACAGCAGAACAATTAATATTTTTAAATAAAAATTTCCATATTTTAAAAAAGGAAGACATTGTGGCTTGATGTATTTTATTGTCTATTTGTCATTACCAAAGTAACACTTATTCACAAAGTGTTCATTCAGATGTCAGACCGATGTTTCAAAACTTTACAAGAACAGAACAATAAAAACACACATTTTAATTGTTTATTATAAGTAAATGTGACTGCTTCACCCAGGATTCGAACCCACGGAGACATCATAGCAATCGAGCACACTAACCACTCCTCCATACTACCTGGTGCCTTCACTAAAACAACATATGTTATAATTCGTCAATTCGCTCAATTGTTTCTTTGTCGATGCTGTTTCAGAGCAATATTTGAAAATGCCCACTAGCTGTCCCTGTAGAGACAGGTTTCGAAACGTTTCGAAGCCTCGACACATTTGCTTCAACTGCTTCAGTGTTTCACGAAGGCTGTGTCCAAATTCAGGGTCTGCATCCTTCGGAGTACTCATTTGAAGGATGTTACGTCACAGCGCCGCGACGAAGGCTGTCCAAATTCACAAACACCGACTTCCGGGTTTTGCGGACGTCGGAGGATCCCTCCTCCTTCAACCGGGTAGGAAGGATCCTAAGGAGGATGCAGACCCTGAATTTGGACACAGCCGAAGCCTCGCTCTGCCCACCACTAGCGAAAACTGACTCGAGGAGCTAGAAGATCTGACAGAGAGCAAGACAGGACATGAGCAACAACGATCTGACAACAACACACACCCGGAACGCTAGATAACCCAGATAAAGGCAGTGCAGACGAGCTACACCTGTGACCGCTCTGATTACCTCGTCAGGTGCGCAGTAATTAGACAGCGCTGACAAGCAAACGAGCGGACCACACACACACACACACACACACACACATAGAAATGAGCACACGGATCCATGAACCGTGACAATACTGGCCTCAAGTTCACATGAACAGAGAGTTGTTAACTCAAACTAAATAGTTTTTGTGGTTGTTTTATTATTTTTTATAGTCTGTTTATACAATTTATGACAGATTTCTGTTTTGAGTTCATTATAAACTATTAAACGTTTTGAAACCGCATTCTGCATATTTTGCACAACATATTTTGTTGTTTTCAAAATGTCAATAAAGGTGTTGTCATTATCAATTATTTTTAACATCCACATAGTAATATGATTGTTGAGAATAAACAATAGTTTGTTTCAGTTGTTTTTTTGTTTTTTTTTCAGAAACCATGTGACAGTCATGTGAACAAGAAGTAAACACAATGGAATTGTTTGACAGAGATAGCCTATTTATGAGAAATGTTGCTTTGCAAAGAAATGTTCAATTCAATTCAAGTTTATTTGTATTTGTATTCACAATACAAATCGTTGCAAAGCAGCTTTACAAAAAAAAAAAGTTTCTACATACAAACCCGATTCCAAAAAAGTTGGGACACTGTACAAATTGTGAATAAAAACAGAATGCAATGATGTGGAAGTTTCAAATTTCAATATTTTATTCAGAATACAACATAGATGACATATAAAATGTTTAAACTGAGAAAATTTATAATTTTAAGGGAAAAATAAGTTTATTTTAAATTTCATGGCATCAACGCATCTCAAAAAAGTTGGGACAAGGCCATGTTTACCACTGTGTGGCATCCCCTCTTCTTTTTATAACAGTCTGCAAACGTCTGGGGACTGAGGAGACAAGTTGCTCAAGTTTAGGAATAGGAATGTTGTCCCATTCTTGTCTAATACAGGCTTCTAGTTGCTCAACTGTCTTAGGTCTTCTTTGTCGCATCTTCCTCTTTATGATGCGCCAAATGTTTTCTATGGGTGAAAGATCTGGACTGCAGGCTGGCCATTTCAGTACCCGGATACTCCTTCTACGCAGCCATGATGTTGTAATTGATGCAGTATGTGGTCTGGCATTGTCTTGTTGGAAAATGCAAGGTCTTCCCTGAAAGAGACGACGTCTGGATAGGAGCATATGTTGTTCTAGAACTTGGATATACCTTTCAGCATTGATGGTGACTTTCCAGATGTGTAAGCTGCCCATGCCACACGCACTCCTGCAGCCCCATACCATCAGAGATGCAGGCTTCTGAACTGAGCGCTGATAACAACTTGGGTTGTCCTTGTCCTCTTTAGTCCGGATGACATGGCGTCCAAATTTTCCAAAAAGAACTTCAAATTTTGATTCGTCTGACCACAGAACAGTTTTCCACTTTGCCACAGTCCATTTTAAATAAGCCTTGGCCCAGAGAAAACGCCTGCGCTTCTGGATCATGTTTAGATATGGCTTCTTTTTTGACCTATAGAGTTTTAGCCGGCAACGGCGAATGGCACGGTGGATTGTGTTCACCGACACTGTTTTCTGGAAGTATTCCTGAGCCCATGTTGTGATTTCCATTACAGTAGCATTCCTGTATGTGATGCAGTGTCGTCTAAGGGCCCGAAGATCACGGGCATCCAGTATGGTTTTCCGGCCTTGACCCTCAGCACAGAGATTGTTCCAGATTCTCTGAATCTTTGGATGATATTATGCACTGTAGATGATGATAACTTCAAACTCTTTGCAATTTTTCTCTGAGAAACTCCTTTCTGATATTGCTCCACTATTTTTCGCCGCAGCATTGGGGGAATTGGTGATCCTCTTGCCATCTTGATTCCTTTTTTATTCGTAATTTGTACAGTGTCCCAACTTTTTTGGAATCGGGTTAGTATATTTAAATGTAGGTTATTAGTGGTACAGTGAATATCATGCATTTAGTTATATTACATGTAATCAAACAGAGGGAGAACTATTAACTGCAAGGATTATAGGTTGCGATTAAACTTATAGCAAAAGTTTGTAGTTTTGAGGGTTGGCATCATCTGAGGTCCTCTGGGGGATGGCATCATCTCTTCTCAGATCTTCGTAAGGGTCAGATCAGGATTGAAGCTTGGGTGATTCCTAGTTGCCTCGGGATGCGAGTCCCATTGCAGAAACAGAAAATGTCTAATAAATTAATAAATAAATGTAATACGATTTTAGTAAAAAGTGTAACAAAAAAGCACTGACAGATGCCATTTCATTTAAACATTTTATTGGGTTTTAAAGTTTACGTATACAATGAAACACAATGCTCTGTAAATACTTGAGAATACTGAAGTAGATTTTAACTAAATAAAACATTTTCAGTCTGAACATGTTCACTACATATTAACATGTATACATATATAACATTTTCAGTACAGAACTGTTAAGGCAGCAACATAGAGTTCCAGCTAAAAATGTTCCCGTTTCCTTTTTTCTCCTTGTTTAGTGCTAAGCTGCACATCTGTGTCATTTACCTGCTACTTCATCACGATCATTAACAGTTACTAATTTATAACATGGGACAGGGCTCACAACCTCATGAGCATCTGAACTCAGGCCATGTTCACCTGACATAAGGCAGCTTGGGATCTTCTTTCTGAAGATAATTAGAATTAAAAGTATAACCAGTATTATGATTAACAGACTGCCAACCAGGATCCAAATCCATGATTTCTCGACACTGTCTGGTCTGGTTTCTTCTTGGTTTTCTTGATCAGTGGTTTTGTTTCCTTTTTCTGTTGTTGTTTCTGCAACAAAAAAGTCTGAGAGAAAGCAACATTACTGCACTGTGATGAAGACAACAGATCCCTATCATTTATATACAGCAGCTTTTAGACTGAAACATCACTTGCGAGTTAATATTGGATCAATCATTTAGTCTATTTAGATTTTAAAGCATAACACTTTAGATTAAAAACATCATACAGCTATTTTCACACACCGTTGATGATCAGCTCTACAGTCTTCTGTTCATTTGAGGGTGTTATGTGGCAGATGTATTTTCCTGCATCAGCGTGAGTGAGACCAGAGAGTCTGATGGAGAAGTTTCCTCTCACATACTCTTCAGGGAAAGCTTCAGATCTGTTGAACGACTGGTCCTGTTTCTCTAGTGAATCTTCACCCTTGATTTTATCAAACACAATCTTGCTGCCATTGTGTCTCCAAAACACTTCAGTGTCTAGAAGTTTAAGATCATGTTGAGTTGAAAAACACGGCAGAACAACAGAACCCCCGATAACAGCCTCTACTGTGACCCGCAGACACACTGAAATCACACAAACTCTCATCATTAACACATAATCTCACATTGATACATGCTGCATGAATTTTCCTGTCAAATGTAGTTTGTTTTGTGCTCACCTTTGTTTATCAGCGCTGCAAATATACAGACGAAGAAGCAACTGCAGGAAGATAAAATAAAAAAGCGGTAGATCATAACACTTGTAATTAGATTCACATCTCAAACATTTTCATTATTTATCATAACCTATAGACAGATTAAGTTAAATCATTCAATCTGGATACAGTTTATTGCTATTTTGACAAGGTTGTCAATTAAAAAACATAAACATAAAAATATATAATCTTAAAATATAATATAACAATAATACAATGTAATAATATGGTATATAACAGTGTAATTCATATGTATCACTTTCACAAGATTCTGTCATTTTATGCCTCTATCTTTAACTAAATTGTGACAATACACCAGTTTACAACTAAATGTGGTAAAACACCCATCTTACCCTACAGACAAAACACTAAATACCTTGACCAGACCATAAGACTAGACAAATCAAATCACGATCAAATAAACCTGCACAAGCAATGAGATTCAAGATGATAAATTGCTGTTGCTAATTGCTAATTGCTAAAGACAAAATAATAATTGTACGATAATTGTGCCTGGACATAAACTTCTTGATTGTTGATTAATGATAAATTAATAATGTATTAATGATGCTTAAAAGATTTCCCTCTTATTTCTAGTTTAAATGAAGCGTTTGAAAAGAAAGAGAAAATAAACAGGACAGGTCGGACAAGCATGCTAACTAGGCCTCGGTAACTCGTTGAGGTGTGTTTATCTAAATAGCATTTCATTCAGAATTCATCAAACATACCTGATCATCATGGTTCCCCAATAATATTAATATGTTTTGTTTAAATATTTTGATATAAATATGTCTGAAATTAGTATTAAGTACTTATTTTTCAAATAATGGAGAGTATCGTAAACTCTTCCGCATCAGTATGCTATGCGTGCTCCGAATGACATCAGACGGAAGTGACGTCAACATTAACATGTGAACAATAAGAAATGCGCACCAGAAATTTGTTAAACGTATTCAGATTTTCTTCAGTATATTCAAGACTCCTGAGACAGAAGGTGACTTTCACAAGCTTTTCATCGCATATAGCCAACTCTTGATCTTCTACTCAATCTTCAGCTTTAGTAATACTGAACAAGTCTCTGCCGTCAGTCACCGTGTCTCCAATCATATCTCTGTCATGACTTCAGTTCATCAAAAACCTTAGTTTGGTTTCTTATCTTCATTTGTTAAACTACAAAATATTGCACCAGTTTCACTGTAAAATTATAGACCCTTCTCACACACTGTCATGTTTCCACAGTTATTCTACATCTAGCATAGTTTTTTATATATATTTTCATTTTTTATGTAGGCTACAGAACACTTTGTGATATAGCCTAGCCTATTACTTTGGATTTAAGTTTCAGGAAAAAAAGAAAAAAACTGAAATAGAAAAAAAACAAAAACAGGTTAACAGCTGCTGATTCTAATAAGGGCTGAGGAAACGGCTGTTTGCAGAATAGCATCCTTGAATGTTTTCATTTTAGTGAAATGAAAAGGATTAAACAAAATAATTACTAAATTTTATCTGTAACTTACATGAGTGTGAAATTGAAGCTTCCTTTCGTAAACTCCTCTGGAAAATGTTGTATTTTTGATCCTCAAGTGAATCATTTATCTTAATAATGTTTTATATATTCCTGCCATCATTGAGTCTTAACACATGATTGTTTTTTGTAACTGAAAGAGCAGGACAAGATCGCAGAGCTTCCAGTAACATCCTCATTCATGAGCTGTAGAGAAACCAAAAGAGAGAGAACTGAAAACCTGGATTTTCCATTAAATGCCTTTCAAATGTTGCTGTTTATCAACTCACACAGATATAAGATATGGAAAACCTACCTGCACTGAAGGTATTTTTTACATTTTTTGGTTTCTGTATCTGAGCTCAGTTGAGAGATCTTCCTCATAGTTCCTCTCTCTCGTCTTCATCCTGATAGACTGAACAAGTGCTGTGTAAACACTGTAATCTTCTCTGTCTGATGGGTGGAAAGACTTCAGTGGTTAGTTGTCAGATGGGCGGTGAGAGAGATCATGTGTTTAGTGAGAAACAAATGACAGCAGCTTCCTTTGAGGTTCAGTGCATCTGAGCTCCCTCTAACAATTAACAAAATATTAATAATAATAATAGTATCACACACAGATAAAAGTAGGTACTCTGTAGCTACATTATGGCTCTTTATGATGTTAAGTTTTCTAAATTGTGTCTCTCACACATTCCTGTCATTCACTGTTTCCATCACCTTGTTTTTATGACTGCTAAGAATCGCATTGAAACAACTGGGAACGTGGTGGTTTTTGACTTGTGCAAAAAGGGTTAATGCAAATAATGGGAGATGGAAATAAACAGTTGACAACAAGAAATTAGCTGCATTTATTTATTTATTTTTCATATAATTCAGCATTATCTGCCTCATAGATGCTCTCTCTTCCACTGTTATTCTGACAAACAGTTCAGTTGCTGTGAAAAGACTGTAATATCCACAATCTGATGATCTGCTGAGAAGAGAGACTCAGGAGGATTGTTATCAGACCAGATGACTGTCATGTCTTTGGCTTTGTTTATCGTCAAAGTAAGAACATGAATAGAATGCAGAGATTCCAGTAAAATACTCATACATACAGAGGAATTCATACATGATAGTTTTCCCTCATCTAAATTGGGTGTATACTTACTAGATATACTGTTCAAAATAAACTAATAAAATAATAAATAAACTGTATACTCAGAGTCTACAAGGATTTATTTATTTATACTTTTATTTATGTAATTATTTTATCCACAAACCATGAGAGAAAGTACACCGCATGGGATTTGTTTGACTAAGTTTGGAGACAACATTTAGTTTCAGTAAAACATATACCATTAGAAAGATCCAAACAATTCTGGCAGTCTTCACAATTCTTTTAAAGTCTTGAATATATACAAAGAGATATATTTACATCCTCTGCACATACCTTAAAATACTGAGAAATTGATTTTAAACATATTCAAATGACAGTGCTTGCAAATAAAACATTATTTTCAATATGAATATGTTTATTGATATTTACTCCACACACTGTGTAAATGTACAGAGGTGTTAAGGCAGCAGCATATTGATCTGCTCAGTCCGTTGAGCTATGGGAAAAGGTTCATTCTCATTATGTTATGAAACAAAACACGCAGCTCACATTTCTCTCTGTAAAACATCAAGAGCATAACAACACAAAACAGTGTCTCCTGCACCAGAAAGAGTCAATGAGTACTGAACTAATTCAGCTCAATTAACTTTTTAACTTAAGGAAAGGAAAGTATATTTATACATGGTATGAGATGGTAATTAATTATAATGGTAATTAGAAAGAAATGTGAGAATGATTGTTGGGAATTTTATCACACAATCTTGCTTTCATAACATGTTTCTTTCATCTCCAGCTCATATCAGTGATGTGTTGAAGTTTAAGATCACATGGACAAACATGGCAGGAAAATAAAACCCCCACTAACATTATTTAACATAAAACATTCATCCTAGAAATATATAACATGCAAAATAAGAGCATTTGTATTGTATGTATTATTGCCTTGTTGTATTGTGTTTTTGTATTATACAGTCATAAAGCCTGTTCTCAGAGTGATCAGACTGGTTGTTAAATACATAGATGTCTTTCATTTAGTTTGCAGTGGAATGTCAGCTGATGCCATTGTTTGATGTTATTTCACATTCACCAAGAAGTTACTGTGGTGATCAATGTTCCCTCCAAGCTTCACACGCGAGCGGCCGCGCACTTCCTCCACCGTGGCCACGCAGAGAAATAGGCTAATGTGCCGCCCACATGCACAAATTAGTTGGGAAATTTGACTGAAAGCTATGGAAGCATATATGTAGCTATATTCAAATTGCAATGTCATATGCAAAATGGAAATGCAATATGTAAAATGCAGTGGCGGCTGGTGAAAAATATTTTAGGTGGGGCTGTTTGTGCGGGGGGTCTGGGGGCTCCTCCCCCATAAAAAATAATAATTTCATAGATGTGATTTCCTGCATTCTGGTGCATTTTAGGCCACCCATGTCCCTTGCTTATACCAATAAAATAACTCAAACCAGTCAATACCAATGGTCTAAAAAGACAATATTATTTGAACTGCCATGTAGAAATCAACAGTTTCACGTAATGATAATGAACAAGTTGCATGTTTATTATGCTCCGTGTCCAGATAGAAAAAGTGCAAACGCATAACGATAAATTATTATAGGAAATACAACAATCTAGTTCTTTAATCAATCCCCAACTGTAGACTACATATCTTTAAAGTTCACTGTAGACAAATTGGATAATGGATAACAGTCTGTGTTGATACTAGAGAAAGAGAGAAGGCTCTCAAAGAAAGCATGGGACAACATTCTTGAAGAACACCAAGTATGAGAAGAAAAATTATTTTAACATTTTAACTAGTATGAAACACAGTAATCCAGCTCAGAACTTCGAAACAAAAAAAGCAAAGCAAACATACAGTTACATTCCTATTGAGATCACTAATTTTAATGGCAAATGTGTGTGAAACGTGGTGTGTGACTGTGAGTGAGAGAGAGGGACTGAGTGAGTAAGAGAATGACAGCATAAAAATGAATACGCTATATTCACTCAAAATTGTGGCAACAGATTACAAGCAATATTATTAAATACATTTAACAAATTAGAATTGAGTAATAATTCATCTAATTAATTCCTTAAAAGTTAACCATTTAAAATCAGTAAAATTTACAAATAATTCTTTCTTTTTTTTTTATTTACATTAAAGCTACTCGACGTCACCGGCGCTGCCGTACTGCACTCGCACTCCTCTGAGGTAAATGTCCCGCGCAGCAGGTTCACTGCTCTAATCTTGGTACTAGGGGCGATATTTTCAGCGCCCCCAAACCATAAAATTCGACGACGATGATTGGCAAAATATAAACTTTTTTGCGTAGCAACAGGGGAACCATTGGCTTAAATTCCAGCACTGTGGGGCTGAGCGAACTGGCGCCCAGGGAAGACAGCCTATTGGCTATTACTACACCAACATGAAGTGAATGCAAATATCTGGAGAGTTCTAAACACATTCTAAAGTAAAACCATTAATAGCATGTCATTAACACAGATCATCTTTCAAAATGAGAGATTATTAAAAACTTCTTATTATTAAATAAAAAAATAAATAAAAATAAAAAACTGGCAGGGAGGTCGGCGCCCCAGCGCCCTCTATGGGTGAGCCGCTGCTGGTAAAATGGCAATGTGTTTCCTATTTAAATTTACATTTTCTCATTCATATGTGCAACATTTTGTGCAAAATGAAAATGAAAATTCAATTGTAGGCAATTGTTTCAATCAAATTTGCTATTTTCTACACCAGTTTTAATATGCAAAATAAAAACATATTTTAAAGCTTCATAAGTTGCAAAATTAAAATTTATAATAATTAAAATGTATTACCCAAATTGATTAGATAGGTTTAACATGTCCAAGCAAATGCTGTTTTTCCTAAATACATTTAGACTTAGGGGTAGGGGTACACTTTGGATTGCATTTTCATCGTGAGACCGCGTGATAATTGTAGCAAAATGCAATGAGTTTCAAAATGCATTCTGAGCCAAAGGTGCAGCAAAAGGGTAGCACAATGGTGATTTAAATGTCTCTTATTTTTCTTAAATGCATTTCCACTTACATATATGACGTTTCAATTGCATTTTCATTAAATACCCCGCGATGAATAGAGTTTTGTGGGCTACCCTTTTGCTGCACCTTTGGCTCAGCAACCCGGTCTCATCAATCTGCGTATAAAACACGGCTTTACACTTTCCAATTGCGTATAATGCATACGCCAAAAGCCAATTTTGCGTGCATATGATACGCCAATCCTTCCCATTAACTTCAGTGAAGAGCAGATGCGTCCAAACAACACGCTCATCTTCAGCGGCAGCGGTTCACCTGATGCGTGTGCACCTTCAAACAGGTAAGGGTATCAATATTTTCCTTTTTAATGAGATCATTATTTTAATTATTTCAGTGTTTCTGCGTTGCACGGCTTGTGCTAAAATGGAAATGGAATAGTTAGTGGAACAGTGCCTAACAGCTGCTAACGTTAGCCTACCATTGACATTAGCCGAAGCTAACTTCTATTACATATAGACCTGCTGCCGGTGTTCTGAAATATTCGGTGTCTGAAATTTTCGGTGACGTTGGGCGGAGCAAACATGAATATTCATGAGTTTCCTGTTTCGCGTCAAAGCGCCACTGAAAATATCAGCGCACTCTAGAATCATCACAGCACAGAAAGTTTGACGTAATGTAATTATGTTTCAGTGTCAGTGGCGATCTACAGTGATCTTTTTTCTTTTCTTCGTTTTGTTCATATGAGCACAATAGTTTGTAGATTGTATATGTCATGTTTGATTTCATGATTACAGTAATTGATTTGCCTGCCTGTCATTAGGATATGCCATTAACATGTGTTATAATGACAAATCATCCCGGACAAGTAAAATGTATATACAAATACAGTGCCTTGATCTGTTAGGAGTCTTTTAGGGGCACCAAACTGCAGGGCCTACTATGCAGGCTGTTACCTCCTGCGCTTTTGGTTTTCAGTGAGAAAGCCTCACACCACTTTGTGAAGTAATCTACCATCACACTGATATTCTGGTAGGTAGCCTTCTTTCGTTGGTGTAAGCTTTCCCACTAAATCCATCCCCACAATATCCCAATGCCGTGTCACCTAATAAACATTCATGTTTACCATATAAAACAGCTGTAATAAAAATATTCCTTGTGTTTTTCATAAAAACATGAATTACCACGATAGGGGTATATTCTGTTGGGTTCTTCAGAGAAGCACTTGTCTTTTTTAACAAGCAGCACAGTGTTTGACCTAAAATATTTTTGATGGCAATAATAGATGTATGAAACTTACATTTCACTGCTGGTTATACTCTGTATAATTGTGTATGTGACGAATAAAAATCTTGAATCTTGAATAAAAACATGACGAAGGATTCACATATTAAACTCACCCATTTTTTTATGTCCACAGACATACCAGGCCAATAAAAGCGCTTGTTTATGGCATCCAGGGTTTTTTAATGCCAGTGAGCACCTATTGGGCTGCTGTGGAGCTCTTCAAAAATTTCTTGGGCATTTTTTTTCATGCTGACCACTTTTGCCAAAGTCCCTTCTTTTTTTATTCAAAGCTTCATCTAAAAAGTATAAAAATCATTATAAACAACCAGTGAAGCCACTAGGTGTACATTTTACATTACTTTAAAAAATTAAGCTTTTAGCCCTTCTTAGAAATATAAATTTGTCTTGTCTGGAAAGACCCTGAGGTATCTTTCCAAATCTTTTAAAGTCTGTCAGTGCTTTGAATTCAGCCTCATCCATCTTCAACACAACAGTGCAAAATCTAATAAATGAGTCTTATATATAATTGGTCATTACATGTAATTGTGCATCACTGGTCTCTGTCATAGCCATTCAGTCAATAGAATAGAATAGAATAGAATAGAATAGAATAGAATAGAATAGAAATGAGGGGGGGGGGGGTAGAAAAGGCTTAGGTTAAATCGTCTTCTCTATACACACATTTGCGATTAAAACTAGCACCAAAATAACCTGCTGTCTTTATTGTATTCACAAATGCTAAATAGCCACATAAAGACTTTAACTTTTATCATCACACCATGTATCTAACCATTTGAAACACTGTGTTAAGAATGTGTATATTATAATTTAAATATATTACAAAAACATGACTTTATTACTAAAGCTGTGTTGATGTTATATAAGCTACCAACAGAACAAACAAAAAGAATCACCCCAGAATGATCACAACTGAAACTTTGTCAACACAGCAAAGATACATTTATATCAGTTATTAACAGTTTTAAAGATTGTCAAAATAAATTAGGTACATAAACAAAAATGTATGTTGGCTCAGTAAGTTGGAGTGTATCCTCAGGCACATCAACAAATTAATAGCTGTAATAATTAAACATACGACACAATCTACAAACTATTGTGCCAAAATTAACAGTAGCCTAAATACCTGCTGAACTTCACACTTTGAAGCATTTCTTATTCTGAAAACAGTCAATATTTTCAGTGGCGCTTTAACGTGAAACAGGAAACTCATGAATATTCATGTTTGCTCCGCCCAGCGTCACCGAAAATCTCAGACACCGAATATTTCAGAACACCGTTCGAAATAAATAAATAAAACCGTTTTAAATCATGTTGTGACATGAGTCTTCAGCTTTTAGACGTGGCTGATGACTGCACTACAAATCAGCCAACCCAGTATCGCTTAAGCAAAAAGTCCACACATGTACCATATTTTTACCATAGTAACTGTTTCTCTACCGTGCCATGTGTAGTCACAGTAACTACAACATATTTACCATGCTTCTCCCACCATAACTGCAGTTTTACTATGGTATTTGTAGGTATGGTAACCACAACAATTTTGGTGATTTTACCATAGTAACTGTGTTTACTGTCTACTCATTGTATTTAAAGAACAGTAACACAGCTTCTACCAATGTTTTTACTGCATATGTGTTGTTAAAGCACAATAACACAACTCTTAAAATTGTTTTACCACAGTAACTGTAGTTTTACTGTGGTATTTGTAGTTAAAGCAGTAATTGTACTGAAGAAATTATAAATCAGTATTTTTTTCTGTCTTGCAGTTACATCAGATCACATTCTCCAGCAGCTCTTTTAAGAAATCATCTCTTGTAAAAGCCATCACTTATTTTTCCGAACTGTAATCCATAATTCATTTACACATAGTTTTGCTCTCTCGCTCTCTTTGTGCTTTGTGCCATTTTTAAATCTCATAAACTCATAATTTTGACCAATTCTGACAGAAAGCTGCAGGGAACTTGAACTCGAAGCTCCCAGTGCTGATCTTGAAGAAGCTGCAAAGGAGGCTGAATAAATCCTTCAAAGATTCAACCCTTCACAGGTTTTGTTAGTTATAATATCCTTATTTTATGTGTTAATAATAACATAAATATTTTGGTAACAGATCATTTTTAGCACACTGTCTCAACATGTATTTCTCTTTGTTTTAGCTGAAAGGGAAGACCAAAGTAGGGCCTGTCCTGGGATTTGATTTTGGATGTATTGTGTGTGTAGCAAAGTCAATAATCAGGAAGGAAGAGGACGAGGTCGGTTAGGCTGAGACTGGTGTTCTTTTATTCCAAGGTTCGTACAAAACAAAAAGACGCGCTACCAGCGCTCACTATAACACACTGCCCACGCAGTATCAAACGGGCTCTTCAAAGTTATCACGGGGTTTCCACCGCACAGTCTCCAGCCACCAGTCCGCCGTCGGTCTCTCCCCCTCTCTGTCCTTTTCCAGGTCCTCTTATGCGGTCTCCCCACGCCACTTTACTGGAACAAGACACAGGTGTTTGTCATTTGCACTTGACCCACTTACTCACCGCTCGTCTCTCAGCTCTCTCTCCAGCTGCAGACCTTGCTGAATCACGCCCCCCTCGCCACATACCCCCACCGCCCGACTCAGGCCGGGGAGCCGTCCGGCCTGCAGCCCCCCCCCCCCCATTTCTGGAGAGGAAGTCAGCCACAGCCATCTGTACACCCGGCCTGTGGACCACCTGAAACTTAAAAGGCTGTAAAGCCAGATACCAACGAGTGATCCGCGCGTTGGTATCCTTCATGCGGTGGAGCCACTGCAGAGGAGCGTGGTCCGAACAGAGAGTGAATTCTCGTCCCAGGAGATAGTATCGGAGGGTGAGGACGGCCCACCTGATGGCCAAACACTCCTTCTCTATGGTGCTGTACTTAGTCTCTCTCTTCGAGAGCTTGCGACTAATGTACAGCACCGGCCGTTCCTCCCCCTCCACCTCCTGGGACAGGACTGCACCCAGCCCTCTGTCCGATGCGTCAATCTGCAACAAGAAGGGGAGAGAAAAGTCAGGAGAATGTAACAGCGGCCCGCCACACAGAGCAGCCTTCACCTGAGTAAAAGCCTGCTGACACAGCTCCGTCCACTGAACCGGATCTGGCGCTTCCTTTTTAGTGAGATCAGTCAGCGGGCTGGTGAGGTCCGAATAATTAGGCACAAACCTTCTATAGTATCCCGCCAGCCCCAGGAACTGTCTCACCTCCTTTTTGGTCTTAGGTCTCGGACAAGTTGCAACAGCTGCGGTCTTATCAATTTGGGGACGCACTTGTCCGTGACCCAAGTGGAAACCCAGATACCTGACCTCCACCCGCCCAACTGCACACTTCCTTGGGTTGGCCGTGAGCCCGGCCGCCCTCAGCGCTCTCAGGACAACCCTCACGTGCTCCATATGCCGCTGCCAGTCGTTGCTATAGATGATGATATCATCTAGGTACGCAGCAGCATATGCAGCATGGGGCCGGAGAATACGGTCCATGAGTCGCTGAAAAGTAGCCGGTGCCCCGAACAAGCCGAACGGAAGCGTAACAAATTGGTGTAATCCAAACGGCGTTGTGAAAGCGGTTTTTTCTTTAGATACCGGCGATAAGGGGATCTGCCAATATCCTTTTGTCAAATCCAGTGTCGAATAAAAACGAGCTGTGCCCAGCCGATCAAGCAATTCGTCGACTCGGGGCATGGGATACGCGTCGAATTTCGACACAGCATTTATTTTGCGGTAATCCACACAGAATCGGACCGAGCCGTCCGTCTTAGGAACTAAGACTATCGGGCTCGCCCAATCACTGTTGGACTCTTCTATTACTCCCATTTCAAGCATCGCCTCTAATTCCGTCTGAACCACCTTTTTTTTGTGTTCCGGTAGACGATATGGCCGACTGCGTACTACTACACCTGGCTCGGTCTCAATATGATGCTGAATGAGATTCGTTCGACCGGGTAGGGGTGAGAACACATCTGCAAACTCTGCTTGCAACTTGGCCACATCAGTGAGCTGGGAGGGCGAGAGATGATCTCCGCCTGGGGCCAGAGCGAGAGATTGAGTTTTGCGGCTCACTTCTGGCCCGAGATCATCTTCTCCACTCACCACCGTCACCAGCATCACCGACTCCGCCTCGCTCCATTTTTTTAGGAGGTTGAGGTGATAAATCTGATGAGCCCCACCCCTATCTGTTCGCACCACCTCATAATCGAGATCTCCAACTTGCCGTGTGACCTCGAACGGTCCTTGCCACTTCGCAAGTAATTTGGAACTTGAAGTTGGGAGCAAAACAAGCACTTTATCTCCCCGTGAAAATTTCCGCAAATTGGTCCCCCTGCTGTATGACCGGCTTTGTCTGCCCTGAGCCTGTAACAAATTCTCCCTAGATAGCCGCCCCAAAGTGTGGAGTTTCGTTCTCAGGTCCAGTACATACTGAATTTCATTTTTGCTCTGAGAAGGTCCGTCCTCCCAAGTTTCTCTCAGGACATCAAGAACCCCTCGGGGCTGACGACCATAAAGAAGCTCGAAGGGGGAAAACCCCGTGGAGGCTTGTGGGACCTCCCGCACAGCGAACAAGAGGGGTTCCAACCACTTATCCCAATTTTTGGCGTCTTCGTGAACGAACTTACGAATCATGGTTTTTAATGTGCGATTAAATCGTTCCACCAGCCCGTCCGTTTGTGGGTGATAGACGCTGGTGCGAATCGATTTAATGCCCAATAATTCGTACAGTTCGCGTAACGTACGTGACATAAACGCCGTGCCTTGATCAGTGAGGATCTCTTTCGGGATCCCCACTCGGGAGATTAAACGAAACAGTGCGTCCGCGACACTCTTGGCAGAAATGCTGCGGAGCGCCACTGCCTCCGGATATCGGGTTGCATAGTCCACCAGAACTAATGCAAAACGATGTCCTCTCGCTGATCGCTCTAATGGCCCGATGAGGTCCATCCCAATTCTTTCGAAGGGGACCTGCATCAGCGGTAGCGGGCGCAAAGGCGCTTTTGGGGAGGCCGGTGGATTTACCAGCTGACATTCACGACAAGACGCGCACCATCTGCGTACATTCTCGTGAATGCCCGGCCAAAAAAACCGGGCCATGAGGCGATTTAGGGTTGTTGTCTGCCCTAAATGTCCAGCCATGGGATTACAATGAGCCGCCTGGAAAAGCATTTCCCGACGGCTCGTTGGCACTAATAACTGCGTTGTATCCTCCTTTGTCTGAGCGTCTTGGGTCACTCGATACAAGCGATCTTTTATAATTGCAAAATATGGATAGGAGACCGGACGAGCCGGTTGGAGAGGTTGGCCGTCGATATACCGGACCTGTTCAAACGCGTGTTTTAATGACTCATCCTGAGTCTGCTCCAGGGGAAAATCATCGCGCTCCGAGAGGCTCGGCCTCTCGATTTCCCTCTGTTCCCCTGGGCCAGAACTCAGCGGTCCCCGTTCAACCTCTCCCACCTGCACGAGCGGCCCCTTTCCCTGCTTTCCCTTACCCCAAGAGACATCCGCACATAAGCATCCCAGTAATTCACTAAAAGCCGGCCAATTGGTTCCCAGAATTAGCGGATGTCGGAGGTGCGGGCTAACTGCGAACTCCACACTATGGTTTTGTCCCCTAAATTGGATGACTGCGGACATTAACGGATATTTCACCACATCCCCGTGCACGCACCGTACCTGAACCATGCGGCTTGTACCCCATGCCTCGGGCCGAATCAGGCTCTGATGGATAGAGGTTTGGTTACATCCTGAATCCACCAGAGCCTGGTAGGTACCCCCCTCAATACTCACAGGTATTTGGTACCCGCCAGCCTGATCGGGGTCAGCCTGCGGTGTGTCCGGGACCCGGATCATTGTCCCCACCTCCATCATGGGACACCTGTCAATAAAATGCTCCGGGTCCCCGCAACGCCAACAGGCCGGCCCAGACCTCCCCGCCGCCCTAGTGGCGGGCAGTGGGTTAAGCGAGTGGCGCGGAGAGAGCGGGGAAACGGGAGCAGTGTCGGCCCCAGCGGTGGTCAGCCCCGCCCCCCTGGGCGGAGCTCTCGGACTCGGCGGGTACTCCTGTCCAGTCCCGCCCCGCCCTCGGGGTGGGGCTCGCGGAAAACCAGGAGGACGGGACCTAGGAAGAGGGACAGGACGAGTGATAGAAGGAGAGGGAGAAATCAAAGGTGAGGAGAGAGAGACAGCTGGAAGGGGTTCGCCGACCCCGGGGCACGCCACCATCTGATCCTCTGCCAGCTGGATGGCTGAGGCCAGCGACGTCGGTCGGTGGCACTGGACCCACTCGGCCGTTTTCCTTGGCAGACGGGTGATGAACTGCTCCAGTACCACCCGGTCGAGGATGTGATCGACGTCGTCTCCCTCAGCCAGTAGCCATTTGCGGCAGGAGTCCCGGAGCTGTTGGGCCAACACAAAGGGCCGACCGCTCTCGCCCAGGACCAGCGATCGAAACCGCTGGCGATGTTCCTCCGGGCTTCGGCCAACCCGCTGGAGGATGGCTCGTTTCAAATCGTCAAAGACCAGGAGGTTCGGCACGGGCAGTTGCTGAGCCGCCGCCTGCGCTTCCCCTGACAGCAGCGGTATCAGACCCACTGGCCATTGCGCTCGTGGTCACCCCCCGGTTTCCGCCGTCTTCTCAAAAAGATCTAAGAAGGCCTCGGGGTCATCCTGCGCCCCCCCATCTTGTTTAACGGCAGGTGGGGGGGGGGTGGTCAGCCGGGCGGCTGTTTCTGCCCGGACCTCCCGGTCCATCCAGCTCCGGAACGTCTCGCGGTCCTCCTGCTGCGCTCGGATGATGGCCTGGAAGCGGTGTTCCTGGTCAGTCCGCATATCCAGCAGAGCCTGATGTTGTTCTTGGTGGAGGACCGCGAGGGACGAGATGACATCCGCAAATGGCGTACTTATCGGAGTCTGCATGATGGCAGCGTCCCTCCTGCTTCCTTCCCGGGTTTCGGCACCAGTGTAGCAAAGTCAATAATCAGGAAGGAAGAGGACGAGGTCGGTTAGGCTGAGACTGGTGTTCTTTTATTCCAAGGTTCGTACAAAACAAAAAGACGCGCTACCAGCGCTCACTATAACACACTGCCCACGCAGTATCAAACGGCTCTTCAAAGTTATCACGGGGTTTCCACCGCACAGTCTCCAGCCACCAGTCCGCCGTCGGTCTCTCCCCCTCTCTGTCCTTTTCCAGGTCCTCTTATGCGGTCTCCCCGCGCCACTTTACTGGAACAAGACACAGGTGTTTGTCATTTGCACTTGACCCACTTACTCACCGCTCGTCTCTCAGCTCTCTCTCCAGCTGCAGACCTTGCTGAATCACGCCCCCCTCGCCACAGTGTGTTTACGGAGAAGACCAAAAGCTGCAAAGGCAAACATTTCAATGGTATGTCTGTGTTGGTCTCAGCACCTTGACTGAACTGTACTGCAGATACATTTTGCACAGCATTTGATGTTTCTTAAACTTTGCTTATCACACTTATCCCACGGCCCCATCAGCAAGAACCCCCAACAAAGTGTCATGTTGAAGTAGTAATAATTCATACAATTTAACAAGTCAGCAAATTCATACAATATTGTAGTAGCGTACTCCAACAAAATTCTATGACTTTTACTCCTGCTGCTGTCACTGGCCATTGCCTCAACTCTCATGCAAATTGTGCCCATTGTAAGTAGTCAGAGTGTTTATGTCAAAGTGTATATTAAGTCATTTTTTTATTATTATTATTAACCTTTAACAGTATTAACCTTTAACAGATTAACAGTCTCTTCCCGTTCTAACAGTACATGATATCTGTCCACACCTCAGAGTCTGCTTTTCTTTCCATGTTGATTTTTATTGAACGCATCTGTCTAAAAAGCAAGAGTCTGGAAATGCTAGTTTAACTTGTCACGTGACAAATCAGATCTTCAATTAATTTGGCCAAATCAGACCACTTAAAGCTGTTCACAGCAAGAACAAGATATATAATTGTAAATATTTTAGCATCCACACCAAGAGACAATACTGTTCTGTTTACTGTTATACACTCTGCAGTTACAGCATGTTGTTGTCTGCTATTTGTTGTTCTCAATGTTGTCTCATGTCCTGTCTTGCAGAATTTCTCTTATATTACTTGGTCCTTCTCCATCACCTCTCCACACATCAGCTCTTCCAAAAGCTTCCACTTCTCTGTCATGTAGCACATCTCTGCTCTCAGCCCTTTACTGCCAACTTCCAGTCTTAACATGTCTACGTGTATTGATGCAATGCATAACGCAATATCCTATTTCAAAACGGTTTTCACAGGATGAGATTTGAGATTTTAAGCTTTCAAATGATATATAATATATGATGATTACTAAAACATGTGATAGGAAAAAAAGGAAACAAATAATTTTTGTGTCAAAGGTCAGAGCTCCTGTTGTGGTGTATATGTTTTGAGGTGCGCTCTTGTCATAAATTAATCTATTACTGCTCCTACATAATTTTTAACAACAAACAGTGGTCAAATATCTATTTGTAGGGTTTGAGTCTATTTGAGTCTTGGACCTTTCCAATGATATATAGTTTGTCATGATTAGATTAGGATTTAATGATAATGTATTGAAGTAAAGTTAGGCGTCCCGTATACGGGACGATGACAGTTAATAACATAAAACAACAGTATGTTAAATCCACTATCATTATTTATGGTGTTTGCAGTTATTTTGCTTCTCAGTTTTTTATAACAATGAGGCAGGAGAGGTTTCTGTGAGAGTCTCTACTAATATATAGCTCATATAAAATGAGCTTCACGGAAGATTACGAGCTGGCTTATCTTTATCCGGAAGTTCTAAATTGCGCTCCGTGCATATGGTCAATTGAATTTTCATTTTCATTTTGCACTAAATGTTGCACATATGAATGGGAAAATATAAATTTAAATACAGAAATACATTGCCATTTTACATATTGCACTCCCATTTTGCATATTACATTGCAATTTGAATTTAGCTACACATATCCTTCCATATAGTAAAAAAGAAAAAAATCGCAATGCTCGGGTAAACCGCTATAGAGCTGTAACTCTATGTAGAGTTAGAACCGGTGAAAGCGGTTTACAGGTTTCATAGAAAGAGAATGAAGTGCGCCAATAAGTCGCTGTAGAAACCGAATACGTCAATGGTTGCAGACGAAATAGCTCAAATCGAGAGTCAACGCAAATGCAATGACATGTGAAATAAAACGTCCTCATGTATCAAAGAAGAGTGGTTTGATTAAGTGTTGGAAATAGCGATGGGCATAGAACGGTAACAAAACTCTTGAGACATTTACACATGTGTATTGTGCAAACTGTACTTCATAGGGATGTTTGCATTTAAAAACAAACAAACTAAAATCACGTTTGCATCCATATCTTCTGGTTGGTTTATTGATTGATTTTATTTTAATATATGTATCAGAAAATGTAATGGCAACCATTTAACAGGTTTTTGCTATAGAATTTTTACAGTATTTTACAATTAATATGACAATGAATTTTAACTGCATGGTTTGGTAAGTTTGTACACTTTTTTAATTAGTGAGTTCTGATTCACAAGTGTTCACTCACAAGGTTTCTATATTAGTAAGGCCATTTTTAAATAGTGAGGACATTTTGGACCTCATAAGAATGTGCATGCACACTATTAAGCATCTATTTTGTAAACAAATATATAAACACAAAAATAAAGTTATATAGTGTCATGCACTTGGACTAATTTGAGTTTTTCATCAATATTCAACTAAATTGTTTTCAAGTAAAATATTACATATATGTATTTATTTCCAATAATGATATATTGCAGGGATACTCAAATCTGGCTCGCGAGATCCACATTCCTGCAGAGTTTAGCTCTAACCCTAATCAAACACACCTGAGCATGTCTTCAGGATCATTAGAAAATCAGGGTTTTATCAGGGTTGGAGCTAAACACTGCAGGAACGTTACGAACAAGCTAATCAATATCTTCAAGATCACTAGAAAGCTACAGGCAGGTCTTATTCTTGAAGACATTGATTAGCTTGTTCAGGTGTATTTGATTAGGATTGGAGCTAAACTCTGCAGGACAGTGGCACTCCAGGACCAAAGCTGCCCAGCCCCGCTGTATATGCTTAATTGTAGGCAGATAACTAGGGGGTGCTGTTGGGGGTATGTGTAGAAGGGGCGATTTTTCTACTTCTCTCCTGGATTGTATAATCTAGAGAAAGCAATAAATTGTACCTGTCCAATGCAATTGATCACCTTACCTGTGTGTATATATATATATATATATATATATACACTCACCTAAAGGATTATTAGGAACACCTGTTCAGTTTCTCATTAATGCAATTATCTAATCAACCAATCACATGGCAGTTGCTTCAGTGCATTTAGGGGTGTGGTCCTGGTTAAGACAATCTCCTGAACTCCAAACTGAATGTCAGAATGGGAAAGAAAGGTGATTTAAGCAATTTTGAGCGTGGCATGGTTGTTGGTGCCAGACGGGCCGGTCTGAGTATTTCACAATCTGCTCAGTTACTGGGATTTTCACGCACAACCATTTCTAGGGTTTACAAAGAATGGTGTGAAAAGGGAAAAACATCCAGTATGCGGCAGTCCTGTGGGCGAAAATGCCTTGTTGATGCTAGAGGTCAGAGGAGAATGGGCCGACTGATTCAAGCTGATAGAAGAGCAACTTTGACTGAAATAACCACTCATTACAACCGAGGTATGCAGCAAAGCATTTGTGAAGCCACAACACGCACAACCTTGAGGCGGATGGGCTACAACAGCAGAAGACCCCACCGGGTACCACTCATCTCCACTACAAATAGGAAAAAGAGGCTACAATTTGCACGAGCTCACCAAAATTGGACGGTTGAAGACTGGAAAAATGTTGCCTGGTCTGATGAGTCTCGATTTCTGTTGAGACATTCAGATGGTAGAGTCAGAATTTGGCGTAAACAGAATGAGAACATGGATCCATCATGCCTTGTTACCACTGTGCAGGCTGGTGGTGGTGGTGTAATGGTGTGGGGGATGTTTTCTTGGCACACTTTAGGCCCCTTAGTGCCAATTGGGCATCGTTTAAATGCCACGGCCTACCTGAGCATTGTTTCTGACCATGTCCATCCCTTTATGACCACCATGTACCCATCCTCTGATGGCTACTTCCAGCAGGATAATGCACCATGTCACAAAGCTCGAATCATTTCAAATTGGTTTCTTGAACATGACAATGAGTTCACTGTACTAAAATGGCCCCCACAGTCACCAGATCTCAACCCAATAGAGCATCTTTGGGATGTGGTGGAACGGGAGCTTCGTGCCCTGGATGTGCATCCCACAAATCTCCATCAACTGCAAGATGCTATCCTATCAATATGGGCCAACATTTCTAAAGAATGCTTTCAGCACCTTGTTGAATCAATGCCACATAGAATTAAGGCAGTTCTGAAGGCGAAAGGGGGTCAAACATAGTATTAGTATGGTGTTCCTAATAATCCTTTAGGTGAGTGTATATATATATATATATATATGTGTGTGTGTATGTAAATAATAAAGGTGTGTGCAGCAGATAAACTTATAATCACTAATTAACCAATTAATGTTTAATGTTCCAATGGTTTCTCATTTAATTCTTGTTAAATAAAGCATAAGCAGACCAAAACACAGCAGAATGCCAGCAACACGTTACATTAGGCTTTTATAGTCCAAAATGTTTGTCCAAATAAAATTTAATTCAGAATTCATCAAATCTACCTGATCATCATGGTCACAAGTAACTGGGGCTTATTCAGATGGCCAACATGAAACCCATGACAAACCCATACGGGACTCATAAATCAAGGCCATATTATGTCTACACTGACCTCACCATGCAATGTTGACTGTGGGAGCACCATGTTGTCGATATATGCTTCATCTGACTATATTTGGACTATATTAACCATCAGATATTCATTGATCGTGATTGGTTGTAATGTGCAGTGCTGTAAAAACTTAGCAGCTGATGATATGATGCACCGAACGATTGAATCATGGTGGTATGATTGTATCAAATATTTAAAAAAATATATATATATATTAATAGGCTATTTTTTTGTCTTTTGTAAGCTGGATTCAAAATTCACTTGGCTCAAAAATCTGAGGGAGCACATGCCCTCTCACTTTGAATGGGCATGACGCCTCTGATCCAATCAATTCCAGATGGACAAAATTTGATAGATCACATATGGATAGTACCGCTCTAAAAAAAAAATGTCTTGTTTGAGAAACCTCAACAATAGGGATGTATGTCACAATAGGGAAGAAAAGTCTATCACAACCTCTGTTTTATGCCAGGTTTAAACTTTGATATATGCTTAATGGAACTCTATTATTTATCTGTGTAAAGCTTGTTTGTGGGGATTACCTATCTGAGTATCCTTACAGATAACCTGATTTTGGGTTGTAAGACTCACTTCTTGGTCTCTTGGCTTTCAGTGTTGTAATTCTGTGCCATCATATTGAGAAGGGAGTTCGCCATTTGAGACTGGCGAACAAGTAAAGGTAATGTTTCTGTGGGTTGAAGACTCTATATTCAGACTATTTAGACCTTTAGATTGGAGCAAAGATTACCATGTAGATTAGTGATGGGAAAGTTTTTGAAGCCCTGATTCAACTGAATCAGTCAATTGAAGAGCTTGAAAGACCACAGGCTAGTGGTACCTACTGGTCAAAATAAAGCAAATTCACAGCTGATTCCATCACACGCCTTGCATAAGCCATGGACTTCCTCGTTCCTCGTTCAGATCAGTATTGTTCTATTGTTCAGTTAACACTCTCCTAGTGTTAACTGCCTTACCGGGCCATTCTGGGTTTCTGTCTAGTCTCTAGTATTGTTCTGCGTTCATCACTCACCTAGTGATAGCTGCCTTACTGTACCAGCTGCTTGTGTATCTTGGATTAACCCTTGTCTCGCTGTCCGGACTCTGTTTGTACCTCGTTTGGACTATTGCTCATGTTATTGGACTACCCCTCTTCTCAAGCCCTCTGGATATTGTTCGCTGGTCAAAGACCCACGCTTGCCCTAGGATTACTCTGTCTTGCCTGTGTTATACCTGTTTACTGATGTTTTAACCCTGCCTGTGTTTTTGACCACGTCTTGGAATAAAGCTTGCAAATGGATCTGCATGTCTCACATCTCGTTCTCCCCGTTACACCAGTATTAAAATTCATTAGATTAATTAAAAATGAACCTACATCATAAAACTGACCCAAGATCAGTAAAAAAAAAAAAAAAAACATTAGATATTCGTTTATGAGTTCACCACATCAACTTCATCTAGCGTTAAACCAAAGTTTGAACATGTTTTTTGACCCTTCGAGTGCTGGGTTATTTAAAAGATTATTTACTTGTATCTTGACTCTCTATGTCTAATGAATTTGTATTCATTTGGACAGACTTTGTTAATGGACCAATGCACTGATATATTGTGCCTATATTGTGCTGTTTTTTTATTATTATTTAATTTGAAACCTACTACTGAGCTGGTTTCAGAATTAGTTTACTGCCTTGTTAATGAGGCTCCAGTGTACACACACACACACACACACACACACATCCCACTCCCATTGCATTCCCCCAAGTCTTTATGCCTGTGTGCTTTCTGTAAAGCATAACAAAGATGCCTCACGGAATTCATTACAGTAGCTTGTGGAGATCTTACTTTGTTGTGGTTACTGAAGATAAGGGATGGCAGGGGCGGCTGATTAAATCTTCTTCTGCTTCTTCGTTTCTTGCATTTTAATCATGTCATCTCTTTTGGTATGTTAGACCACTATCAAGCTCATCTTCTCTTTCAATAAAAAAATTAAAAAGCATCACAGGAATTCCATTTTGAAGATTTATTTTGGGAACAAATTGTTTCTCAAGCATCTCATAGTGACCTACAAAGATTTAAAATTATAGAAGAATTGGAGAGAGAAAAAAGTTAATACACTGGGGTTTTATTACCAGCATAAACACAGATGATACCAGCAGAAATACAAAAATGCCAAATGAATTGCTGCTCCCTGCCAAAAAAAAAAAAAAAAAAAAAAAACTAAATGTGACTTACTTTAAGGTAATTAATTTTTTTACTTTTTCCACAATCCAAAAAGATTAGCCTCAAACAGACCTGTCTCTTTCTTTCTCATTTTCTCTGTTAAAGAGATGTTTACTCCTGACAGAAGTTTGAAAGACTGAACAGCTGATGAGGAAACACATAGCTTTGTTGAGATGGGAGGAGCAGAATCCACCTGTGACCTAATTCATCGATGCAAGACTTCAAAGATGATGCTGCAACACACATGGCACCTGATGACTACTTTATTAATATTTTTTCCTTGTCATTTTGCTTTATTTGATATTTGCTTCATCATTGGTTCCCTCTTTCCTCATACTCAGGGGTTCCTTTATGCATTTATGCACATGCAAACTCTTCAAAACTGGCACTTAAAAAGATGAAGAAAAATGGCACTTACTGGGGACACACTAAAATATGCGAATTGAAATGGAAATATATTTAAATGGAATGGAAGATATAGATTGTACTGAATTGTAGCTTGCTTACTGTGTATTAACATACTGTAGATATTAACCTGATGTGTCTCAAATAATTGTAGACATGCCATCATACTTTCTTTTCAGTGAATGGTTTTAAAATTACCCTGAATTTGACTGTTATTATTATGATTGCCAGTAAAAGTTTTCTGAAGAAGCACAGAAGAAAGGCTAAATTAAAAACTTGATTACTGTTGTATTTCTGTTTGATTTTATCGCTGATATGGTGTAACTGAGTTTTTTTTTTTTTTTTTTTTGCAGGTGTTTACTCTCTATTCTAATTCTATTTTATCAATCTGTCTTCTTTTTATTTAAACACACACACACACGTTTGACCCCCATTTCTATTCTAACTACTTGTTTCTTTATATATATATATATATATATATATATATATATATATATATAAACCTTTCTAAGTGTACTGTGTTAGGCTAACCAAGACTTGTTACAGCACTTGCATGTTGCTGCTCTTTTGTTGGTTTTGATTGCTTCTAATGTCCTCATTTGTAAGGTGCTTTGGATAAAAGCATCTGCTATATGACTAAATGTAAATGTGTTGAAAAATGAAATTACATTGAGGACGGAGATCAGGTGGAGTGTTATAAAACAATAAAGCACATTTGATAAGCGAGAACAGCCACTCATCCTCACGGTGTTATTTGTTTTTTGTGTTATTTTGGGACTTTTGCTGTACTTCTTGTTTCCTGTGGCATGTTTATAGTTCATTGTAGCTCCCCAGCTAACTAGTCTTTATTGTTCACAGGTTCTAGTTAACCTGTTACCAGAGGTGGGTAGAGTACCCAAAATTTGTACTCAAGTAAAAGTACTTCTAGAAATATTTACTCAAGTAAAAGTAAAAGTAATCGTCTGAATAGTTACTTGAGTAAGAGTAAAAAAGTATTGGATAAAAAAACTACTCAAGTAGTTAGTTACTAGTTACTTTGGATCATATAGGTACTGAATATAGTCTATTTTTATTTAGATATATAGATTACATTTATGTAATGTGTATGTGTACACACACACACACACACACACACTGCCGTTCAATATATATATATATATATATATATATATATATATATATATTAATGTAATTTATTTCAGTGATGCAAATCAGAATTTTCATCAGCCTTTACCCCAGTCTTCAGAGTCACATAATCCTTCAGATATCATGTTGATTTATTATCAGTGCTGCTCTTTTTAGCTTTCTATTCATCAAAAGAATACTGAACAAAATCTCACAGGTTCCAAAAAAATCTTAAGCAGCAAAACTGTTTCCAACACTGGTAATAAATCGATATATTATAATGATTTCTGAAGGATCATATGACTCCGAAAACTGGAGTAACAGCTGATGAAAATTCTGATTTGCATCACTGAATTAAATTCTATTTTAAAGTAAATTAATTATGTATTATTCTATAACCTCTGACACTGAAACCTCTGAAAACGCCTCACATGACTGCTCTGAACATAACGAAACAAATGCATATTGACGGATCTTCTGTTCTGCAAAATGTAAACAAATGTAGCCTATATTTTTGCAAGCGTAAATATTGTAAAAATATGAATATTAATTGAACAGGCTGCGCGCCGCTGCGCAGAGCTAACGCGGGTGTTCATTTCATACTCTGTGACAGCTTATTTAATGTATAAATTATACATTGTATTTAATGTACTCAGGATCTAAATACAACCCTTCAAACACACACAACACATACATGAGTGTCTGAAAAATTTCAGAATTTCAGAATTACAGTCATGATCATGATCTATACCAAAGTGACTAGAAAATCTATAACATGATCAAATATCAAATGTGTTAAACTTATTGAAGTGATGATGGTGAGGTGAATTAGGTGTTGAGATCAGAGCAGATTTGACTTTGACTTCCTCTGCTTGATGAGGGAAGGTTTCTTTTTGTCTTCCTGTCTTTGTTTCAGAGCTGCAGTAGATTCATCTTCAGTGTTTTTTGGAGGGAAGCAGATCTTATTCTGAAGTGTCTTAATCCATGACAACAAGATGAAGATCATTCAGCTTCAGCTCTGTGAGTTTTTACATTATATATATATTTATAAAAATGTATATGCTTTGTACCTTAATTTAAATATTGTTATGCTATGCATGACACAGGGGGTTATTTATTTATTTATTTTAATCTGTTGTCAGTATGCAGTGTCAGATCTACAAACTGATTTGGGATCAAATGTGATCATAAACTGTGATCTTGATGAAAATGAAGTTTATTGGATTTTACTGAAAACAGCAGATCCTCCAACAGTGATTCTACAATCATTCTCAACACAAACGAAATCACCTTTTTACCATAATAAAGCATTCAGAAAGAAATATTCAGTGCAGTTTAAACATCGTCTGGTTATTAATAATGTGACTGCTGATGAATTAGGAGTTTATTACTGTATGAACACACGCACACCTCCAAAACTCAGCAACACCACCAGAATATACTTCAATGGTGAGTTCATTTATTCCTTCAGTGATCAACACATATTGATGATCACTGCTTACGTACACACTAGTCAGTAACTACTTACATTTTTTAAATAATCATGAAAAACTATTATATTTATAAATTCCATGATAAATGATAATTGTCTTAAATGCTACAAATCTGTACTCAATAACAGTTTTTTTTTTCCAGTAACAGACTGTGGACACTTTTATTACAGAAATAACTCAACTAACTGTGTTAACTGAGTGTCACAATCATACAGTGACTGAATATACTGATCAGACACTTTGGCAGATTATTAGCATCGTATTGGGTCTGATAAATGGACTTCTGATCATTCTGCTGATCGGTGAGTTAATTTTCAGCCATCTGTAAAAATATTTGTATCATGAATTTATTTTTTGGCTTTTGACTACATTATTATTGTAGAACTGTTTGTAAATTCTGAATCAAAGAAACTGTTCAATTTCTAGGACTATTAAATGTTTTTGTTGGAATCAGAAGGTCAGCAGAACAATCAGAACTCAACACTGATCTACAGCAGACGCAAGTTACAGAACAACATCAGGACCATTTACACTTAAACTGTGAATCCATCCTTATTACTAAAATTCATTTCTGTCTTGATAATTATTCAGGATTCTTGCTGACCTGTAGAATAACTTTCTATATCATTTAATTTTGGTTCGTTTTGTTTGATTGCACCAAAAAATTATAATATTGATTTCCAGTATGCCACAGTGGACTTTTCCAAACTGCATTAAAATATTGAGTCCAACCAATCCAGCAGCACTTATACTGCTCTAAACCTGCTGAAGATATTAACACATGACTGTTTTTATATTTATTTTGCTTACTTTTTCTAGATGTTTAACTCAGATCAGGGGTTTTAAAAAACTGGTATTTATGGGAAAGTTCCAAAAAAAAAAAACCTAAAAAAAAAAACCTTAAAAATAAAAATAAATACATATACAAATAAGTTAAAAATGTACTTGATATTGTTCATATTTCATTTTCCTTTCTAAAGATGTGATCATAATTATTTTATTGAACCAATGGCTTTTATATTTCTCTTTAGGATGAACATACAGGTCCTTCTCAAAAAATTAGCATATTGTGATAAAGTTCATTATTTTCTGTAATGTACTGATAAACATTAGACTTTCATATATTTTAGATTCATTACAACACAACTGAAGTAGTTCAAGCCTTTTATTGTTTTAATATTGATGATTTTGGCATACAGCTCATGAAAACCCAAAATTCCTATCTCAAAAAATTAGCATATCATGAAAAGGTTCTCTAAACGAGCTATTAACCTAATCATCTGAATCAACTAATTAACTCTAAACACCTGCAAAAGATTCCTGAGGCTTTTAAAAACTCCCAGCCTGGTTCATTACTCAAAACCGCAATCATGGGTAAGACTGCCGACCTGACTGCTGTCCAGAAGGCCATCATTGACACCCTCAAGCAAGAGGGTAAGACACAGAAAGAAATTTCTGAACGAATAGGCTGTTCCCAGAGTGCTGTATCAAGGCACCTCAGTGGGAAGTCTGTGGGAAGGAAAAAGTGTGGCAGAAAACGCAGCACAACGAGAAGAGGTGACCGGACCCTGAGGAAGATTGTGGAGAAGGACCGATTCCAGACCTTGGGGGACCTGCGGAAGCAGTGGACTGAGTCTGGAGTAGAAACATCCAGAGCCACCGTGTACAGGCGTGTGCAGGAAATGGGCTACAGGTGCCGCATTCCCCAGGTCAAGCCACTTTTGAACCAGAAACAGCGGCAGAAGCGCCTGACCTGGGCTACAGAGAAGCAGCACTGGAAATTTTGCATGTCATTCGGAAATCAAGGTGCCAGAGTCTGGAGGAAGACTGGGGAGAGGGAAATGCCAAAATGCCTGAAGTCCAGTGTCAAGTACCCACAGTCAGTGATGCTGGTGTTGGTCCACTGTGTTTTATCAAGGGCAGGGTCAATGCAGCTAGCTATCAGGAGATTTTGGAGCACTTCATGCTTCCATCTGCTGAAAAGCTTTATGGAGATGAAGATTACATTTTTCAGCACGACCTGGCACCTGCTCACAGTGCCAAAACCACTGGTAAATGGTTTACTGACCATGGTATTACTGTGCTCAATTGGCCTGCCAACTCTCCTGACCTGAACCCCATAGAGAATCTGTGGGATATTGTGAAGAGAAAGTTGAGAGACGCAAGACCCAACACTCTGGATGAGCTTAAGGCCGCTATCGAAGCATCCTGGGCCTCCATAACACCTCAGCAGTGCCACAGGCTGATTGCCTCCATGCCACGCCGCATTGAAGCAGTCATTTCTGCAAAAGGATTCCCGACCAAGTATTGAGTGCGTAACTGAACATAATTATTTGAAGGTTGACTTTTTTTGTATTAAAAACACTTTTCTTTTATTGGTCGGATGAAATATGCAAATTTTTTGAGATAGGAATTTTGGGTTTTCATGAGCTGTATGCCAAAATCATCAATATTAAAACAATAAAAGGCTTGAACTACTTCAGTTGTGTTGTAATGAATCTAAAACATATGAAAGTCTAATGTTTATCAGTACATTACAGAAAATAATGAACTTTATCACAATATGCTAATTTTTTGAAAAGGACCTGTATAACAGTACTCTGATAATGTGTAAAATAAATATTGCATTGAAAATATTTAAGTGGAAACTTGTTGTTTATTGTATAAATATTGTATTAATGTTTTACACATGGAAATATGTACCTGTCTTTGCATTTTAGTGGGTCCTGAAGAGAATTATCATATTTTGATGTTGGTGGCGTTTGAAAACTCCTGCTTCAGATCAGATGTTTGTTTAGGGACTTAATCAGTATCTGCTGAAATCTCTTTATCTGTGAGTGGTTGATCGATGTGGATATTACTTTTTCTACTTTGACCTTAGAATGGAGTGTGTGCACATTATTCATTATTTGTGTGACGCCTGATCGGTTGTGTTTTCAATGCTGTTGGATCAAGAAGAGGTTACATTTGATTCGATACAGAGGACTGTTTATTTTGGCAAGAGGGTTTAATTGATGCCTATAAATGAAATCTGTATAAAAAAAAAAAAAGTAAAAACAAACAAAAAAAGTTGTGGCTTGTATTTTTCTGTGACTCAGCCCTTAGTTTTTTTTATTAGTTTGTTTTTTCAAGCTGTTTAAAATGTGTATAGTTTGTCTGCTGATGTTTTTAAAATATGTTTTATTTTGAGAAAACATCTCTGTGTATACTTAATCATTCAAAAAAGGAATCAGGAATAATGACAAAATACTCTCATACTTGTCCTGACTAGACATTTATGAAAAACACCTTTATTCTAAGAACACATTTCAGTTGTTACAACCTGGAATTCGTAATTAAGAGTGTTTGCTAAATATGTTTATTATAAAGTTGCTTCATTATTTTCATGTGTGTGTTTTTGTGTGTGTTTGAATATGTTACTCTTGATAATCTACTGGAAAGATATTTAGCTGATTATCAATATAGTCCCTCTATAATGGCTATAAACAGCATTTTACTTCAAATAAAATTATTTCAACACCATATTAAATAATGTCAGTATTGAAGGAATGGAATTTATGACTATGAACACAGACAGACAAACTTTGAGCACTATTATAGATTCGTTGTAAATAAATAATATTTTATATATATATATATATATATATATATATATATATATAAATATATATATATATATATATATAATAATATAAAATAATAATAACACTACACAGTAACTAAACTCAGCTGCTGAAGTGCTAAACCAGAAACATGTTCCACTGGCTTTGACACTTGACAACCAACGACTCTCACCTTTGTCTAGAGTGGAGGTTTAACTGAGAAACGAGAGCAGAGTTAATACCTTTATTTTAATAAAGTTCTCACAGTCTTAACCACCAATGGAAAAAGAGCAGCACTGCAGTACATCTGCTAAAAATCTCCTTTACTGTTCTACCGAAGAAAAAAAGCCACCTATATCTTGGATGGTCCGAGGGTGAATAAATTAACAGCAAACTTTAATTTGTGGGTGAACTAGGCCTTTAACATTTTCTTTAATTGACTTATAATTATAGTCAATTTTAAAACTTGTTTAAAACACAAAGAACAATTCAGCATGTGATTGTTTCCAGCTGTTTAGTTTTATTTTATTTATTTATTTAACATAATATGTGTTAAAATACGCCATGTTTATTGTTAGTCCTTATAGGGATAGTTCACCCAAAAATAAAAATGCTGTCATTAATTATACTCACCAAAATGGAGCTATACAGTGACACGGATGAGACAAATTATTGAATAAAGTTGTTATTTTTGTGTTATTGTTTTATTTTTGTTTTATACTGCACACAAAACATATTCTCATAGCTTCGTAAAATTACGGTTGAACCTCTGATGTCACATGGACCATTTTAATGATCTCTTTGCTACGTTTCTGAGCCTTGATCGTGTTCGGATCCTTGCTGTCTATGAGAGGGTCAGAGAGCTCTCTTTATTCATCAAAAATATCTTAATTTGTGTTCCGAAGATGAACGAAGGTCTTACGGGTTTAGAACGACATGAGGGTGAGTAATTAATTACAGAGTTTTCATTTTTGGGTGAACTATCCGTTTAATGTCACCATGATTAGTTCAAAATCATTGAACTAGTCATAAATTAAATTATTTTAATTATTAACACAAAGAAAAGTTGGTAGCCTGCAGCTTAGTATACACTAGAGGACTTTAACAATGTTCCTGGGGACCCACTATCCTGAAGAGTTTAGCTACAACCCTAATCAAACACACCTGAAGAGGCCCATCAAGCTCTGATTGAAAATTCCAGGCAGGTGAACTGAAGCTCGTGATTGGGTCCCCAGGAGCAGAGTTGAAGACCTCTGCTATACACCATACAATATATATTTCTTCACTTTCTGATTGTCTCACAACAAAGATGTTCACCTCAGAGAAGACGGTCTACATATGCTGCTAAGGTTTGTGTCATTATTTATCTTGGTTTTTCCAAATAATTAGTTTGTGTGATTTTCCTGTGCATGCAGACACAAACTGCTGCTGATTACATTTGCAGTTTGCATAAGATCATACAGCTTTAGAACAACATCAGGTTTACTAATTATTTACTGAATTCACACTATCCCATAAACCGGTTGTGAAGAGTAAATAAACTACAAAATATGAGAGAGAGCGACAGCATGATAAGGGTTACAAAAGAGCACATAGTTGGTTTATTAGGGCCCCATAACTGGAATTTGTACACGTTTAATAAAGTGATGAGGCTCTTCGTTATTGAGGTCGTGGATCATTTAGTGTACAATGTGGTCAAACTTGACTTCCTCTTCTTCATGTGTATTTCTTTCTTGTCTTCTCCTGCAGTGACTTCATCACACATTGTGAAGGGAAACAGATTTTATATTGAAGTGATCAAGAAACAACATGAAGATCATTCAGCTTCAGCTCTGTGAGTTTACATATTATGAATATTTAACATTCTTTGCAGACTTTAAACTTATAATATTTGTTTCATTCTTCACACAGTGGTATTAATCTGTTGTCAAGCTGCAGTGTCAGTTATACTGACTGATTTGGGATCAGATGTGATCATAAACTGTGATCTTGATGAAAATGATGTTTATTGGATTTTACTGAAAACAGCAGCTCCTCCAGCAGTGGTTCTACGATCATTCTCATCTTCATCTTTTTACCGATTCAGAAAGAAATATTCAGTGCAGTTTAAAAATCGTCTGGTTATTAATAATGTGACTGATGATGAATTAGGAGTTTATTACTGTATGAACACAGAAAAACCTCTAAAATTCAGCAACAGCACCAGACTATACTTCACTGGTGAGTTCATTTACTGCTGTAGGAATTAAAACAGTCTGATAATCAGTGTGATGTATTTTTTTACATGTTATTTTTAGAGAAACATAAGGCCTCTCATTGGTCACTCCACATAGAGATTATCAATAGATATTAAGTTATCAATATTTAATTCAGTTCTACAAAACTGCATTGTCATAATGCTCCAGTAAAAGTCTGACAGTAACAGACCGTGAACTCTTTCTTTACAGAATCTCAACTAACTGAGTGTTACGATCATACAGTGGTGGAGTTTATTGAGCGAAATCCAACACCATGGCAGATTATTATCATCAGCATATCTGCTCTGATCAATGGTCTTCTGCTCATTCTGCTGATTGGTGAGTTATTCTTCTTAAATTTAAATGACCAAATTAAATAAACACTAGCGGTGCTGTCTGTGAAAATATTAATATGATGCTCTTCTGCAGTAAGCAGGAGAAGATGTTTTTCATTATTAGTCTTTTGACTATTTTGGCACATTTGTGTTTCCATATTGTTACTGTTAAAAAAAATACTGAATCTGAATTCTCTTTCTTAGTTTCTGCTTTTGGAAAACCAGAACGGAAGGAAAAAACACGTTCATACTGATCTGCAGACAAAAGTTACATATCAGCTTCAAGACGCAAAACTATTACAAGTACAATAAAGTAAATGTGTGAAACCATTTAAAATCTTCAAATCATTAATATTATTTTATGAAGGTTTTTATTTCTAGAAGTACAACAAACTATAGTAGACTTGTTCAGATAAATTTGTGAAGTTTAGCTGAAATGCTAATTGTTTTCCTCCATTGCTCTTTCAGTTCACCGAGGGGACTTTTCTATAAAAATAAAGTTAATAACAGCATCTGCGTATGATTATAAAACATGTTCTTGGATATGATGTGGCTTTTCCTGAAGAATAATTAGTTTACAAAATCAAGAGTATTGGGGGAAACTGGGGCTAGTTTCACTTCTTCAGTAAAATATTATTTAAAACATTGTTTAGACCTAAAACTTGACGACTTGCATACGAAAACTATTAAACTAAATATTGAATATGTGAATAACATTTGAATATTTCCACCATTAGCCGCCGGAGAAAAGATACTGTTTGGGGGTTTAAACGGATACGCATTAAGCATCATTGTCAGACTAATTGATACCTATTCCTTTAGTTAAGTCTGATGCATGTTTCATTTTATTTATTTTGTAGCCATAAATGAAAGTGGTCAAAGGCTGCTAGCTGTTGTAGTAGTAATGGCTAATTCTTACTATATGTTGAATGCTGCTGTTTGTTGAAAAGGAAAATGTTCTTTTGTGGGAATTTTTTACATGCATGAGATTTTCTCACAAAAATAGATATTCTAAACGTCCAATACACTTCACCATATTACTTCGCTTTGCTAACCGTTTTGGCTATTATAACATTTTTGCAGTTTATAATTTTGTATTCAGAAGAAGAAAAACATTGTTACAGATTAAAAAAATATTCAGAGCTCAATGCTAAGGAGTTCTTCTACCAGCCCAGTCGGGCCAATGATTTTTTTTTTTGTCATGCCACCGTTTTCACTGGCCCTTGCACTAAATAACTAAACGGTTGTTTTCAATATAGGGATATGACATCACAATTGTTGATACCATTTTAATTTGACAATTCTTAAATCCAATTCTGGTACCACAGCAAAAACTACTAGCCTAGCAAATATAAAGTTAAAACATTTATTAAAGACAAGTGAACAGTCAGTTAAAAATAAGAACCGATAAAGTGTTGGCCCCTTCCTTTTTTTTTTTTTTTTTTTTTTTTTTTTTTTTTTTGTCACACTTTTAATGTTTCAGATCATCAAACAAATGTAAATATTAATCAAAGATAACACAAGTAAACACAACATGCAGTTTTTGAAGTCAAAATCCAAACCCACATGGTCCTGTGTGGAAAAAGTGCTTGCCCCCTAAACCTAATAACTGGTTGGGCCACCCTTAGCAGCAACAACTGCAAACAAGCGTTTGCGATAACTTGCAATGAGTCTGTTACAGCGCTGTGGAGGAATTTTGGCCCATTCTTCTTGGCAGAATTGTTGTATTTCAGCCACATTGGAGAGTTTTCGAGCATGAACTGCCTTTTTAAGGTCATGCCACAGCATCTCAATAGGATTCAGGTCAGGACTTTGACTAGGCCACTCCAAAGTCTTCATTTTGTTTTCCTTCAGCCATTCAGAGGTGGATTTGCTGGTGTGTTTTGGATCATTGTCCTGCTGCAGAACCCAAGTTCGCTTCAGCTTGAGGTCACGAACAGATGGCCGGACATTGTCCTTCAGGATTTTTTGGTAGACCGCTGAATACATGGTTCCATTTATCACAGCAAGTCTTCCAGGTCCTGCAGCAGCAAAACAGCCCCAGACCATCACACTACCACCACCATATTTTACTGTTGGTATGATGTTCTTTTTCTGAAATGCTGTTACTTTTACGCTAGATGTAATGGGACACACACCTTCCAAAAAGTTCAACTTTTGTCTCGTCAGTCCACAGAGTATTTTTCCAAATGTCTTGGGGATCATCAAGATGTTTTCTGGCAAAACTGAGATGAGCCTTTCTTTTTGCTCCGCAGCGGTTTTCGTCTTGGATCTCTGCCATGCAGGCCATTTTTGCCCAGTCTCTTTCTTATGGTGGAGTCATGAACACTGACCTTAACTGAGGCAAGTGAGGCCTGCAGTTCTTTAGATGTTGTTGTTGTTGTGGGGTCTTTTGTGACCTCTTGGATGAGTCGTCGCTGTGCTCTTGGGGTAATTTTGGTCGGCCACTCCTGGGAAGGTTCACCACTGTTCCATGTTTTCTCCTTTTGTGGATAATGGCTCTCACTGGAGTTCGCTGGAGTCCTAAAGCTTTAGAAATGGCTTTATAACCTTTTCCAGACTGATAGATCTCAACACTTTCTCACAGGGCCATGTGGGTTTGGATTTAGTTTTCCCTTCATAAAAAAAAAAAAAAAAAACCATTTAAAAACTGCATGTTTACTTGTTATCTTTTGATATTTAAATTAGTTTGATCTGAAACATTAAAGTGTGACAAACATGCAATAAAATAAATCACTTTCACACCACTATATACAAATTACAAGCAATATTACAAATAATTAAATAGAACAAATACACAAATTAAACAATGCTTTACGTTCCTCGGTTTTGTTTAGATGCAGAAATTGAATAAGGTTACAGATAAACTGAAGTGCTAAACCAAAACCATAAATGTGTTGCACTGGTTTGATCACTTGATCGTTTAACAGCGTCTGTCACCTTTGTCTCGAGTGGAGGTTTTCTAAAACATTCATACTTGTATTTCAGTTTATGAAGCTCAAATAGAAACCGCAGCATTGCTGTATAAACACTGCTGTACTTCATGGTATGATGGTTATTGTTTGTATATAGATATACATTTTTAACAATATATAAAGCAACTTCTTACTTGATACTGAAGTTTATATTTCTTTGAATGTGCAACAGTTAAAGTGCTGTTTAAATAACCATTGTTTTGTATCCCAGTTTCTTTCATTTATAATGCTAAATAAAGTTCAAACATATTACATATTTAATCTAAAGGTAAGAAACAAGGAAAGATCCAAATGATGTTCAGTGCAAAACAGCCTTTGAATATTAATGCCCACTGTTTCCTGTTATTCATCTTTGAGTTAAGTTTTTGAATAAAGCTGTGTCTGTCAGTCTTGGGTCTGGTCTCTAAGTGTTGCTGTTCAGTGAAAACTCAAAAAGGGATTTTACAGGAATTATTTAATCATATGGTTTATTTAGATCTGAAGTGCTGCTCAAATTATTCACATTATTTGACTGAATATTATTTATGTGGTGAGTGCAAACAGGGAAGCATATGCAGGGTTTCTTAAAATATTGCAGTCCTTAAAATGTATTTGATTTTCTCTGCATTTTAACATGTTTGGATAACAATTAGGCTACCTTATAAACCATGTCAGGAAGCTGTGAATTTTGTCAAGCAAGGCCTATCTCAGTTTTGTGGAATTAGACATTTTATTAGGCTAATTTGTAATTGTATCCATAATAAATTCTGTCAGTTCAAATTTCTATCGTAAAGCAGCTGTCAAATGATTATTAGTATGGTTTATCTTGCACTATGGTGTTATGCAATATTCTTCTAGCACCAAATCAGCTTTAATATTATGCAGTTATTTTCACCTTTTATTACCGGGGACCTCACTGGTGGATACATGCAAGCAAACATATCTTACTGTGACTGAAAACGCGTTTAAAAGAAACCTCAATCTTTTTTTGTGTCAGGACTATTATTTTAAAATACAGTAGTCTATAATCAAAACAATTATGACAAAGCTAGAATCCTCTTTCACTTTTGTTAATATCAGTGTTTGTTTTATTGATGCTTTGTATAAATGTAAATACTACTGACACAAGATGGCAATATTCAGCACAGCAGCTGCTTCTGCTCGTTTGATAATACACTCTGTATATGGATGCTGCTTATTTTCATTACACTGACAGATCAAATGACTTCTGTAAAGACAGTTAACATGATATTTTTGGACACTTGAAAATCTATACTGTTTGTATCAGTTCTCTGCTGCGCTCTGCAGGACATTCATGATAAACTAATAGGTTAACTAGGATATAACCAAGTTAACCAACATTTCCTTGATCATCCAGAATGACGAGAAAAATAAGTCAGTGATTAAGTCAAGTCCACCAGCTAAACGAAGACTATACCAGTATAAAAACAGCTAAAAAGTCTTGGCCAACTGGTTGGTCTAGTGTTTTTCAGCAGGTTCCTCCTATAGACATCTATTTTTTTCAGATTATGATCATGTTAATCACATTATTTCACATTTGTTTGTACACGAAATTCCTTTTGAGCACGAGCTGGGCCTTTTGTTTGTGTTTGTTGTGTGCTATTATGTGTTCAGATTGCTTTTGGAGTCTGTTCTCATCAGGCTGATATGATGTTTTATATTTATTATTAGGACTGGTGTTGACAAGAATAAATGAATACGGTGTCTTCTATTTTGTCTTTTCCTTATAGAATGGTCAGGTTTGTCTGTGAGCATATTGTAAACTAAGTCTCACCCAACACAAAGTTGTTGTTTTTTTTTTTTTAAATATACAATTTTAACTTGTGATAAAATCTTTGTGGAGTTTATCCTTGTTGTTTATAGATTTCAGCCTATATGCAGCCATTGAGTTCTACAGCCAATTTTTAATAATTTGATATTTCTATACCATCATCTGTCACCAAAAGTTTAGGTTTTGGCTATTTGGAAATTACTATACTGAAGTAGTCTGGTATGATGTGAACACTGTCTTGTCATTGGTGTTGTTTGTCGTCAATGTAAGAACATGAAAGGAATGCAGAGATTCCAGTTACATCCTCGTTCATGCAGAGAAAAACAGAAGTCCCAAACATGCAGCCTTGTCATGAATTCTCCTTTTTAAACCTTACCGTTAAGCAAACAAGGGTTTGTGTGTTGCTTGTTTCTTTTCATTCAGTTGGATTCTTCTGAAATATTTTTTTAATCTGTTCTTGTTCATTGTTATGCTAATGCTAATATTTGCCTTCAGTTTAACATATTATTCATCAAAGAAATAACATGAATGCAAACCTTTTGTATTGTATTTCAGCATTGTATTGTGATTTTGTATTATATAGACTGATATGGACAGCGAGTGTGTGTGTGTGTGTGTGTGGTGTGGGGTTCAGGTATACCCTACATTATGGGGACAAAATGTCCCAACAAAGATGACAATATCCAAAATCTGCTGATCGTCCTCATGAGGAAACAAGCTTCCTGCCTCCAATAGGCTGTGTGTGATATACTTCCACATCTAAATTAGGTAAATACCTACTAGAGATACTGTTCAAAATAAACTTTTAAATAAACTGTATATTCTGAGTCTACAATGAAGTTTTGTTTTCTTTTCTTTTTTAAACCAGAAGCATGTAAGAGGGAATATACCTAATACGATTTGCTTGGCTAAGAAAACCAATAACATTATTTACCATAAAACACTATTCTTCCAAGAAATACCTTGAAGGCTAAATCAAAACATTTGTATTGCATGCATTATCTCATTGTTGTATTGTGTTTCTGTGTTATATGTACATAATGACACTGAATCCTGTTCTGATAGTGATCAAACTGGTTGTTAAATACATAGATGCGTGTCATTTAGTTTGCGTGTCAGCTGATGCCAGTGTTTTATATTCACTGAGGCGTGGAGTTACTGTGGTGACACTTGGCACCAGGATGTTGGAGATATAAACATTGACACAATTCAAACGATGGTGGAAGAGCATAGCTATTGAGTGACTATATTATATTACAATAGGTAGCACTTTAATGTTAATGTTGAATTAAGAGAGAGAGAGAGAGAGAGAGCCTCAAGAAGAGGGCCCCAGCAAAGAAAAAACAGAGCAACAGTTACAATCTTCTTTTATCCTTTCCTTGACCATGTGACTAAAAACCAAATGTGAGATATTCAAACTGACCAATAAGCAGATTATAGCTTCCTCCACCATGACAATTAGCAGACCCCCAACACACACATCTTGGCCTATAAGCCTTGATCACAATCAGCCCTTCTGTGCCTTGAGGAAATGGCTCTTTTGTTTCTGAAGACAGGTTTGGGAAAGCAGAAGTCAACCCTCCAGCACCAATAGAGTTCTTGCCCAAAGGGTGCCAAGGTCAGATGTGGTTAAAGCCTTAAAGCTGCCTTCCTCTCCCTTCCTGCTATACCCAGAGCTGTGAGTGACTTCCACACAGACTGTGCCGGGAAACCCCTACACCCAACCTCAACCGTGAATAGCCAGGTCTGCCACCCTTTGGCCCTGCACTGCTCAACGAGGTCCTGATACTTGGTGGCTTTCCGCTCATAGACCTCCTCGCACCCGTCTTCCCACGGGACCGTCAGTTCAATCAAGATTATCTTCCTTGCCTCCTCGGACCATAAGACCACGTCCGGCCTCAGCGATGTTTGCACAACCTGGGGGAAGAATAGCTTCCTTCCCAGGTCCACCCTCATCTCCCAGGATTGTGCTGCTTGCAAGAGGCTCTTTTTTATCTTCTTGGGGGCTGGTGGTTTCCCCCCTTCTCTAATGAATAGAATGGATGTCGCCGGCCTTGTACTGGTCTGGCGCTTTTTCTGCCTCTCCCGCTCCAAGATGTCAGCCAGTGCACTGAGAACCTTGTCGTGGCACCACCTGTATCTTCCTTGGCTAAGAGGAGCTGTTTTGCACCCTGCCAGTATGTGCGCCATTGTTCCCCTCCCTCCGCATAGCCTACACAATGGGTCCTCCCTCATTCCCCATTTGTGGAGGTTATTTGGTGATGGAAGGGTGTCGTACACTGAACGAAGCAGGAAAGAAATGCAAAAGGGCTCCAGTCTCCAGATCTCAGTCCACGTGATCTTCCGCTTCGGCAGGTCCCACTTTGTCCAGGCACCTTGTGCTCCAAGTTCGATGGCCCTAGATCTGCGCCTTTCTTCCTCCAGGTGATGGACCTCGGCTTGAATCATGTCCCTCCTCTGCCTTGGGTCTGCTTTTCCCCACTGCTGGAAGTGAGTGGAACCGAGTCCTTGCCTCCCTATGCATGGGTTCCCGATGATGTCCTTCAGCTTCAATGCGCTTTCAGCTTGCGCCACTGATGTGTCAGCCACCCATTTGCGTCCTGATCTCGTAGTGACGCCTGCTCTTCTGACTTTTTCATCACTGGAGTCTTGGTAAATCATCACAACCCAGCACTTTGCCACCTTAAACTCTTCCACCACTGATGATAGGTGTAGTTGTACCTGACCAGACCTGGTGTATAACCCTACTGACGTGAAGCTTGGTGGGATTCCGAGCCACTTGCGGAGATGTTTGTTCACTCGCCTCTCGACTCCTTCCACTGCTGTCATAGGTACTTCATAGATTGTCAGTAGCCACATGAGTCGTGGTAGCAGACCGTGTTGGAAAAGCCAGGCCTTGAACTTTCCTGGCAGTCCTGACTCCTCAATCTTACTCAGCCATGCATCTGCCTGTTTCTCTGTCCTGGAAACGTTGCATCTGTCGGTCAGGGATGCGTCGTACCATTTCCCTAGGCACTTAATTGGGTTTTCCTCAATTGATGGTATCCTCAATTGATGGTTTTCCTCAATTGATGGTATCATCTCCCCCTGTACTCGCAACTGGAACTTGCTGGTCACTTTCCCACTTCTGATCACCATACTTCTTGATTTCCTTGGTTTGAACTTCATCCGAGCCCATGTTGCCACGTCCTCAAGATCCTTCAGGATCCATCTTGCTTGCACATGGGTTGAAGTTGTTATGGTAAGGTCATCCATAAAGCCTCTTATTGGAGGTTGGCGAGTGCCAGACTCCATTGATGGCCCTCTGGATTCCTTTCCTGCAGCTGTTATGAGCAGGTTCATTCCCATGACAAACAGGATGGGGGAGGTGGTGCAGCCTGTCACGATTCCCTTTTCAAGGTCCTGCCACTGGGTTGTAACGTGGGCAGTTTTGAACCGTAGTTTGAATCCTCCGAAGTAGCTGGTAATTATACCCCTGGTGTGGCAGGGGATATGGTAGTGTTCCATAGCAGTGTTGATGAGGCCATGCGGGATTGAACCGTATGCGTTAGCCAAGTCGAGTCAGACAACCGTTAGGTTTCCTTTGCTCTCCTTGGCCTCCCGGATCAGCTGGTTGAGGATGCCCGTATGTTCCAAGCACCCGGAGAAACCTGGAATGCCGCCCTTCTCGACTGATGTGTCGACATATTTATTCTTCACCATGTAGGTAGTCATCCTTTTTGCCAGGACAGAAAAGAACATTATTAAGCAGGTCACAGTTATCATGCAATATGCAGATGAAGAAAGATCTTTCTGAAGATGACTATGTCTAGACAAACTAGTGTAATGTCTTGTAAAAGGCATGAAAACAACTAATGTTTCAAAAAAATAAATGGATATCGATTTGTGATGACTAAAAACACAGAAGAACTTGGTCAGACATATTACGGAAACTTTCTGTCAGACAAATCAATGGTGTTGAAAGGGCAGCTACATAAAAGCCACAGTTGAGCAGCACACAGGTATTTGAAGCTGCAGGTGTCTGGAGTCTCAAGAGCCCCCTGATGTAAGATCCACCAGAAGCTGATAGTTGTACATAAAACTGCGTTTAAGACCCCTCAACCAAACAAGAGAAATAGAGAAACATTTTCATTGGGCTCAGAAATAATTTTCGAACAGTTTTATTCACAGAGGAATGCTGTGCTACACTGACGGTCCAGATGGATGTAGTTCTGGGTGGTTGTTGAATGGTCATCTGTTCAAACAAGACTGCAACGTCAGCAAAGAGGCAGTGGGTGATGATTTGGGCTGGAATATTGGGAAGTGAGATTAAATGTTCCTTTAGAGTCTCTGAGGGTGTCAAAATGATCTCTGCTAGATATGTACAGTTCATAACTGACCCATTTCTGTTATGGTGTAATAAGAGGAATTGTGCCTTCTGAAAGACAATGATTTTCATGCAGGACAATGTAGCATCCAATGCTGCAATCCTATTGAGAACCTGTGACATCCTTAAAAGGAAGATCTATGAGGGGGTGGACGGCAGTATACCTTTGAACAGTAGGAGGCAATACTGGCCTCAAGTTCATATGAACAGAGAGTTGTTAACTCAACCTAAATAGTTTTGTGGTTGTTTTATTATTTTTATAATATGATTATACAACATGACAGATTTCTGTTTTGAGTTCATTATAAACTTTTAAACGTTTTGAAACTGCATTCTGCATATTTTGCAAAACATATTTTGTTGTTTTCAAAATGTCAAAGTTGTCATTATCAATTCTTTGTAACATCCACATTGTAATATGATTATTGAGAATAAACAATAGTTTGTTTCAGTTGTTTTGGGGTTTTTTTTTTTTTGGTTGTTTTTTTGTTTACCAGAAACCGTGTGACCTTGTGAGAAATGTTGCTTTGCAAAGAGATGTTCAATTCAATTCAAGTTTATCTGTATAGCACTTTTCACAATACAAATCCACAAATCCACACAGTCCACTGCTTCCAGTGGGCACAGGAGCATCAGAACTGAACCATGTGCTCACAACAAAAGACAAAACAAAACATAGAGCATTAACAAACAGATCCTGACATTAAACTGAAACCTAACCAGACATGAGTGTCAGGATCCAGATAGCAGTCTTCAAACACACACAACACACAACATATGATTGTCCTGAATAGATGAGAATTTCAGACATACTCTGAGAAATATAACAAAGTGACTATAATCTATAACATGATCAAATATCAAATGTGTTAAACTTAATGAAGTGATGATGGTGAGGTGGAATTAGGTGTTGAGAACAGAGCAGATTTGACTTTGACTTCCTCTTGATGTGGGAGTTTTTTGTTTTTCTTCCTGTCTTTGCTTTAGAGCTGCAGTAAATTCATCTTCAGTGTTGTGTGGAGGGAAGCAGATTTCATATTTAAGTGTCTTAACTGCATTAACAGCATGACGATCATTCAGCTATGTGAGTTTTTACATGATATCAATATATTTACATGATTTATAACTATTAAAATTATAGTTTTATGCTATGCATGACACAGGGGGTTATTTATTTTTTATCTTATAGATGTATTAATCTGTTGTCAAGCTGCAGTGGCAGATCTACTGACTGATCTGGGGTCAAATGTGATCATAAACTGTGATCTTGATGAAAATGAGGTTTATTGGATTTTACTGAAAACAGCAGATCCTCCAACAGTGATTCTACAATCATTCTCAACTTCATCTTTTTACTAAAATATTCAGTGCAGTCTTAATAATCGTCTGGTTATTAATAATGTGACTGCAGATGAATTAGGAGTTTATTACTGTATGAACACATGCACACCTCCAAAACTCAGCAACAGCACCAGGATATACTTCAATGGTGAGTTTGTTTATTCCTTCAGTGATCAAGACATATTGATCATCACTGCTTAGTGCTTACATACTGTCAGTCCTGTATCTTATTTTCCCCTCCTCTCATGTCTCTATTTGACCTTCCTCGTTCCTGTGATCATTAGTTAATTAGTCCTGAGCCCTGTTTGATTAGTCCTCACCTGTTTCTGTTCTTCCTTGTTGATTTCTCTGTGTTCATAAGCCCTGTGTTTTCCTGCCTCTGTGTCCAGTCTGAACGTCATTTATGTTCGTCTCTCCCCAAGCGCCTCGATTCTGTGATATTGATTCCAATAAAGGATTGTATTTGGAATGTCCTTGTCTCCTCGTTCCTTGCGTCCCCAGAGGGTCCTGACAGAAGACTGGACCCAAAAAACTGAAGTAAACGGCACTTCTCCACCCCCGTTTTGTTTTCCATGTTTTGAAAAGTTTTTGTTTGTTCCTGTTTTGTTTGTTCCTGTTTGTTCGCCGCCCGCCTCCGCTCCCTTATCCTGCGCAATCTCCCTTTCGTGGAGTATGCCGGGGAGTTCTGCGGGCTCGCCGCTGTGACGGGGCTGCATGACGCGGCCATCCTCCACCTGTTCCGGCTCGGGTCCTGTCACAAATACCCCGTGGACCTCCCGAGACTTCCGGGCCAGAGCCAGAGCCAGAACCAGCCCGTCATCGTCCGCGACTCCCCCGAGCCCGCCGCCGCTCGGGCTTCAAGAGCGTCCCCGCAAATCCGCTCATCAAGAGCGCCCCCGAGAATCCGCGCTTCAAGAGCGCCCCCGCGAATCTGCGCTTCAAGAGCGCCCTCCTGCGCCTGCTCCTCGCAGGTGCTCTCCTGCATCACCGCTGGTCCCGTCCAGCTCAGCTCCTCAAGAGCGCCCCCAGGTGTCCGCGCTTCCAGAGCGCCCCCAAGTGTCCGCACTTCCAGAGCGCCCCCCCCCCCCCCCCCCCCCACCACCACCCCCCAGTGCCGGCTCCTCGCAAGTCTCCCCTGCGTCCCCGCTGGTCCCGTCCAGCTCTCCTGCATCCCTGCTGGTTCATAGTTGGTCCCCAGCAGCACCTATACTGCTCTAAACCCGCTGAAGTCATGAACAAATGACTGTTTTTATATGCATTTTGTTTACTTTTTGTTTAACTCAGATCAGGGGTTTTCAAACTGACATTTATGGGAAAGTTCATAACTTAAAAATAAATAAGTAAAAAATTTACTATATTTGATATTGTTCATATTTCATTCTGCGTTCTAAAGACAAATTGGTCATAATTATTTTATTTAACTGGCTTTTAGATTTATTTTTAGGATTAACATAACAGTACTCTAATAATGTGTAGAAAATATTGCATTGAATATATTTACTTTCTATTAAGTGGACACTTGTTGTTCATTGTATAAATATTGTATTAATGTTTTACACATTAAAATATGTACCTGCTTTAGTGGGTCCTGGAGAGATTCATCATATTTTGGTGTCGGTGGAACTAAAACATTTGCAATCTCCTGCTTCAGATGAAATGTGAGTTTAAGAACTTTTTTTTTACAAGTTGGTTTCATTGTCATTTAGAACAGTTTTGTTTTGGCATCAGGATCTTTATCAGTATCTGCTGAAATCTGTTTATCTGTGAGTGGTTGTCGATGTGGATATTAATTTTTCAACCACTTTGACCTTAGAATGGAGTGTGTGCACATTATTCATTATTTGTGTGACGCCTGATCGGTTGTGTTTTCAATGCTGTTGGATCAAGAAGAGGTTACATTTGATTCGATACAGAGGACTGTTTATTTTGGCAAGAGGGTTTTATTGTTTTGTGTCCTGTTTAAAATGTGTAGAGTCTGTCTGCTGGGGTTTTCAAAATAGGTTTTATTTTGAGAAAACATCTGTTTGTATATACGTAGGTGTCAGACTTGTGTTCCTGTTTTGTTGTGTTTTTCTCCCCATGTGCTCCCCGTGACCCAGTTTCGTCCTCATTTGATTAGTCATTTGGTTCAGGTGTGTCCCATTAATTTACCCTCGTTTAGTTCTCTATTTAAAGTCTTGTCCGTTACTTTGTTCCTTTGTCCGGTGTTGTGCTTGAAAAGATATTAGTATGACTGACTTTAATACCTTCCTGTAACAGTTAGCTTCTCAATATGTAAATAGTACATAATAAAAATACATTTCCTTGTGTGTGTTTGAGTATGCCACTCTTGATAATCTATGAGAAAGATATATAGCTGGTTTTCACTACAGTCCCTCTATAATAGCTACAGCATTTTGCTTCAGTAACAAAATATTTTCAACATATTAAATAATGTCAATATTGAAGAATTTGGAGTTTGACTGTGTAAAACCTTAAAACCAATATAATTAACAATAATATAAAATAATAACACTACACCGTAACTAAACTCAGCTGCTGAAGTGCTAAACCAGAAACATGTTCCACTGGCTTTGACACTTGACAACCAACGACTCTCACCTTTGTCTAGAGTGGAGGTTTAACTGAGAAACGAGAGCAGAGTTAATACCTTTATTTTAATAAAGTTCTCACAGTCTTAACCACCAATGGAAAAAGAGCAGCACTGCAGTACATCTGCTAAAAATCTCCTTTACTGTTCTACCGAAGAAAAAAAGCCACTTATATCTTGGATAGTCCGAGGGTGAATAAATTAACAGCAAACTTTCATTTGTGGGTGAACTAGGCCTTTAACATTGTTTTAATTGACTTATAATTATAGTCAATTTTAAAACTTGTGCACATATACAGTTTAATCAAAAATGTAAAACAAAGAACAACTCAGCATTTTTTTTTACGTTTTTTTTTTTTACATAATATGTGTTAAAATACGCCATGTTTATTGTTAGTCCTTATAGGGATAGTTCACCCAAAAATGAAAATTCTGTCATTAATTACTCACTTTCGTGCATACTCTCCAAAATTTGAGCACAAAACGTATTCTCATAGCTTTGTAAAATTACGGTTGAACCCCTGATGACACATGGACCATTTTAACGATGGTCCTTACTGCGTTTCTGGACCTTGATCGTGTTCGGATCCTTGCGGTCTATGAGAGGGTCAGAGAGCTCTCTTTATTGATCAAAAATATCTTAATTTGTGTTCCGAAGATGAACGAAGGTCTTACGGGTTTAGAACGACATGAGGGTGAGTAATTAATTACAGGGTTTTCATTTTTGGGTGAACTGTAAGGTCCACGCATTTGGCCCAAAGAAGGTATCCGATGGTGGAGAAGGCTTCCTGCGTGTTCGGTCTTTCCAGTGTGCAAAGTTCTTCAATTTAAGTTAAACTCTATAATCTGACTCCATTTTATTATTTAATCTGACTCTATTTTATTATGACCTCGTATTTAGCTTGAAATACAAATTGATTGCTTGTCTATTTCTAACTGGTATTCTTCTGATATTTGATTATTCTAGTTAACTCTTGACTTTATATTTACTCGTTCATTCGGTTGCTCATGTCTTTAACAAGGATGCAACGTAATCTACTAGAGTCAATAATTACAGAGTAAAACAGAATAAGGTCAAATGTAACAATTTATTATCAGTCAGGTAAATACTGTATGTATATGTCAATTCCACAGCAATTCAAAGAGATCAAATCATATCAATACAAAACATCGAATTCTCAAAGATAAATCTACGAGTAAAGAATGATATACCTGACTTTATAGAAATACATAGTGTGGAGCATTGAGACACCACACTACGGTCTTCTGGCTACAGAATTCGCCCTGATCCTTTTGCAACATTTCTTTAAGTACTTCAGACCAGGATAAACATCCCCCAAACTGGAGACAGGAACTAACAATTGTAATTTGTAATTTAATCAAGTCGAGTTAGCACCTTTTGGGACAGAAGGTAATTTGCATGAAAACCACTGAGAACTGACACACACTCTACAGTGTGCAATAAATCTCTAAACTCTTAGGATCTTTATTACCTTTTACTTTACTTCTTATAAGAATGAGACCATTGTACCAGTCGCCATGAGACAATTCAAATGATACCAAACATGACTGTAAATAACACTTGCATTAATGTAGAACATTACATTCTACTATCAACCATTCTGAGTGAGCTGAGTTAAGGGAAGGATGGGTGAGGGGAAGGAAGGGGATGAAAAGGAACTGATGCATATGTGAGAGAGGCATTTTCTCGCATTTTCTCTCAGTGGGATGTGGGGACAGATGTCTGTATGTTAATGCACTGTGTGTGTGCTGTCCATCTCAGGAGTTCAAAGTGTCTGAGGTTCTGTAATTCTTACAGTGAACTATCCGTTTAATGTCACCGTGATTAGTTCAAAATCATTGAAATGTTCGTAAATTTAACTTTAATTATGAGCACAAAGAAAAGTTGGTAGCCTGCAGCTTAGTATACACTAGAGCAGGGATGGGCAACTTCGGTCCTGGAGGGCCACTGTCCTGCAGAGTTTAGCTCCAACCCTAATCAAACACACCTGAACCAGCTAATCAAGCCCACTAGAAAGCTACAAGCAGGTGTGTATGATTAGGGTTGGAGCTAAACTCTGCAGGACAGTGGCCCTCCAGGACCGAAGTTGCCCATCCCTGCACTAGAGGACTTTAACACTGTTCCTGGGGACCCACTATCCTGAAGAGTTTAGCTACAACCCTAATCAAACACACCTGAAGAGGCCCATCAAGCGCTGATTGAAAATTCCAGGCAGGTGAACTGAAGCTGGTGATTGGGTCCCCAGGAGCAGAGTTGAAGACCTCTGCTATACACTATTTCTTCACTTTCTGATTGTCTCACAGCAAAGATGTTCACCTCAGAGAAGACGGTCTACATATACTGCTAAGGTTTGTGTCATTATTTATCTGGGTTTCTCTAAATAATTAGTTTGTGTGATTTTCCTGTGCATGCAGACACAAACTGCTGCTGATTACATTTGTAGTTCGCATAAGATCATACAGCTTTAGAACAACATCAGGTTTACTAATTATTTACTGAATTCACACTATCCCATAAACCGGTTGTGAAGAGTAAATAAACTACAAAATATGAGAGAGAGCGACAGCATGAGAAGGGTTACAAAAGAGCACATAGTTGGTTTATTAGGGCCCCATAACTGGAATTTGTACACGTTTAATAAAGTGATGAGGCTCTTCATTTGAGGTTGTGGATCATTTAGTGTGTACAATGTGGTCAAACTTGACTTCCTCTTCTTCATGTGTATTTGTTTCTTGTCTTCTCCTGCAGTGACTTCATCACACATTGTGAAGGGAATCAGATTTTATATTGAAGTGATCAAGAAACAATATGAAGATCATTCAGCTTCATCTCTGTGAGTTTACATATTATGAATATTTAACATTCTTTGCAGACTTTAAACTTATAATATTTGTTTCATTCTTCACACAGTGGTATTAATCTGTTGTCAAGCTGCAGTGGCAGATCTACAAACTGATTTGGGATCAAATGTGATCATAAACTGTGATCTTGTTGAAAATGAAGTTCATTGGATTTTATTGAAAACACCAGCTCCTCCAGCAGTGGTTCTACGATCATTCTCAACTTCATCTTTTTACCCTAATAAATCATTCATGAAGAAATATTCAGTGCAGTTTAAACATCGTCTGGTTATTAATAATGTGACTGATGATGAATTAGGAGTTTATTACTGTATGAACGCAGGAAAACCTCTGAAATTCAGCAACAGCACCAGACTATACTTCACTGGTGAGTTCATTTACTGCTGTAGGAATTAAAACAGTCTGATAATCAGTGTGATTTATTTTTTTTACATGTTATTTTTAGAAAAACATAAGGCCTCTCATTGGTCACTCCACATATAGATATTAAGTTATCAATATGTAATTCAGTTGTACAAAACTACAACTCTTTCTTTACAGAATCTCAACTAACTGAGTGTGAAAATTATACAGTGGTGGAGTTTATTGATCAGAATAAAGCACAATGGCAGTTTATTATCATCATATCTGCTCTGATGAATGGTCTTCTGCTCCTTCTGCTGATTGGTGAGTTATTCTTCTTAAATGTAAATTAGCAAATTAAATAAACACTAGCGGTGCTGTCTGTGAAAAATTAATATGATGCTCTTCTGCAGTAAGCAGGTGAAGATGTTTTTCATTTAGTCTTTTGACTATTTTGGCACATTTGTGTTTCCATATTGTTACAGTTAAAAAAAATACTGAATCTGAATTCTGTTTCTTAGTTTCTGCCGGTAGAAAAACAGAACGGATGGCAAAAACACGTTCATACTGATCTGCAGAGGAAAGTTACATATCAGCTTCAAGACGCAAAACTATTACAAGTACAATAAAGTAAATGTGTGAAACCATTTAAAATCTTCAAATCATTAATATTTTATGAAGGTTTTTATTTCTAGAAGTACAACAAACTATAGTAGACTTGTTCAGATAAATTTGTGAAGTGCAGCTGAAATGCTAATTGTTTTCCTCCATTGCTCTTTCAGTTCACCGAGGGGACTTTTCTATAAAAAGTCAAGTTAACAGCATCTGCGTATGATTATAAAACATGTTCTTGGATATGATGTGGCTTTTCCTGAAGAATAAATAGTTTACAAAATCAAGAGTATTGGGGGAAACTGGGGCTAGTTTCACTTTTTCAGTAAAATAAAATATTATTTAAAACATTGTTTAGACCTAAAACTTGACGACTTGCATACAAAAACTATTAAACTAAATATTGAATGTGAATAAAATTTGAAAATTTCCACCATTAGCAGCCGGAGAAAAGATACTGTTTGGGGGTTTACACAGATACGCATTAAGCATCATTGTCAGACTAATCGGTACCTATTCCTTTAGTTAACAAGCCTGATGTATGTTTTATTTTCTTTGATCAAGTTCATCTGCATCTTTCAAGGTTTTTTTTTTTTTTTTTTTTTTTTTTTTTGTAACCATAAATGAAAGTGGTCAAAGGCTGCTAGTGTTGTAGTAGTAATGGCTAATTCTTACTGTTATGTTGAATGCTGCTGTTTGTTGAAAAGGAAAATGTTATTTTGTGGGAATTATTTTTTACGTGCATGAGATTTTATCTCATAAAAATAGATATTCTAAACATCCAATACACTTCTCCATATTACTTCGCTTTGCTAACAGTTTCGGATATTAAATTTTTTTTGCAGTTTATAATTTTGTATTCAGAAGAAAAATATTGTTACAGATTTAAAAAATATTCAGAGCTCAATGCTAATGAGTTCTTCTACCAGCCCAGTCAGGCCAATGGTTATTTTTATTTGTCATGCCACCGTTTTCACTGGCCCTTGCACTAAATAACTAAACAGTTGTTTTCAATATAGGGACACCACACTTTCTGATACCATTTTAATTTGACAATTCTTAAATCCAATTCTGGTACCACAGCAAAAACTACTAGCCTAGCAAATATAAAGTTAAAACATTTATTAAAGACAAGTGAGCAGTCAGTTAAAAATAAGAACCGATAAAGTGTTGGCCCCCTTCCTGATTTTTTTTTTATTATTATTTTTATGAAGGGGAAAACAAAATCCAAACCCACATGGCCCTGTGTGAAAAAGTGCTTGCCCCCTAAACCTAATAACTGGTTGGGCCACCCTTAGCAGCAACAACTGCAATCAAGCGTTTGCCATAACTTGCAATGAGTCTGTTACAGCGCTGTGGAGGAATCTTGGCAGAATTGTTGTAATTCAGCCACATTGGAGGGTTTTCGAGCATGAACAGCCTTTTTAAGGTCATGCCACAGCATCTCAATAGGATTCAGGTCAGGACTTTGACTAGGCCACTCCAAAGTCTTCATTTTGTTTTTCTTCAGCCATTCAGAGGTGGATTTGCTGGTGTGGTTTGGATCATTGTCCTGCTGTAGAACCCAAGTTCGCTTCAGCTTGAGGTCACGAACAGATGGCCGGACATTGTCCTTCAGGATTTTTTGGTAGACCGCTGAATACATGGTTCCATTTATCACAGCAAGTCTTCCAGGTCCTGAAGCAGCAAAACAGCCCCAGACCATCACACTACCACCACCATATCTTACTGTTGGTATGATGTTCTTTTTCTGAAATGCTGTTACTTTTACGCTAGATGTAATGGGACACACACCTTTCAAAAAGTTCAACTTTTGTCTCGTCAGTCCACAGAGTATTTTTCCAAATGTATTGGGGATCATCAAGATGTTTTATGGCAAAACTGAGATGAGCCTTTGTTCTTTTTGCTCCGCAGCGGTTTTTGTCTTAGATCTCTGCCATGCAGGCCATTTTTGCCCAGTCTCTTTCTTATGGTGGAGTCATGAACACTGACCTTAACTGAGGCAAGTGAGTTATTTAGCTGTTGTGGGGTCTTTTGTGACCTCTTGGATGAGTCATTGCTGCACTCTTGGGGTAATTTTGGTTGGCCGGCCATTCCTGGGAAGGTTCACCACTGTTCCATGTTTTCTCCATTTGTGGATAATGGCTCTCACTGTGGTTCGCTGGAGTCCCAAAGCTTTAGAAATGGCTTTATAACCTTTTCCAGACTGATAGATCTCAACACTTTCACACAGGGCCATGTGGGTTTGGATTTAGTTTTCCCTTCTTAAAAAAAAAAAAAAAAAAAGCAGTTTTTAAATGGGATTTTTTTTTTTCATCACACTTTTTCACCACTATATACAAGTTGCAAGCAATATTACAAATAATTAAATGGAACAAAGACACAAATTAAACGATGCTTTACGTTCCTTGGTTTTGTTTAGATGCAGAAATTGAATAAGGTTACAGAAACTGAACTGAAGTGCTAAACCAAAACCATAAATGTGTTGCACTGGTTTGATCACTTGATCGTTTAACAGCGTCTGTCACCTTTGTCTCGAGTGGAGGCTTTCTAAAACATTCATACTTGTATTTCAGTTTATGAAGCTCAAATGGAAACGGCAGCATTGCTGTATAAACACTGCTGTACTTCATGATATGATGCTTATTGTTTGTATATACATCTATAACAATATATAAAGCAACTTCTTACTTGATACTGAAATTAATTTTTCTGTGTGCAACAGTTAAAATACTGTTTAAATAACCATTGTCTTGTATCCCAGTTTCTTTCATTTATAATGCTAAAAGAAAGTTTGCATTACATATTTTTAATCTAATGGTAAAACAAGGAAAGATCTAAATGTTCAGTGCAAAACATCCAATTAAACAGCCTTTGAATATTAATGCCCACTGTTTCCTTTTATTGATCTTTGAGTTAAGTTTTTGAATAAAGCTCTGTGTCTGTCAGTCTTGGGTCTGGTCTCTAGTCTCTAAGTGGTGTTGTTCAGTGAAAAATCAAAGGGATTTTACAGGAATTATTGTAACGCTTCTTTACGGTTACATCTAAGTTGCTTATTAGCATGCAAATTCACTACTGTATTAATATTCCAGCCGAATCCTTTACCTTTTTGTTCTTGTGAATACTCCCAGCAGTCACATGAGACCTCTGCAGCAGGCTGTTCTTTCCCAAATCCTTTTAACTTAACCCGATATGTTAGTGACAGCTTTACTCGTCTTAGGTAGTTCTTTAGTTTCTACAAGTACCGCATTAGTAGGAGTTGTTTTATTAGCACCAACAATAAGACTAAGAGCTCTGAACTATATTGTCTTGTTTTTCCAGGACACTCTTAGCTGCTGCTCCATAAAACATGATCGTATTAAGGGCCTGTATATATCAAGTACTGACTGTTTATCTCCACCTCAATCATACCCTGTAACTGACCTCATAAGATTTAGTACTTCATTACATTTATTTTCAATCTGTTTAACGTGTTCTCCATACACATTTCTCATCAACCCATAATCCTACATATGTTACCCTTTCCATAATTTGATCTCATAATTTAAACTGTATATTTTCTAATTTACTTTTTCTAGTAAAAAGCATGTAACATGATTTAATAACTGACATCTTAAATCCCCAGTCATATGTCCACCTCTCAATTTTTACTAATAGCTGAATATTCATTTTATGTCTAATATTTTTCCCTCTTTTCCATATAGCCCCATCATCTGCACATAATGAATACCCAATACCTGTACCAACATTCTCAAAGATATCATTTATCACGTTAAACAGAATTTGACTAATAGCACTACCTTGCAGAATACGATTTACTATATTAAAATCGTTGGAAACATCAACTCCAACTCCAATTGTCCGAATTGATAAGTCTAAAATCCAGTTGTTCATCCTTCCGACAATTTTTTCCCATATTATGTGATTTAATCAGTAGTCCTTCTCTCCACATTGAGTCATATGCTTTCTCTATATCAAAGTACAATATAACCATAACCTCTTTCATACTAATTGCTATTTCAGCTTCATTTTTCAGATCCAAGATAACGCCGATGATGGCAGCTATTGTGCGTTGCTCTTCAGTGTTCGTGTTTTTGTTTGTTTTTCCTGTTTTTTGTTTTTCAAATAAGATCAGTTTTACCAGGGATGATCTGCTGAACATTCGGCAGAACACCGCACAAAATCTTCTACCGGTTTTTGATTTTTCGGACGTTTTGCTGGACATTGTAGTTGGTGGAGCTGTAGCTCTGGTCAATCGCTTCAGGAGGACGTGCAGACGGGGGAAGAGAGCCGGAGCGCCCGTGAAACTTCGTCAGCGCGGATTTCAAACGGCGTTGCCTAGCATCCATCTGGCGAATCTCCACTCTCTACCCAACAAAACGGATGAACTTCTTCTGCTCTCCCGGACAAACAAGGACTTTTCTAACTCTGCTGCCCTGTGTTTCACGGGAACCTGGCTGAATGGCGACATACCGGACAGCGCGATTCATCTGCCTAATTACCAGCTGATCAGAGCAGATCAGGACACGGAATCAACGGGGAAATCGCGTGGCGGCAGGACATGTTTTACATCAATGAGAGGTGGTGTACAGATGTAACTGTGTTAAAGAAGATGTGCTGCTCAGATCTAGAAACGCTCTTCATTAACTGCAAGCCATTCTATTCGCCGTGGGAGTTCTGCTCGTTCATTCTCGTGAGTGTTTAAATTCCACTGCAAGCGCACGTGAGCTCAGCTTTACAGAAACTCGCTGAACTGATCACAGAGAGTGAGCAACAACACCCGGACTCTGTTTTAATCATTCACGGGGACTTTAATAAAGCAAATCTGTCCCGCGAACTGCCAAAATACAGACAGCACATCACATGTCCCACCAGAGACAGTAATATATTGGATCACTGTTACACAACAATAAAGGACGCATGTCACTCGGTTCCACGAGCAGCTTTAGGACTCTCTGATCACTGTTTGGTTCATCTTATCCCGTTCTACAGACAGAAACTTAAGTCTGCAAAGCCTGTATTAAGATCCGTTAAAAGATGGACTAACGAAACAGAGCGGGATCTACAAGCCTGTTTCGATCTGACTGATTGGACTGTTTTTGAAGCTGCTGCAAATTATCTGGACGAGCTCACAGAGACTGTAACATCTTATATAAATTTCTGTGAGGATATGTGCATTCCTTCCAGGACTCATTTAATCTACAACAATGACAAACCATGGTTCACTGCCAAACTCAGACAGCTCTGTCAGGCCAAAGAAGATGCACACAGAAAGGGGGATAAAGTCTTGTACAAACAGGCCAAATACACACTGGAAAAGTAGATCAGAGTGGCAAAGAGGAATTATTCTGACAAGCTCAGGAACAAATTATCTTCCAGTGATCCTGCTTCAGAGTGGATAGGAATGAAGGACATCACCAGCTACAAGACACCGTCCCCCAGCACTCTGGAGAATCAACACCTAGCAGACGACTTAAACAAGTTCTTTTGTCATTTTGAACGATCACCCCACACCCGTCCAGATCACCTCTTCACACAACCTTTCACACCTCCAGCAACCCCTCTCTCCCCCACACCTACAATTCAAATCAGCGAAGATGATGTGTGCCAGGTCTTCAGGAAGAACAAAAGAAGGAAAGCACCTGGTCCAGACGGTGTGTCACCAGCCTGCCTAAAAATCTGTGATGATCAGCTGGCCCCCATCTTCACACAGATCTTCAATAGATCACTGGAGCTGTGCAAAGTCCCCTCATGCTTCAAACGCTCCACCATCATCCCCGTCCCAAAGAAACACAAAATTACTGGACTTAATGACTACAGATCTGTGGCCCTAACGTCTGTAGCCATGAAATTATTTGAAAGACTGGTTTTGGCTTCTCTGAAGGACATCACTGGACCATTACTGGACCCCCTGCAGTTTGCCTACAGAGCAAACAGGTCTGTGGATGATGCAGTCAACATGGGACTGCACTTCATCCTGCAGCATCTGGACAGACCAGAGACTTATGTGAGGATCCTGTTTGTGGACTTCAGCTCCGCTTTTAACACCATTATCACGGAAACCCTTCAAAATAAACTAACTCAGCTCTCCGTCCCCACCTCCGTCTGCCAGTGGATCAACAGCTTCCTGACAGACAGACAGCAGTTAGTAAAGCTTGGTAAATTCAGATCCAGCATTCGAACCATCAGCACTGGAGCTCCTCAGGGCTGCATACTCTCCCCACTGCTCTTCTCCCTCTACACCAACGACTTCACATCTAAAGACCTCTCTGTCAAGCTCCTGAAGTTTGCAGATGACACCACACTGATCGAACTCATCCAGGACGGTGATGAGTCTGCTTACAGACAGGAGGTTAAGGAGCTGGCTGTCTGGTGCAGTCTTAACAACCTGGAGCTTACCACGCTCAAAACTGTGGAGATTATTGTGGACTTCAGGAGAAACCCCCTGCACTTCCCCCGCTCACCATCATGAACAGCAATGTGACTGCAGTGGAGTCATTCAGATTCCTGGGCACCACCATCTCCCAGGACCTGAAGTGGGACATTCACATTGACTCCATTGTCAGGAAGGCCCAGCAGAGGTTGTACTTTCTTCGCCAGCTGAGGAAGTTCAACCTGCCACAGGACTTATTGAAACAGTTCTACTCCGCCATCATCGAATCTATCCTCTGCACCTCAATAACTGTCTTGTTCAGCTCAGCTACCAAATCTGACCTCAGAAGACTACGGAGGGTAGTCCGGACTGCTGAGCGAATCATTGATACAACCCTCCCCACTCTCCAAGAACTGTACTTATCCAGAGTGAGCAAAAGGGCTGGTAAAATCACTCTGGACCCCTCACATCCAGCACACAACCTCTTTGAACTGTTCCGACGCTACAGAGCTCTGAGCACCAGAACGACCAGACACAGGAACAGTTTCTTCCCTCAGTCAATACATCTCATGAACACTCAATAATAAACGTGGAACACACAACTAATACATTATCCATTCACCACACTCACTTATTTTATTTTTATTTTTCTCATTTCTAATTTGCACATACTTGACCTGTATATACATAGTTGTCTATATTATATATATATTTTTTTTGTTTGTTTTTGTTTTTTTGCCGCTTTGTACATTGGTTATTGGCTATTTCTTGTTATTTTGTTTTTATTACCTGTGTCCTGTCCTGTTACTGTCTTTCTGTTGCACTGTGGAGCTTCTGTCACTACAACAAATTCCTTGTGTGTAAACATACTTGGCCAATAAAGCTCATTCTGATTCTGATTACTGACTTTCACTAGGGCATCTATTGTAGACTAACCATTACGAAAACCAAATTATAGTTTTCATGTGTTGGATCCAGACAAAATGGGCATGCAAAAAGATCTGAATGACTTGGAGACAAATAGTGATGACTAGATAAATGGGTCAGAACATCACCAAAATGACATGTCTTGGCTAGCAAGTCAAATCCCATCTAGCCTGTCTGGTCTGATCACACAGATTAGCTAGCTACTGAAAAACATATTACTGGCAATGGTAGAAAGGTGTCACAACACAGTGAATCACAGTTTGCTGCATAGCCACAAACAGGTCAGAGTGTCCATGAGACCCCAGTCCACTGCTTCCAGTGGGCACAGGAGCATCAGAACTGAACCATGTGCTCACAACAAAAGACAAAACAAGACATAGAGCATTAACAAACAGATCCTGACATTAAACTGAAACCTAACCAAACATGAGTGTCAGGATCCAGATACCAGCCTTCAAACACACACAACACACAACATGATTGTCCTGAATAGATGAGAATTTGAGAATTTCAGACATAATCTGAGAAATATAACAAAGTGACTATAATATATAACATGATCAAATATCAAATGTGTTAAACTTAATGAAGTGATGATGGTGAGGTGGAATTAGGTGTTGAGAACAGAGCAGATTTGACTTTGACTTCCTCTTGATGTGGGAGTTTTTTTGTTTTTCTTCCTGTCTTTGCTTTAGAGCTGCAGTAAATTCATCTTCAGTGTTGTGTGGAGGGAAGCAGATTTCATATTTAACCCTATAAAACCGGCGGGAGCGCCCGTGCTCCGGTTTGCGTGTCTCTGTTTAAAAGCCAATAGAAACCGAAACCAAAATGGTAGTGCAATAATTATTTTTGCATAAAAGATCAGAGAAGTTACACATTCAAATCAAGCCTACAACATGCTCCTGTTGCATTGGTTTCACCCTCTAACGAGTCTGCACAAATTGCATAAAATGCATTTTCAACAAAAACACTAACAAAAACATTGCACGTCTTAGCACACGTTATATAGATCTGAGGTTGCTAGTTACCTTTTCCTATGATTACTATGACGTAATCATGTTCTGTGCACTATGACCCCAAGGTTTGTCACATGTGGTGACATCACAAGCCGCGACATTTGACTTTCATTTGTTGTACATACTATTCAATGCGTTCTATTCATCACTCTCTCTTTATCATTGCAATCTGTTGCTTCATCTTTTCTTTTTCATGCATACACACATATGCACCTTTACAAATGCAAGCACAATCACACACTCGTGTGCATAATGTCACGACTGCATGAAAAAATAAGTACATGGATGCAGAGGTTTTGGCGCTACTAACGTTATTTGCGTCCGACGACGAGTAACTCTCCGACTGCTCATCTGCTCCAGACTCTGTTTCTAGTGGGGTTTATTTTTGTTTATATATGTTTTATGTTTTTATTTATTTTTACACAAGAATAACTGAGATGGTCTTTATATATTTATTTATTTTTCAATCAACATCGTTCTCAAAAGCAAAATGTTGTTTTTTTGACCCCACAAATTCAAATGCACTCCATTCATCTGTGAGGCATGCCATATTCTGCATTATTCTGGTCAGGAACTGTCACAAGTGTTATCACAGCCTTTCTGCATTTTTAGTTCTGATAAATTACAGATTTTAGAGTAGTGTAACATTATTTTACATAGTCTTTTTTAGTTGTTCAATCAACATTTTCTCAAAAGCAATGTGTTATCAGTGTAGGATTCTATTAATTAATTTCCCACATTATTATTTTATTTTAGCTTTTAGGGAACCACTCTTACGAGTCGATGGTCATCTGATTAATGGATATTAATCAGAACATCCAACTTATACCTTATTAACGACTTGTCCAGCAAGCATTAATATCAGCAAGTTATCTCTTAACAATTTTGTTTATTTTACTCGCGGCCAACGATCAAAATAAACAACTAGTTAACTTAGTTCTCAGGTTTATGAGCTTAGGTAAAACGCAATCTTTTTGGCAAATAATTACGATATGCAAAATCACATAGCACAGACAAGAGATTTCTTAATAAAATCAAAGTTTATTCACTACTCTAATACACTACTGACTAGACAACACAAAACAGACGATTTAAACATACACACAGATAGGAGCGAGTTGTTTTGTATCTGAAGAGAGAGTCTTAGGTTTTAATGCTCGTTTCAACCTGAGGGAAAATCACAGGCAAGAACCCTTATCTTCACTTCTTAAAAGATAAACACCAGTTCAACAGATTCAAGAGAAATTTGTTTGCCTTACTGTTCCCTTTTCTTTAGGTTGAGTTCGGCTTTCCTTCGGTTCAAAGAGCCTCTCTGCTCTTAGTTGAATTCAGTCCTTTGTTCAGTTCGAGACGGACCGCATGCGGATTGGCTGCTCGTCGTTCGTCGTCACTGGATTACTCTTCAGTGGTTGGATGGCTTCTTGATGACCGAACAACACTCTCAGGAAGTCTTTCTTAGCTCTTAGCGTCTGGTGTTGGTTTCTTTGAAGTTTAACTTTGATCGCTGTTGCAATGCCACCGCCGTGATGTTAGAGGCCAGAAGCGCTTTGCAGCGTGAGCAGAACGAGAGACGAGCAAGGCGTACGTGAGCCTCCTTTTCAGTTTTCAACTCCAACCCGTTTTTTCACGATTGTGCATCTGTTTTAACGGGCCAATTTGGGATCCGCCTCCGGGTGCTTGATCCAATCGGATTCTTTCCTGCGGGGCGTTTGATCCAATCGCAAGTGTAGCTGTGCGCCCCGCACATCTGCGTGTTGTACATACATTATCTTGTTCAGTCGTTCATCACATCAAATTATTGAAAGCAAGTTTCTATCCGTTATTGTAATCATGCATTAATGAAAAACAAATCATTCTCATTCATCATAATATTTTTCATGAGATTAGCTTTCTGACAAAACCAAACAGTAGCCGTTTAACATGCACAAAAATACAAATATTCTTTATATTCAATTTCGTAGTTAATGCATTGATTAAACGATCCTAAATTCTAAATAAACATATCGCGCCTGTGAAAATTCACAACTAGTGATCAGGAATACATTCTGGAAAAAGATTACATAAGTTCAAAATAGCACAACCAGCTTATAAATGTCACAAACAAAAACATCCTTTAATATATATGTTGTAACTCTATGGTATATAGTGTTTTTGTTTCAGAGTATAATTTCAGTCGCAGAACCCAGTATAACTTTGTCCCTTTTAAACATTTTTGCACAAAGCATTGTGCTCTGTGTCTAGTAGCAGAGCAGACGGCGCATTCCTGGGAGGTGCTGATAGTTGCGAGGTCGTAAGGTCACTTCTCTTGGAAAGTTGGGAGTTGTCTTTAGTTATTACTTTTCTTGAATTACTGCGCTTAATGGGATTATATTTTAGGGAGAGTCTCTGGCGTCACATAAATTAGAATCCGGGAACATGAGTTCTGTTTTCTTTCAAAATGACCAAACGGGAATTTTCTTCGTTAGATCCTGGTTTTATGGCCCAGGAGATACGGGGGGGTTTCAGAGCGATGGGCGCTGGAATGGTAAGCTTTGATCCTTGCTTCAGGAATGTGTTGAAAATAAGTGTGTGTGGTATCCTGATCCCGACCAGGCATTACATCAGTTTGACTTCACAACGCACTGTTTATAAAAATGAGTGTATCTCACAAACAAATTTATGTAATCAGTCCAAATCAATTGTATGTAATTTCAAAGTGTTTTATGCAAGTTTTTTACATTGACAAGTTTGAGGTTGACATTTGTGATATTTTTGTATTTAGTAAAATATGTAAAAAAAAAATCAATTTTCATTTTTGGTTCATTGTTGGTTTATTGAACTTTTACGCTATTCATCTAGTAACTATGGATTTATTGCATACTTATCCTTCAAATTGGGGGTCTAAGGATTGTATTGATATATGACATTTGAAAATACTCAAAAGAATGACAGCACAGCATGTAAAAATACTAAGATATACTCTGGCAGAATTGTTCTATGGCAGGTCTTAAAGGGTTAAGTGTCTTAACTGCATCAATAGCATGAAGATCATTCAGCTATGTGAGTTTTTACATGATATCAATATATTTACATGCTTTATAACTATTAAAATTATAGTTTTATGCTATGCATGACACAGGGGGTTATTTATTTTTTTATCTTATAGATGTATTAATCTGTTGTCAATATGCAGCAGCAGATCTACTGACTGATTTGGGATCAAATGTGATCATAAACTGTGATCTTGATGAAAATGAAGTTCATTGGATTTTACTGAAAACACCAGCTCCTCCAACACTGATTCTACAATCATTCTCAACTTCATCTTTTTACTAAAATATTCAGTGCAGTTTAAACATCGTCTGGTTATTAATAATGTGACTGATGAATTAGGAGTTTATTACTGTATGAACACAGAAACACCTCTAAAACTCAGCAACAGCACCAGAATATACTTCACTGGTGAGTTAATTTACTGCTTCAGTGATCAAGACATATTGATGATCACTGCTTAGTGCTTACATACGTACTAGTCATTACTTACATTTTTAAATACTCATGAAAAACAATTATATTTATACATTCCATAATATATTATAATTATCTTAAGTGCTACAAATCTGTAGCCAGTAACATTTTTTACAGTAACAGACTGGAAACTTTTATTACAGAACCAACTCAACCAACTGTGTTAACTGAGTGTCACAATCATACAGTGACTGAATATACCGAGCAAAATCAGACACTTTGGCAGATTATTAGCATCGTATCTGCTCTGATGAACGGACTTCTGATCATTCTGCTGATCGGTGAGTTAATTTTTAGCCATCTGTAAAAATATTTGTATCATGAATTTATTTTTTGGCTTTTGACTACATTATTATTGTAGAACTGTTTTGTAAATTCTGAATCAAAGAAACTGTTCCATTTCTAGGACTATTAAATGTTTTTGTTGGAAACAGAAGGTCAGCAGAACAATCAGAACTCAACACTGATCTACAGCAGACGCAAGTGTAGTGCTTGGGCCCTAACAGAACACACACACCTAACTCCCAGACAGCCTGGGGTCTTCTGGAATGCCCTCCCTTATCTCCTGAGACCATAAAACCAGGATCTAGCGAAGAAAATTCCCGTTTGGTCATTTTGAAAGAAAACAGAACTCATACTCCCCTGAATCTGACTCCGTTGAGCGCCGTAATTCAAGAAAGTAATCGCTGAAGAAGACTTTTTACGAGTAACTCTGACAACTGACAAATCCCAGATCTCCAAAAGAAGTGATATTATGACCTCGCGTTTCGCCCAAGAAAGGAATGCGCCTTTTCTGTTGCGTTCTCTAAAACAGACAAAGAGAGAGCCACAGCTTTGCTTAATAAATCTCCCTGGCGAAAACATTAACTTAGCTACTTAATGCATTTTTCTGCCACTTGTGATTCACCACAGAGTGAAATCAGCGCACGGCCCTCAGAAGGAGTGGCCAGAACGCATCTGTGAGGGAGTGCTGATTTTGTGATAGTGTGATAAAAAAATCCACTGTGTTTTTCTGTGAAGTCACGTGAAGTGACACTGAGAACTACGGCCCGCCGCGGTCAGACTGTTAGATTGATAATTAATCTGTGGGTTAATTTGATTCGGTCTAAACGGGTTGAGATTGTTAGCGCTATAAGAAAGAAACGAATCTAAATAGTGCTTTGTGGCTGTGAAACCTGAGATACCCTGAAACTTAATGTTGGACCGTAATTTCATCGCTGTGATAGAAAGATAATTAATTTAATTATAATTGCGCTCATGATTTTAAGGATATCAGCGGGTGAATCACTATGAAATATTTGAAACTGATCATTTAATTTCATAATTATTTCATCCCAGATGTGAAATTAAACTCATTTCATTAAAATAATTTCAGCTCCAGATTCAACATAGACTGATTGAGACAATTATGTGTGCTCTGATAATTTAACAATAATATGAAGATCTGAAGATCTTAATTATCAGCTATCAATGTGTTTGATTTTCAGACCTGGAAAAATTTTAAATTTCCTTTATAAATTGAGATGGTAAAGATTCATTTGTTCTGAAGGTTCTAATGACACAAGGAAATTAGTAGCCTGTTAGATTTAGGGATGTGGAAGTTGTAAATTAATTTCATAATTAATTACGAATTTGAAAATTCTAATTTAATTTAATAATTAATTACAGTTCCTGTTTCATACTGGGTCCAGTTGCAATTGTGCTTGTAATTTTAATGACAAACCTCATTAAGATCTTGATACTTAACTGCCAACTAGGAAGACCATTATAATATTATAACAAAATATATATCCCTCTGAAAAGTTCATCTGAATCGATCCTATCAATTTTAATGATGACATCATGAAAAATTTAATTAGGAATCTCTATTTATAATTTGAAATTCTAAATTCAAATTGCAATTAAGTTTGTTCTGTCTAACTTATTCTCAATCCTTTAGTTACTTAATTAACACGGGAGTTAATTTAAGTATACTTTTGCTTAGGTCTAATAGTCAATAGGGCATAAGAACTTAAACTTCTAATTAGTCACACTCCAAAAGAAAATTAGGTTTTTCTCAATACTTAGACCAGTATATTTTAGCCTACTGAAATTAGCAAAGCTAAACCCTTAGGTGTATCGACTCAACAGCACCACCGTGCTGCCATACTTGTTATTAATCCTGATATTGGGAGGAAATCCTCACTCTTCTTCTTCTCTTTTCTCCCTGCCACTATCTGCTAAATTGACTATTGCTACTGGTTGCTGGGATTTTGCCTGAGGGAAAGCATAAGCAGAGAATTTTAGATATTGAACAGGTATTTGTGAAACAAAATTGTTTTCCATTTACCTTCCTCTGTGTGAAATCCTACCCAACGAAAAGGTAGGCGTCGGCGAGATTTCCAACACACACGAGGAACACGCTAACAGGCGTTGCGGTGTCAATCTTGCCATTACGGGACCAGTGCTGTCATTGTTATTATTTTCCTTCACCCCGGAGAAAAATATTAGCAATCACAGACCTACAAAAAAAATTTTCCTTTCACAATCTTCTGACTAAGAAGCGACCTTCTGATATCAGACTTAACAAAAAAAAAAAGGAAATCTAATATCAGAAAGATATATTTTGTTTGTGTCCCTCTCCCTCATTTTGGCTTAGCTTCACCTTCGCCCTTGAAAAAAAAAAGAAGGGCTTTCTTTTACAAGAAAACGGTGAAGCATCCGATTATCACCCTGTTCCTCGCTCTGTGGTGTTTTTCTTTTCTTTATCTGTTCTCTAGCTGTTCTACCTGTGTGTGTGTGTTCAATTTCTCCCCACAGAGGCCACGAGTTAGAAGCACCCCCCCCCCCCCCCCCCCCCCCCAGAGGATCACAGTCACAGAGAACCGCACTCACCTGTTCTAATACACACTCAACACTATTACACAATCAACAGTGCATATCTACACCCCTTTGTTTGTTGATTTGTTTTGTTTGGTTTCTTTTGTTTTGGTTTGTTTGTTTTTCTCTTCAAGGCCTGTGTCAGTTGCGGTTGGAAACTTCCCTCACCCGTCAGAACATGTCTCGCACAACAGAACATGTCGGTCACTGGGAGGATCTGGAAACATGGCTAAGTGTTGCAACCGACAGCCTCCTTCCTAAAGCCGCTGAAGCACTGAAACACCAGAGACAGGACCAGCTGGATGAAAACATCACAAGTCTCATGGCACAAGACCCAAGTCAAAGCTACAGTCACAAAGAATTAGCCAAGATTACCGGCTCCTTAAGCCACACACTCATCGCGACCCTCAAGTTGAGCGACAAGAACGCTGCACAGCTCCAGCAGGAGTTGACACGCACACAACGGCGCATCGAGCAGCTGGAACTGGAAGCTCAGGAACGATGGGAAAAACCAGATGAGGTGAGCCAAGGCGCTGAAGAGGAGATCAAAAGGCTAAAAGAAACCCTAGCAGCTACTAACAAAGAAATGCAACAAGTCAAGGCAGACTACGCTGATCGGTCTGAAAAGCTACAGTATGCGGAACAGCTGCTGGAGAAAGCAAAGGCCGACTTCAGGGACAAGAACGGCAGAATCAAAGCCCTTGAAGCTCACTTGCATGAGTCAAGAAACGAGATTAGCCGTCTAACATTTCAGCTAGACTATGTCAAAGAAGAAGCTGATAGTTTCCAAGAGGAACTCAAGCACGCTTATGAACTGCGCCGTGAGCCATCGAGGACACGAGATGCACCAACCTCACCCCTGCCAAGCAGGACTGGGACTGTCAAAAGGTGGAGGGCGTGGGACTGAAACATTCACCACCTCCCTCTGGAGAACTTTACCTCACTCTACCTCAGCCAAAAGAATCTGTGGCAGCCAGCCACAGATCATCGCACGGCTTGGACCTGAAAGACCTTGACAAGCTCGCCAGGAACACTGGCAAATTCAACCCGAGCGTCCCAAATAGCCAAACTGTCCAAGCGTATCTCCAAGACATCGATTTCCATCTGGAAATGCGACCCAACGTTACGGACAAAGATAGACTCTATTTGCTCCGAACAACATACAGTTCTGAAGTTCGCAGCTTCCTGGACAGGCAGCCTGCTTACACAAAGACTGATTACCAACTGCTCCGAGAAGCCCTCATTAAAGAGTTCTCGACCCTGAGTCCGAACAAGATTCAAGATTCAAGATTCAAGAGTTTTATTTGTCACATACACAATTATACAGAGTATAACCAGCAGTGAAATGTAGGTCAGGTCCGCTCCAAGGACAATGCAATTATAAAGTATACAAATATTAAGAGAAGAAAAGTAGAAAAAAATAAAATAAAATAAAAGAATAAAATAAAAAGATAGATAAAAAATATAAATATAAATGTGCAGGTCAGTATGTTGTTGACTTAAATAGTACTAAGAGGAATGTGCAAAATAATGTGCAAAAAAGTTGTACAGGGTATATAATAGCAGCAATATGAGGTAGAGAAAAATTATGAATAGCTTATTGATATGGTGATATTTACATGGAGTCAAGTGATGTTATGACACAGAGTTAGAGTTTAGGAGCCTGATGGCCTGGGGGAAGAAGCTCCTCCTAAGTCTCTCAGTTTTTGCCATCAGGCTACGGAAGCGCTTACCAGATGGAAGCAAAGTGAATAGCTGGTTACCAGGGTGATTTGAGTCCTTGATGATTTTGACAGCTCTATTTTTGCAGCGTTTGAGGTAGATGTCCTGCAGAGAGGGGAGAGCAGACCCTGAGATGCGCTCAGCTAAGCGCACAACTCTCTGTAGTGCTTTGCAGTCCTGATTGGAGCTGTTTCCATACCACACTGAGATGCACTGAGTCAATACACTTTCTATGGTCCCTGAATAGAAAGTTTTCAGGATTGCTGGTGAGACCCTGAATTTCCTCAGCTGTCGCAGATGGTACAGTCTTTGCCTGGCTTTCTTTACCTGTGTTTGGATGTGTGTAGTCCAAGTCAGGTTCTCGGAGATGTTTACACCGAGGTACTTGAAGCTGCTCACCCTCTCCACAGGGGTCCCACTGATCATAAGAGGAGTGTAGGGCTGCTGCTGTCTCTTCCTAAAGTCCATGATCAGCTCTTTAGTTTTGCTCACATTCAGAGAGAGACAGTTGTCCTGGCACCATGATGTGAGTCTCTCTACCTCGTCCAAGTATGCGGTCTCATCGTTGTTGGAGATGAGGCCCAGAACCACAGTATCATCAGTGAATTTGACAATAGATGTGGAGCTGTGAGAGGACACGCAGTCATGCGTGTAGAGAGAGTAGAGCAGGGGACTCAGGACACAGCCCTGTGGGGCTCCTATGTTCAGAGTGATGGAGTTTGAGGTGAACTGGCCAACTTTCACCACTTGAGGTCTGCCGGTGAGGAAGTCTTGAATCCAGTCACAGAGTGAGGAGTTTAGGCCGAGGTCTGTGAGTTTAGATGCCAGCTTGATGGGGACTATAGTGTTGAAAGCTGAGCTATAGTCAATGAATAGCAGCCTTACATAATTTCCATTGTTGCTATCCAAGTGTGTGAGGGAAGAGTGGAGAACGTGAGAAATGGCATCGTCCGTGGATCTGTTTGGGCGATAGGCAAACTGAAGAGGGTCCAGAGTATCAGGGATGGAGGAGCAAATGTGGCTCTTTACAAGTCTCTCAAAAACCTTCATGACTATAGATGTGAGGGCAACTGGGCGATAGTCATTCAGGCAAGAGGGTTTATTGTTCTTTGGCACAGGGATAATGATGGATTTTTTGAATGAGGTGGGAACCATGGCGGTAGCAAGGGACTCATTAAAGATAGAAGTGAGCAAACCAGCAAGCTGATCGGCGCAGGACCTCAGAACACGGCCGGTTATCCCATCAGGTCCGGCTGCTTTCCTGACGTTCACTTTCTTTAGCGCCCTCCGAACCTCATCCTCCGACACGGTGATTACAGGATCATCGCTGCTCTGCCTGTTGCTTCCAGACGCGCTGGTCGGCAGAAACGCGCCGCCGCCGTTGCCATCGAAGCGGCCGTAGAAGATGTTTAACTCGTCGGCCAGCAACGGATCTGCTCTCACCTCCGCGGAGGATTTGTTTCCGAAGTCACAGATGGTCCTCAGTCCCTGCCACATCCGTCGAGAGTCGTTGAGCTGGAAATGAGACTCAATTCTCTCTCTGTATCTGTGTTTGGCGGCTCTTACTGCGCGTCGGAGAGCATAGCACGATGCTTTGTACTCGCTCGTATTCCCAGACAGAAGAGCCTCATTGTAAGCGGCGGTGCGTGTGTTAACCGCGGCACGGATTGTTCTGTCCACCCACGGAACAAGGCCTAGTGGCTGCCCTGGAGACAAGACAAGGACGTCACGAACCTCCTCAAGCCTACTACAGCCGACTCAGACGAGCATACTTTGGAACTCATAACGAACCTGACATGGAAGATGAACTAAACTTCAAAACTCTCTTCCTAAGGAACCTTTACCCCGGCGTAAGCCACCATCTTGGCGTTCTCGCATGTCCACGAGCAATGACTGCTCAGCAGTTGCGAGATTTGGCGCAGAAGGCCTACGGCAAACAAAAGATGGCCTCAGAAAAGAGCAGCAAAAGCCCAGCAGTTCTTGACTTCAACACTCACAGTCACGGTCTGGCTCTAGAGGGCGCCCAACGCCAAGACAGTGCCAAGCCGCCACCCAGAGAGTGGAATGCACCCTCGTCCAACAAAGAACGAGACTCCCACGCCGATACCAGATCTAAACAAAGGTATGAACGCTGGGATGGATTGCGTGGACGTCAACGCTCACCTGGACGACATTGGGAAAAGACATGGGACCAGTCAAGGCCTCATGAGAGTCAATGAGAAAAATCGTGGAACAAGCCCAGCTCATTTGGAAACTCAAGAGGGAAAAACTCATGGGAATCCAACGGAAACGCCAAGGGAAAACGACAAAGTCACCCTGGAGCGACTAGCCCAAGGAATCGACGAAAGAATTCACAAAGATTCCAAGCTGACCGAGCTCAAACTGAATCCACGCAAGAACAAAGGACACCACCGTGTTTCGACTCACAAAAACTGATGGAAATGATGATGAAAGAATTCTTCCAACGGAAAGAGGAAGATCGGAGATGGGAAAAGAAAGAGAAACCAGATTCAGCCTGACTAGCGGGCGGACGAGAAGGCAGCGACCAGCTGGCCCAACCAGCCACGGAGAACAGCACTCCTTCATCTCACTCTCAGAGAACCGCAGTCACAATAACTTCAGATGGACAAGAAACCCCACCTGAAAACCCAGCAACAGAGTTAGACACTAACTCAACACTCAAACCTCTAGATCACAGCAGCGTCCAACAAACACCTGCTGATGAAACCACTCAAGTTCCTGAAAGTGCTGTCTCGGTCGTCTGCCACTCCTCCGAAGAAAACCACATCAGCCCTGATATCCTAACCGTTTCCTCCCAAAATCCAGTCCCTCAACTCCTAGGCGATCTCATTGAGGAAGGTATAGCAAAAAAGTTTTACCTCTCCATCATCATTGAACGACACATCAGAGTCGAAGCCCTTCTTGACACAGGAGCCGACATCACTCTAATGGCCACCGAGCTCCTCGAAAGGTCCAAGAAAGAACAAAGGGGACTAACAGAACCCTCAGACTCCAGAGGTGTGAGCTGGACCTTCAAGCATATTCCCACACGGGCCTCCAACTGAAACACGTGGCCCCAATCCACCTAACGGTTGGATCAATGGATCTCGTCCATCCAGTATACGTCTCACCACTCAAGACGTATCCACTTCTCATTGGGAAAGATCTGCTTAATCGTTTTGAACCGCTGATAGACTTCAAGCACCTAAAGATGTGGACACAAGTCCGCGAGCCTCTGCCCTGCCAGTCATTAGACTCCAACGAGTCGCAGTGTCAAGTCACAGACACCGCCCCCAATCCACTGACTGATGATGCAGTAGCAAAACTTGTACCTGGATCAAGCACAAGCAGCAAAGACCAGGACCCTCTCCTCTGCTCACTGCAGGAGCCTGAATCAAACACAGGCCCCCTTCAAATCAGTCTGTCGATCGGAACTAACAGATGACACTCATCTCGCTGTCTACGCTGTCTCAACACAGCCTGCGACGGAATCACCTCCACAGGTGAACACCGGGGTCCAAAGCCCCTCAAATGACTTAACTGCCGAAGAACCCTACGCCGGGTTCAACGCACAAATTCAGCAGATCCTGAGTGAGGCGGATGCCCTACACAAAGAAGTGGATCGCCAAGGACTCAAAGACGTTCTGCACAAATACAAAGACTCCTTCGCAAAGCATTCCCTGGATTGTGGACTGACCAACAGCCACACGGTGCGCATCCTGACAAACCCAAATGCGCCACCCACATTTGTGCGACAGTACAAGATTCCAATAGCATCATTTGAGCCAGTGCAAGAAATTGTTGACTCCATGCTGGAAAAGGGGTTCATCCGGCCCTGTAACAGCACATACTCTGCCCGATGTGGCCAGTCCTAAAACCTAACGGCAAATGGCGGCCCACCATCGACTATCGCAAGTTGAATCAACAAGTACCACTGTCACGATGGCCTATGACCCAATTGGATCAAGAAATTCCAAAAATCAAAGGCTCGACGATCCTGTCAACACTGGATGTTGCCTCCGGGTTCTGGACGATCCCTGTCCACCCCGATGACCAACACAAGCTAGCATTCACGTTTGGCAATCGACAGTACACCTTCACACGGTGTCCCTTCGGCTATGCCAACTCACCAGCTGAATTCAACATCTTTCTAAACAAAGCATGCCCTGACGCCAGAGCTAGAGGCAACCTTGTTTACGTAGATGATATTTTGATGAAAAGCTCAAGTGTGGAAGACCACATCAAGGAAATTGACCACGTCCTAAAAACCAGCTGACAACGGCAGGAGCCAAAATTGCCCTTCACAAAGGACAGTGGTGCAAAACCAAGGTGAACTGTCGGACTGCTTGTCGGAAGAAACGGCATCGAGCCACAGTCTAACCGCACTCAAGCAATCCAAAGCATAAAAGTGCCGACTAACATCTCTGAGCTGCGAAGCTTTCTGGGAGTGTGCAATTACTCGCGACAGTTCATCGAAAACTACGCTGACATTGCCCGACCACTAACCTCCCTCCTGAAAAGGATGAACCCTTCGTCTGGACGAAAGCCCAGGACATAGCGATGAGCCAGCTCAAACAGCACCTGTGCTCTGCCTCGTGTCTAGCTTACCCAGACCCTGGAAAAGAATTCTACATGGATGCTGGATTCTCCAATCATTGCCTCAGCGCAGGCCTATACCAGCTCCATGACAAAGACAAGCGAGTGGTCGCTTATTCCAGCAAAACGCTGCTTCCCCCAGAATGCAAGTACTCAGACTGCGAAAAAGCTTTGCTTTGCACTGTGTGGGCTATCCAGCGTTTCTCGAATTACATCGGTGCACAGAAAGTCATCATCGAGACTTGTCACCAGCCGGTCACCTTCCTCAACAGTCAACGGATCAGAGATGGCGTGGTGACCAACGCACGCATAGCTACCTGGCTAATGATGCTCCAAGGACGGGACGTTGAGGCACGATACGCCCAAAATTACAAATCTTCATTGGGCAACGGGCTAGCAGCCTGCCAAAACTGTTCAACGGACACGCTGCACACACCAGCGGAACCTAAAGAACCACCACAACCTCAAATGACGAATCACAGGTACTTCGAGGAGAATGTGTGTGAAGGAATGCCCACAGCATATGTCGATGGCTGCTCCTACAACCACAAGGGCAATTTACAAGCTGGAGCGGGAGTGGTCTGGCTCAACAGCGACCCTTGCCCACCGCAACAATTCAACTTAGGCCCTCGCTCATCACAATATGCTGAAATAGCAGGCATTCTCATTACACTGCAAATGGCCGCATCCCAACATAATCAAAGAACTCCTCATCTGTACCGATTCAAACTACGCCCGTCTCAGCTTCACCTGCCATTTAGCTGGATGGAAACAGAATGGATTCAAGACAGCTAACAACAAGCCTGTCAAGCACCAGGAACTCTTCCAAGCAGGCGATGCCATTGTCACTGAACATGACATTATCGTTTATTGGAAAAAGGTTTGAGGTCATTCACGTCAACCAGGACAAGACAAAGACTTCAATGACCAAACCGATGCCCTCGCCAAAGCAGGAGCATTACACGGAGAGTCCTGGACATTTCAATCCCTCCCACCCAATCCATCAGTGGCAGCCTTAACCTGCCGCCAGCACGCCACTGGCGTTCATACCCCCACCTCCTCCCACGTTACCCTATCACCTCAGTTCGCTGCTGACGATCTACTCACACTCCAAACAGCGGATCACACCCTGCGAACTATGGCAGCTCACATAGCGATCCATTATCTCATCCTGTTTCCACCTCCAACCTAACCGCTTCCTCCGAGCTCCGCACGCTCCACTCAATCAAGCACATGCTGCATCTGAGAGACGGTGGTCTCACACATGTCCCTGAGCCTCTCACTGCGCCAAAGCTTGTAGTGCCTCACGGCCAAAGGGGGATTTTGCTGACACACGCACACGATGCACCATGCGCTGGACACCATGGGGCCAAGGCCACATACGAAACACTCAAGCAAGTAGCATACTGGCCTGGTATGCAGCAGGACGTAGCGGAATACGTAAAAGGATGCCTGGTGTGTTGACAGTTCCAACCGGCAAACCCAAACCACCGAGCCCCACTGCAAAGAAAGGGAATGACTTTCCCATTGTCGTACCTCCAAATAGACTGGGTAGGACCCCTGCCACGGTCAACACGGGGTAACAAATACTTCCTCACCATGGTCTGCGAATTCACAAAGTGGATAGAATGTCTCCCAGCTCCCAACGATACAGCAGAAAAAACAGCCTGCCTGTTAATGAACCACATCTTCTCAAGATTTGGACTGCCTTTAAGGGTCAACTCTAACCGCGGAACCCACTTCACCGCTGCAATCATGCAAGAAGTGTGGAAACTCCTGGGCATACAGGCCAAGCTCCACATAAGTTTCCAACCAATGTCCTCGGGTCAAGTGGAACGGGCCAATCGGACAGTGGTCAGCATGTTAAAGTATGTGTATGTGTTAAAGTATGTGTCCGCTAATCAAAAGGATTGGGATATCAAACTTCCGCTGGTATTGATGGCCGCTCGAGCCTCCCCTCACCGGTCCACCGGAATACCCCCGTTCACATTGATGACAGGGAGGAACATGACGCTACCACTGCATCTGCTGTACCAACCCGGTGACCTGAACCTCGTCACCTCCTACACCACTCACCAGTACCTGGAAGAGTTGCATCAACACCTGAGAGCGACTTTCGCCTTCGCGCAACAGCAACTGCAACAAAGCGCGGAAGGTCATAAAGCCTACTACGACCAAAAGGCCTCTCACCATGAGCTCAGTGTCGGAGACAAAGTGTGGTACTACAGCTTTGCCCAACCAAAGCAGAACACTTCCCATCGCCTGTCAAAGAAGTTCTTACCTCACTGGACAGGACCCCATGAGATAGTAGACAAGCTCTCACCTGTCGCCTACCGAATCAAAATCAGCCAAGGGCACAGCGAGCCAGTACTTCGATGGGTCCATCGAAACCAGATAAAGAGGCACCAGAGCTCCAGCCGACTGGCAAAGGGGGAAGATCAAACCCACTGACACAGACCGACACCCATACGCTCTTCACCACACTAACATAACTTCTGTTGTTTAGGAAACATATAGCGACCTCGCTCAAACACAACACATACACTCTCTCCTCAGCTGCACTACTAGGGCCAACCTCTAGTAGAGAGGAGTTACTCCACACATGTGACACTCGTTTGCGGCCTCACCTCATTCGGTGTCCTTGTGTCTCTTTGTGTATCTATTTGTTTTTCGTTGTGTCTCTTTTGTGTTTCTCCTTTTTCCCTCTCTCACTATAATTTCTCTTCCCCTCTAGTCCCCTCATCAGGGAACTCCCTTTACAAATTCCTTAAATCCAGGTCCCGAAATTGAGATTGACTCCCTTCAATAAAGTCGTTGTAACTCGTTGTGAGAACCGTGGTCAACCGATCCAGGCGACCGGGCCATTCTCCTCAGTTTAACCATTATCGACGCTAATAACATTTACCGGCTCAAAGATGTTGGGAAGGTGGGATTTTGCCAGGGAAACACCTGTGTCAAAATCCACGCTCCTGAAGTCGTTGCGTATCACGATAACAACGAACAGTTGTATCTGGCCCCAAACCTAAAGATGTGTACGCTCATGAAAGACTAATTTCCTTTGCAGAGTAAAACCTTTTGTCCGCGATAATACTGAGGGCATCTGCGGCCTGGAACCCATAAGGCCCGACACTAGCTGCCCCGCCGAAGCGACACCACGTTCTCAAGTTGAGGTAACGCAAGCCGAAATTATCGGAAACCGATGGCTGGTCAAAACCCCAGCGCGAACGGCTACCCTCACATACGATCAACACGACACCGCCACACGCATTATCCTACCTAACCAAATGGATCTATGGATCACGGTCCCTAAGGGCTCGATCCTCCATATTGACGATTTGGCATTGTATCACCTTACCGACAACAAGTATCAGGCTGAAATCGAAATCTCACCCTTCTTCAAACAGCACTCCTTCGCCCTTGATCCAGAATTGGAAGAAAGGATTAGGGAGGAAGGAACACAGCTGATTGATTTAACTCCTGTCGATACAGCTTTAGAAGCTATCGCTCGCCTTCCGCCCGCTGGCGCGCCAATCATTCGGTCTTGGTCTGGCGCTGACACAGCGCTTTGCATCTCTACTATTGTAGGATATGTTGTGACTTTGACCCTGGCCTTCCTCCTACACAAGCGAGTGAACGCCGTTCAAGAGTCTTTCAACAAATGCACGTCAGGCGTCGAACCCCAGACAACTAAACCAGTCAAAATAACCCCACTTCCAATAACCCAGTTGTCTTCTCAAGTTTCTAACCTGTTCATTCCCAAATTACCCTGCACCAGGATTCAGTCAGTGATGGAGATGTTGTTTGTGCCTTGTGTGTGTCCGTTCTCCCTGCTTCTTGTTGCAGTGCCCGCTGACATTCACAACGGGAACCTCACCGAGCAAAGGGGGAATGTGTAGTTCTTGGGTCCTAACAGAACACACACACCTAACTCCCAGACAGCCTGGGGTCTTCTGGAATGCCCTCCCTTATCTCCTGAGACCATAAAACCAGGATCTAGCGAAGAAAATTCTCGTTTGGTAATTTTCAAAGAAAACAGAACTCATACTCCCCTGAATCTGACTCCGTTGAGCGCCGTAATTCAAGAAAGTAATCGCTGAAGAAGACTTTTTACGAGTAACTCTGACAACTGACAAATCCCAGATCTCCAAAAGAAGTGACATTATGACCTCGCGTTTCGCCCAAGAAAGGAATGCGCCTTTTCTGTTGCGTTCTCTAAAACAGACAAAGAGAGAGCCACAGCTTTGCTTAAAGACATGTTTAAAAGGGAACAAAGTTATACTAGTTTCTGCTACTGAAACAAATTATACTCGAAAACAAACCACTATAGACAATATAGGTATAACCTCTAGGAAGAATGTTTTGTTTGTGACATTTATAAGCTTGTTGCATTATTTTGAACTTATGGTAATATTTTTCCAAGTCTTGTATAACTTTACCTGATGACGAGATGTTAGTTCACATGATCGATGTGATTATTTAGAATTCAAGATCGTTTAATCAATGCATTTAACCGAGTAATATAATTTGTATTCATATGTATTTTTGGCTATGCAAAGTTACATGGTGTTCGGTTTCGTCAGTAAGCTAATCTCAGGAAAAATATTACAGTGAATGAAAATGATGTTTTCATCAATGCATGATTACAATAACGGATAGAAATTTGCTTTCAATAATTTCTTCATGTGATGAATGACTGAACAAGATAATGTATGCAAAACACACGGCTGTGCGGGGCGGGGCTCCGCCCCACAGAAACACTTGCGATTGGATCAAACGCCCCACAGGAAGAATCCGATTGGATCAGGCGCCCGTGGGCGGATCCCAAATCGGCCCGTTAAAACAGATGCGCAACTGAAAAGTTCGTGTTAGAGTTAAAAAAAACTGAAAAGGAAGAGCTCACGCTCGCCTCGCTCGTCTCTCGTTCTGCTCACGCGCTGCAGAGCGCTTCTGGCCATTAACATCACGGCTGAGCATTGCAACTGAGACCAAGACTCAGTTAAACTTTGAGAGAAACTAACATCTGAAGCTAAGAACTAGAAAGACTTCCTGAGAGCGTCATCGAGTCAGCGCGAAGCCAACCAACCACTGAAGAGTACCCCCGTGACGGCGATCTACCCAGCAGCCAATCAGCGCACGGTCCGCCTCGAACCCGGAAAGAACCGATCTCAACTGAGAGCAAAGTTTTCAGCAGAGACGTCTTCAACTGAAAAAGACTGAGTTCGATCGAAACAACTGAAGAAACAGTAAGGCAAGCAGAATCTCTTAAATTGGCTGAAACAGGTGATATCTATCTGTTAAGAGTAAGGATAAAGAGTTCCTGCGTGTGATTTCCCTCAGGTTGAAACGAGCATTAGAACCGAAGACTCTCTTCAGACCAAAACAACTCATTACCTGTATGTATGTCTGTTTAAATCGTCTGTTTTGTGTTGTCTAGTTAGTATTGTGTTAGAGTAGTAAATAAACTTTGATTTTATTAAGAAATCTCTTGTCTGTGCTATGTGATTTTGCAGATCATAATTATTTGCCAAAAAGATCGCGTTTTACCTACGCTCATGAGCTTGATAACTAAAGTTAACTATTTGGTTTATTTTATCGTTGGCCACGAATGAGATAAATACAATGGTTAAAAGATAAACGTGCTGATTGTAATACTTGCTGGACAAGTCGTTAATAAGGTATCGTTAACCTGGTATAAGCTGGACATTCTGATTAATAGCAATTAATCATATGACCATCGACTCGTAAGAGTGATTCCCTAAAAGCTAAAATAAAATTAATATGTGGTTAGAATACTACACAAGTTACAGAACAGCATCAGGACGATTTACACTTAAAAAACTGTGAGTCCATCCTTATTACTAAAATTAATTTCTGTCTTGATAATTATTGAGGATACTTGGTGATCTGTGGAATGGCTTTCTTCAGTTCGGTTCACTTTTGTTCAACTGCAGCTGAAAGTGCTAGTATTGTTCTTCAATATACAACAGTGTATGCAATATGTGTAAAAATATTGAGTCCAACCAATCCAGCAGCACCTATACTGCTCTAAACTCAATTCAATTCAAGTTTATTTGTATAGCGCTTTTTACGATACAAATCGTTGCAAAGCAGCTCTACAGGAATTTAAGTTTCCACAATATATTTATATATTGCAGAACCTTAATATGTTTAACTTATGGCAAAAACCTGCTGAAGTCATGAACAAATGACTGTTTTTATATTTATTTTGATTACTTTTTCTTGATGTTTAACTCAGATCAGGGGTTTTCAAACTGGCATTTAAATAAAAATAAATAAATATAAAAATAAGTAAACAATTGACTATTCAATATTGTTCATATTTCATTCAGTGTTTTAAAGACAAATTGGTCATAATTATTTTATTTAACTGGCTTTTATATTTATTTTTAGGATTAACATAACAGTACTCTAATAATGTGTAGAAAATATTGCATTGAATATATTTACTTTCTATTAAGTGGACACTTGTTGTTCATTGTATAAATATTGTATTCATGTTTTACACATGAAAATATGTACCTGCTTTAGTGGGTCCTGGAGAGATTCATCATATTTTGGTGTCGGTGGCACTAAAACATTTGCAATCTCCTGCTTCAGAAGAAATGTGAGTTTAGGAACTTTTTTTTACAAGTTGGTTTCATTGTCATTTAGAACAGTTTTGTTTTGGCATCACTATCTTTACCAGTATCTGCTGAAATCTGTTTATCTGTGAGTGGTTGTCGATGTGGATATTAATTTTTCAACCACTTTGACCTTAGAATGGAGTGTGTGCACATTATTCATTATTTGTGTGAAGCCTGATCGGTTGTGTTTTCAATGCTGTTGGATCAAGAAGAGGTTACATTTGATTCGATACAGAGAACTGTTTATTTTGGCAAGAGGGTTTTATTGTTTTGTTTTGTGTCCTGTTTAAAATGTGTAGAGTCTGTGTGCTGGGGGTTTCAAAATAGGTTTTATTTTGAAAAAAACATCTGTTTGTATATACGTAGGTGTCAGACTTGTATTCCTGTTTTGTTGTTTTTCTCCACATGTGCTCCCCGTGACCCAGTTTCGTCCTCATTTGATTAGTCATTTGGTTCAGGTGTGTCCCATTAATTTACCCTCGTTTAGTTCTCTATTTAAAGTCTTGTCCGTTACTTTATTCCTTTGTCCGGTGTTGTGCTTGAAAAGATATTAGTATGACTGCTTTTAATACCTTCCTGTAACAATTAGCTTCTCAATATGTAAATAGTACATAATAAAAATACATTTCCTTGTGTGTGTTTGAGTATGCCACTCTTGATAATCTATGAGAAAGATATATAGCTGGTTTTCACTACAGTTCCTCTATAATAGCTACAGCATTTTGCTTCAGTAACAAAATATTTTCAACATATTAAATAATGTCAATATTGAAGAATTTGGAGTTTATGACTGTGTAAAACCTTAAAACCAATATAATTAACAACAATAATAATAATATAAAATAATAATAACACTACACCGTAACTAAACTCAGCTGCTGACGTGCTAAACCAAAACCAGAAACATGTTCCACTGGCTTCGACACTTGACAACCAACGACTCTCACCTTTGTCTAGAGTGGAGGTTTAACTGAGAAACGAGAGCAGAGTTAATACCTTTATTTTAATAAAGTTCTCACAGTCTTAACCACCAATGGAAAAAGAGCAGCACTGCAGTACATCTGCTAAAAATCTCCTTTACTGTTCTACTGAAGAAAAAAAGCCACCTATATCTTGGATAGTCCGAGGGTGAATAAATTAACAGCAAACTTTAATTTGTGGGTGAACTAGGCCTTTAACATTTTCTTTAATTGACTTATAATTATAGTCAATTTTAAAACTTGTGCACATATACAGTTTAATCAAAAATGTAAAACACAAACAATTCAGTATGTGATTTTTTTTCTATCGTTTTTTTTTTTTTTTTTACATAATATGTGTTAAAATACGCCATGTTTATTGTTAGTCCTTGTAGGGATAGTTCACCCAAAAATGAAAATTCTGTCATTAATTACTCACTTTCGTGCATACTCTCCAAAATTTGAGCACAAAACATATTCTCATAGCTTTGTAAAATTACGGTTGAACCACTGATGTCACATGGACCATTTTAACAATCTCCTTACTGCGTTTCTGGACCTTGATCGTTTTCGGATCCTTGCGGTCTATGAGAGGGTCAGAGAGCTCTCTTTATTCATCAAAAATATCTTAATTTGTGTTCCGAAGATGAACGAAGGTCTTACGGGTTTAGAACGACATGAGGGTGAGTAATTAATTACAGAGTTTTCATTTTTGGGTGAACTATCCGTTTAATGTCACCATGATTAGTTCAAAATCATTGAAATGTTCGTAAATTTAACTTTAATTATGAGCACAAAGAAAAGTTGGTAGCCTGCAGCTTACTGTACACTAGAGCAGTGCTTCCCAAACCTGTCCTGGAGGACCCCTAGCCCTACACATTTTGTATGTCTCCCTTATCTAACACACCTGATTCATGTCTTGCAGTCTCTACTAACGAGCTGATGAGTTGAATCAGGTGTGTTAGATAAGGGAGACATACAAAATGTGCAGGGCTAGGGGTCCTCCAGGACAGGTTTGGGAAGCACTGCACTAGAGGACTTTAACGCTGTTCCTGGGGACCCACTATCCTGAAGAGTTTAGCTACAACCCTAATCAAACACACCTGAAGAGGCCAATCAAGCGCTGATTGAAAATTCCAGGCAGGTGAACTGAAGCTGGTTGGAATTAAACTTTCCAGGTGATTGGGTCCCCAGGAGCAGAGTTGAAGACCTCTTCTATACACTATTTCTTCACTTTCTGATTGTCTCACAACAAAGATGTTCACCTCAGAGAAGACGGTCTACGTATACTGCTAAGGTTTGTGTCATTATTTATCTTGGTTTCTCCAAATAATATGTTTGTGTGCTTTTTTCTGTGCATGCAGACACAAACTGCTGCTGATTACATTTGCAGTTTGCATAAGATCATACAGCTTTAGAACAACATCAGGTTTACTAATTATTTACTGAATTCACACTATCCCATAAACAGGTTGTGAAGAGTAAATAAACTACAAAATATGAGAGAGAGCGACAGCATGATAAGGGTTACAAAAGAGCACATAGTTGGTTTATTAGGGCCCCATAACTGGAATTTGTACACGTTTAATAAAGTGATGAGGCTCTTTGTTATTGAGGTCGTGGATCATTTAGTGTGTACAATGTGGTCAAACTTGACTTCCTCTTCTTCATGTGTATTTCTTTCTTGTCTTCTCCTGCAGTGACTTCATCACACATTGTGAAGGGAAACAGATTTTATATTGAAGTGATCAAGAAACAACATGAAGATCATTCAGCTTCATCTCTGTGAGTTTACATATTATGAATATTTAACATTCTTTGTAGACTTTAAACTTTCAATATTTGTTTCATTCTTCACACAGTGGTATTAATATGTTGTCAAGCTGCAGTGGCAGATCTACAAACTGATTTGGGATCAAATGTGATCATAAACTGTGATCTTGATGAAATTGAAGTTCATTGGATTTTACTGAAAACAGCAAATTCTCCAACAGTGATTCTACGATCATTCTCAACACCAGCACCAACTTTTTACACAAATCATATATTCAGAAAGAAATATTCAGTGCAGTTTAAACATCGTCTGGTTATTAATAATGTGACTGATGATGAATTAGGAGTTTATTACTGTATGAACGCAGGAAAACCTCTAAAATTCAGCAACACCACCAGACTATACTTCACTGGTGAGTTCATTTACTGCTGTAGTAATTAAAACCGTCTGATAATCAGGTTGATTTATTTTTTAATTTTTTTTTTAGAGAAACATAAGGCCTCTCATTGGTCACTCCACATAGAGATTATCAATGGATTTTAAGTTATCAATATTTAATTCAGTTCTACAAAACTGCATTGTCATAATGCTCCAGTAAAAGTCTGACAGTAACAGACCGTGAACTTTCTTTACAGAATCTCAACTAACTGAGTGTGAAAATCATACAGTGGTGCAGTTTATTGATCAGAATAAAGCACAATGGCAGCTTATTATCATCATATCTGCTCTGATGAACGGTCTTCTGCTCCTTCTGCTGATTGGTGAGTTATTCTTCTTAAATGTAAATGAGCAAATTAAATAAACACTAGCGGTGCTGTCTGTGAAAATATTATGATGCTCTTCTGCAGTAAGCAGGTGAAGATGTTTTTCATTATTAGTCTTTTGACTATTATTTTGGCACATTTGTGTTTACATATTGTTACAGTTAAAAAAAATACTGAATCTGAATTCTCTGTTTCTTAGTTTCTGCCGGTAGAAAAACCGAACGGATGGAAAAAACACGTTCATCCTGATCTGCAGACAAAAGTTACATATCAGCTTCAAGACACAAAACTATTACAAGTACAATAAAGTAAATGTGTGAAACAGTTTAAAATCTTAATCCTTAATACAAATCATTAATATTATTTCATGAAGGTTTTTATTTCTAGAAGTACAACAAACTATAGTAGACTTGTTCAGATAAATTTGTGAAGTGCAGCTGAAATGCTAATTTTCCTCCATTGCTCTTTCAGTTCACCGAGGGGACTTTTCTATAAAAAGTCAAGTTAACCGCATCTGCGTATGATTATAAAACATGTTCTTGCATATGATGTGGCTTTTCCTGAAGAATAAATAGTTTACAAAATCAAGAGTATTGGGGGAAACTGGGGCTAGTTGTCACACTTTTAGTAAAAAAAAAATATTATTTAAAACATTGTTTAGACCTAAAACTTGACGACTTGCATACAAAAACTATTAAACTAAATATTGAATATTTGAATATTTCCACCATTAGCAGCCGGAGAAATTATACTGTTTGGGGGTTTACACAGATATGCATTAAGCATCATTGTCAGACTAATCGGTACCTATTCCTTTAGTTAAGTCTGATGCATGTTTTATTTTTATTTTCTTTGATCAAGTTCATTTACATTTTTAGCCTTTCAAGGGTTTTTTTTTTTAAATTATTTTTTTTTGTAGCCATAAATGAAAGTGGTCAAAGGCTGCTAGATGTTGTAGTAGTAATGGCTAATTCGTACTATTATGTTGAATGCTGCTGTTTGTTGAAAAGGAAAATGTTCTTTTGTGGGAATTATTTTTTTACGTGCATGAGATTTTATCTCATAAAAATAGATATTCTAAACATCCAATACACTTCTCCATATTGCTTTGCTAACCGTTTTGGATATGAAAACATTTTTGCAGTTTATAATTTTGCATTCAGAAGAAAAATATTGTTACAGATAAAAAAAAGTATTCAGAGCTCAATGCTAAGTAGTTCTTCTACCAGAACCGTCGGGCAAATGGTTATTTTTATTTTTTATTTGTCATGCCACCGTTTTCACTGGCTCTTGCACTAAATAACTAAACGGTTGTTTTCAATATAGGGATATGACATCACAATTGTTGATACCATTTTAATTTGACAATTCTTAAATCCAATTCTGGTACCACAGCAAAAACTACTACCCTAGCAAATATAAAGTTAAAACATTTATTAAAGACAAGTGAACAGTCAGTTAAAAATAAGAACCGATAAAGTGGTGTGAAAGTGTTGGCCCCCTAAACCTAATAACTGGTTGGGCCACCCTTAGCAGCAACAACTGCAATCAAGCGTTTGCCATAACTTTCAATGAGTCTGTTACAGCGCTGTGGAGGAATTTTGGCAGAATTGTTGTAATTCAGCCGCAATGGAGGGTTTTCGAGCATGAACCGCCTTTTTAAGGTCATGCCACAGCATCTCAATAGGATTCAGGTCAGGACTTTGACTAGGCCACTCCAAAGTCTACATTTTGCTTTTCTTCAGCCATTCAGAGGTGGATTTGCTGGTGTGTTTTGGATCATTGTCCTGCTGCAGAACCCAAGTTCGCTTCAGCTTGAGGTCACGAACAGATGGCCGGACATTGTCCTTCAGGATTTTTTGGTAGACAGCTGAATACATGGTTCCATTTATCACAGCAAGTCTTCCAGGTCCTGAAGCAGCAAAACAGCCCCAGACCATCACACCACCACCACCATATTTTACTGCTGGTATGATGTTCTTTTTCTGAAAGGCTGTGTTACTTTTACACCAGATGTAATGGGACACACACCTTCCAAAAAGTTCAACTTTTGTCTCGTCAGTCCACAGAGTATTTTTCCAAATGTCTTGGGGATCATCAAGATGTTTTCTGGCAAAACTGAGATGAGCCTTTGTTCTTTTTTGCTTCGCAGCGGTTTTCGTCTTGGATCTCTGCCATGCAGGCCATTTTTGCCCAGTCTCTTTCTAATGGTGGTGTCATGAACACTGACCTTAACTGATGCAAGTGAGGCCTGCAGTTCTTTAGATGTTGTTGTTGTTGTTGTTGGGTCTTTTGTGACCTCTTGGATGAGTTGTCGCTGCACTCTTGGGGTAATTTTGGTCGGCCGGCCACTCCTGGGAAGGTTCACCACTGTTCCATGTTTTCTCCATTTGTGGATAATGGCTCTCACTGTGGTTCGCTGGAGTCCTAAAGCTTTAGAAATGGCTTCATAACCTTTTCCAGACTGATAGATCTCAACACTTTCACACAGGGCCATGTGGGTTTGGATTTAGTTTTAATATTTAAATTTGTTTGATCTGAAACAAAAAATCACTTTAATGTTTCAGATCAAACTAATTTAAATAAAGATAAGTAAATACAACATGCAGTTGGTTTTTTTTTTTTTTTTTTTTTTTTTTTTTTTTTTTTTTTTTTTAAATGCATGTTTGTCACTTTTTCACACCACTATATACAAATTGCAAGCAATATTACAAATAATTAAATAGAACAAAGACACAAATTAAACAATGCTTTACGTTCCTCGGTTTTGTTTAGATGCAGAAATTGAATAAGGTTACAGATGAACTGAAGTGCTAAACCAAAACCATAAATGTGTTGCACTGGTTTGATCACTTGATCGTTTAACAGCGTCTGTCACCTTTGTCTCGAGTGGAGGTTTTCTAAAACATTCATACTTGTATTTCGGTTTATGAAGCTCAAATAGAAACGGCAGCATTGCTGTATAAACACTACTGTACTTCATGATATGATGCTTATTGTTTGTGTATAGATGTAAATCTATAACAATATATAAAGCAACTTCTTACTTGATACTGAAGTTTATATTTCTTTGAATGTGCAACAGTTAAAATACTGTTTAAATAACCATTGTCTTGTATCCCAGTTTCTTTCTTTTATAATGCTAAAAGAGTTTGCATTACATATTTTTAATCTAATGGTAAAACAAGGAAAGCTCTAAATGTTCAGTGCAAAACATCCAATTAAACAGCCTTTGAACATTAATGCCCACTGTTTCCTTTTATTGATCTTTGAGTTAAGTTTTTGAATAAAGCTCTGTCTTGGGTCTGGTCTCTTTTCTCTAAGTGGTGTTGTTCAGTGAAAAATCAAAATGATTTTACAGGAATTATTGGTTACATCTAAGTTGCTTATTAACATGCAAATTCGCTACTGTATTAATATTCCAGCCGAGTCCTTTACCTTTTTGTGCTTGTGAATACTCCCAGCAGTCACATAAGACCTCTGCAGCAGGCTGTTCTTTCCCAAATCCTTTTAACTTAACCCAGTATGTTAGTGACAGCTTTACTCGTCTTAAGAGGTAGTACCGTCTACAAGTAACGCATTAGTAGGAGTTGTTTTATTAGCACCAACAATAAGACTAAGAGCTCTGAACTATATTGTCTTGTTTTTTTTCCAGGAGACTCTTAGCTGCTACTCCATATAGAGATATATAAAACACGATCGTATTAAGGCCCTGTATACATCAAGTAATGACTGTTTATCTCCACCTCAATCATACCCTGTAACTGACCTCATAAGGTTTAGTACTTCATTACATTTATTTACAATCTGTTTAACGTGTTCTCCATACACATTTCTCAAACCATAATCCTACACATTTGTTACCCTTTCCATAATTTGATCATATAATTTAAACTGTGTATTTTCTAGTAAAAAGCATGTAACACGATTTAATAACTGACATTTTAAATCCCCAGTCATATGTCCACCTCTCAATTTTTACTAATAGCTGAATATTCATTTTGTCTAATATTTTTCCCTCGTTTCCATATAGCCCCATCATCTGCACATAATGAATACCTGTACCAACATTCTCAAAGATATCATTTATCACGTTAAACAGAATTTGACTAATAGCACTACCTTGCAGAATATTATTTACTATATTAAAATCATTTGAAACATCATCTCCAACTTTAACACAAATTGTCCGAATTGATAAGTCTAAAATCCAGTTGTTCATCCTTCCGCCAATTGTGTTACCCATATTATGTGATTTAATCAGTAGTCCTTCTCTCCACATCGAGTCATATGCTTTCTCTATATCAAAGTACACTATACCTCTTTCTCACTAATTGCTTTTTCAGCTTCATTACTGACTTTCACTAGGGCATCTATTGTAGACTAACCATTACGAAAACCATATTATAGTTTTCATCTGTTGGATCCAGACAAAATGGGCATGCAAAAAGATCTGAATGACTTGGAGCCAAATAGTGATGACTAGATAAATGGGTCAGAACATCACCAAAATTACATGTCTTGGCTAGCAAGTCAAATCCCATCTAGCCTGTCTGGTCTGATCACACAGATTAGCTAGCTACTGAAAAACATATTACTGGCAATGGTAGAAAGGTGTCACAACACAGTGAATCACAGTTTGCTGCATAGCCACAAACAGGTCAGAGTGTCCATGACACCCCAGTCCACTGCTTCCAGTGGGCACAGGAGCATCAGAACTGAACCATATGCTCACAACAAAAGACAAAACAAAACATAGAGCATTAACAAACAGATCCTGACATTAAACTGAAACCTAACCAAACATGAGTGTCAGGATCCAGATACCAGCCTTCAAACACACACAACACACAACATGATTGTCCTGAATAGATGAGAATTTGAGAATTTCAGACATAATCTGAGAAATAACAAAGTGACTATAATCTATAACATGATCAAATATCAAATGTGTTAAACTTAAAGTGATGATGGTGAGGTGGAATTAGGTGTTGAGAACAGAGCAGATTTGACTTTGACTTCCTCTTGATGTGGGAGTTTGTTTGTTTGTTTTTCTTTCTGTCTTTCTTTGCTTTAGAGCTGCAGTAAATTCATCTTCAGTGTGGTGTGGAGGGAAGCAGATTTCATATTTAAGTGTCTTAACTGCATTAACAGCATGAAGATCATTCAGCTATGTGAGTTTTTACATGATATCAATATATTTACATGTTTTATAACTATTAAAATTATAGTTTTATGCTATGCATGACACAGGGGGTTATTTATTTTCAGGGGTCAAATGTGATCATAAACTGTGATCTTGATGAAAATGAGGTTTATTGGATTTTACTGAAAACAGCAGATCCACCAACAGTGATTCTACAATCATTCTCAACTTCATCTTTTTACTAAAATATTCAGTGCAGTCTTAATAATCGTCTAGTTATTAATAATGTGACTGCTGATGAATTAGGAGTTTATTACTGTATGAACACATGCACACCTCCAAAACTCAGCAACATATACTTCAATGGTGAGTTTGTTTATTCCTTCAGTGATCAAGACATATTGATGATCACTGCTTAGTGCTTACATACTGTCAGTCCTGTATCTTGTTTTCCGCTCCTCTCGTGTCTCTATTTGACCTTCCTCGTTCCTGTGATCATGAGTTAATTAGTCCTGAGCCCCGTTTGATTAGTCCTCACCTGTTTCTGTTCTTCCTTGTTGATTTCTCTGTGTTCATAAGCCCTGTGTTTCCTTGCCTCTGTGTCCAGTCTGAACGTCATTTATGTTCGTCTCTCCCCAAGCGCCTCGATTCTGTGATATTGATTCCAATAAAGGATTGAATTTGGAATCTCCTTGTCTCCTCGTTCCTTGCGTCCCGAGAGGGTCCTGATAGAAGACTGGACCCAAAAAACCGAAGTAAGTGGCACTTCTCCACCCCCGTTTTGTTTTCCATGTATTGAAAAGTTTTTGTTTGTTCCTATTTGTTTGCCGCCCGTCTCTGCGCCCTTATACTGTGCAATCTCCCTTTCGTGGAGTACGCTGGGGAGTTCTGCGGGCTCGCTGCTGTGACGGGGCTGCATGACGCGGCCATCCTCCACCTGTTCCGGCTCCGGTCCTGTCACAACGGCTGCGTCCGAAATCGCATACTACTTGTGTAGGTACTACATTTGAATTCAAACGTACTTCTCGACCGTTAAAAAAGTACGTTCTATATAGTATGAATGAGGGTAGTATGAATGGAATTCGGACGTACTACATCTTTCATGTTCATGAAGTCATCTCATCGATTTACAACGTTTAAACTTTAATAAGTCAGCCGTTTACTTTGATTATTTTAAACAAGTGCAGTTTAACCACAATGAACAACGTTTTTCCCTGAGGTACTTGCACTTGAAAACAGCCGCGTCGCCGCTTTCCGCCATTTTTCGAATATGACGCCTCTTCTCCTGTGACCTAATGGGATAGTAAAGTGTCCATCGTATGCCTACTACAGAATTCGGGCGGAAGTAGTAGGCCATCCGGGTAATTCTCGCCTACTGTTTTTCGAATACTATGAATTCGGACATACTACTCGCCTCGCATACTGTTTTTCGCATACTATATAGTAGGGAAGTATGCGATTCCGGACACAGCCAACTACCCCGTGGACCTCCCGAGACTTCTGGGCCAGAGTCAGAACCAGCCCGTCATCATCCGCGACTCCCCCGAGCCCGCCGCCGCTCGGGCTTCAAGAGCGTCCCCGAGAATCCGCGCTTTCAGAGCGCACCTCCCATACCACCCCCGCCCCCCCCCCCCCCCCCCCCCCCCCCAGTGCCGGCTCCTCGCAAGTGCCCTCCTGCGTCCCCGCTGGTCCCGTCCAGCTCTCCTGCATCCCTGCTGGTTCATAGTTGGTCCCCAGCAGCACCTATACTGCTCTAAACCCGCTGAAGTCATGAACAAATGACTGTTTTTATATGTATTTTGTTTACTTTTTGTTTAGCTCAGATCAGGGGTTTTCGAACTGACATTTATGGGAAAGTTCTTAACTTAAAAATAAGTAAAAAACTTACTATTTGATATTGTTCATATTTCATTCTGTGTTCTAAAGACAAATTGGTCATAATTTTATTTAACTGGCTTTTATATTTATTTTTAGGATTAACATAACAGTACTCTAATAATGTGTAGAAAATATTGCATTGAATATGTTTACTTTCTATTAAGTGGACACTTGTTGTTCATTGTATAAATATTGTATTAATGTTTTACACATGAAAATATGTACCTGCTTTAGTGGGTCCTGGAGAGATTCATCATATTTTGGTGTCGGTGGAACTAAAACATTTGCAATCTCCTGCTTCAGAAGAAATGTGAGTTTAGGAACTTTTTTACAAGTTGGTTTCATTGTCATTTAGAACAGTTTTGTTTTGGCATCAGGATCTTTATCAGTATCTGCTGAAATCTGTTTATCTGTGAGTGGTTGTCGATGTGGATATTAATTTTTCAACCACTTTGACCTTAGAATGGAGTGTGTGCACATTATTCATTATTTGTGTGAAGCCTGATCGGTTGTGTTTTCAATGCTGTTGGACAAGAAGAGGTTCCATTTGATTCGATACAGAGGACTGTTTATTTTGGCAAGAGGGTTTTATTGTTTTGTGTCCTGTTTAAAATATGTAGAGTCTGTCTGCTGGGGTTTTCAAAATAGGTTTTATTTTGAGAAAACATATTTGTATATAGGTGTCAGACTTGTGTTCCTGTTTTGTTGTGTTTTTCTCCCCATGTGCTCCCCGTGACCCAGTTTCGCCCTCATTTGATTAGTCATTTGGTTCAGGTGTGTCCCATTAATTTACCCTCGTTTAGTTCTCTATTTAAAGTCTTGTCCGTTACTTTGTTCCTTTGTCTGGTGTTGTGCTTGAAAAGATATTAGTATGACTGCTTTTAATACCTTCCTGTAACCAATTAGCTTCTCAATATGTAAATAGTACATAATAAAAATAAATTTCCTTGTGTGTGTTTGAGTATGCCACTCTTGATAATCTATGAAAAAGATATATATATATATATATATATATATATATATATATATATATATATATATATATATATATATATTGTAGGATATCAGAGACGGAATCAGAACACTGAAACATGAGAAGCTGAGATTCCAGAAAGAGAGGCTCCAAGAAACAGGATATCATAAATCTGTCCGGAGTCCTAGCTCCAACTAGCTGAAGCAAATCCCAACTAGCAAGCTCTCTTTCACCAAACAACTTGCAACACTGAGGAAAAAAGAAACACTTATTGATAATTCCAATTCAAGAAGGAGACTGTCAAATTTGTTGCAAGTAATCAAGACTGATGTTCACACGTAAACCTGTGATAGAAAATCATTAGCTACAGACTCTTTCGGGCGTGTCTCCACACATAAAAGACCGTCCAAACCAACATTCCTTCGTTCTCCTTAGAACTATACAAATACTTTATTTTTCATATGCATATAAAATCATCCTAAAAGGACATTTTTATGCAGAACCCCACATATGATTTTAATATCCTTGTTTTAATCACTCATTGTGTATGTCTTTTAATCATTATTGAATAGCTCGAGCCTTAAAGATAAATATTGCATATTTAGTATGTATGAGCTCGAAAATGCATGCTGTGAATGTTTCTTCCACTCAATTCTTTGTCAAAGGCATCATAGTCTTATTATGAAATCATGTTCAGAAAGGTATGCTTTGCCAAGGCCTGTAGAGTTTGGACCATGTGACTGATAACAAGCTGATTTATGATGTGAAGAACACACCCTAGCTAAGCAAGGACCGTATCTGGTTGGTCAAGGCGTCCAGATAGGACGGTCCAGAAGCTGAGTTTAAAACCTCAGGACATCCTCCATTCTCTCTCTTTTATCTCTTCTTCTTCGCTCTCTCTCGGACTCTCGTACCCTTGTCCCTCTCACCGCGTGCGTGCTGCTCTTTGAGCATGCTCTGGCCTCATGTGCCATAATGAGAAGGAAAACAACTTAGTCTCGTTACATCATTTTATTTTATTATTTTACGTTGGTTTTCTTTTCTTTCGTGGAGTTTCGTGTTCTAATGTAAGTTTGCTACAAAGTCCAGTTCCGACCCGTTTCAAACTTCAACCAGAAAGAACTCCGCATCCTCAGCCAACGCCCAAGAGACATCACTTCAAAGACTACTGAACTTCCAGCGAATCAGACACTTCGGGGAACCCCCCCTGTCTGCAACGAGGACACAACCCCGTTACACAGGCAAAACCAGCAACACACCTCCAGATTCTAACAGGTTCTAATTGGTGTATTTAATATAAATTTTAGCCTCATTGAGAAACTCAAAGCGAGGGTTAAATAAGTGATTGATGGTTGTTCAGGTCTATGCAATAGAACATATTGCTGTAAACTTGGGATTTCATGTTTCCATTCTCTTAAACTCATCCTTTCCTCACTCTCTCTCTTTCTGCAACGTGTGAATGTGTGAATGCTTGTGTTCATGTGTTAGATTAGTTTATGTCTTAGGTTTATATAAATAAAATCTGATTTATATTTTAAAAGAGAAGTATCTTGTGTTTTCTGCTCACAAGTTAATGCCTTAATCTGTCGATTTCGTTACTGTGCTATTTAATAGTGTTTTCACTATATTTGGGATTTTAATATCCAGTACAGAGTTTGTCATACGGCTCGTTCAGTGAATCGCCGTAACACTGATTCTGTTCAAATCCCTATAAAATCATAAATGATTCCCTTTGAGCTAAATTAAACTATTTGTTTAAATTACGTATTAATATTATATGTAATAACCTTACATTATTGGTGGAGAATGCGGGCAGATTAATCTAAATTGTGAGCATAAACCAAGTTATTTAATCTTTTTCTGTTGCCGCGGATGAGAGACGAGACTATAGTGTGTGTGTGTGTGTGCGCGTGCGCGTGAGTGACGTCAGCTGCGCGCGCCCCGCTTGAATGAATGAAGTCAGCAAAAGAGCTTCTCAAACTGCAGTAAGTGAACTTAAAGTTAACATCTGAGATCGTACAATAAGGTCGAAATTGAGCGTGTTCCTCTCTTTCTGTAATGCCTTTTATTTATAGTTGAAGTGATGTCCTGCGGGTTCCAGGTCAGTCAGTAGCTATTCTCCTGAATCTCAGTCTGTTAGCAGAACGAAGCTAAACTGCAGTGATTTAAACGGGAAATAAATCAGTGTATAAAGAATAGTTTTGAGCGTGTCCCTCAATCCTATTTATCAGAGCCATTATTATTCATAGTTTGATTAGCAGTGCGTGTTCCATTGTTAAATCATCTATGACTCCCTCAGTTAAACATTAGACAATAACGCTTGTCTGTTTGTGTAACTGTTCACTAAGTGAAGTTAATCTCGCTCAACACTGCGTGTGTCCGGGAGATTTTAATGGGAGTTTTTAAAAGCTTTATCAAGTAAAGTTTAACTTTGAACCAACAGCGAAGAAACCCTGTTGTGTTTATGTGTCCAGAGAAACTGGCACGGGCTTCTAATACTGTTTCCCTGCAGCACCAAGCTGCTATTTTAATAAGTTTAACTCTGAACGAACTGAGAGTTTAAGCGCCACATCGCAGAACAGCTAAAAGCGGTGTTGTTTATTTGTACAGTGTTGAAATGCGCTGACATTTCATGTAACATGCTTAACTGTACTGGCAATGCAACGTTTGTTTTGGTTTCCACAGTTACAATCATGACACGGAAGTCTTAACCTACTTCCGGAGCAACTTTGTACTGCGCACGCGCAGCACATCGATGCTGATGTAAACAAACGATGCTGTTGCTAAGCTAACGAAACGGTTGTTTACCTGGTACAAGTCTATGCTAAAGATTAGCCTCAAAGGTTAGCAGTTAGCATTAACCTCCGGTGGTTTAATACAGTGTGTGTGTTTGGAAAGCTAAAGTGATTTAACCCTTTAAACACCTCTCAACTAATAGACTTGTTGGTCTTTCTATTTCTTATTTCTCTAAATTCTCACTTCTTACCACTTATTTGCATTTTACTAGAAAGGGAAATACTAGGTCACAATTATTAATTGTGCCAAATTCAAAAATTTAATTAAAACATTAAATTTATTTGGAATCATTCAAATTTCCCTCAGATCATTTCATATGATCAATACTTCTAGTATTCTCTTCTGGGCCTAATCATTTTAGATACAAATAAGTCTTGAACTTGGAACGTTTAAGTAAACTTATTCTATCTAATTGATTTATTACCCATATTAATAGATTCTATTCAGACTTATACTCACTCATTACTTTATTGCGTTTTATTCCCTCATTCTTCCTGTTTTGGTTATACACTTAGCCACTATTTTTATTTACTGATTTTCTCCTTTATTTAATTTAAATTTTTGTTTATTTTTGACATTTATTAATTTTCATTTTTACTTTGTCTAACCTGAGCCTTAATAGGAGACAGGGTTATCCGTCACTACGAGTCCAAATAAATTTAAGAGACAAATCTCTTTCACCAAAATTTTATTTTTGTTGATTAGTTGTGGAGCAACTGACAACAACTCGTAGTCGGCATAACTGCTTGCTAGTGGACCCAATCCACTCGATTTACTGTCTCTTTCTCTTCTCTCCTGTTCTCTCCTGCTTTCTTTCATCTTCACTTTTCACATTTGTGGGGACCTGTAAGAACCATCAATCAATTCTAGGTGAATGAGATACACAATCTTGTCAAAAAGGACTAATCATCTTTAGGAATTTGATTGTAATCGTTCTTCCTAACCTCCCTACATTAAAAACGCAATCAAAATTTTAACATCTCATGCAACGCTGAGATCAATTTTAATAGAGACGTTTTGAGCAACCGTTGCCTTTGCAGCCTCCCTGGTGAGCGGTCCAACTGTAAGGTGTACGTTGTCAATCCTGTCAGACTAAAAAGAGATATCAGAATTATTATTATATTCATCTGTCGAGAACAGAGATTTAATAATATTGTTTGCCTCTTGATAACATTTAATTGAAAGAGAAAATTTTTTATAAATAATTTCTCATTTGAAAAAAAAAAAGGGAATTGTTTATTTTAATTGAATTAGCTTTTCACCTGTTTCTCTCTTTCCCCTCTTCCTCATTAGAGTGACGAAGTCTTCACATCTTTAGTCTACCACCTAGACACTGCGACCAACACAGTCATCACCACCACACTACATTAGTGGTTCAAAATCACTGACACAACACTTAGTGGCCTCACCTACACATAGGCATTTACTCCACACAGATCTGTGTCAGTCTCTCTTCTCCCTAGCGTGCCAACATGCCGCAGACTGCAAACCCCTTTGCACAAGGGGAAGATGGGAACACTTGGCTGAGAGGCACGACAGACAGCCTCACCCCCAAGACCCTTGAACTGTTATTATTTTTAATAATAATCTTAAGCCTGAGAAGATTCCTGACACAAGATTCAAGCCAGAACAACAACCACGAGGAGCTAGTCAAAATCTCCAGCTCTCTAAGCTATGCCTTCACAACCCAGCTGAAACTGAGCGACAAGCACGTCACCCACCTTCAAGAGGAGCTGACATGTGTTCAACGCCGCATATACAAGCTGGAAGTGAAAGTTCAAGATCATCTCAAAGCGCCCAACGAGAGGGAGCAGGAAACAACGGAACAAGTTAAGGAGCTCCAAGCAGCCCTGACAGCAACTCAGCTCGACCAACAACATGCAAAGGCTGCCCAGAAAGACCTGGTAAACAGACTCCAGTATGCTGAACAGCTCCTAGAGAAAGCCAAGCATGACATCAGCGACAAGAATGCTGAAATCAGTGCCTTGAAAGACCACCTTGAAAGGTACAGCTCTAAAATAGACAATCTGACCCAACAAATAGACGATACCAACGATCAGCTCTACATGGTCAGAAAAGAACTTAAACATGCTAATGAGCAGAAACAAGAGCCAAGGCGAGAGAAACAGCTCTCAGCCTCACCTCTGCTGAGCAGAGCAGAGTCCCACATCCAAGAACTGGTATACAGCGAAAGAAGCGAAGAGCCACAACCCAAAACCTCACCTGCCTTCGCCACAGAACCCTTTCCTGTCAACGAAAGTAAACCTCCCATCCAAGCAGACCTCGGAGCTGCACATGGGATGACCATCAACGACCTCGACAAGCTGTCTAAAAACCTCAGCAAGTTCAACCCGAACTCCACAGAGGGCCACACCATCCAGGCCCATCTTCAAGATATCGACTTCTATCTGGAAATGAGACCTCATGTGACTGACAGAGACAGGTTGTACCTCCTTAGAGCCACGTCCAGTACCGAGGTACGAAACTTTCTAGATCGACAGCCCAGTCGAACGAAGTCAGACTACCAGCTACTTCATGAAGTCCTGATTAAAGAGTTTACAGACTCCAAATCTGAACATGGACTGTTAACTGCCTTAGAAACCAAACAAGGTCGACAAGAGGCTCCACAAGCTTACTACAACCGACTCCGACAAGACTACTTCGGTGCACACAACGAACCTGACCTTGAAGAGGATGTGAACTTCAAAAGCCTCTTCCTAAGAAATCTGCACCCTGGAGTCAGCCACCATCTAGGCGTCATGGCCTGTCCAGGCTCCATGACCATCCAACAGTTGCGTGACCTAACACAGAAGGCCTACAACAAGCAGAAGATGGCCTCAAAGAAAGGTAACACAACCTCCACACTCTTGAACTCTGGCAACAAAGACTCAAGCTTTGCACTGGACGACACCCAGTTGCATCACGACACCAGAGTCCTCCATCAAGAGCACAGAGAACGCGACCCCCATGTCCACGACAGCTATCAGTCCAACCGCTGGAGAAATCCATGGGACCAGCCACGCTTCTCAAGAAACCACAACAACTGGAAACCTAACCAGACATTCAAAGGTAATCACCTGACTCATCCAAGGGCGACTCGTGTGGGTAAGCGACAACGAAACCCACCTCAGCACCACTCAGACATGCACAGTGCTGAGTATGCACAAGAACAAGACGGCTTACCATCAGAAGACATGGAACAAGTCATGAAACAACTGAAAGAGTTCCTTCAAGATAAGCTGAACACGGATGACTACAAAATTTAGTCATGCTCGCTGTGACCAGCGACAGAACGGAAGGCCGGTGATCACATGGTACAACACCATATCAGAGATGACAAGCACCTGTTCAACAACCACCCAGAATGAACAAGTCTCTCACGGCCAACCACTGACGAAAACTGAGGTACCAGAGAACATCACCTCAGTCACCCATCACTCACTAGCCAACTGCTAAATGAACTAAAACTTCAAGAACCACATTCACGTCTGTGCAACAGCAACCACCAAAGCACAGAAGGTCAGAACGTCTGCCACATCCAGAAGGCAGCACAAGAGGAATGCAACATAGGAGACGAAGTTTGCATCCCAGCTTCACACAGCCATGCCAAACTACCTCCGACTGTTTGCTAAAGAACTTCCTGCCTTGCTGGACTGACTCCCATTAGATCATGGACACGCCCTCATCCACGCCAAGGATGCAGAGAGCCAGTCTTCACTGATATACCAGAAAAGGGGGGAGACAACACAGACTGAAACAGATCTGACCACACCTACACTACACCACTAACACACATAACATTACCTATACCCAGAGGTAACCACATCTACTGATAACACATTCTACAAACATATTCTTCTCACAAGTAGAATATACAAATTGGAGCATAACAGTTACATACACCACCGTGAAGAAACATGCAGCTATCCTCACAATAGGTAGAGCACCTGACACTAAGTTAAGGTACATGACTCCCTAGCTGCACATGACATCCTAGCTCAACATAAGTTGCAAACCACGCTAGGAAACCCACAGCAGCTTTGTTTTGTTTTGTTCTTCTTTCACCTATACTTTTCCTTCCCCTCTTTCTTTAGTAGGTGAAACACCTAGACACCCTACAAGGGTCAAAGGTCTGATATTAGGATTGACTCGTCACACCTAATATCCGCAAGCCACTCTAAACTGAATGGAAGCCAGAGAGCTCCATGCACGATAGGTCAATTCATTTTACCACAAATGATGCCACCAGAAACTAAAGGTGAACATTAAGTTAAGACAACTTAGAAGGAACAAACAAATTTAATCACAAAACTTGATCGAAGAATCTAAGTATTCAACCGAATTAGAACAACAATTTCCAAATTGAATTGTTCATTTACTAAACTATATTGACTAATTGAATATAACCGTCTGTACCTCAAATAACCTGAGGACCTGCACCAATACAGTAACTGTTATGGAGGTGTTGTCTTGTTGTTTGCTGTGTTCTTGTCTGCTTCTTCTGCCTTTGTGTTTCCAGCGCTCGACGACGTCTTCAACTAAACACCTCGCCGATCGAAAGGGGGAGATGTAGGATATCAGAGACTGAATCAGAACACTGAAACATGAGAAGCTGAGATTCCAGAAAGAAAGGCTCCAAGAAACAGGATATCATAAATCTGTCCGGAGTCCTAGCTCCAACTAGCTGAAGCAAATCCCAACTAGCAAGCTCTCTTTCACCAAACAACTTGCAACACTGGGGAAAAAAGAAACACTTATTGATAATTCCAATTCAAGAAAGAGACTGTCAAATTTGTTGCAAGTAATCAAGACTGATGTTCACACGTAAACCTGTGATAGAAAATCATTAGCTACAGACTCTTTCGGGCGTGTCTCCACACATAAAAGACCGTCCAAACCAACATTCCTTCGTTCTCCTTAGAACTATACAAATACTTTATTTTTCATATGCACATAAAATCATCCTAAAAGGACATTTTTATGCAGAACCCCACATATGATTTTAATATCCTTGTTTTAATCACTCATTGTGTATGTCTTGCTTTTAATCATTATTGAATAGCTCGAGCCTTAAAGATAAATATTGCATATTTAGTATGTATGAGCTCGAAAATCCATGATGTGAATGTTTCTTCCAATCAATTCTTTGTCAAAGGCATCATAGTCTTATTATGAAATCATGTTCAAAAAGGTATACTTGGCCAAAGCTTGTAAAATTCGGACCATGTGACTGATAACAAGCTGATTTATGATGTGAAGAACACACCCTAGCTAAGCAAGGACCGTATCTGGTTGGTCAAGGCGTCCAGATAGGACGGTCCAGAAGCTGAGTTTAAAACCTCAGGACATCCTCCATTCTCTCTCTTTTATCTCTTACCCCTTTTACGCTCTCTATCTCTCGTCCCTCTCACCGCGTGCGTGCTGCTCTTTGAGCATGCTAAGGCCTCATGTGCCATAATGAGAAGGAAAACAACTTAGTCTCGTTACATCATTTTATTTTATTATTTTACGTTAGTTTCTTTTCTTTCCGTGGAGTTTCGTGTGTTAATGTAAGCTTGACATAAAGCCCAGCTTCGACTGCACTTCTTCAAACGTCCAGCAAGCCAACGCCAAGAGACATCACTTCAAAGACTACTGAACTTCCAGCGAATCAGACACTTCGGGGAACCCCCTGTCTGCAACGAGGACACAACCCCGTTACACAGGCAAAACCAGCAAACACACCTCCAGATTCTAACAGGTTCTAATTGGTGTATTTAATATAAATTTTAGCCTCATTGAGAAACTCAAAGCGAGGGTTAAATAAGTGATTGATGGTTGTTCAGGTCTATGCAATAGAACATATTGCTGTAAACTTGGGATTTCATGTTTCCATTCTCTTAAACTCATCCTTTCCTCACTCTCTCTCTTTCTGCAACGTGTGAATGTGTGAATGCTTGTGTTCATGTGTTAGATTAGTTTATGTCTTAGGTTTATATAAATAAAATCTGATTTATATTTTAAAAGAGAAGTATCTTGTGTTTTCTGCTCACAAGTTAATTCCTTAATCTGTCGATTTCGTTACTGTGCTATTTAATAGTGTTTTCACTATATTTGGGATTTTAATATCCAGTGCAGAGTTTGTCATACGGCTCGTTCAGTGAATCGCCGTAACGCTGATTCTGTTCAAATCCCTATAAAATCATAAATGATTCCCTTTGAGCTAAATTAAACTATTTGTTTAAATTACGTATTAATATTATAATGTAATAACCTTACAATATATATATATATATATACACACTCACCTAAAGGATTATTAGGAACACCTGTTCAATTTCTCATTAATGCAATTATCTAATCAACCAATCACATGGCAGTTGCTTCAATGCATTTAGGGGTGTGGTCCTGGTCAAGACAATCTCCTGAACTCTAAACTGAATGTCAGAATGGGAAAGAAAGGTGATTTAAGCAATTTTGAGCGTGGCATGGTTGTTGGTGCCAGACGGGCCAGTCTGAGTATTTCACAATCTGCTCAGTTACTGGGATTTTCACACACAACCATTTCTAGGGTTTACAAAGAATGGTGTGAAAAGGGAAAAACATCCAGTATGCAGCAGTCCTGTGGGCGAAAATGCCTTGTTGATGCTAGAGGTCAGAGGAGAATGGGCCGACTGATTCAAGCTGATAGAAGAGCAACTTTGACTGAAATAACCACTCGTTACAACCGAGGTATGCAGCAAAGCATTTGTGAAGCCACAACACGCACAACCTTGAGGCGGATGGGCTACAACAGCAGAAGACCCCACCGGGTACCACTCATCTCCACTACAAATAGGAAAAAGAGGCTACAATTTGCACGAGCTCACCAAAGTTGGACGGTTGAAGACTGGAAAAATGTTGCCTGGTCTGATGAGTCTCGATTTCTGTTGAGACATTCAGATGGTAGAGTCAGAATTTGGCGTAAACAGAATGAGAACATGGATCCATCATGCCTTGTTACCACTGTGCAGGCTGGTGGTGGTGGTGTAATGGTGTGGGGGATGTTTTCTTGGCATACTTTAGGCCCCTTAGTGCCAATTGGGCATCGTTTAAATGCCACGGCCTACCTGAGCATTGTTTCTGACCATGTCCATCCCTTTATGACCACCATGTACCCATCCTCTGATGGCTACTTCCAGCAGGATAATGCACCATGTCACAAAGCTCGAATAATTTCAAATTGGTTTCTTGAACATGACAATGAGTTCACTGTACTAAAATGGCCCCCACAGTCACCAGATCTCAACCCAATAGAGCATCTTTGGGATGTGGTGGAACGGGAGCTTCGTGCCCTGGATGTGCATCCCACAAATCTCCATCAACTGCAAGATGCTGTCCTATCAATATGGGCCAACATTTCTAAAGAATGCTTTCAGCACCTTGTTGAATCAATGCCACGTAGAATTAAGGCAGTTCTGAAGGCGAAAGGGGGTCAAACACAGTATTAGTATGGTGTTCCTAATAATCCTTTAGGTGAGTGTGTGTGTGTATATATATATATATATATATATATAGCTGGTTTTCACTACAGTCCCTCTATAATAGCTACAGCATTTTGCTTCAGTAACAAAATATTTTCAACATATTAAATAATGTCAATATTGAAGAATTTGGAGTTTGACTGTGTAAAACCTTAAAACCAATATAATTAACAATAATATAAAATAATAATAACTCTACACCGTAACTAAACTCAGCTGCTGACGTGCTAAACCAAAACCAGAAACATGTTCCACTGGCTTTGACACTTGACAACCAACGACTCTCACCTTTGTCTAGAGTGGAGGTTTAACTGAGAAACGAGAGCAGAGTTAATACCTTTATTTTAATAAAGTTCTCACAGTCTTAACCACCAATGGAAAAAGAGCAGCACTGCAGTACATCTGCTAAAAATCTCCTTTACTGTTCTACTGAAGAAAAAAAGCCACCTATATCTTGGATAGTCCGAGGGTGAATAAATTAACAGCAAACTTTCATTTGTGGGTGAACCTTGATCGTGTTCGGATCCTTGCTGTCTATGGGAGGGTCAGAGAGCTCTCTTTATTGATCAAAAATATCTTAATTTGTGTTCCGAAGATGAACGAAGGTCTCACGGGTTTAGAACGACATGAGGGTGAGTAATTTATTACAGAGTTTTCATTTTTGGGTGAACTATCCGTTTAATGTCACCATGATTAGTTCAAAATCATTGAACTCTTCGTAAATTTTTACTTTAATTATGAGCACAAAGAAAAGTTGGTAGCCTGCAGCTTACTATACACTAGAGGACTTTAACACTGTTCCTGGGGACCCACTATCCTGGAGAGTTTAGCTACAACCCTAATCAAACACACCTGAAGAGGCCAATCAAGCGCTGATTGAAAATTCCAGGCAGGTGAACTGAAGCTCGTGATTGGGTCCCCAGGAGCAGAGTTGAAGACCTCTGCTATACACTATTTCTTCACTTTCTGATTGTCTCACAACAAAGATGTTCACCTCAGAGAAGACGGCCTACATATACTGCTAAGGTTTGTGTCCTTATTTCTCGTGGTTTCTCCAAATAATTAGTTTGTGTGATTTTCCTGTGCATGCAGACACAAACTGCTGCTGATTACATTTGCAGTTTGCATGAGATCATACATCTTTAGAACAACATCAGGTTTACTAGTTATTTACTGAATTCACACTATCCCATAAACAGGTTGTGAAGAGTAAATAAACTACAAAATATGAGAGAGAGCGACAGCATGAGAAGGGTTACAAAAGAGCACATAGTTGGTTTATTAGGGCCCCATAACTGGAATTTGTACACGTTTAATAAAGTGATGAGGCTCTTCGTTATTGAGCTCGTGGATCACTTAGTGTGTACAATGTGGTCTAACTTGACTTCTTCTTCATGTGTATTTCTTTCTTGTCTTCTCCTGCAGTGACTTTATCACACATTGTGAAGGGAAACAGATTTTATATTGAAGTGATCAAGAAACATGAAGATCATTCAGCTTCAGCTCTGTGAGTTTACATATTATGAATATTTAACATTCTTGCAGACTTTAAACTTATAATATTTGTTTCATTCTTCACACAGTGGTATTAATCTGTTGTCAAGCTGCAGTGGCAGATCTACAAACTGATTTGGGATCAAATGTGATCATAAACTGTGATCTTGATGAAAATGAAGTTTTTTGGATTTTACTGAAAACAGCAGCTCCTCCAACAGTGATTCTACGATCATTCTCAACACCAGCACCACCTTTTTACCATAGAAAATCATTCAGAAAGAAATATTCGGTGCAGGTTAAACATCGTCTGGTTATTAATAATGTGACTGATGATGAATTAGGAGTTTATTACTGTATGAATACAGAAAAACCTCTAAAATTCAGCAACAGCACCAGACTATACTTCACTGGTGAGTTCATTTACTGCTGTAGTAATTAAAACGGTCTGATAATCAGGTTTATTTATTTTTTTTTCATGTTATTTTTAGAGAAACACAAGGCCTCTCATTGGTCACTCCACACTCCACTAGATTATCAATAGATATTAAGTTATCAATATTTAATTCCGTTCTACAAAACTGCATTATTGTCATAATTCTCCAGTAAAAGTCTGACAGTAACAGACCGTGAACTCTTTCTTTACAGAAGCAGCTCAACTAACTGAGTGTGACAATCATACAGTGGAGTTTATTGAGCAGAATCAAACACAATGGCAGTTTATTATCATCATATCTGCTCTGATGAACGGTCTTCTGCTCCTTCTGCTGATTGGTGAGTTAATCTTCTTAAATTTAAATGAGCAAATTAAATAAACACTAGCGGTGCTGTCTGTGAAAATATTAATATGATGCTCTTCTGCAGTAAGCAGGAGAAGATGTTTTTCATTTATTAGTCTTCTGACTATAGTTTGGCATGTTTGTGTCTCCATATATTACTACAGTTTAAAAAATACTGAATCTGAATTCTCTGTTTCTTAGTTTCTGCCGGTAGAAAAACAGAACGGATGGCAAAAACACATTCATACTGATCTGCAGACAAAAGTTACATATCAGCTTCAAGACGCAAAACTATTACAAGTACAATAAAGTAAATGTGTGAAACCATTTAAAATCTTCAAATCATTAATATTTTATGAAGGTTTTTATTTCTAGAAGTACAACAAACTATAGTAGACTTGTTCAGATAAATTTGTGAAGTGCAGCTGAAATGCTAATTATTTTCCTCCATTGCTCTTTCAGTTCACCGAGGGGACTTTTCTATAAAAATAGTCAAGTTAACCGCATCTGCGTATGATTATAAAACATGTTCTTGCATATGATGTGGCTTTTCCTGAAGAATAAATAGTTTACAAAATCAAGAGTATTGGGGGAAACTGGGGCTAGTTTCTCTTCTCCAGTAAAAAAAAAAATATTATTTAAAACATTGTTTAGACCTAAAACTTGACGACTTGCATGCAAAAACTATTAAACTAAATATTGAATATGTGAATAAAATTTGAATATTTCCACCATTAGCAGCCGGAGAAAAGATACTGTTTGGGGGTTTACACAGATACGCATTAAGCATAATTGTCAGACTAATTGATACATATTCCTTTAGTTAACAAGTCTGATGTTAACAAGTTTTATTTTTTTGATCAAGTTAATTTGAGTTTAGCCTTTCAAGTTTTTTTTTTTTTTAACCATAAATGAAAGTGGTCAAAGGCTGCTAGATGTAGTAGTAATGGCTAATTCTTACTATATGTTGGATGCTGCTGTTTGTTGAAAAGGAAAATGTTCTTTTGTGGGAATATTTTTTTTTTACATTAAATTTTATCTCAATCGTTATTCTAAACATCCAATACATTTCTCCTTCATATTACTTCGCTTTGCTAACCGTTTCGGATATTAAAACATTTTTGCAGTTTATAATTTTGAATTCAGAAGAAAAATATTGTTACAGATTTAAAAAATATTCAATGCTCAATGCTAAGGAGTTCTTCTACCAGCCCAGTCGGGCAAATGTTGTTGTGTGGTTTTTTTTTTGTTTTTGTTTTTTTTTTTTTGGGTCATGCCACAGTTTTCACTGGCCCTTGCACTAAATAACTAAATGGTTGTTTTCAATATAGGGATATGACACCACAATTGTTGATACCATTTTAATTTTACAATTCTTAAATCCAATTCTAGTACCACAGCAAAAACTACACTGTCAGAAAATGTGCTAAATGTGTACCTTCAGGGGTCCAATGGCTTGTCACTGGGGCAGTACCCTCAAGGGTGCACCCGTTGTACCTTTTAAGGGTACTGGCCCAGTGACAACCATTTTGTACCATTTCATGGCAAATTTGTACTTAAACAGCATTCTGGACTTTTTAATATGCTGTATGATCACATTTATTAAACATTCAATTCTGACTTTTTTTTTTTTTCACAGGATGAATGTTTTTAGCTTTATGACAATGTCATAACAGGATACATTGTGCAATTTTACAATGAAAAAGCAACAGTACACATTGCATTGTAACTTTTATACCCTTAACATTTGATCATAAACACACATTTATTAAAGATTCAAAACTATTACATTCTTTTTTTCACAGGAGGAATGCTTTAAGCTCCATCACAATGTGTCATAACAGGATGCATACATTGAACAAATACATTGAACAAAAACTTTTTGAAAAGTTTAGACTAACTTTTTAAATTTCATAAAACTGTAAACAGCAAGAACATTAAGCTTACTATTAAACTTTTTTTTCTTTTTTTTTTCTCAAAATCAGTACAAATCACATTAAGTACATTTTTCTACTGCATTCTACACTTTTTAACAACTGGTTTGAACATCAAGAATCTCAAAGCAATCATTTTCCAACAGTACACATTTCATTGAGTGTAACTTTAAAATATGGAAAATATTAAAGTGTGGAAAGCTAACAATTTTGGAAGCTTAAAAAAAATCCATTGACTGTACCATTTCTCGTATTTCAGGACATTCTAAAATGTTGAACCCATTTTTTTTTTTTTTTTTTTTTTTTTTTTTTTTGGAAGAGTCGTAGTTCTCTTTTCAAAATAAAAAGTCATTCACTATTTCCTGCTGGACGGTCTGTGGAATATTATTATTTTTTTTTTTTTTCCTCTCTACATTTAAGAATGAAACTGAAGAGATTTTGTTTGAAGTTTGTCAAAAGCTCATTCCTACTAGGTGGAGGCATTTCATCTGTCCTAGGCTGTTGCTCAATTATCCCTTCTTCAACTCCTAGTCCCCTGCACACCTCCACACCATCCACTTTAACAAGGACTTGAACCTTCTTGGAGAAAGCCATTTTCCAGTCAGTTTCTACCAACTGCATGGTTGGGTATGGAGTATCAGCATCACACTGCTGCTCTTGTGTCTGTTTTTATGATTAACATCTCACTGTTCATGCAGCTAGAGAATGAAGTTATCAGATGAGATGTGGGCCATGTTCGTGCTAAAAAAATAGTTTCACATCTGTGTGTTTCTGAAACCCCTCAGAACAGTTACTGTAACAGGAATGCCGTTATCATAAAGATTCCTCAAATTCTACTAGATAGCAAAATCAGAGATGGGGGATCTGAGATGTCTGGATCTGTATGTCTCATGAAGTCAGGAAACACTAAGGTATCAGTATCCCACCTATATGTTTTAAAAATAATTTGCTAAAAGTTCCCATTAAGTTTTTTTTTTTTTTTTTTTGGTTACATTAAAACATTAAAATGTTTTTTTTTGTTTTTTTTACATTTTGCAAACATAACAGGAACATTACATTTGAATGTTCTCTGAAAAAAAAAGTAACAATTGAAGAAAATTTCCAACTAAATGTTCAGTTAGCCATGCATAAATTACTTTGTGCTTTAAAAAGCAAACAAAATCATGTTAACAAATCATCTCTCAGTGATTCTACAGCATTATTGTGTAAGATTTTTCAACTGGACATTTAGTTCCTCTCTACCTGGTCTCATGGCATTTATGTACCTGGGTGAACCTTTTAGCGAGACGCGAAATACATACCAATAAGTACATAATAATAAAAATTAAACAAACAAAAACTACCCCGTAGGGGAAAGCAGACTAACAAGGCAAGGCAGGCCAGGGGTGCTTCTCAATATCCCTCCTCGCTTCCTCACTCCTCCGTCCTCCATCCTATGACCCGGAAACTGATCGAGCTTAGCCATCTTGAAGGACATCTCAATTCTCTAATTGCACCGTGAGGAGGCGAGGAACGAGGAGTGAGGAGCCTTCCAAAGGAGCTATGAGCGAGGATACACAGGTGTATCCTATGCGGAAGTCTTTTTCATCGAAAAACCTGACGCACGTGTAAATTCTCCTCCCCCTTCTCATCTGTTGTAATAATTTTTAATTTATATTTTACCTTTGCAATTTAAATAAACCATACATGTCATATATTTCAACAGGGCATCTTTCTTTATTAATGTTTATTTTGAAAGTCTTAAAAAACAAACTTTAACAACATAAGGGCAGATCCATTTTGCGCAGCTGATGACGCTCTAAAGTGATGCTAAAGGGAGCGAGGATATATCATTTCACTTGATTCAATTCCTCCATCCTCGCGTCTTTTATGTGCATCCTTCCCTCGTATCCTGAAGGGGTGGAGCTAAGATGCGAGGAAAGGACGCAAGGAAAGGAAACGAGGATGCACAAATAAGAATTGAGAAGCACCCCAGGACTTCACACAGGGTAACATCGACGACAAACCAGCGCAAGACTTCTTCTTCTTCCCTTTTTTGGCGGATCGCACCAATTTCGCGCATTACCGCCACCTACTGTGAACTCGATCCAGAGACTCTAATTACTACCCCCCCCTCCTCTCAACAAAAATCTATGCTATAGCCAGCGCTGCGTGTTCAGCTCCTCTGGCTTTAAAAAAAAAAAAAAATATATATATATATATATATATATATATATATATATATATATTGCTAACTACTAAATATTATTCATTTCAATACCCATTTCACGAGTTCACACTTACATATATTTAGCACGAGTTACGTAATGCGTATTTGGCGAGCTGTCCTGGGGAAAGGCTCTGAGCTCGGGAATGGCCCGAACCAGAGTATCCCCCCGTGGTATGGTGAGAACTTAGTGATATTGGTGGAGAAGGGGTGGTGGAGGGATGCTGATAGACCGTCAAATGAGTAGAGGTATGTCAGCTGTATTTATGTCCGTGAGTTGATTGACTTGATTGCGTACCACTTGTGTTTAATTAGGCTAAGCATCTGACGTGCTCCTCCCGAACTTTGTTAATAAAACATCATATATACATATACATACATACATATATATATATATATATATATATATACATATATATACACGCACGCATGCATGCATGCCCACATACCTTTTCATTCAAATCCTATTCATTAAACCTGTGTTCTCCACAGCACAAGACTGCAAACACAATGAGATTATAAAGGGAGCAAATGAGGAGGGTAACAAGTAAACACAGGTGGGGCAAATTAACCAATAATCAGGAAACAAGGTGGGTGGGGTCAATACAGTTGACATGAGAGCACATGGCACATAGAACCAAACAAGACAAGCCATGTGGTCACACAAAACAAAAACACAAGCACATGGACAGCAAAACAAAATCACTAGCCATGTGCAAAACAGGACACGAACACACAGCTAATGCAGAGACTCATAAGCCACGTGCTCACAAAAAACAAACAAACGTGAAAGCACGCAGCCAGTGAAAAAACACAAGCTACGTGCAACACAGAGTAAAACAAAACGAGAAAAATCACGCGGCCGAAACCGAACCGTGTGCCGAACAAAACACACACACACACACAGAGGATAGAGGAGCGCACGGCCTGAGCAAACTCGAAATAGCACGCTCCCACAGCAAGAACAAACCTGGAGCGTGAGTGTCCAAACCCCGACACAAAACCAGAACTGAGTCTGAACAAGACAGGAGTGTCTTTTTTTATTACTTGAGGCAATATTTTTAACTTCAGTATCCTTGTGCCACAGTAACACCACTCTGTCAGTGAAAAATAAAGCAATGGCATCAAGTGAAACACCTCTGCACAGAAAAGTGAGAAACTGAACGTATCTATTTATTTAAGAACCAGACTGAGCAGTATGAGATAATGCTTCAGTATCATTATGTGGCAGAAAATCTAACCTTTTTAAATGCATCACAAAATGATTCCAAAGCGCTTGAAACACCACACACTGGCGACACCTGCTGGTCAAAATTGTGTAAATGCAAAACAAAAATCAGCCCAAACATGCATTAAAACAGCTTTTACAAACAAAAGAATAATATATGCTATTAAATGCAATTAGCAAATCATATATCTACATTAAATATGAAGTTATATGTTTTTTTATTATTTTGCAGGATTTTGATTATCTTTAGAAGCTTGTCTAAACATGCCAGTAAGAAACTATTAACACTGTTCTTCCTTTTACACAAGTATCTCATTAAAAATGTCTACAGATTTTTAAAACAGATTCAAAATCAGGTAAAACTATAGACAACAGTTAAAATTTACTGCCTGTGACAGTGGTATGTGTTGAGAATAGCCACACATCAGTAAATTAGGTCACAGCCAGAAGTTGCAAACTTCTGTCCCACAAACACAACACAACACAAAGTAACACTTTCTCTAATCCTTCAATGCAGGTGCACAAATCCTATTGTAATCACAAATTAAGAAACTCAAACTCTTACGTATTTTGCTACAGGCCTTTTCACACTGACCGCGGAAATTCGGCGTGAATGTTATTCTTTTAATTGTCAGAGGTGTTTGTCTCTCTACAAAAAGGACAACCTACCCCTACCTCTGGATCAAGGTGTGCTCTGTGTCTGTTTGTAGCTATAATCCCGTGCACTATTCTCCATTGAAGGTCTCCAGACCTTTTCTCAATGGGTGGTTTATACAGGGACCTCCAGCATCCTTTAGGGGAGGCACCTGTCCCCAGAACCTCTAGCCATTTTGACTCGCTGACACTCTCCAGTATGTTAAGATGCCACACTTTCACACACGTAATGTAAATGGCTTTCTTATCAGCATCACCAAAGAAGGCCAACTGAGGTATCTTAAAAGACAATAAGAAGCCCTCTTTTTCTTGCCATGTGCCAGTCTTTGCTGAGAAAAACAACTCTGGAAAGTCACAATTATCTGCCTCTTTATCAGAGGTCTACATTGCCATTCTATAGTCCTGGGGCAGAGACTCTAAAATCCCAGTCAACATGTTTTGTGCCATCCTTACTGATTTGATTCCCAGTTTTGAAGCTAAATTTTCAGGGCTAATCCAACTTGTTTGTCTTTTAAGTGTCCAATCTTCGTCATATTTGCAGCCCACATGGCTTTTCTGAAAATGTCTGATTTAAAAACATCTGAGTCCAATGCAGAATTTAAAAAAAGTGGTTCCTCCTTCAGCCATAATTTCTGTGCTATCTGCACAAAAAAAATTAAAAAAGTAAAAAGTGTCCATGACTTTAGAATTGATCTGTAAAAGAGACTAAGACCAATTCAGTTTGTTAATTGTCCATCAAGAACAAGCCCCATATTTCCAGCTCTTCTTAGGAGGGCACAGGCTACTTCAGCCCAGCTCACATTCACTCCATAAAGCAGTCTTTATGCCGTCTGCATTCTGAAAGTCCTGAGTCTCGCTCTGATATCATTCAACCCCTGGCCTCCTTCTTTTCTGGGTAGATACAGCACCGCCACCTGTCCCGACCAGAAAAAAATCCACTAGTTGCTGTTGTATTCCTTGCACTAGATCCTCAGGAGGTTCAAGTATTGTCATTCTGTGCCAAAGTGAAGAAGCAACCAGATTTTTACATATCAGAACCCTCCCCCTATAAGACAACTGGGGTAGCAACCAAGTCCATCGAGACAACTTAGCACACACTTTCTCCAAGAGGCCCTCCCAATTTTTCTTCTTAAACTCTTCTGTCCCTAAAAACACTCCTAAATATTTAAAACCTGCACTTCCCCACTGTAACCCACCAGGAAGATTTGAACCTTTAAAAAACCTACCACACCAAAAATCATCACTTTTTCCCCAGTTAATTACAGCAGATGAGGCTTTTCCATAAAACTCTAAAGCCTGTTTAAGCACCTGAATGTCACTTTGTCTCTGATTATAACTGTGACATCATCAGCTTAGACAGAGAGTTTAATAGAACAGTTTAGGGTGTTGACCTGTAGGCCCATTAACTCTTCTCAATTTACACAACAAAGGTTCAATTACAATGTTGTGCAGTTGACCTGAAAGTGGACAACCTTGTTGTAGAAACCATTATCCAGTTATCGAAACAGATTCCCATAATAAAGCAACAGATACCAAACTATTGTAGTTTGTCACCATATGTTTGTCTTTTTACTCTCCTCTTTTGCTATTGTCTCTCACATTTATATACATTCAGATACCGCCACCTAGTGACTATACACATTCAATTCATATTACAACATCCCCCTTTTTTTCTTGTAAACCATTTCTCTATAACAATTCATAAAGCATTAAACAAACATACAATATAAATTCTTACAGCGTTCACTTCACTTTTTTTTTTTTCTTTTTTTTTTTTCAAAATTCTAGGTTCTCAATTTTTCCAGTCCAACATTCAAGGTCATTGTCTTTCAAGCAATGTTTTCCTCACAAATTCAACTTTATAGGAGGATGAGAGACTCTTCCACAATGAGTAACAGTCTCTCCTCCTTGACCTTGAGCAAATAGACTTTGAGCAAATACGCGTTTCCCTTGAGAAGTTACAGCTTTAGGACTTGATTAACGTAATGCAATTAAATGAGATCAGTTACGACGATAATTTCCTTGATCAGTCTTCACAACATAAGATCCTGGTGTTTGTGATGGACCTTGAACTACGCCAGTTGCTTGAGCTGTTCTTATCAACACCTTTTGTCCAGAATTCAACACAGGTACAATTTTTGCTCTGTGTCTTATGTCAAACCTGAATTGTTGTTGTTTTTTCAAGTGAGCATTTTTTTTCCTGAAGATTCTTAAATCAGGCCATTTAGGAGCAAGCTTTTCAGTAGTAGATGGAAGAGTAGTTCTAATCTGTCTACCCATTAACAGTTGAGCTGGCCTTAACCCTTGAGCCAAAGGAGTAGCTCTGTATTCCAGTAAGGCTTTCTGAGGACTTTTTTTTTTTTCTTCATTAGTTGTTTAACTGTACGAACAGCACGCTCAGCTTCACCATTACTTTGTGGATATTTGGGACTACTTGTCAGATGTTGAAATCCATAATCCTGAGCAAAGTTTGCAAATTCGGTGGAAAGCAAATTGAGGTCCATTGTCCGTAACAAGTACTTCTGGTATACTCCAAATCTGGCAAAAACAGTTTTAAGTTTATCAATTGTGGTAGCTGTTGTCAAAGAGGGCAAGTTGGCAATCTCAATATATCTGGAAAAATAATCCACCAGAACAATATGCTGGGAATTTCTCCACTGAAAAATATCAGCTGCAACTTTTTGCCATGGCCTCTGTGGCAATGGCTACCACAATTGATAGACTTAAAATTGTTTTTAGAGTTGATTTATTGGTAAATATTTGCTCTATAGCCACAGCATCTTTTTTTTATTCTCATGAAGCTTTAACGCTGTTTTAAGCCTTCTACACACTGCATGATTTTAGCAAACCTACAAGATCATTGCTGGCCACACTGTGTGACATGGATCTAATAAACTTTGGTACGACATGTATGCAGACTGTACGATGATGACACCTATCAACTCATTTGCTACGACGCTCGTTTCTAACGAAGACTAAAATGTCACCAGCAAGCGCTAGTGGTAAACAAAAAGAGCATGAATCACACTTGGAGTTTTTATGTGTGCTGAGAAAAAGTTTTTGAGATAAGCATTTTTAGGTTTCAGCACCATGTATTGTTGATTTCATGTAGCATTTTTATTGGCTGGTCAGTAAACATGGGTCATAGCAGCAAACACACTGTGCGATGATCATGCTGAATTTCTGACACTGTCAGAAAATTATCGTAAGCTATCTTTTGTCGCAAGCCCGTGACAATGGGCGTCTTTGATCCTCTCTCATTGTACGACACAAGATAACCGATTAGGAGCTATGACTACAGAAAACGCCACGTTTGTTTCACGATGCCAATTCACCTGGGACAGCCAAAAATCGTGCAGTGTGTTTCGGGCTTTAGACTGGAATAGAGATTAAACAATTTTGTGCTCATGTACTCTGGATTCTTCTTCTCTAGAAAATTACTGCTGGGAATTTCATCACCAACATTCTCACTGTCGTTGTCTTTTCCGTTTGGTTTGGAGACAGAATTAAATCAGAGCTGCTGTTTTTAAAGTAATCAAAACAATTATTTACGTTTTTTAAAGTAACTGAAATTTGTTACAGTGTAGTGATTTTGTCTGAAATGGTTTAATTATCTGAAATGGTTTCTAATTTCCACTTCAGATAATTCTTATGGTTCCCAAAATAAACAACGTGAACAATATTAAAAAGGAAATGAAAGATTTTGTGATCTTAGAAGTGGAAATTAGAAACCATCTTGTGGCTTTTGCATCCATAAATGCTTACTGGAAATGTTTATCTGTGACATTTCAAATGCAACTCAACAAAACCTCACGTTTAAGTCAGCATTATTAAAAGCACAGAGTAATTCCTACATGTGAGAAGCTGTCACATGTATGGTCTTGTGTTTTTGGTTTTGTCTGCAGTGCCTTGTTGTTTGACCCAGTTTCCTAGTGTGCATGTGTGATTATTGTGTTCAGTTCACCTGTTGTGTATTATTAAGCCTATTAGTCCTCATTTGGTTTAGCACTTTCTCATGTTTTCTGAGTACAGTGTCCTGTCTTAATGTTGTGTTTGGAAGTGTTGCTAAACTGTTTCTCTGTATTTCCCTATACGTTATTTGGATTAAAGATATTCTCCGTGCTATCCCATCTTCGTGAGTACTCTGTGTAGTACGTTCTGTTACAGAAGCCACTGAAAACAAGAGACGACTTTCTGGTCAAGGGTGTCGGAAAGATTAATATATAATGTTTAATTAAAAAAAAAAAAAAGTTCACTACTAATACTCAAGTCTGAATGAGGCTGTTTATAAATTATAGATGGATATAGAAATAGATGATAAATTATTATATGAATAGGGAATGTTAATTGTTTTTTTTTTTTTTTTTTTTTTTTAGATTAGTGTCATCTTGCTTAAAGAAAATGCAGGAAAGTCATTGTTATTGCTATGTATGCTTAAATCATCACTTTAAACAGAAATAATAAAACCTAATAAAAACAAGACTTTACTTTTAGAGACAGATTGTGATATTCTCAATCTGTTGGGGGCAGAAGAGTGATTGAGTGGATTGGTATGATGTGAACACACTGTCTTGTCATCGGTGTTGTTTGTCGTCAATGTAAGAACATGAAAAGAATGCAGAGATTCCAGTTACATCCTCATTCATGCAGAGAAAAACAGAAGTCCCAAACATGCAGCCTTGTCATGAATTATCTTTTTAAACCTAACATTTAAGCAAACAAGTGGTTTTGTGATGTTTGTTTGTTTTCATTCAGTTGTATTCTTCTGAACTCTTTTATTGTTATTATTATTATTATCTATTCTTGTTCATTGTTATCATGTTATGCTAATGCTAATATTTGCCTTCAGTTTAACATATTATTAATCCAAGAAATAACATGAATGCAAGCCTTTTGTATTGTATTTCAGCATTGTATTGTGTTTTTGTATTATATAGACTGATATGGACAGGTATACCCTATATTATGGGGACAAAATGTCCCAACAAAGATGACAATATCCAAAATCTGCTGATCGTCCTCATGACGATCATTTTTTTTTAAACCAGAAGCATGTAAGAGGGAATATACCTAATACGATTTGCTTGGCTAAGAAAACCAATAACATTATTTAACATAAAACACTATTCTTCCAAGAAATACCTTGAAGGCTAAATCAAAACATTTGTATTGCATGCATTATCTCATTGTTGTATTGTGTTTCTGTGTTATATGTACATAATGACACTGAATCCTGTTCTGATAGTGATCAGACTGGTTGTTAAATATAGATACGTGTCATTTAGTTTGCGTGTCAGCTGATGCCAGTGTTTTATATTCACTGAGGCGTGGAGTTACTGTGGTGACACTTGGCACCAGGATGCTGGAGATATAAACACTGTCACAAGTCAAAAGATGGTGGAAGAGCATAGCTAGTGAGTGACTATATTATATTACAATAGGTAGCACTTTAATGTTAATGTTGAATTAAGAGAGAGAGAGAGAGCCTCAAGAAGAGGGCCCCAGCAAAGAAAAAACAGAGCAACAGTTACAATCTTCTTTTATCCTTTCCTTGACCATGTGACTAAAAACCAAATGTGATATATTCAAAAACTGACCAATAAGCAGATTACAGCTTCCTTGTGACAATTAGCAGACCACCAACATACACGCATCTTGGCCTATAGTCCTTGATCACAATCAGCCCTTCTGTGCCTTGAGGAAATGGCTCTTTTGTTTCTGAAGACAGGTTTGGGAAAGCAGAAGTCAACCCTCCAGCACCAATAGAGTTCTTGCCCAAAGGGTGCCAAGGTCAGATGTGGTTAAAGAGAAACCTTAAAGAAGTTTCTCTACATTATTAAGCAGGTCACAGTAATCATGCAATATGCAGATGAAGAAAGATCTTTCTGAAGATGACTATGTCTAGACAAACTAGTGTAATGTCTTGTAAAATGCATGCAAACAACTAATGTTTCACAAAAACTAAATGGATATCGATTTGTGATGACTAAAAACAGAAGAACTTGGTCAGACATATTACGGAAACTTTCTGTCAGACAAATCAATGGTGTTGAAAGGGCAGCTACATAAAAGCCACAGTTGAGCAGCACACAGGTATTTGAAGCTGCAGGTCTCAAGAGCCTCCTGATGTAAGATCCACCAGAAGCTGATAGTTGTACATAAAACTGCGTTTAAGACCCCTCAACCAAACAAGAGAAATAGAGAAACATTTTCATTGGGCTCAGAAATAATTTTCGAACAGTTTTATTCACAGACGAATGCTGTGCTACACTGACGGTCCAGATGGATGTAGTTCTGGGTGGTTGTTGAATGGTCATCTGTTCAAACAAGACTGCAACGTCAGCAAAGAGGCAGCAGGTGATGATTTCGGCTGGAATATTGGGAAGTGAGATTAAATGTTCCTTTAGAGTCTCTGAGGGTGTCAAAATGATCTCTGCTAGATATGTACAGTTCATAACTGACCCATTTCTGTTATGGTGTAATAAGAGGAATTGTGCCTTCTGAAAGACAATGATTTTCATGCAGGACAATGTAGCATCCAATGCTGCAATCCTATTGAGAACCTGTGACATCCTTAAAAGGAAGATCTATGAGGGGGTGGACGGCAGTATACCTTTGAACAGTAGGAGGCAATACTGGCCTCAAGTTCATATGAACAGAGAGTTGTTAACTCAACCTAAATAGTTTTGTTGTTTTATTTATTTTTTATAATATGTTTATATTACAGATTTCTGTTTTGAGTTCATTATAAACTATTAAACGTTTTGAAACTGCATTCTGCATTTTTTGCAAAACATATTTTGTTGTTTTCAGAATATCAATAAAGCTGTTGTCATTATCAGTTCTTTTTACATGTAATAATATCCACATTTTAATATGATGTTTGAATGTTTCATTTTTTTTTTTTCTTGGTTTACCAGAAACCATGTGACAGTCATGAACAAGAAGTAAACACAATGTAATTGTTTGGCTGAGACATTTATGAGAAACGCTGCTTTGCATACAAATGTCTACTAAATGAATAAATAAACTTAATATATGAGTTTAGTAAAGAGTGTAAAAAAGAAAAAGAAAAAAACACTGAAAGATGCCATTTCATTTAAACATTTTATTGGGTTAAAGTTTACATCAGTATACAAAGAAACACAATGCTCTGTAAATACCTGAGAATATTGAAGTAGATTTTAACAAAATAAAATGTTTTCAGTATTAATATGTTCACTAACTTATTAATACTGAAAACATTTTATTTTGTTATATGTTCACTAACATATGGTCCAATACAAAATATGTCTAATTGAAATGCACAAACACTTGCAGTACAGAACTGTTAAGGCAGAAAGGCATTGACCGGCTCATTTTACTTTAACCTCAGGCAAAAATGTTCTTGTTTCCATATTTCAAGATCTCATCTGTTATTCAATAAGACTGAAGCGCATAAGGCAAGAATATAACAGCACAAGTGTATTTTGAATCAGAAAGCTGTAAAAATTCAGCTAAATGCAACTTTCCAAAGTGTAGAGGCAAGGCAAATGTATTAGATTAGATTAGATTAGATTAGATTAGATTAGATTCAACTTTATTGTCATTTATGCAGAGTACAAGTACAGAGCTAATGAAATGCAGTTAGCATCTAACCAGAAGTGCAAGAATATAGTGTTTTATATACATATAAGTGCAGAGTAAGTGAAGATGATTTACAGAATATACAGTGGAATTGCTATATACAGTATTGAGCAGAGTATATACAGAATATAAAATAGGAATGCAATGTAGGGATTGTATGTACATTATGAACAGAGCAATGTAGATTATATAGATTACAGATTATATATACACATTATGAACAGCAGAAACGTGAGAACAGTGGTAATAAATAATACAGCTGGATGAGTGTGCAAAATATTGATAGAACAATGTATTCTATGCAAAATAGCAGTAGTGCAATATTTTGTAGAAATAGTTTACTGTGCTTAATATAGCACATTTCATATTCACTGGTGTTTAAAAGCACTTTACATAAAGCGATAAAAAGTAATCAAACAGTACGAAATATAAAAATAGTTATTAAAGCTGCAATATGTAACTTTTGATAAGAATTTACAGCCTAGCACTTGCAGAGAAACATTAAGGTTTGGTAATTATGAGTGTTTGTGCTTTAGCTCTGTTATTATACGTGGATGAATCTTGAGCTGCATCACTGAGCTACAGAAGAATTTACAACATACATAAAAAAAACTAAATAAAAAGCCATCATATCACAATTATGACAAAGTCGAAATTATTACAAAAAAAGGTCAAAAGTATGACATACTAAGTCAAAATTGACAAAAAATAGACTTTGTTCAGTTTTTTTCCGTATTAAGACTAAGTCAGCTCTTACTTCTCATAATTTAATTTCTTCCCAACAAAAGTCATCCCAACAGCTGTAAAACAATTATTGTAGGCTCTCTATAGCAACTTAATGAGTAAAGTACCTTGCGAGCTTACAATAATCTTTAAAAATGCAGAAAAATGTTGGGAACCTGCTTGAATTTGCCCAAAATCATATATGACCAAGTCAGTCTAGACTGCTAGATAGCTGTAAAGTGTGGACAAAAGGAAAATACAGTAACACACTCACTGCGGCAGCAACAATAAAGGCACCAACCTTCATGCAATTCATCCTGATGATCCGACGATAGCTGCTCGCATCTCAGCGTGTCTAACAGACATTTCTTGCTGGATGATGGACCATCACCTTCAACTCAACCTAGCTAAGACAGAACTGCTTGTAGTTTCAGCTAACCCATCGCTTCATCACAATCTCGCCTTCCAGTTAGACTCATCTACCATAACTCCTTCAAAAACAGCCAGAAATCTTGGAGTTGTGATTGATGATAAGCTGAATTTCTCAGACCACATTGCTAAAACTGCCCGGTCCTGCAGATTTGCATTATACTCTCGGAACATGCAACACAACTCCTTGTTCAGGCTCTTGTTCTGTCCAGACTTGACTATTGCAATGCTCTCTTGGCAGGTCTTCCAGCCAATTCTATTAAACCTCTACAATTAATCCAAAATGCCGCTGCAAGATTAATCTTTAATGAGCCGAAAAGAACGCACATCACGCCTCTGTTCATCAATTTGCACTGGCTACCAATAGCTGCTCGCATTAAATTCAAGGTATTAATGTTTGCCTACAGAACCACCACTGGATCTGCACCCCTTTACCTAAATTCCTTACTTCAGACTTATGTGCCCTCTAGAAGCTTGCGTTCTTCAAGTGAACGACGCATTATTGTACCATCCCAAAGACACACAAAAACACTTTCACAGACTTTTTCATTAACTGTTCCCATCTGGTGGAATGACCTGCCCAACTCAATCTGAGCAGCCGAATCCTTACCCATCTTCAAGAAACGGCTAAAAACTCATCTGTTCCATCTTTACTTGACCCTCTAACTCTAGCACTCTCTATTCTAATTTTATTTTATCTATGTCTTTTTATAAAAAAATAAATAAAAATAATAATAATAATTATCTGTACTGCGTTAGGCTAACCAAGACTTGTAATAGCACTTGCACGTTGTTGCTCTTTTGTTGGTTTTGATTGCTTCTTATGTCCTCATTTGTAAGTCGCTTTGGATAAAAGCGTCTGCTAAATGACTAAATAAAAAAATAAATAAATAAATTGCTGCAGGAGCGCCAAGCTGAACATCTGTGTCATTCACCTGCTTTAGATGTTTCATCACGATCATCAGCAGTTACTGATTTATAACGTGAGCCAGTGCTCACAGCCTCATGAGCATCTGAACTCACGTTTTGTTTGGGTGACATAAAGCAGCTGAGGATCTCTTTTCTGAAGATAAATGCAATGAAAAGAATCAGTATTATGGTTAATAGACTGCCAACCAGGATCCAAATCCATGATTTCTCGACACTGTCTGGTCTGGTTTCTTCTTGTTTTTCTTGATCAGTGGTTTTGTTTCCTTTTTCTGAGAGAAAACAACATTACTGCACTGTGATGAAGACAACAGATCCCTATCATTTATATACAGCAGCTTTTAGACTGAAACATCAATCATACATCTACCACTATAGATTTTAATACAGCTTTATTTAGATTAAAAACATCATGCAGCTATTTTCACACACCGTTGATGATCAGCTCTACAATCTCTTGTTCATTTGAGGGTGTGATGAGGCACATGTATTTTCCTGCATCAGCGTGAGTGAGACCAGAGAGTCTGATGGAGAAGTTTCCCCTCACATACTCTTCAGGGAAAGCTTCAGCTCTGTTCTTGTACCATTGTTTCTGTTTCTCTAGTGAATCTTCACCCTTGATTATATCAAACACAATCTTGCTGCCATTGTGTCTCCAAAACACTTCAGTGTCTAGAAGTTTAAGATCATGTTGAGTTGAAAAACACGGCAGAACAACAGAACCACCAATAACACCCTCTACTGTGACCCGCAGACACACTGAAATCACACAAACTCTCATCGTTAACACATAATCTCACATTTATACATGCTGCATGAATTTACCTGTCAAATGTAGTTTGTTTTGTGCTCACCTTTGTTTATCAGCGCTGCAAATATACAGACGAAGAAGCAACTGCAGGAAAAGAAAAAAAAAAATCAAACAAAAAAACAAGCGTTAGATCATATCTCGATCATATTCACATCTCAAACATTTTCATTATTTATCATAACCTATAGACAGATTAAGTTATTTTGACAAGGTTGTCAATTAAAAAACATAAACATAAAAATATATAATCTTAAAATATAATATAAAAATAATACAATGTAATAATATGGTATATAACAGTGTAATTCATATGTATCACTTTCACAAGATTCTGCCATTTTATGCCTCTATCTTTAACTAAATTGAGACAATACACCAGTTTACAACTAAATGTGGTAAAACACCCATCTTACCCTACAGACAAAACATTAAATAACTTGACCAGACCATAAGACTAGACAAATCAAATCACTATCAAATAAACCTGCACAAGCAATGAGATTCAAGATGATAAATTGCTGTTGCTAATTGCTAAAGACAAAATAATAATTGTAGCTATTGCCTGGACATCAACCTCTTGATTGTTGATTAATGATAAATTAATAATGTATTAATGATGCTTAAAAGATTTCCCTCTTATTTCTAGTTTAAATGAAGCGTTTGAAAAGAAAAAGAAAAAAACAGGACCGGTCGGACAAGCATGCTAACTAACTAACTTAGGTCTCGATAACTCGTTGAGGTGTGTTTGTCTAAATAGCATTTCATTCAGAATTCATCAAACATACCTGATCATCATGGTTCCCCAATAATATTAATATGTTTTGTTTAAATATTTTGATATAAATATGTCTGAAATTAGGATTAAAACTTCTTTTTCAAACAACGGAGAGTATCGTAAACTCTTCCGCATCAGTATGCCATGCGTGCTCCGGATGACATCAGACGTAAGTGACGTCAACAGTAGCATGTGAACGATAAGAAACGCGCACCGGAAAAAGTAAAAATAAAAAATTATAAAAACGCGCACCAGAAATGTGTTAAACATATTCAGATTTACTTCGGTATATTCAAGACTCCTGAGACAGAAGGTGACTTTTACAAGCTTTCATCGCTATAGCCAACTCTTAAAAATAAAGGTGCTTCATGATGCCATAGAATAAATTTTTGTCTAAATGGTTCCATAAAGAATCTTTAACATCTGAAGAACCTTTCTGTTTCACAAAAGGTTCTTTGTGGTGAAAGAAGGTTCTTCAGATTATAAAAAGGTAAGGAAGAGATGGTTCTTTAAAGAAGCTTTGACTGAATGATTCTTTGTGGAACCAAAAATGGTTCTTCTATGGCATTGCTGTGAAGAACCTTTATTTTTAAGAGTGTAGCCAACTCTTGATCTTCTACTCAATCTTCAGCTTTAGTAATACTGAGCAAGTCTCTGCCGTCAGTCACCGTGTCTCCAATCATATCTCTGTCATGACTTCAGTTCATCAAAAACCTTAGTTTGGTTTCTTATCTTCATTTGTTAAACTACAAAATATTGCGCCAGTTTCACTGTAAAATTGTGGACCCTTTTCACAGACTGTCATGACATGTTTCCACAGTTATTAATATTGTAAATCTAGCAATTTATTTTATATTTTCTTTTCTTTTTTTGACTGTACGTTTATAACGCTATATTTTCGGTTAGTTTACTTTGAAAGTAAATTTCAGAAAGTATAGTTAAGGCTGCTGTGTGGGGGTTTCTAATACAACAGCTGAGGAAATTATGGCAAATTTGACATTTTTCTCTCTTCTGACCAACATAATCAATCACGGGCTCTATATCTTTTCAGCAGGTAGCTAATCATCCTTACATGTTTTCATATTAGAGAAATAAAAAGGATTAAACAAAATAATAAGTACATTTAATCAGTTACATGAATGTGAGAGTCCAGCTTCCTTTCATAAACTGTTGTATTTTTGATCATTGAGTGAATCATTTCTCTGAATGATGTTTTATATGTTCCCGCTGTCACTGAGTCTTGATACATTATCATGTTTTGACTTCAGTTTTCTTTGTAACTGAAAGAGCAGCACAAGATTTGCAAGATGGCTTGACAGGAGCTTCCAGTAAAATCCTCATGCAGAGAAAGCAGGGAAATCATAATAGAGAGAGAACTGAAAACAAGTGAATACACTCTGGATTTTCCAGAAAAATACCTTTCAAATTTTGTTGCTTGATATTTACAACACCAACAGATGCAGTTTCTCAAACAAAAACATATGTAAAGATACCTGCATTTAGATTTTTTTTAATTATTTTTTTTATCTGCCTCAGAGTTCCTCTCTCATCTTCATCTTCATCCTGACAGACTAAAGAAGTGCTGTGAAAAGACTGTAATATTCTCTGTCTGATGGGTGGAGTGACTTCAGTGGTTAGTTGTCAGATGGGCGGGTGAGTGAGCAGATCATGTGTTTAGTGAGAAACAAATGACAGCAGCTTCCTTTGAGGTTCGGTGAATCTGAACTCTCTAAGAATTAAAATAATAATAGAATTACACACTCAGACAGATAAACATAGATCTCTCTGTACATTATGGCTCTTTACAATGTGAGGTTTTCCAAATTGTGTCTCCCACATATTCTGGCTGTTATTGTGTTTACAATATAATGTTATGAGTTGACTTTAGTTTGTCACTGTAAGAGCGACAAGAATGCAGAGCGTCCAGATTTACATACCCTCTTTTGTGACATATACATGAACTTGCCTTTCAAATGTTTTTCATCAATGAAAACAAACAGCTGACAACAAGTTCTTGTTTGTTTGTTTTCATCTTTGCTCAATTCAGCGAGATCTGTCTCATAGATACTCTCTCTCTATTTTATTCTGACAAACTGTTTAAGTGCTGTGAAGAGACTGTAATATCCTCAATCTGTTGAGAGGAGAGACTCAGGAGGATTGTTATCAAACCAGAAGAGCAAGTGTTTGTTTCGTCAAAGTATGAACACAAAAAGAATGCAGACATTCCAGTTACATCCTCAATCATGCAGATGAATAAGAACAATATTCTTAAAGAGACAGACACAACAAAAGTCCCCAACATAGCCTTGTCATGAATTTGCCTTTTAAACCATAATCTTAAGCAAACAAGTGGTTGTATTGCATGTTTGTCTCCATTGCATTCTTCTGAACTTCTGTTTTGTTTTTGCTTTGATCTATTCTTGTTCATTGTTATTATATTATGAAAAAATTATATTTGCCTTTATATATTATTTGTACAAGAAATATAGAGAATACAAATCCATGTTTCTGTATTATATATACTGATATTAAGACAGTATATGCTTGTATACTGATATTGTGTGTGTGTGTGTGTGTGTGTGTGAGAGAGAGAGAGAGAGAGAGAGAGAGAGAGAGAGAGAGAGTGTGTGTGTGTCGTCACCAGGATGTTTGTCATGTACACTGACACAAGTAAAAGGAGCCCAGCCCTGTGTGTCAATGCTGTCCTCAAGATATGATTGGGGCTCTCAGAGGACCATAAAGAGTTTCAATGCACTGCCCAAGAACCCACCTCCACCTCCAGCTTTTGCTTTTGTTTTAGTTTGCTGTGGCATGTCAGCTGATGCCAGTGTTTGATGTTTCACATTCACTGAGACGTGGCGTTACTGTGGTGACACTCAATACCAGGATGTTGGAGATATAAACACTGCCACAAGACAAAATATCCCACACACATTTTTCTATATATTTCTGCTACTGTGATATGGCTGGGTCTCCCAGGAGCCGTCAAGGCCTCAAGTGGCCCAGTGCATGTAAAGAGCCCAACACCATGTCTATAGTACATTCTGGGCATTTTTTTTCACTCACCATGTTACAAGTGTAACTACAACCAAATGTTATTTTGCACCATCATGCTGATAAGGTTTATTTAGTCATTCTGCAATTCTGTGCCTGAACTACTGTAGTGAAAGCACTCTTACCTTGCATTACCTCGGATTTACACAACATCCTTTAGTTTGTTTGTAACATGAAAACTCAGTTATGTGTTATCACTTCTGTTCAGTAATCATAGGATTCAATCCTGCTTTTTTGACGTCAGGTTAGGGTAACACTTTTTTCAAGGTCTATGGATCCAACTCTAGTATAGTCATTGTGTTAGTGAATAGTTTCAATGCTTATTAAGAGATTAGTCCTTAGACATGTTGCTGTTTAAGTTTTGAGTGTTTAAGTTGTGAGGCCGGGAAGAGGGCACCAATATGGATCTCACGTATGTACCAAAATGATCAGGGATGGTAAAAGGGAATCCTTAAAGAGATTCCACTATATACATTACTAAGCAGACCATAGTTCTCACGCAATATGAGAACCAGAATCTGACAGTTCAACAGTTGTGCATCAGTAAAGACGCAGCGGGTGATGATGTGGGCAAGAATATTGGGAAGTGAAATCAAATGTCCCTTTAGAGTCTCAGAGGGTGTCAAAATGACCTCTGCTAGATACGGAGAGTTCATATCTGACCATTTTCTGCTATGGTGTTATAAGAGTTGCCATGCCTTCTGAAAGACAATTATTTTTATGCAGGACAATGTATGCTGCAAAAAACATTATTGACACCCTGGTTGCAATAGGCATAAAAAGATTTATATCTCATGGTGAGGCCACCATCATCCCGTGACCTCAATCCTATTGAGAACATGTGACATCTTTATAAGGAAGATCTATGAGGGGGTGGATGACAGAATACCTTGAAAGAGTAGCATCCTCAAATGAAATATAGAAACATGGACTCACAAGTTCAGATGAAGAGACAGTCGTTAACTAACTTAAACTGTAAATAGGTTTTTGTTGTTTTATTCATTTTTTATGATCTGTTAGTACAACACATATGACATATTTCTGTTTTGAGTTCATTACAACCAATTAAAAGTTTTGAAACTGCATTCTGCATATTTTGCACAACATATTTTGTTGTTTTCAGAATATCAATAAAGCGGTTGTCATTATCAGTTATTTTTACATCTAATAATATCCACATTTTAATATGATTGTTGAAAATAAACAATCATTTGTTTCAGTTTTTTTTTGGTTTACCAGAAACCATGTGACAGTCATGAACAAGAAGTAAACACAATGTAATTGTTTGGCTGAGACATTTATGAGAAACGCTGCTTTGCATACAAATGTCTACTAAATGAATAAATAATGTAATATATGAGTTTAGTAAAGAGTGTAAAAAAGAAAAAAACACTGAAAGATGCCATTTCAGTTAAACATTTTATTGGGTTAAAGTTTACATCAGTATACAAAGAAACACAATGCTCTGTAAATACCTGAGAATATTGAAGTAGATTTTAACAAAATAAAATGTTTTCAGTATTAATATGTTCACTAACATATGGTCCAATACAAAATATGTCTAATTGAAATGCACAAACACTTGCAGTACAGAACTGTTAAGGCATTGACCGGCTCAGTTTACTTTAATCTCAGGCAACACGTTTCCATATTTCAAGATCTCATCTGTTATTCAATAAGACTGAAGCGCATAAGGCAAGAATATAACAGCACAAGTGTATTTTGAATCAGAAAGCTGTAAAAATTCAGCTAAATGCAACTTTCCAAAGTGGAGAGGCAAGGCAAATGTATTAATATAGCACATTTCATATTCACTGGTGTTTAAAAGCACTTTACATAAAGCGATAAAAAGTAATCAAACAGTACGAAATATAAAAATAGTTATTAAAGCTGCAATATGTAACTTTTGATAAGAATTTACAGCCTAGCACTTGCAGAGAAACATTAAGGTTTGGTAATTATGAGTGTTTGTGCTTTAGCTCTGTTATTATACGTGGATGAATCTTGAGCTGCATCACTGAGCTACAGAAGAATTTACAACATACATAAAAAAAACTAAATAAAAAGCCATCATATCACAATTATGACAAAGTCGAAATTATTACAAAAAAAGGTCAAAAGTATGACATACTAAATCAAAATTGACAAAAAATAGACTTTGACAGTTCAGTTTTTTCCGTATTAAGACTAAGTCAGCTCTTCTCATATAACTTAATTTCTTATATATATATATATATATATATAATATCAATTTGAACTATAAGTTACTTTTTACCTCATGGTTTCAACTTTTTAATCATAATTATGATTTACCAAAGCATGATTTTTTTTTTTTTATGTGGGGAAAAGGGCCAACATATTGAGCCTTTGGTAACAGGTGATCCTTTATCAGTGCGAATGACACCAATGACATTAAAACGTCAAAAAACAAAAAAAATAAAGAAATAAATTAATCTATAAATAACAAATGAAAGACAAATATTGAAAAAAAAATGTTATGAACAGGTAAGTACCAGTGTCACTGTTGTTTTGACTTAACAGTAGGCTATTTAAAGGCAAGAAGATCAGCGTAGTGCTGGCAATATTACCAACATAAACATTGATTTGTGAACCTTGTCAAATGTGATGTTATGCAAATGAAGCATATTTCTAGAAAGTCAAATAATATAGATTCATGTTTTACTATGGGGTACTGTAATTTTGTTTGAAAACTCTTTTCAGTTCAAGGTTCATTTGTTGTGGCTTCAAGCTACTATGACACTGTCAGCTGCATATTGTGATCGCCTGACCTTCTTGCCATAATTTACAGATATGACACACACAGAAAAAAAGTATGGTTTAGTATTCAGTTTCCCAACAAAATTCATCCCAACAGCTGTAAAACAATTATTGTAGGCTCTCTATAGCAACTTAATGAGTAAAGTACCTTGCAAGCTTACAATAAGCTTTAAAAATGCAGAAATATTTTGGGAACCTGCTTGAATTTGCCCAAAATCATATATGACCAAGTCAGTCTAGACTGCTAGATAGCTGTAAAGTGTGGACAAAAGGTAAATACAGTAACACACTCACTGCGGCAGCAACAATAAAGGCACCAACCTTCATGCAATTGCTGCAGGAGCGCCAAGCTGAACATCTGTGTCATTCACCTGCTTTAGATGTTTCATCACGATCATCAGCAGTTACTGATTTATAACGTGAGCCAGTGCTCACAGCCTCATGAGCATCTGAACTCACGTTTTGTTTGGGTGACATAAAGCAGCTGAGGATCTCTTTTCTGAAGATAAATGCAATGAAAAGAATCAGTATTATGGTTAATAGACTGCCAACCAGGATCCAAATCCATGATTTCTCGACACTGTCTGGTCTGGTTTCTTCTTGGTTTTCTTGATCAGTGGTTTTGTTTCCTTTTTCTGTTGTTGTTTCTGCAACACAAAAGTCTGAGAGAAAACAACATTACTGCACTGTGATGAAGACAACAGATCCCTATCATTTATATACAGCAGCTTTTAGACTGAAACATCAATCATACATCTACCACTATAGATTTTAATACAGCTTTATTTAGATTAAAAACATCATGCAGCTATATTCACACACCGTTGATGATCAGCTCTACAATCTCCTGTTCATCTGAGGGTGTGATGAGGCAGATGTATTTTCCTGAGAGTGAGACCAGAGAGTCTGATGGAGAAGTTTCTTTGTTCATACTCCTCAGGGAAAGCTTCAGCTCTGTTCTTGTATCGTAGGTCATGTGTCTCTATCGAATTACTGTGTGGAATTAAATCACACACATTTTTGCTGCCATTGTGTCTCCAGCTCACATCAACGTCTTGAAGGTTAAGATCATGTTCAGTTGAAGAACACGGCAGGACAACAGAACCGCCAATAACACCCTCTACTGTGACCCGCAGACACACTGAAATGAGAAAAGCTTTAGAAAAGAAAGTATGTGGCATAAATTTATAGTAAGTGCAGCCAGTGATTTCTGAGAAACACTACTGATAAATGCAATTGACACCAAAACAAACAATTTTGAGAATATTTGCTATCTGTCTGCTGTGTCTGAAAAAAAAATATTGTTTGTACATAGTATATATGACCGATCAGACCAAGCACCACCACACTCTTGCAGCCAATCAGCAATAATGGGTGTTTACATTCATGATGGGGAGGAGAGAGAACTTGAATAAGCGTGATATTTGTAGAACGAGAGTTGGCTGAGACATTACCAAAGAGAACACGGTCAGATAATTATCACTGGAAAAAGAGAGGTTACAATCAGGCAAAAGCTGAACGCATGTTAATATTGGAAAAGCTTTTCAGCGTTGAAGAGGCATTGATTGGGAAGGTGGTGCAGAGGTTGCTTTGTTTCTGCTTGACACATGAGTAACACTGGTTTTGCTTTGTTTCACAGAATCATGATATGCTGTTGTTGTAATATTAGGTATAGAGAATGAGCATGTGTCAACATAGTGCAATGCATTCTAGGAATATCATCATGTTATCATCAACTGCCATAGTCCTTCTCACAGCCGGCTCACGCTATAGACAGCTGAAAGAGCAGAAGTATTTCTTGCAGAGACTGATAAAAGCTATGGCAATTGATGATACAGTAAGCCTTAACCATTCCAACGCGACCTTAAGTAGAATAATATAAACATAAAATATTATAAAATGTCTACATTCACTACAGAATTCGGATGAGAATGAAACTGAAACTCAGAAAGGTAAACAACTTAAAATGTGACTTTACAATTGATCTCTGTAGATTTATTATATTATTTATATACAAATAATTTCCCCATAGTTGTAATACCTTTAAAATATCGTTTCTTAAGATGAAGAGAAGAGAAAATGGATAACCTTGTCTTATTCCTCTGCCAATTTCAAATCTATTAGATGTTCCTTGGGCCAATTTTACAGAACTAGTGCATCCTTTGTATACCGTTTTAACAGCTTTTTAAAAAATACTTGCCAAATCCAAAAAAATCAATCAGTTTAAACAAAAAATCATGTTCTATAGTGTCGAAAGCTTTATGGAAATCAACAAATAAAATAAGACTATTATGTAATATGTATTCATTATAATCCACCATGTCTAAAATCAATCTAATATTGTTACTAATGTGTCGTCCTTGAATAAATCCAGTCTGTTCTTAATCAATAATGTCATCTAATCCATGTTTCAGTCTTTTAGAAGTGTGCAGCTCCAGGGCCATCTAGCAGGCTTACGATAACGTCAGCATTTTCTCGTCCTTTGATTGGATGCTCAGAGCGCACTAGTCGAAGCTAGCAAACAGCATCACTTTAAATATTTTTGTTTTCACAGTATTATCACTGTTTCTCACCTTATATGCTGTGTACATACAAGCACCTGAAAGACTCGGGAAGATGAAAACCAACTAGAGTATGGCAGGTTAAGTTTAATTTTTGACTATTTTATTGCTTTATGCATTGTATTCTGGTGCTATTTGCAAGATATAAAGCCAGGTTTAAGTTTCTGTAAGAATATCTCAGTTTCCCGAGTCGAGCTGTATTAACTGGTCTTTTTTTCCTTTTCACAGCGCTGGCAGGGGCAGACTGGCGGGGAGACTCGCCCTGAAAAGAGTCATAGGTGTACGTTAAAACACATCTAGGGCTGTATACCTTGGAGAACCTGGCGATACGATACATACCTCGATACACAGGTCACGATTCGATACGTACCTCGATACAGAGCTGTCTCGATACGATTTGATACAATGTGACACGATTCGATACGATTCAATAAAAATACATGGGCCAGAGCCAATTAGTTAATGCTGAACACATTTACTCAACAAACAGAACTCTGCATTTTTCTTCAATTTATTGAAGACAAAAATGCATTATAACAAAGTGCATTTTGCTTAAATATTTGCAACTTTAAGTGCTCTGATTAATTGTACACAAATTGTATTAATCTGGAAATTACCACAAGTCAACATTTAACTTCCCAAGGGTACAGTCTGAGCTCACACAAGCACAAAATCTTCTTCTTATTATTCTTAACTTCTTATTAAATCTTCTTATAGTTATTTTTTGTGACACCATGTACTGCCATAACATATTTCACTATGAAATCACTTAAATTCTACATCTTGCTTTAACATTTTCCATGAGTTTTTTGAGCCGCTGCGCCCCCTAATGGCTGGGCGAGTATCGATACTAAGGGCTAGAATATCGATACTGTATCTTTTTTTATTATATCGGTATGTATCTAAGAATCGATATTTTGAGCACACCCCTATCGTCTTGTATGAATTATTTTAATGTTACTTGCTCGCTTTCCCAGTAAAGCTGCGCTAACAAGTACTTTCCTCCCGCAGTGCGCGGACAGACCGGCAGCGAGACTCGTAAAGACGAAAAGCAGTAAGAGTTTGTTAAATTGTTAGGTCAACTTTAAAACACATGTAATCGTGTTGAGAACATCGGGTTAATTATATTTGTGTCAATTTGTCAGGTTAATGGCTCGGCTAGAGATGATGCGTTGCGCAGGTGTGGAAACTTTGAATTTTGAAAAATTAATTGTGTTAATTGGGTTTCTAGCTTTAGTAATAGCAATCATTCTCGCTACATAAGATACCTGTCTGTGATGCAATGCCCTGTTGCACTGCATTTCTGTGTAATATTTATGGTTTCTATATCCGTGGCATCATTATGATGGTATTAAGAAGTGGATTAATTCATGTAGGATGCCACTGAATGCCTAGGTGTGAAATGCACGGCCCGCCACTGACTGTTACTATAAGTTAAACTATGGTAACCTCAACTGTTGTTTTGCTACATTAAACACAGTTTAACCATGGTATTTCGATTAAAACTTTGGTTATACAAATGGTAATCATTACACCAAAAACATGGTTACTGAATGTTTACTATAATTAAACGATGGTTAATTTTCATAGGGGCTTTAGCAGCTATATCAGTACCACTTTTGTGAAGGAGACGGAATACTATGTGATGAATATTTGCAGTGTCTCAGACACACAAGTGAGTATTTCTTTATTTATTTAAAGATACAGTGCCCTCCATAAGTATTGAGACAGTAATGACAAAATTGCTTTGTTTACTGTGTAGTCAAGACATTTGCAAATGTGATTAAAAGATGAATATAAGACAAAACTACAGAATTAGCAAATAAAAAGGACAGCACTTTTAGAGTTCATCCCACTATCTGATGTTAGCATAAGTATTATTAAGTCATTATATTAAGACATTATATCTGTCGATTAAAAGCTATTATTTAGTTGCAGATCTCTTGAACACAATCACAGCAGTGAGTCTGTGACCCGTAGACATCACCAGACTCTGGGTCTCATCCTTTGAAATGCTTTTCCCAGCCTTTAATGCAGCCAATTCTAATTGTTGCTTGTTTTGGGGAGTTTCTGCCTTTACTCTCCTCTCCAGCTGGTGAAATTCATGTTCAATCAGATTTAAATCTGGAGACTGACTTGGGAAATCTAAGACTTTAAATTGTTTGCCCTTATAAATTCCTTGACTGAACTGGCAGGGTGTTTTGGGTCATTGTCCTGATGCAATATGAAGCACTTTCATTCATCCAAATTCATTCCAAGTCATCAGTAAAGTTGAGAGGGCCTGTTCCAGAGACAGCCATGCATGCCCATGCCACGACACCACCTCCACCATGCTTTACAGATGAGGCTGTATGCTTATCTGTAGTTCCCTTTTTTGCCACATTTTTGCTTTCCCATCACTTAGATAAAGGTTCATCTTTATCTCATCGGTCCATAAACTCAGTTCCAAAACTCTTCTGGCTCACTTTTTTGCAAACTCTAATCTTGCCTTTCTATTTTTGGTGCTGGTCAGAGGTTTGCATCTTGCTGTGTAGCATCTGTAATTCTGTGTCAAAGTCTCCTGAGGACAGTAGATTGTCAGAGCATCACCCCAGCTTTCCGGAAGTTGTTGGTGATTTTAGACACATATATTAGGGTTCATTTTCACAGCTTTTTTGATTTGTCTGTCATCAACTACTGTTGTTTTCTCAGCCGATCAGGTAGTTGCTGGTGGTTTCCAAACTCTTGATTTCTCCATGCCCTTTCTTTTTGCAATAGATATAACTGACTTCCTCTTTTCTTTTAGCATCCAAATTACTTGCTTTTCTCTCAAAGTCAGCTCCCTCGTCTTCATCCTGGTTTGTGTGTCATCATCGAATGCAAGATTCAGAATACAGAAGTAATGGATATAACTGATACGACACATTCCCTGATTTTAATATCTGAAGAATTAATGCAACAGGACACAGCTGATCACTTAGAAAGACCTGTGAGGCAACTGCTCCAATACTTATGCTCACATCAGGTAGAGGGATGAAACTCTAAAAGTGCTGAAGTTCTTAGCTGGTAAAACATCTATGTGTTGAATCACTCAATAATAAAATGTGACATTCTGTAGTTTTGTCTCATATTCATCTTTTAATAATATTTACAGATTTATGGACAGTAAATAGAGCAATTTTATCTTTACTGTCCCAGTACTTATGGAGGTCACTGTATTTACATATTAGTCTGTTTTATTGTAAGCGTACATAAGCTATTTTCCAAAAATTATCCATATTAAAATGTAGGATTTTTCTGGGGTTATTTGTGTTTGTTTACACTGTACAGGTGTGCTCCTGAGCGTGTCTTAAAAATGTTGATCTTCTCTTTATTTTTAGCTCCTCTTTTTGTGATTGATGTAATTATGAAAACAATGTTTGTGCTGCATGTTTATTAATTTAGGGGCAGTACAGTGAAGGGAGGGGTGTGTTTGTTTAGGTGATTACAAGTATCAGCAGAGTTTCTTAGAAATCACTTACTGCACCTTTAAGTGTGTTGTTCAGACCCTTACCTTTATTTATCAGCACTGCAAATACACAGATGAAGCTGCAACTATAAGAACAGAAAGAAACAAGATCCTGTTAAATACTGTGACTCAACTGGGTTTTATTTCCACAAAACGCAAACGGTATAACATAATACAAAGATAGCACACCAGGTGGCAATGCTAATTGCTAATGCTAATGGCAATTACATAAATATAAATAAGTTACCACCCCCCCAGATAAACCTGATAATCATAAATCAGCCACTTTATGTTTAATGTATTAATGATGTTAATGTTTTATTAACTAAAAGGTTTCCCTTTTAAGTCTAGTTTCAATGAAGCGTGTGTGTTGGAGAGACTTTTGAACTGTTAGGTTCTGATTGGCTAGTTGATGAGTAAACCGCCCTGGGTGCCGGTCAGAGCACCAATAATGAGGAGACAGGTGATCAGCTTTAGATGGTGTATTGGCAGAGAAAAGTCGGGCCACAGATGTACAATAAAAGGTGAAGATAGTCTGCAAAAAATTAGTACAATAAAGAAAATGAATAAACAATTATATAAACAACAATAAACATTCACTGTTACATAATGAAGCCAAAATATTCCTAATTCACATCAGTAATATTTCTCTATGAAACATACGGTTAAATGAAGGGAAAGAAGGTCTTTCACAGAGTACTACAAGCCATGAGTGATAATTTGTCACTATGAACATACAGCTCCCATGTATGGATAGAATCGGGCGCATCTGAGCAGCATTTACATAAACATAACGCTCATCACTCATTCTGTAATTTAACAGCTCAACATCGCGTCATTCAAACATCTTTAAGAAACACTGTAACACATAACACTGGTTTACAACCAGATAATGAATGAATAAATCACAAGTTAAGTAACATTCCCAGACTGAATAATACAGAACGATCGTTACAGGACATGTCTGGGCATGTTTGTCGGATACAGACGCATATAACACTGTTCTGATCACAAATATAAATAAAAATCTGCTTACTGTGCGGTCAGTGACTAACACCTTGATATTAAATCTGCAGCAATCACCACGAACAAACTCAAATAATCATCCTGGTGCCATAGGCTCGAACAGATCACCCGAACACAGCAAACAACGGCAGCTCAAAATGAACTACACTGCCCTCTTCTGTCATACTACGACTACAGTTTCAAATTAAAAGTCCCTCTTGCAGGAGCCTTTAATACAGCCGCCCCCAAAGATGCCATGCATCTTTGCTTCCAGAAAGGCGACTTAACTAGTCAGTATTGGGGCTTTAAGTCTATCCTTTGGTAAGGCCGGCAGGATTACCAGGCGGGCTACCGGTCTGGTATAGACGTGATCCTTTATCTGTACATCAGCAGACCTGATATGACCATCTGGACTTGGGTAGGTCTTGATCACTTGCCCTACAGGCCATAAACTCCGAGGTAGTTGGGGGTCTACAATCATAACAAATGTCTGCTCCTTCAGGTCGGGAGGAGAGGCTTGCCATTTCTGCCTGGTTTGGAGGCTAGGGAGGTAGTCCCGTATGAACCTGGACCAGAATTGGTCTGCTAGGATCTGGGAGTGTCTCCAGTGCCGGCGACTCAACATCTCTGATTCGGGGTAAACGACTTGAGGCAGAGATCCATCAGGCCGCCCCATGAGGAGACTGTTTGGCGTCACCGGGTCAGCATCTGCCACATCTGACGATACATACCCCAAGGGTTTTGAGTTCAGGATGGCCTCTACTTCCAGCAAGACTGTCATTAAGACTTCCTCAGGAACTGATTGTGAACCCAAAACTGTGTACAAGGCCGATTTAACTGACCTTACTTCCCTCTCCCAAACTCCACCAAAATGAGGGGCTGATGGAGGATTAAAGTGGAAGTGGATCCTTTGGCGTGCAAGCTGACGCTGTATATCAGGAAGCAATGCGGCATATGCTTCCTGTAACTCCCTCTGACCCCCGCGGAAGTTTGTGCCTTGATCCGACCATAATTCTGCTGGTGTTCCTCTTCTCGCGATAAACCTTCTAAGGGCCATGAGAAATGAGTCGGTACTCATGCTAGGGAGTAGGTCTAAATGGACGGCTCTTGTGGTCAGACATTTGAAGAGAATGCCCCAACGCTTCTCAGTGCGTCTCCCGATTTTGACAAGTAGGGGTCCAAAGCAGTCCACTCCACAAGAATGGAAGGCAGGTTGGTAGAGCTGAAGGCGCGCAGCAGGTAGATCCGACATTTTGGGGATTGTCGGTTGGGCCCTCCAACGCTGACATTCTGGGCAGTCGCGTTGAAATCGGCGGACTGCTTCGCGGCCTCTGAGAATCCAATAGTATCTCCGTATTTCACCAAACAACCGTTCCGCTCCAGGATGATGTAACTGGTCATCATAATGGTGTATGATCAAACGAGTGACGGGGTGGCTAGGATCCAGAACCAGAGGATGTAACATGGAGTCTTCAATGCCTGCAGTTCTCCGCAAACGACCTCCCACCCTTATCAGACCACTGGACGGATCCATTTCAGGAGCTAGGGTAACTAATCGACTGCCGGACCTAACTGGCTTTCCTGTCCCTAACAGTTTATAATCCTCAGTGAAGGATTCCTGCTGCACCTGTTGGAGGATATGGACCTCAGCCTGGCGGTAATCCTCAGCCTCCGGAGAAGTCCCTGGAACCAAGTTGCTCCGAAGTTCTTGGGCGGTAACATCCAACAGTTCTTGCCAGGTGTTGTAGTTCCATTCATCAATCTTATCAGATGAGGGAGGAAAGGCACTGATCCCACAGAAAGTAGATTTCCGGAGTTCAACCTGGTCTATTCTGGTCTCAGTCTTAGGGATTACCGGCCATTCGTTGGGATCCTGAAGGAGAAAAGCGGGTCCTTGTGACCATCGGTTCGGTGCGGCCATGTATTGGAGAGGTCTGCCTTTCGTAAGGTCGTCAGCGGGGTTGTCCGCAGAGCCTACATAACGCCAAGAGCACTTGTCCGTCAGCTCCTGGATCTCAGCGATTCGGTTTCCCACGAAGACTCTGAAGCGACAGGACTCAGAATTCAACCACTGGAGGACCGTGGTAGAGTCTGTCCACAGGAAAATAGACTGGACATGTAGTGTTAACTCGTTTTCAAGTAACTTAGCCAACTGTGCTGCGACAAGACTTCCACAGAGTTCCAGTCTTGGAATCGAGTGAGCTCGTTTAGGAGTGACACGGGAGCGTGCTATAATGAAGGACAGGTAAGTCTGACCGCCCTGGTCGGTAGTCCGGAGGTAAGCCACCGCACCATATGCCTGCTCAGAGGCATCCGAGAAGATATGGACCTCATGGATAACATCATCCATCCCAACCTCAGGAGGGACATAAGGCCGAGGAAAGGAGATACAAGGAAGGGATTGGAGTTCCTCCTCCCATGCACTCCAAGACTGGAGGAGCTCAGGTGGCAAGTTGGGGTCATCCCACCCTCTCTCCTTGTTCCATAATTGCTTAATGATGACCTTCGCCCGAGTTGTATAAGGTAGAAGCCATCCCAGCGGGTCGTACTGGGTAGCTAGGACCTTATAGATGTTTCTCAAAGTTGGAGTCTTGTAGATCACAGGTCGGTGTTTGTAGGACAAAGTGTCTGTCTGCCAGTTCCAGCTCAGACCTAGTGTCGATTCAGGGACGTCTGATTTCTCCTGTGTCAACCACAGCTCCACACTCGCAGCGCGGGCATCGGATGGTAGATGACTTGGCACAGTAGGATCATTGCAGGCCCACTGGCGAATTTCGAATCCAGCTCCGAAAAGGATATGCCGTAGTCGATCAATCAAGTTCCGAGCCTCATCTGCAGTAGGCAGACTCTGCAGGCAATTATCGACATAGAAACACCTCTCCACTGAAAACCGAATTGCCTCATCAGTCAGGGGGTGTTGCCGGACGTGGCGTTGCAGTGCATAGGTGGCACAGCACGGACTGGAAGTTGTGCCGAAAGGCAGGACCTGCCATTCAAGAATCTTGGGTGCCTCATCCATTTTCAGGTTCCGCCAAAGGAAACGGAGTAAGGGACGGTCCTCAGGTATAAGGCGAACCTGATGAAACATCGCCTTAATATCCCCACTCACAGCCACAGGATGTTCTCTGAAACGGATAAGGACGCCCAACAGTGAGGCTCCGAGCGTGGGTCCTGGCAACAGGTACTGATTAAGGCTTTGTCCTTGGTACTGATAGGAACAGTTAAAGACAAGGCGGAACTTCCCATTGTGACTAACGATGTGGTGAGGGATGTACCAACATTCAGGTGAGGCAGGTATAAGATCGGTCACCTCCCGAACAGCTCCTGTCTCAATGAGTTTCCTCATCTCCCCTTCATAGACCTCAGCTTTTACAGGGTCCTTCAGCAGATGCCTCTCAACACTACGAAGGGTAGGTAGGACTGATTCTTTAGGTGCATTCAACAAAGGCATGTCCTTTCGCCGCAGAAGGGGTGTAGCTAACCGATGGATTCCCTCCACTTCCAATATAAGAGTCTTACGGTCAAGCAGCTGAAGCGCCTCCTGATCCTGCTTGGACCGGGTTACCTCTTTGCCCTCCCACTGTGGAACTGTATCCAACTGCCACAGTCGTTGAACGTTCTGCAGTAACTCGTCATGAATTGGAGCCATGGAGGTTAGCAGGCATTGCTGTGGGGTAGGAGGACACCCCATGGAAGGTATAGGACCCTGGAGCGTCCATCCTAGGCGTGTGTGAACTGCAGCTGGCGCACCCCTGCCGCCCCATCGAACAGGCTCAGTTGGGGTTATGAGATGGGGCTGATCAGAGCCAATGAGAAGTAAGGGTTGGACATCCGTAAGGGTACGGATCGGGAGACCACGCAGATGTCTGTACTTCTGTTGTAGCTGTTCTACAGGGTAAGATTGGCGAGACAGGTTAAGACGATCGGCAGTAAAGGCATGATTGATCTGATAACTGGTCTGAGGTTTACACGGTGGAGAGATATGAAAGGAAATAGAGCAACCCTGAATGACCTGGACATCATCTCTCACTGTCCGCAACGGAAGGTCTTCTGGGACACCCTGAATGCCCAAGGCCTTAACTGCAGTGGAGAGTAGAATGGTCCTCTCCGACCCATCGTCAAGAAGAGCGAAGGTGTCCAAGGTTCGATCTTCATAATGCAGATTCACTGGAACCACTTTGAGCATAACCCGCCCTTTGACAGAGGGTTTATCCAGGAGTAACTTATCTGGGGAGGAATTCGTCAGGCAGCTCTTCTCCATGTTAGTTGAATCCTCCTTCTGGGAAGGACTGACATTCACTTCATGAAGAGGGCGGAGATGGATGCCTTGGCAGATGTTGCAGGGCTTTTTAAGGTCACATTGAGCAGCATGGTGGGCCCTAGCACAGCGCCAACAACGGTTGTTACTGCGAATCCATGTCCTTACCTGGTCGTTGGTAAGCTTAGCAAAGGATGCACACTGGCTCAGGTAATGCTCAGTCTTATCACAGAAAGGACAATAACGTTTCACTTTGGCAGGTTTGATTTGTGAAACAGGACCTTTCCGAGGAGCAGAAGTCTCAACCGGGAATTCTCCAATCCCATGCAGGATGGTCACAGTCCTCTTCCCAGAATCTGACTTGACATGTGAGCCTTTAGACATCAGCTCGGTATCGTAACTGTGGCACCAAGTTTCGTAATGGAGCCAGTTTGAAAGGTCATCCAGATTAGGGGTTGTGCCAGGTTGGCGGAACATATGGCGACGAAACTCAGCTCGCTGCTCAGGGGGGAGCTTACCCAGGAGACGCGCAACGTGAGACCCACAACTCAGCTCCAGCTCACCGTCATGTCCCAGGGTTTTCAATAGGCCCACTAGTGACTGCACCTGGAGAGCAAACCTCTGGAAGGCTGAGATATCACCTCGTTTTATGTCAGGGCTCTCAAGGACACTAGCAATCTTCCTTAAAGCTAGCTGATGCGGTTGGCCAAATTTATCATAAAGAGCTGCCATCGTATCAGTGAATGGGGTAGGTGAGTGCAGGTAAGCATCCGCTATCATTCTAGCCTCCTCAAACTTAAGGTGATCCATTAAGATCTGATACTTGAAAAGTTCAGTCCCGTCGGGAGGAAGCAGGTTCATCAGAGCTATCCGGAGACGAGCAAACTCACCAGGATCTGGCCGGCTGAACTTAGGAATCGAAGGAGAAGGTCCCCTGTATACATATTCAGACCCAGAATAAGGTGCTACAGGACGTAGGCCGGGCTCTGCCTTCGGTGCAAAGACTTTAGGATTCGAATGAGCCGGTACCGAAATGAATCGCGGAGAAACAGGCACGGTTGTGCGGTTAGCAGGCAAGGGCATGGCCGCAGATGTGAGTAACTCTCGAAGCTCTTTAGGGGTAGGAGGTGGGGGGAATCCACAAGTGTCAGGAGCATAAGGCTGAGGAGGGCGTGTTTCAGTAGCCGGGAACACAAATGAATACTTCCTAGTCTCTGGCACCACAGGTTGGTAGATAGTGGCACCCATATCCGACAGTGCAAGGTCACCCACCTGGTTCCTTAAGTCAACGTCAGGCTCAGGCCATGGCGGTGGAGGAAGATCAGCAAAGTTTCCATCCTCCATTAAAGGTGTGGATTCATATCGCCTCACAGGAGGACTGGATAACTGCCATGCCGGTGGCTGTGCTAGTGAGAGATTCTGGTCTCTAGCTTGACTAAGGTCAGCTCGAAGGGACTGAGCCACTTGAACTAATTCTCTCACTTCAGCACGGACTTCTCTCAGCTCCTTCAGGTCTGCCTGGAAAGCCTGATGAGTCTGCATTAGCTGTGCATGTTCATGACGTAGGTGCTGTAGCTCGCTGTCGTGTGCAGAGGTAATGAAACCAGCCGCTTGAGGTGAGAAGAATGATGGCTGATGGCATTCAGCATGCTGTGAAGGCTTATAACTTGAGGACTTGATCTGTGAGCCATCAGAACAGACCAGGTCACCACCAGGGGAAGTGGTGTATGGCTGGAAGGATGGTGGAGGAGTCCGATGGACAGGAGTCTCCCAGGGGTGAGGGACATCACACTCAGCAACAGGTCTGCCTTGAGTATACTGTACTTCATACTGCTGTAGGTAAGCAGGAGGACGTGTATGGCGTTTAGGGCGAGCACCTCCAAATATCTCTTCATCAGGATCCATTATATCAGAAGGGAATACTCATCCGGCTCGAAGGACCACTTTGTTGGAGAGACTTTTGAACTGTTAGGTTCTGATTGGCTAGTTGATGAGTAAACCGCCCTGGGTGCCGGTCAGAGCACCAATAATGAGGAGACAGGTGATCAGCTTTAGATGGTGTATTGGCAGAGAAAAGTCGGGCCACAGATGTACAATAAAAGGTGAAGATAGTCTGCAAAAAATTAGTACAATAAAGAAAATGAATAAACAATTATATAAACAACAATAAACATTCACTGTTACATAATGAAGCCAAAATATTCCTAATTCACATCAGTAATATTTCTCTATGAAACATACGGTTAAATGAAGGGAAAGAAGGTCTTTCACAGAGTACTACAAGCCATGAGTGATAATTTGTCACTATGAACATACAGCTCCCATGTATGGATAGAATCGGGCGCATCTGAGCAGCATTTACATAAACATAACGCTCATCACTCATTCTGTAATTTAACAGCTCAACATCGCGTCATTCAAACATCTTTAAGAAACACTGTAACACATAACACTGGTTTACAACCAGATAATGAATGAATAAATCACAAGTTAAGTAACATTCCCAGACTGAATAATACAGAACGATCGTTACAGGACATGTCTGGGCATGTTTGTCGGATACAGACGCATATAACACTGTTCTGATCACAAATATAAATAAAAATCTGCTTACTGTGCGGTCAGTGACTAACACCTTGATATTAAATCTGCAGCAATCACCACGAACAAACTCAAATAATCATCCTGGTGCCATAGGCTCGAACAGATCACCCGAACACAGCAAACAACGGCAGCTCAAAATGAACTACACTGCCCTCTTCTGTCATACTACGACTACAGTTTCAAATTAAAAGTCCCTCTTGCAGGAGCCTTTAATACAGTGTGCATACAACACAACAGAAACAAACCAAAATACAAAGACGTGTTTGTCCACAGAGCATTTCATTCTGAACTCGTCAATCGTACCTGATCTTCATGGTGCCCCAATATTATCAATATATGTTTTGTTTAAATATTTTGATATAAATATGTCTGAAATTAGGATTAAATACTTATTTTTCAAACAACGGAGAGTATCGTAAACTTCCGCATCAGACATGCGTGCTACGGATGACATCAGACGTAAGTGACGTCAACAGTAACATGTGAACGATAAGAAACGCGCACCAGAAATTTGTTAAACGTATTCATATTTACTTCAGTATATTCAAGACTCCTGAGACAGAAGATGAGCTTTTCATCACATATAGCCAACTCTTGATCTTCTACTCAATCTTCAGCTTTAGTAATACTGAACAAGTCCTTGCCGTCAGTCACCGTGTCTCCAATCATATCTCTGTCATGTCTCTCTCATGACTTCAGTTCATCAAAAACCTTAGTTTGGTTTCTCATCTTCATTTGTTAGACTACAAAATATTGTTCCAGTTTCACTCTAAAATTATTGATCTTTCTCACAGACTGTCATGTTATTATACATCTAGCGAAATTTTTTATATTTTATTTTAATGTACATTTATAACTCTTCACAAACACACAAAAAAATTGGTTCTTCAGTGGTTCTTTGTGGTAGTTTAGGTGCTATATAGCACCACTAAGTGCTTATTTGGCTCGTAATCATAGGGGAACCAATTAGAGTGTTTGTGTTATATTACTTTGAATTTAAGTTTCAGAAAATAAAAAAGGCTAACAGCTGCTGATTCTATTCTGCTAGATTGCAGACTAGCATCCTTAAATGTTTTCATTTTAGTGAAATTAAAAGGATTAAACAAAATAATTACTAAATGTAATCAGTAACTTACATGAGTGTGAAAGTGAAGCTTCCTTTCGTAAACTCCTCTGGAAAATGTTGTATTTTTGATCCTCAAGTGAATCATTTCTCTTAATAATGTTTTATATATTCCTGCCATCATTGAGTCTTAATACATTATTTTGTAACTGAAAGAGCAGGACAAGATCGCAGAGCTTCCAGTAACATCCTTGCTGTTTATCAACTCACGCAGATATAAGCTATAGATTTTATATAACTCTATAGATATCCTACCTGCACTGAAGGTATTTTGTTTTTTTGTTTTTTTGGTTTCTGTAGCTGAGCTCAGTTGATAAAGATCTTCCTCATAGTTCCTCTCTCTCGTCTTCATCCTGACAGACTGAACAAGTGCTATGAAAAGACTGTAATCTTCTCTGTCTGATGGGTGGAGAGACTTCAGTGGTTAGTTGTCAGATGGGCGGGTGAGTGAGCAGATCATGTGTTTAGTGAGAAACAAATGACAGCAGCTTCCTTTGAGGTTCAGTGAATCTGAGCTCCCTCTAAGAATTAACAAAATATTAATAATAATAGTATTACACACAGATAAAAGTTATCTCTGTTGCTACATTATGGCTCTTTATGATGTGAAGGTTTCTAAATTGTGTCTCCCACACATTCCTGTCATTCACTGTTTCCATCACCTTGTTTTTATGACTGCGAAGAATCGCATTGAAACAACTGGGAACGTGGTGGTTTTTGACTTGTGGAAAAAAAGTGTTAATGCAAAAAATTAATATATATGACTTTGCCCAATGCTCATCTGCTAGCTCTGAGGCTCAAGTAATTTATTGTAGGACTGTATGAAAATTAGTATATTCAGTGGCTTCTCCTACTTTACTTATTTTTATTTCATGCCAGTTTATCAGGAAGTTACGATTTTGTTATCTTTGACTAGTTGGATGGTAACGGTGCTTATTAGCAAATGTTTTATGCGATATTGCAGTTTTGTGCATGAGTTAAATAAAAAAAATAATAATAATAATATAAAAAAAATAATGTGTTAAAATCTTTGGATGGAGATCCAGTCATTATTGTGTCTATAATTCCATATGTCATGAGCTGACTTTAGTTTATCGTCACTGTAGAAGAATGATGAGAACGCAGAGCTTTCAATTATACTTCAGTCATGTGACTCTGAAATAAACAGAACTAAAAACAACAGGGACAATACAGTCTTGCTTTTTCATGAACTTGCCTTTCAAATGGTTTTCAGAAATGAAAATAAACAGTTGACAACAATAAATTTGCTGAATTTATTTATTTATTAATTTATTCATATCTGAGCTCAATTCAGCATGACCTGACTCATAGATACTCTCTCGTTCACTTTTATTCAGACAAACTGTTCAGTTGCTATGAAAAGACCGTAATGTCCACAATCTGATGATCTGCTGTGAGGAGAGACTCAGGAGGATTGTTATCAGACCAGATGACTGTCATGTCTTTGGTTTTGTTTAGGCCTATCATCAAAGTAAGAACATGCATAGAATGCAGAGATTCCAGTAACATCCTCATTCATACAGAGGAATTAGAGAAATCTTCTTAAAGTGAAAGAAAACAAAAGTCCCAAACATAAGCCTCATCAAGTATTTGCCTTATAAACCCTTACTTTTAAGCAAACAGGTGGTTGTGTGTTGACTTGTTTTCATTCAGTTGAATTATTCTGAACTTTTGTTCATTGTTATTATGTTATATGATGACATGTTAATATTTTCCTTTGGTTTGCCATAATATTAGTCAAAACACTGTCTTGAATGCAAAAGCAGAGCCTTTTGCATTTTATATTACAGCGTGGTATTTTGTTTTTGTTACAAACCCCATTCCAAAAAAGTTGGGACACTGTACAAATTGTGAATAAAAACAGAATGCAATGATGTGGAAGTTTCAAATTTCAATATTTTATTCAGAATACAACATAGATGACATATCAAATGTTTAAACTGAGAAAATGTATCATTTTAAGGGAAAAATAAGTTTATTTTAAATTTCATGGCATCAACACATCTCAAAAAAGTTGGGACAAGGCCATGTTTACCACTGTGTGGCATCCCCTCTTCTTTTTATAACAGTCTGCAAACGTCTGGGGACTGAGGAGACAAGTTGCTCAAGTTTAGGAATAGGAATGTTGTCCCATTCTTGTCTAATACAGGCTTCTAGTTGCTCAACTGTCTTAGGTCTTCTTTGTTGCATCTTCCTCTTTATGATGCGCCAAATGTTTTCTATGGGTGAAAGATCTGGACTGAAGGCTGGCCATTTCCGTACCCGGATCCTCCTTCTACGCAGCCATGATGTTGTAATTGATGCAGTATGTCGTCTGGCATTGTCATGTTGGAAAATGCAAGGTCTTCCCTGTAAGAGACAACGTCTGGATGGAAGCATATGTTGTTCTAGAACTTGGATATACCTTTCAGCATTGATGGTGCCTTTCCAGATGTGTAAGCTGCCCATGCCACACGCACTCATGCAACCCCATACCATCAGAGATGCAGGCTTCTGAACTGAGCGCTGATAACAACTTGGGTTGTCCTGGTCCTCTTTAGTCCGGATGACATGGCGTCCCAATTTTCCAAAAAGAACTTCAAATTTTGATTCGTCTGACCACAGAACAGTTTTCCACTTTGCCACAGTCCATTTTAAATAAGCCTTGGCCCAGAGAAAACACCTGCGCTTCTGGATCATGTTTAGATATGGCTTCTTTTTTGACCTATAGAGTTTTAGCCGGCAACGGCGAATGGCACGGTGGATTGTGTTCACCCACAATGTTTTCTGGAAGTATTCCTGAGCCCATGTTGTGATTTCCATTACAGTAGCATGTGATGCAGTGCCGTCTAAGGGCCCGAAGATCACGGGCATCCAGTATAGTTTTCCTGCCTTGACCCTTACGCACAGAGATTGTTCCAGATTCACTGAATCTTTGGATGATATTATGCACTGTAGATGATGATAACTTCAAACTCTTTGCAATTTTTCTCTGAGAAACTCCTTTCTGATATTGCTCCACTATTTTTCGCCGCAGCATTGGGGGAATTGGTGATCCTCTTGCCATCTTGACTTCTGAGAGACACTGCCACTCTGAGAGGCTCTTTTTATACCCAATCATGTTGCCAATTGACCTAATAAGTTGCAAATTGGTCCTCCAGCTGTTCCTTATATGTACATTTAACTTTTCCGGCCTCTTATTGCTACCTGTCCCAACGTTTTTGGAATGTATAGCTCTCATGAAATCCAAAATGAGCCAATATTTGGCATGACATTTCAAAATGTCTCACTTTCAACATATGATATGTTGTCTATATTCTATTGTGACTAAAATATAAGTTATGAGATTTGTAAATTATTGCATTCCTTTTTTATTCGTAATTTGTACAGTGTCTCAACTTTTTTGGTTTGTATGACTGATATTATGGACAGCTATACTGATATTACGTGTGTGTGTGTGTGTGTGTGTGTGTGCCTTCTTCACCAGGATGTTTGTCATATACACTGCCACAAGTAAAAGGAGCCCAGCCCTTTGTATCAATGATGTTCTCAAAACAAGATATGATTGGGGCCCTAGCGGCCCTTTAAGAGTTCTAATGCACTGCCTCAAGAACTTACCTTCAGCTTCTGCTTTTGTTTTTACAGAGTCTAAGATTCTTGCAAGCTTCAAATATAATTAATACTTCATATATAATTAATAAATACTCCAAAAGATGTCAATGTTGATGTGGCCAAAGCACAGCAAAACATCATTCTCTGTAGATGAGATACTGCAGTTTACTGTGCTGCCTCCAAGAGGCTAAGTGATAGTTTCAGTAAAACATATACGACCAAGTGACTGATGTGTCATACGACCAAGTATGGTGACCCATACTCAGAATTTGTGCTCTGCATATAACCCATCCAAAGTGCACACACACAGCAGTGAACACACACACACACACACACACACACCCGGAGCAGTGGGCAGCCATTTATGTTGCGGCACCCGGGGAGCAGTTGGGGGTTCTGTGTCTTGTTTAAGGGCACCTCAGTCGTGGTATTGAGGCTGGAGAGAGCGCTGTAAATTCACACCCCCCACCTACAATCCCTGCCGGATCTGAGACTCGAACTCCGAATCTCTAACCATTAGGCCACGACTTCCCAAATATATCGTTAGAAAGATCCAAACAATTCTGACAGTCTTCTCAATTTTTTTTAAAGTCTTGAACATATACAAAGAGATCTCTTTACAGCCTCTGCACATACATGAAAATACTGAGAAATAGATTTTAAGCATATTCAAATGACAGTTCTTGCAAAGGTTAATTCTCATTCTTTTATATGACAAAACAAGCAGCTCACATTTCTCTCTGTAAAACATCAAGAGCATAACAACACAAAACAGTGTCTCCTGCACCAGAAAGAGTCAATGAGTACTGACTAATTCAGCTCAATTAACTTTTTAACCTAAGGCAAGTATATTTATACATGTTATAAGATGGTAATTCATTATAATGGTAATTCGAAAGAATTGTGAGAAATGTTCTGTAGTAAACGATTGTTGGGAATTTTATCACACAATCTTGATTTCATTGTCTCCAGCTCATATCAGTGATGTCTTGAAGTTTAAGATCGCATGGACAAACGTGACAGGAAAAATAAAACCACCACTAATATTATTTAACATAAAACATTCATCCAAGAAATATTTTGCATGCAAAATCAGAGCATTTGTATTGTGTGTATTATTGCATTGTTGTATTGTGTTTTTGTATTATACAGTCATAAAGCCTGTTCTCAGAGTGATCAGACCAGTTGTTAAATACATAGATGTGTTTCATTTAGTTTGCAGTGGAATGTCAGCTGATGCCATTGTTTGATGTTGTTTCACATTCACCAAGAAGTTACTGTGGTGAAACTCGGCACCAGGATGCTGGAGATAAACACTGACACAAGTCAAAAGAGCACAAACCCTTTTCTGTATAATGTTTTGTTGCTGTGATATGGTATCCAGGAGCCGTAAAGTGCCCCAGCGCATGTCATTTTTGGTAATTTTTTCACTCAAGTTACAGGTTTGTATACATTTTTATTAGGAAATGTAGTGGAGTAAAAGTGAAAGTTGACAGAAATATAAAGACTCAAGTAAAGTACAGATACTCCCAAAAAATACTTAATTACTGTAACAAAGTATTATTACTTTGTTACATTACACCACTGTATGCTACTTACTGTAATAGCCACACCATAGCAATACTCTCCCATCTATTTTGCTAGATTTTTCTAACTACATGTACTTCCGTCATTAGTAGCAGCAAGTGGAAATAGACAAGACATGTACAGTTTCACACCATTACACTGATAAGGTTTGTTTAGTCATTCTGCAATCCTCCACCTGAACCACTGTAGTGAAAACAACCTTACCACACATTTGCACAACATGCTTTAGTTTTGTTGTAACTAATGTGAAAACTCATGGTTACATGTTATCACTTCTATTTCTATTCAGTAATCATAGGATTAAATTATTAAGTAAGTCAAAGTTCTCATGAAATATGAGGAAGAAATATCTTTCTGAAGATGAAAGTCATACAACTAGTGCAATGTCTTGCAAATAGTGGAATGACCTGCCCAACTCAATCTGAGTCCTCAGCCATCTTCAAGAAACAGCTAAAAACACATCTCTTCCATCTTTATTTGACCCTCTAACTCTAGCACTCTCTATTCTAATTCTGTTTTATCTATCTGTCTTCTTTGTATCTATCTGACCCTCTAAAACTAGCTGTCTTTTTTATTCTATCTACTTGTTTTCTTTAAAAAAACAAACAAAAAAAACAACAACAAAAAAAAAACACTTGCTACGTGTATTGCATTAGGCTAACCTTGACTTGTCATAGCGCTTGCATATTGTTGCTCTTTTGTTGGTTTTGATTGCTTCTATTGTCCTCATTTGTAAGCCGCTTTGGATAAAAGCATCTGCTAAATAACTAAATGTAAATGTAACTAAATGCAAAAGACATGAAATAACTGTTATTTCAGAAAAACTAAATAGAGATAATCAATTTGTGAGTGATTCAGAACAGAGAAGAACTCAGTCAGACAAATTAATGGTATTCAAAGAACAACTACATAAAAACCACAGCACACAGGTATTTGAAGCTGCAGGTGTCTGGAGTCTCAAGGGCCTCCTGATGTAAGATCCACCAGAAGCTGACAGTTGTGCATAAAACTGCATTTCAGGCCCCTCAACCGAATGAGAGAAAAAGGAGACATTTTCAGTGCATTCAGAAATACTGATTTTGAAACCGTCTTAGGCTGTGTCCAAATTCAGGGTCTGCATCCTTCGGAGTACTCATTTGAAGGATGTTACGTCACAGCGCCGCGACGAAGGCTGTCCAAATTCGTAGGATCCTTCAAATGCGGCCCACAAATACGTCCTCCTTTTCCCCGAATTGGAAGGATGGGTGTGGTGGATCCTTTCCCGTCCTACCTATCCCATAATTCTTTTCGGCAGAGCATAATGGCGGACGAAGCGAGCGGTAGCGGAGTGGGAGAGGAGTTTCTCTGACAAAACAAGCTAAAGTTTATGCTTCGGCTCAATGAATTTGTAGGAGAAATTAGTAGAATACTTAAAAACAAATAAAAATAGGCTATAATGGCTTACCTGGATGTGACTGTCTTGTAGTCTGATATAAAAAACTCTCCGACAACGAGCAAAGAAAGTATTTAATTTATTTAATTGCTTTATTTCTTCCAAAAGAATTAAAATGAGGAGAATAACTCTCTGTTTGTCCATTTTCCCGCTTCTTGCTTGGCGCTGTCACGGTTGCTAGGCGACAGGATATGAGCAACGGGTAAGGGAGGGAACTGAAAGAAGGGTAGGCTGTCCAAATTCACAAACACCGACTTCCGGGTTTTGCGGACGTCGGAGGATCCCTCCTCCTTCAACCGGGTAGGAAGGATCCTAAGGAGGATGCAGACCCTGAATTTGGACACAGCCTGTGTTTGATTACTCGTCACCTGTTTTAGTTCTTCCTCGTTTGATTTCCCAGTGTTCTTAAGACTTGGTTCTCCCCGTGTCTGAGGTCTGGTATTGTTCGTCTTACCCTGTGTGTTCCTTTGGATTTGGATGAATAAAGACTGTTATTATTGTGACACTCCTAAATCTCATCGCTCCAGAAGGCACTATAGCACCTATAGGCACTAGTGACAGGGGCACTTTTTAGCTAGATGTGAAATATGAACCAATGTTGTGTTTTTATATCTGTTTTACATTTGTCAACACTATTGGGGTAGGTTTAGGGTTGGGTTTGGAGTAATACATATATCAACGTAATAAAAACGTGCCAAGGTTTACATATTGAACCCATGTTTTAGTGCCACTCAGTGAACATTTCTCTTTAAAACTGTGGCGAAAGGTGCAGTAAGGTACGTAAAAACAGTCTCACTAAAAAGTGCCCCCAAGTACGTTTATGCCATGAGACCAGGTTGGAATATGCTGATGTGTATTCATACTCCTTTAAGAACGTGTTAATGATGCTAAAACTTGTCTTGACAAGAGCAGAAGCAAATTGCTTACTGAGCAAATTTAAGTTCCACAGGAGGAAAGAAGGGTGGGCCACACCTAGGGAAGCGCGGTATACCGATACTGGACAAATACCGGTATATATTATATTTCAAACGGTACGATATCATAATTTTGCTCAATTCGGTATTTCATACGCTGCTGTTGCAAAATGCCCCTGTAGGTGGCAGTGCTTCCCAAATTGCTGCGCAACTAGTAAATGTTACAACAGAACAACACCATGGATCAAACAGATGAAACTCAGCACACCCAAAATTAATAAATAAAGAGAACAGTAGAAGTGAAATATGGCATTACTTTGGTTAAAAAACAGATGACATTTAGTTTGCATTGTGTTTGCACTGAAAAGATAAGATTTGTATTTTCATCTTATTACTTCAGTTAGCCTATTTTTTTTTTTCTCCAACATCAAAATGTAACCTATGTTCCCTTTAGGTTTTTTGTTACAGTTTGATACAAAGGTAGTAATATATTAATCTTTTATTATTATTATTATTAATAATATATTTTTTTTTATTCACTCATCTTTTGAAGCTGGTTATGGTATCGATTTAGTATCGATACCGAGGTACTACATTCTGGTATCGTACCGAAGCCAAAATTATGGAATCGAGCCATCCCTAGCCACACCATGTCCCCCACTCCGATGAAAACAGCCAATCACAGCACGGAAATGGAGAAGTGCTAAATCTGCAATCTCCTCCTCATTGGAAATGGATAAACGTACCCTTCCAACAAACACTCCTTGTTCTGAGTCGCTGGCCTGCGAGGGTGAGACAATAGCAGGTAAATCACTTTTCATTGTGTTGCGTCATATTTTGGGGGGTGGAAATGTCCATACAATAACAGACAGGTGTGGTAAAAAAAACTCAATTTAAAGATTCTGTGTCGCAAACTTTAAATATTTCCCATACTTTTGAAAATCCAGCATTTAGTTGATCCTGATAAGCACTCATCATCACACTTGTAAACACGACAGCTTTCTTTAGGGTTTGGCGTCACTGTATCTTTGTTTCCAATGTTAAAGAATGCAACACACGTGTCTCCCAGAAATCATGTATATTTCAAAACTGACTGCAGAGAGGTCAACAAATATGATAGACACCATTATTAGCCAAACCTTCTACTGTTACCTCCTGTGTACCATTTGATGCTACAATTATTTGGACATATCCAACAGATTGGTCAGTGCCCCTTCATGAATCCTATCAAGATTGGTTAGCTTTCACATGAGTGAAGTGACATACTGCCAAGTATGGTGACCCATACTCGGAATTCGTGCTCTGCATTTAACCCATCCAACGTGCACACACACAGCAGTGAACACACACACACACACACACCGTGAACACACACACACACACACACACACACACACAGCAGTGAACACACACACCGTGAACACACACCCGGAGCAGTGAGCAGCCATATTGCTGCGGCGCCCGGGGAGCAGTTGGGGGTTCGGTGCCTTGCTCAAGGGCACCTCAGTCGTGGTATTGAGGGTGGAGAGAGCGCTGGACATTCACTCCCCCCACCTACAATCCCTGCCGGACCTGAGACTCGAGCCCACAACCTTTGGATTACGAGTCCGACTCTCTAACCATTAGGCCACGACTTCCCAATGTTAAGGGCTTCATAATAGACCCACCCCTGCTGAAAAAACAAACAAAACAATAGACACCATCAGAAAATTAGTAATGGTTTTACTGTTTATAATGGGACTTGTATTGGTTTTAATGGAAACTTTAATGGTCTCTGTGGGTCTCTACTGGTAATTGGTCAGCTTCTATTGGCGGCTTTTTAAAACCAATAAATCCTAATGGAATATGTCCCAAAACACACTACAGAAAACCATTTTTTTAAATGGTTTTAATGGTTAGAAGTTGATGGTTTATAATGTTTATAATGGTATTTGTAGTGGAAACCATTAGAATTTCTGTGATGGTTTCTATTGTTTTGTTTTGTTTTCAGCTGGGAAAGTTCACCATCAGACTCTAAAAGCAAATTAAACAAATGAAACTATAGTTCAACTATAGTTCAGTATGTGGATGACATTTTGATCTGTATTATGGAGGAGAATAAACACATTACAGACATGGAAGTGATTGACTTGTTGCACGTTTATTTGAAACATGCAAACCTCATGTATGCCAACCTCAATCTCACGGTGTAAACTTTCATGATAGGACAAATGGTTTATGTTAAAATGCCAAATTGTGTTAATCACACCAAAAGCACAGGGTAAGACCCATTGGATACAAGCAGTAGGCAATAAGAACAGCGTAAATTAGCACCAAACTACTGATCAAAACTATTAAATGTACAGTTTTTACTGTTTTTACAAAATCTTAAATTAATAAATACATAATAATTTAAAATATAAATAGGTGACTGGGTGTGTTTATAATCTCCTTGTTTTTTATTTGGCTATATGAAAATTAGGGAATCATATATATATATATATATATATATATATATATATATATATATATATATATATATATATATCCATTTATTTTATTCTGGTATTAATGTTACTAGTATTCAGGAATGGAGTAACAGTGTTTATTCATTTAGCCCAGCTTCCAAAAAAATTGCACTTCCAAATATGCACTTGTTTTGTAATTTATTAAATTGATCACCATGCAATGAAATGAACCAAGAGTTCTAGAGTTTAATGCCTTGGTTTTATTCTTTACATTGCTGTTCGTTTGATAGCTGTATGAGATATGTAAAGGCAAATGTGCTCATGAAGGTCAATAACACATATCCACTAACACATATGAATACTTGGTATATGTAATTCTCTGTTTACTGCACCATACCGGGCACATGTTAAAATGTGACAATGAATCATTATAAGCTCAATCATGTCAGCTCAAGTTTGTTCTGTGTGGATGTATTGTTCTGTACCACTGATTAAACCTGGGATTAAACCTTGAACGGAAATGATGCAAGCTTATTTTCTTTGGTCTTTGGAAGTGTGGAGAACTGATAGTAAGCACTTCAATAAAATCTGTCAAATGACTGAACTTCAAATTGGACTTTTAGACGATTAGTGAGCATACTGGTCTCTTCATCAAGCTGTTCCCTCAACACAGGCTATAAGATTTTAATAATATTATTTATATTTTTATTATTTATTTTCATTTGTATTTATAATGGAATACTTTAAATTATCCCACAGATATTTGAGACAAAATCAAAGTGAAACGTTCTTTAAATGTTAAAGTTGTCCTCTGCTGCCCTCAAGAGGCTCAATATGTAAATGTTTAATTTATTTAAGATTTTTGAGAGTTTGAGACCAAACAGCAACGTCTGACTTCTGATTGTTAGAGCGAAAAAGGAGAAATAATCTGATTATTGTAAGAATTCTGTTCTTAGAGGTGAAAACATTTTTGTAAGTTTTTAATCTATGATCCCTTGTCTTTTCCACAAAACACTGAATGACCAAAAATGTATATATTTTGTTTATTCTCTTATGTTAATTATGAAAAATCCATACATTGCAAATTTTAGTTTCATTACTAATCTACCGTCATAAAAATTTTGATTAATGTTTCTAATATATGTACTGTATATATTGAAAAATCTCATTTTAAATTTTACATCATTCTACATTCTTAACTTTATTCAATTCAAGTTTATAGTGCTTTTTACGATACAAATCGTTGCAAAGCAGCTCTACAGGAATTTAAGTTTCCACAATATATTTATATATTGCAGAACCTTAATATGTTTAACTTATGGCAAAAGTTGGTAATTCTGTATGTTGTCTGAGCGTTGGCATCCTCTGAGGTCCTCTGAGGGGTTGGCATTATCTTTTCTCAGGTGTTCGGTCATCTCAGATCATTTAAGGGTTGGATCCAGACTGAAGCTTCTGTCATTCCTAGTTACCACGGGATGTTAATCAGAAACAGAGAAACAAATAGAGACATAATTAGCGTAGCTGCTGTTCCATCTAAGCAAAAATTATTTGTTCAACCCAAGCTAAAGAATAATAATAATGTACATTTGATCAGATATAACTGCAGTACAAGATTATAAGATGCATTATGTGAATGCTTGGCTAAAGAGATGTGTCTTCAATCTAGATTTAAACAGAGAGAGTGTGTCTGAACCCTGAACGTTATCAGGAAGGCTATTCCAGAGTTTGGGAGCCAAATGGGAAAAAGCTCTACCTCCTTTAGTGGTTTTACTTTGCTATCCTAGGTACTACCAAAAGTCTAGAGTTTTGCGACTTTAGGGAGCGGGTTGGATTGTAGCGTGGTAGAAGACAAGTTAGGTACGCAGGAGCTAAACCATTTAGGGCCTTATAGGCAAGTAATAATATTTTGTAAATGATACGGAACTGAATAGGTAGCCAGTGCAGAGACTGTAAAATTGGGGTAATATGATCATATTTTCTCAGTTAAACCATCTTAAAGCCTGCTCTTGAATACCAGTATAGTTTTGTAATCGATCTATGAGTATGTCATGGTCTATAGTGTTGAACGCAGCACTAAGATCAAGTAATACTAGCAATGAGATGCAGCCTTGGTCTGAAGCAAGAAGCAAGTCATTTGTAATTTTAACAAGTGCAGTTTCTGTAATATGGTGAGGCCTGAAACCTGACTGAAATTCTTCATAGAGATATTTTTTTTGCAAGAAGGAGCACAATTGAGCAGACACAACTTTTTCTAAAATTTTAGACATAAACGGAAGATTTGAAATGGGTCTGTAATTTGCCAGTTCATTTGAATCTAGTTGTGGTTTCTTAATAAGAGGCTTAATAACCGCCAGCTTGAACGGTTTTGGGACGTGACCTAAAGATAATGATGAGTTAATAATATTGAGAAGCGGTTCTTCTGCTACAGGTAACAACTCTTTCAGTAGTTTAGTGGGTACAGGATCTAATAAACACGTTGTTGGTTTAGATGCACTGATAAGTTTATTTAGCTCTTCCTGTCCTATAGTTGTAAAGCACTGCAGTTTTTCTTTGGGTGCGATGAATGAAGCTGAAATACTAGACGCAGTAGAATCTACACTGGATATTGTATTTCTGATGTTATCTATTTTATCAGTAAAGAAATTCATAAAGTCACTACTATTAAACTGTGAGGGAATATTAAATCGGGTGGCGTGTGTTTATTTGTTAATCTAGCCACTGTGCTAAATAAGAACCTTGGATTGTTTTGGTTATTATCTATGAGTTTGCAGATATGCTCTGCCCTGGCAGCTTTTAGAGCCTGTCTATAGCTGGACATACTGTTTTTCCACGCAATTCTAAAAACTTCTAATTTAGTTTTTCTCCATTTGCGCTCAAGATTACGAGTTTCTTTCTTGAGAGAATGGATATAACTGTTGTACCATGGCGCAGTACGTTTTTCTCTAACCTTTTTCAATTTGAGGGGGGCAACAGCTTCTAATGTATTAGAGAAGATAGTGCCCATGTTGCTAGTCATTTCGTTTAGTTCATGCGTATTTATGGGTACACAGAGCAAACTTTATTGCGTTTGTTTATATTTATAGTCATGTTTTCATTGTATATCATTGTTTGATGTAGTAGGTCATGTTGGTGAGTTTCCACCTCACCTCTTGAAGTAGCAAAATGGTGGCGCTATGACCTCTACCAACAGCAAAGTGAATCATGTTTACCAGCCAAACATTTGTCACTTGGCAGAACTTCTTAAGTCTTCTCTGTTTCACTGTTACTAGGCAGAGCAACTCTGCCTTATGTAAATACATACGAGTGGATGAGATGAAACCGGACAAATTCAAATGTAAACTTCACCATGATTATAAAAGAGAGAGAATAAATAAAATATTACAATAAAAATATGTATAAATCATAAATTCATAAACTTTTAGCACCTTGTTCAACCTATTATGAGTTGTCTTAAGAGTTTGTTTTATCTGACAAATGTGTTTGCTAATGTTGCAATTATCTTGCAATTTACTCTCATATTTAACTTGATTAACGAAGTGAAGATGATGGTGGGGTGTTAGGTTTGAAAAACGTGTGTACAATGTGGTCAGAGCAAACTTGACTTCCTCTGCTGTTTGCTTCAGAGTTGCAGTAGATTCATCTTAAATGTTGTGTGGAGGGAACCACGGTTTCATCAAGCAAGAACATGAAGATCATTCAGCTTCAGCTCTGTGAGTTCATTACTGTACATGGATATATTTGCTTGCACGTTGTTATAAATGTTGTTAAAGTTTCATAGTGGTTTTAAGTGGATAATTTTAATTATGATGCATTTTTCCCCTTATCTTATAGATGTATTAATTTGTTGTCAGTATGGCGTGGCAGATCTACAAACTGATTTGGGATCAAATGTGATCATAAACTGTGATCTTGATGAAAATGAGGTTTACTGGATTTTACTGAAAACAGCAGATCCTCCAACAGTGATTCTACGCTCATTCCCAACACAAACAAAATCACCTTTTTACCATAATAAAGCATTCAGAAAGAAATATTCAGTGCAGTTTAAACATCGTCTGGTTATTAATAACGTGACTGCAGATGAATTAGGAGTTTATTACTGTATGAACACAGAAACACCTCCAAAATTCAGCAACAGCACCAGAATATACTTCAATGGTGAGTTCATTTGCTAATCCACTTTGATGACAAGATATGAATATTTAATCTTATTTATTTATGAATTTGTAATTCACTACTTCAGTTTTTAGAACACCAATAAAAATAATAACTGACTCATTGTGTTTCACACAGAGTTAAATACATTATAAATATTTACATGTGTTCTGCAAAACTGCAGTCATTGTTCTCCAAAGGAATGACAGTAACAAACTGTGCACAATTGTTTTTTTTCTTCTTTTTTTTACAGAGACAGTTCAAGTAATTGGATGTCTGAAACAGACACATTGTCAGATTATCATCATATCTGGTCTGATAAATGGGCTTCTGATCATTGTAGTGATTGGTGAGTTATCAAAATTATGCTGTTCTCCATATAGGCTGAAGTTAGATTCTTTATTTAGCCTTTTGACTTTTATTTAGGCATTTTAGTTGACTTAAATTGTCTTAATTTAAGAAAGAATAATACAACCTTTAGTAAATATTGAATCTGAATATGCTATTCTATTTTTAGGACTAGTAAAGGTTTTTGTTGTTGGGAACAGAAGGTCTCCAGAACGATCACAACAACTTAACACTGATCTACAACAGACTCAAGTTATAGAACAACATCAGGATCAATTACAGGTAAAAAATAAATAATGTCAATAATAATTCCTGCTGACCTTTTACTCCAACTGTATCTAACTGTTTGGTTGATGAAACATTAATTTTAGTCCATGCAGAGCTACTGTATAGTTTATATGGGTTTCTCCATTGTTCTTTCAGTACGCTGAGGTGGATTTTTCCAAGCTGCGTAGAAATATTCGTTCCAGCCAAATCAACAGCACCTATGCTGCACTGCAGCTGCCAAAGTCATGAACACATGAATATAATGGATTACTTATTTGGTTAAATGTGTTTTGAAGTTCATAAACTCTGGAATAACCCTCCAACCACAAACTGTTCGGCAGCTCTGATGATACAGTACATTTAGTTCAACATTCTTTAGATCAGGGGTTTTTAAACTGCAAAGGCATGCATTGGGAAGTTCAGTGAAAAAAGTAAAATTAAAAATAAAATTGACTAAATTGACTAAATTTGATATATCTTTATAGTGGCTGTACAAATAATCTGTGTATAAAAACGTAAACAGCATCAGCTAAATGACAAAATGTTTATCTGCTTGGGTTTTTAAAGTGCATTTTGCGTTGAAAAATGAATGGCATAAGTATTTTACGGATGTAAAAACATTGTGTTTGTATTGTAAATGTACATCTTTCATGTAAACTGATGGTCAAGAAAACAAATTTGATATGACTGCTTTTAATACCTTCCATTCAATACAATAGTTTTTTTTTTAATATAGACAAAGTTATAAACATGACAACATTTGAAACTGTGTTTTATGAAAACACCCTTATGCTGAAAACAATTCAACTTTTCAATTAAAATCTGTCTTGTAAAGTTGCTGCTTTATGTTGAATAAATGATTTGTTTTTGTGCGTGTTTGTGTGTCAGAGATTAATGAATAATAAAAGAGCATTTTGTTCAATAAAAACAATTTCAACCTTATATTAAATAATATCAATACTGAAGGACTTTATGATTGTATGAACACAGACACGCATTAAGCATACACTCAGATTCATAAGTAAATGAATAATAAATACTATAATGAAAAACAGAAAAGAAAAAAGAGAAAAACGTTTATTTGAAAATGGCATGGTATCGTTCACACCTCAAATTATAATGTTATTGATGACACATTTGTATATTATATATACTGTGATACGTTAAACAGCTGGCTTCATTTACAACTGAAGTAAACCAAAACCATAATTATGTTCTGCTGCATTTGGCACTTGACAACCAATGATAAACAGGGTCGCTCACCTTTGTCTAGACTGGAGGTTTAACCATGAACCGAGTGCAGTGTTTTCTTTTTAATACCTTTACCGTTTATGTATCTCAGTTCTCACAGTTGTCTTAACCTCAAATGGAAACAACAGCATTGCATTATGTCTGCTTTGTTTGTTTACTAGACTTACACATTCAGTCTAAATTTAGTGCTTGTCAAATGTGTTAATGCATGTAAAGCTCCTCCACTTGATGCTGAAATGCAGATCTGAACTTACAACTGTTAACAACTGAAGGCTTCTAATTAGACAAATTTCCAAAGCTGGAACACTAATATTTAAATGACGGTCAATTAAAAACAGTCAATTCAGACTTAGAAATTCTACTTTCTGATGCAGTGGTTTCCTAATGGTAGATATTCACACCTGATTTGTAAACTGATTGTGATAGTGTTTGTATAATTACCTGTTTATTAGCCTTTTTTTTTTTTTTTTTTTTTTTTTTTGGTGTGTGAAAAAATATGACCCCACATGGCCACCAAAGTCCTGGTTCACTTCACAAAGTCAGTTTATTCATGGCATAATGTTTTCAAAGCAAAAATAAAATTATATATAACATTTAATATTATGTATAATTAATAGTCTGAAGTGTGTGAGGGTCCACTGACTTTTCTGTAACCTTCTTCATCTGTTATTGGCTGTAGAAGAAACAAGCTGCACACAAGACCTGCTTCGACTGAGATGACGAACAAAACAAAAGAGCAATGATGGGGCAGACATTAGACAAATTAACTTATATATGACTCACATTTCAGTGGGTATTTGTTTGAAGTTGCTGTTTGCATATTGAGCACATTTGTGTGCTGCTGTAACAGCAAGACTGGAGAAGCTGGTGATTTCACCACCTCCTCTGCTCCTAAAGTCAAGAGTATGTTTGTTAGACTCTCTGTGGCTTGAAATCACATGAAAAGGTAAATGAAAACACATTTATTAAGGCATAAAATAAATAAAAAATCCAACTGATGACTGTACCAATCAAATATTTTAAAATCTGGTGTGAGAAACTTATAGTTGTAAAGCTGTATGATCTTCATTCTGTAACCCAGATTTATTTCCTCTAAGCAGTCACCCAGCAAACATCTCTTTCTGACTGGAAACACCACAGAGCTGCAAATGACACCTTAACCACACAGAATCACTTAACTCACACTCAGAGCAGTTTTATTTATTCATCACTTTATTGGATTAGATGAACATTGCACGTTTATTTAGAAGTATAGTAGATGAACAATTAAATCTCTCGTTTTCATTAGACAAAAGATTATTAACAGTTAACATGATACTTTGGAAGTGTACTGGTATTTTTTAGACCTTAAAGTTCCTCTACTGCCCTCTGCAGGTCATTCATGATAGTTCAATGCCATATATCATATGCCAGAAACTATGGAAATTATATGTTTTATGTGCTTTAACATACCTTGTTGAAATTATCCTGATTTTGATTACATTTACATTGCAAATAATTACAACATTTTAACGAGACACCTGTCAGTGAGATATGAATATGAAGCATCTCTTAATGGCCGCACATGGGTACTTGGTTTTACATGCACACCCTAGGGACTGAATACTTTAGTTTAAATTAGAACTGGAGTGTTAAGCATTAGGGACCTCCAGGGGACCTTGTGAAGCTAGTAGTAGGCCGCCGTCTGCAAGGTGGGTTGAAAGCAAGGGGCGCCCTAGATTGTAACCACAAGCTTTTTTTTTTATTATTACTGTGCTTCCAAAGACAGAATCACTTAAGACCCCTACATACTTCAAGTGAAATACATTTATAAAGGTGTGATGTCATTTTGAACAAAGCAAACTTGCTGGAAAAGTTCAATCTGACTAGTGACTATAAACACCTTCAAACTACCACTGGTCCATGGCAATGATGTTATAGATAAGCTTGCTCTGTGGCTCCAGCTTCTTTGATGTGGTAGGTAAAGTTTTCTCTATTCTCCTCCCAGTTCACGACCACTAATGCTATGTTCCAAAAAAAATAGAAATTTGGATTTGTATCTAGTGAAATGTCAGCTCATTTCTAACATCATTTCTGACAGCTCTGATTCTCTAAATTGCAGCGTAAATTAACACAGTGGTGCCCATCGCCTCTGTAGATCAACTAACATAGTAATTATAAAGGTGTTTAAACAAAGAAAAGTAAAAAATAAAACATGGTCACATATTTGCATGTCATGTGACAAGCATGATGCATTGCCTTGGAAATTATAAGGTTATACCACATTTAAAAACTGGTCGCCCCTAAATACATTTTAAATTTTAGTGTATTGCTAACCTCAAACTTCATTATTGTTTTTTTATAGAAACACAACACCAAAAAATAAAAATAAAAATCTTGAGCACCAAAAGTAGACCAAATAGAATATTAAAGCTCACGTTAATTTGAAAAATATGTTGTTGTTTTTTTGGGGTTTTTTCTCATTTGTACATTGTTGCAACAGTATTTTAGCTCCAATAAAATGCTTCATTGGCTGATGTTTCATAGGCATTTAATATATATATAACTTTAAAACTGGTATTAAAGTGCACATGTACGTAGGTGGGACATTGGTAAATTCACAGGCCCTGTCCCATATGGCACACTTCATGTGGACTTGTGATCTTTGTGGACTTACAATGACCGCTGTGTGCACATATCCTTTAAGTCTTATCCTTGTGTCTAGACTCTAGAGTGGAGGTTTAACCGAGTACCAGTGTCTACTAGTTCTCACAGTTGTCTTAAACTCAAATTTAAAAAGCAGCATTGCAGTATGTCTGCTTTTACTGTAACCTGCTGTATAGCTACACAGTTAATTCACACGTTTTATATATTGCTTTGAATATAGTTAATAAGCTTTTAAATCTGTTGTTAAATATTTTTATAAAAAAAAAAAGGATGATTTATTCATGACATCAGGTTTTCAAAGTAAAAGTGAAATATATTTAATAACATTTTTTATTTATATTTGAACTACAATTCTCTGACTGTTCTGTAACCTCCTTTGACTGAAGACAAGAGCTGCTTCCACTGAGACGCTTCAACAGAACCATTTCAGAAAACCGAAAGAGAAATAATAAGAGACAGACTATGACTACTAAATATTATAACCGCATTTAAAATATAATTTCTGCATACTGCATTAAAAAACAAAACAAAACAAAAAAACGAAATAAGGTCATTCATGTTCAGAATTACTGTCTGTTTTAGCGCACTAAGGTTACAACTTGTTGTTAAAGTGAAGTAAAATGAAGTTATCTGTATGTGTTGATCTTGCCAGGTTTTGTAATGAGGAAATCAGATACTTAATACTGAAGTATTTAAGCCAAGACAACAACACCAGGCTCACACAGCTTCAGTTCTGTATGAGTTTACTACATGATATCTAATATGATTTAATTCACTTTGTAGTTAAGGCACTTTTTAAAAACAGCATTATGAAATAATTTTAAGAACATTTGCTCTTCATTACTTTATGTTTGAATTGTTATATTGCTACTGTATTGCTACTCATACAGTGAGGTTAACAGGGATGAACAACTAAAATTAAGTACAGGTCATTTGTTTAGAGCACAACCAACTCACCCTCCTTCAATCACTGTCCCACCCTAAACCTACACCAAACTACACCACTAGAGGCTCTCTAGACCCACAATGCCTCCTTACTACCTACAGATCAATCACCAAACTCAAGACACATTTAAGACTATAAACACTTCATCAACACATTTAACACTTTTTATTCCACTTAACACTGAAAATGAGTGCATTTATTCACGTTTTCACACACACACACACGCACTCATATAGAAACACATAAAGTTATTTCTGCACATTAAAACAGTGTAGTTTTCTGAACATTCCTGCTGTCATTTTGTCTTCACTTCTGGTTCACAACAAGAATGCAGATCTTCCAGTGGCGTCCTCAATTTGACTTGCAAAGAAACCGAAAGAGAGAAACAAAAGGGTCAAACAAACAGCCTGCTCATAAATTTGCCATTCAGTTTTCATTCAGGTTTGTTTATAGTCATATCGGCATATAGCTGTGCTTTGTGTGTTTCCTTGGTTGAATCAAATCTTTTTGGTACACATTTGTTGTATATCTATTACTTTTCATTGTTATCATGTTAATTTGTATTTAGTTTGATATATTATTCATCCAACAATTACCTGGCATGCAAAAGCAGGGCATTTTGTATTGTATGTATGATATCATTGTATTGTGTTTCTGTATTTTATGGTCATAATAACACTGCAGTTTGTTCTGATAGTGATCAAACTGGTTCTCAAATATATAGATACGTGTTTAGTTTGTGTGTCAGCTGATGTTTGAAGTTTTATCACTAAGGCGGGAGTTACTGTGGTGACACTCGGCTCCAGGATGCTGGAGATATAAACACTGCCACGAGTCAAAAGTTTCCACAGCCATTTCCCTACCAAATTCTGCTGCTGAGATACAGATGGGACTCCAGGATCCATCAAGAAACTCCAGAGACTCAAACTCAAATCAAAAGAGCATAGTGTAATTGAATGATGTGTTATAGGAAATTAAAGAATCAGATTTGGTAAATTATAAGCAGTTTTAATATTAACAAACAGAAAATGATATATAAGTACAACTAAATACATTTACACGGCAGCAACTCAATGTATTTATGCATGTGTCAAAACAAACTTCTATCCGCTATTGGCCCCGGTTAAGGTGATTGGCAGACCAATGAGTTGTAAGCGGCCATACTATTTAAGGACTCTTATTTTGATGGGTGTGGTGGTAAGGATATAGTAAATGAGATATATGAAAATCTCTACAGATTTAAGAATATGAACATCATGATAATATTTATGTGGATACCAGCTCATAGGGGGATAAAGGGTAATGAAAAGGTTGATAGTTTAGCAAAACAGGCTTTGGAAAATGAGGAGGTCATGAATATTTCACTTAGTAAATATGAAGCAAAAGCAGTAATTAAAGCATATATCACGAAGGAGTGGCAACATACATGGGACACAGGAAATACAGGACGTCATCTTTATGAAATACAACGAGAAGTAGGAGTAGTGAGGATAACTAAAAGAAGCACCAAAGAGGAAAATATTCTAACAAGATTAAGGGTTGGACATACTATGCTGAATAAAACCTTAAAAATAATAAATAAACATCCAACAGGATTATGTGAGCACTGTGGAACAGAGGAATCAGTAGAACATGTTATTTGTGTTTGTCAAAAGTATACTAATGAATGAGAAGTAATGGAAAATGAACTTAGAAAGATGGGAATAGATGAATTAAAGCTTAAAAATATAGTTACTTATGGTTTAGAAAGTTTATTTCTTTATCTCAAGAGAACAGAGTTGATTAAGAGAATTTAGTTTTTTTTTTTTTTTTATTATTACATAAAAAGGGTAAACGCTGGTTCACACTCCAATACAGTAGGTGGCGATAATGCACCTCAATGTTGGTGCTACCCGCCATAAAACCGAAGAAGAAGAATGGGTGTGGTGGTAGAGGAAGAGAATTGAATGGAGATAGGAAATGGCGGAAACTTCAGTGAGAAATCGGAAAGGATCGGTGGTGAGGCACGACTGCTCCGTGAATGGAACAGAGAGGATTGAGTGGGGGGATAGTGAAGGGAGTATGGAAGTAGGAAGCGAAGAGGAAAGTGATAAATCTTTAGGAAATGGATGGAAAGAAGTAAGGAGAAATCGGGGAGAAAAACGAAAGAAGAGGAGCGATGTAGAAGAGTCTGATGATAAGAGTAGAGAGAGCATAATATGCATTGTTAGGTTTGGAGATCAGATTGGGGTAAACAAAATTAATCCATTAAAACTGACCAAGATAATAAATAGAGATATAGGAAATATTGAGTTCGCTAAAGTTCTTTCTGATGGAAATTTGCTAGTTGGATGTAATAAAGAAGAACAAGCAAATAAGGCTCTCAAATTAAAAGAGGTAGGAGGGATTAAAGTTGTCGGCACAAACAGAGTTGGAGATAAAAGTAAAAGTAAGGGGAGAAAAGGGATCATTTTTGGTGTTCCTCTCAATATAGGATTGGAAGAGTTGAAAGATAACTTAAAGGGAGGGATGATTGCAAATGCGCGAAGAATAAAATCAGGTGCAGATGGAAACAGAAGAGACACTGAAACAGTAGTAATAGATTTTCAAGGGAATGAAATTCCTAAGAGAGTAATGTTGGGTGTGATGAGTTATATTGTAAGAGAGTATATACCAGGTCCAGTGAGATGTTTTAAGTGTCAAAGTTTTGGGCATGTTGCTAAAAGGTGTATGGAATAGTGTAGATGTGCTCGCTGTGGAGGAAATCATGAATACGGCAAGTGTGAGGAAGGAGTACAACCAAAGTGTTGTAACTGTGGGGAGGATGATAGTGCAGCATTCAGAGGATGTGAAGTAATGAAAATAGAGATGGACATTCAGAAAAGGAGCGGGGAGAAGAAGATAACTTATGCGGAGGCAGCAAAACAAGTTAAAGGACAAGCTAGAGATCAAAGAGGTCAGCCAGGAGTTTCAGATGAAGGAAATAAAGAAGTTCCAGGAGAAATAATGATGATTGAAAAGAAGAAATTAGTAACATTTATTGCAGGAGTTATAAATAGTACAGCTGGGATTGAATCAAAAACACAAAAGACACAGTTAGTTGTTATAGCAGCAATACGTCATCTTGGAATGAAAGGCTTGACTTGGGAAGAAGTTAGAGATGAACTTCAGATAAGATCAAGTCAAGAAACTAGATTGGACACATAGATGATAACAATATTTCAGTGGAATGCAAGATCTCTGATTGCAAATGGTAACGAGTTCAAGCATTTTATTGAAGAGTTAAGTATTAAACCGGATGTAGTATGTGTTCAAGAAACTTGGATGAAAAGTAGTTTAGATTTTGTTTTAAAAGGGTATAGTATAGTAAGGCGCGATAGAGAAGAAGGGAATGGTGGTGGGTGTGCAACATTTATTAGAAATATCATATAGAATACTGGGAAAAGGAAGGGATCGAGAATATATTGCTGTGGGGATATGGGGTAGAGGTCAGGAGATAATTATCATAAATTATTATAATCCATGTAAAAAATTGGAGCTAGAGAAGCTAAAGGAAGTACATGGTCAAGATAGTCAAAGAGTGATATGGTGTGGGGATTTTAATGCACATAATACCCTATGGGGAGGACATTACATGAATGCCAATGGTCAAGTAGTTGAGGAATTAATATAGGAAAGGGAGTTGGTATGTTTAAATGATGGGAGGGGTACAAGGATAGATGTTTGTAAGGGAAGGGAGTCAGTATTGGACATAACACTAGTTTTGAGTAATCTGGCCAGTAAGTGTAATTGGGAAGTTTGGGGGGAATCTAGCATTGGGAGTGATCACTACCCAATAGTTATAACATTGAATATTGAGACGGAGAGAGCAGTAACGCAAAGAGGAGGAAAATGGATATTTGAAAAAGCAAATTGGGATAAATTTGAGGAAATGTGTGAGGAAAAAATGGATGCAATTGATTCAAATCAAGATATTGACATCTTTAACAGAAAAGTGTGGGCAGCAATATTAGAGGCAGCATCAGAATCTATTCCAAAAAGCAAAGGAAATATAACAAGAAAAGCTGTTCCTTGGTGGACAGACCAGTGTAGTAAAGCTGTGAGAGATAGAAACAAGGCTTTTAAACTTCTTAAGAGGACACATAATTATAATCATCTAATTTTATTCAAAAAAGCTCAAGCAGTGAGGGAAACTATCAGGCAAGCTAAAAGAGGAAGTTGGCGAGATTTTTGTTGTGGAATTGGAAGAACAACTCCAGTAGGTGAAGTGTGGAATATGATTAAGAGAATGAAAGGTATTAAGAAAGAGTGGGATTATCCAGTGTTGGAGTCAGAAGGAGAAATAGGTATAACAGATAAATACAAAGCAGCAATGCTAGTAAAAACATTTGCATAAATACATGGGTCAGGGAACTTAAGTGAGGAAGGTAAGAGGAGCAGAGAAATAACAAAGAGAAGAAATATGGAAGAATTGGTAAGGAATAGGGGAATGGAAGACCAGCCAATTAACTTCCCATTCAACAGAGGTGAATTGATGAGAGCTATTTTTAATAAAAATAAAAAATGTTCATCTCCAGGTAAGGACCAGGTCGGATATATAATGATGAGACATCTGAAGGATAGGGCTCTGGGGAAACTTTTAGAGTTATATAATAGAGTATGGGAGGACGGAAGACTTCCTAAAGTTTGGAAAGAAGCAATAATAATACCAATAAGAAAGCCAGGAAAAGATCCGTCCAAAACCCTCTAATTACAGACCGATAGCTCTGACGTCGAATATTTGTAAAATTATGGAAAGGATTATTACGGAAAGGTTGACTTATTTACTGGAAAAAAGAGGATTACTGTCAAATTACCAAAGTGGTTTTAGAAAAGGAAGAGGAACAATGGATTCTATTGTATGTTTAGAAAATGAAATTAGAAAAGCACAGTTAAATAAAGAATCAGTAATAGCAGTATTTTGGGATGTTGAGAAGGCTTATGATATGATGTGGAGAGAGGGGCTATTGATAAAATGAAGAATGATGAATATTGGTGGAAAAATATACAATTGGATAAAAGATTTTTTGGAGAATAGAAGCATCCAGGTAAGAATAGGAAATGAAGTATCGAATGTATTCCAGATAGATAATGGTACTCCTCAAGGGAGTGTAATAAGTCCACTATTGTTTTCCATAATGATCAATGATGTGTTTAATCAAGTAGAACCAAAGGTAGGTAAGTCTCTGTTTGCAGATGATGGAGCTCTCTGGAAGAGAGGAAGGAATATTTTATATATTAATAGGAAGATACAAGAGACTATTAGGAAAGTGGAAGAATGGGCATATGATTGGGGGTTTAAATTCTCAGTGGAGAAAACTAAAACACAAATTTTCTCTAGGAAGAGGGTCGTTCCAGAAGTGAGTTTGAAGATGTATGGGGAAACTTTGGAAAGGGTGAATGTATTTAAGTTTCTAGGTATGTATTTTGATGCAAAACTTACTTGGGGTGAACATATAAATAAAATAGTAGATAAATGCCAGAAGGTGATAAACATCATGAGATGTGTAAGTGGAGTGGAATGGGGGGCAAGTTTTTCTTCATTAAAAATAATTTATATAGCACTGATCCGGTCAGTGTTTGACTATATGTTGTGGGGTTTATGGATCGGCGTCAAAAAAACAGTTAGATCAACTAAATAAAATTCAAGCTCAAGCGATGAGACAGTGTTGTGGAGCAGTAAAGACTACACCTATACCAGCGTTACAAGTCTTGGTAGGAGAGATGCCATTAGAAATTAGAAGGAAACAATTAACGGTCAGTTACTGGGCGAATCTCCAGGGGCATAAAGATGATCATCCTACAAAATTGGTGGTACAGAATTGTTGGGAGCAGAATGAAGGATGTAGAACAAGCTTTGGGTGGAGTAGTAAAATATATGCAGAACAAATACAAGTAAATAACATCAAGATGAGCCCAACAGTTGTTATTCAGGAAAACGAACCATGGATATATGTAACGCCTCAAGTAGATCTGCATCTGTTAGAGGTTAAAAAAACAGAAAGAGAAGCTGACCTGGCATCTGTGTTTTTAATATATACCAGAAAGCAATACCCTCAGCATATACAAGTGTATGCAGATGGATCAAAAGATCCAGAAAGTCAAATAACTGGGTCTGCTTTTTTTTAGTCCATAACAGTGGCCACCAGGGTATCAATGGAGTAAAGCGAACTTCTAATCATTTGTCAGTTTATACTGTAGAAATGATAGGAATGCTGTTGGCATTGCAGTGGATAGAGGAACACAAACCTGGGAATGTTTTAATTTGTTCTGACTCAGTTGCAGTCTTAAAGAGTTTGATATCTTTTAAATCAAGGCACCAAGATATTCTCTTTAGTATTCTACAAATTCACTCAAGAATTGTTCAAAATAATACATTAGTCATAAAGGGAAACGAAGGGAAACGAAGAAGTGGATAAATAAGCAAGCATTACGGAGAGAAACAATAGAGATACAAGTTCCATTAAGTAAATCAGAGATTAAGGTTTTAATCTGGAATGAAGTGAATAAAGAATGGCAAGTTAAGTGGAACAATGGGGAAAAGGGTAGATTCCTTTATAGTTTAATAAATAAAGTAAATCAAAATAAAGTGTATAGGAAAGTCAAGGAAAGAGGAGGTCATCTTTAACAGAATATTATTAGGGCATTCAAATTTAAATGGCAATCTTAAAATAATAGGGAAGCATCCAAATGGATTATGTGAATACTGTAATGTGGAAGAAACAATACCTCATGTATTTATTGATTGTAGGAAGTATGAGCAAGAAAGAGGAAGAATGATAGAACAATTAAGGAAAAATAGAATTCAGGATTTAAATTTTAAGGTATTAATAAAATGGGCAAGTAAAGTAAACAATAAAGCTTTCTATGATTTTATTAGAGAGACGAGATTGATTAACAGAATATAAAAATCTGTTCCACACTCCGGAGCAGAAGGTGGCGGTAATGCACATATTTTCGTAGGTTGCCAGCCGCCGTTAAAAACCAAGAAGAAGAAGAGAAGAAGTGACGTACACTTGACATCATCTTTCTCCTGATACTTTGATGCATTTTTCGATATTTTTACTTGTTTTGGAAAGTCGTGGAAATGCAACCGTGAGCAAAATAATAATAATAACAATAATAATATGTATAGCAATAAATAAATAATACAAAATGACACCAGGGCTGCTTCCGAAACCGCCTACTTCTCTACTATATAGTAGGGGAAATGCAGTAGGCGAGCGAATAAGTATGTCCGAATCCTCAGTATTCATAGAAGAGTAGGCAGGAATTACCTGGGTGACGTACTAATTCTCGCGATATTCGGACTTGCATCTACTTAAAGTGCGTCCGAATATGCCTACTTCTGTACTATATAGTAGGAGAAAAGCAGTAGGTGAACGAATAAATATGTCCGAAACCTCAGTATTCATAGACGAGTAGTCGAGAAGTTCCCGGATGTCCTACTGCTTCAGCCCAGATTCTTGAGTGTTCATCCGATGCACACTTTTCTATCCCAGAAGCCTCACGCGAGAGGATATGTCATCATTGAACATGACGGAGATCAGCGACACAGGTGTTTAGTTTACAAATGTGAGTATTATCGATCAAAAACACGGTTACATGTGTTAAAATCGCATTTCTTGAGCTACTGTATAGTAAATTGTTGATTTGCTGAAGGTGTAGATGCTAGACAGTAACGTTACAGTATATTTGTATAGTGAACAGCTCCAGTAAACACTCGCGTCTCCAAAGTGCATTTACATAAACCTTAAACATCTTAAAGACCACTAAATGCCTATTTAATAAGAGACAGGAAAATATTCTAAAAGAATATTCAAACGCTCTCAGTGAGCTGAAAATCTTTCAGTTACTGATATGAATAACAAATTATTTTAAATCTTAAGGTTTCGTTTATTTTAATGATTGTAATTTCAAACAAAGCTGTTACAGCGCTTTTCTGATTCTTGATTGCTGTGCATTTGATGCACAGCTTTTGTGCTGGAGCAGCTGACAGCGGTATTTGTGGGAAAAAAAGGAAAACAAAAATATAAAGTAAGAACTCATTTTGTTACTTCTAATACAGAAATCAAATGACATTGTGCTGTTAAAATGACTGCTTGTGTATTATGTTTGTGCATCTTTTTATGATCTGAAATGTCTGCAGACTGGTGTGAGCAGTGAGGATGGAGAAGTCCACAGCAGCATCCTGGAAATGGTCCAGTGCCATGAATGAGACGCTCCATCACTCCACCTGCCCTTACTGCCTCATCTGGACCGGATGCTGCTGTGGTCTCTTCATCCTCAGTGACCCCAGAGCCAGCGAGAGCATCTAGAGAAAGACCAAAAGAAATTGAGGATGTGATTTTATTCAAGTTTGTCCTGCTTCAGTCAATGGAGCACGAGTTTCAGAAGCTTCAAAAGCATCGTCAAATAATTTCATGAAGAATCTGAAAGTTAGGCTCCATTGACTGATATTGTATGAACAGAAACCAGCAGGACAAACACACACACACACACACAGAACAGTGTGGATGTGTGTAAATAACGACTGAATGTATATGTTTGGGTGAACTAGCCCTTTAAAGCCCCAAATAGAAATTGTATGAAATATATGTAAGCATTTATATTATAGAAGTACTTTGAAGAAATAAACTTTAAGAAACAAGCAGCTTTGTTGAGTGTTTGTGCCCAAGGCACAAAAATTTATTATTATTATTTTTTATTTTTTTTTACATTTAATGTTTTGTAAATTTACAATTATGCATTTGGCAGCTAGATTTTCCCACATGCGTTCTCCTGCTCTTGCTTCAAGATTGTGTGTGGTACAGGGGTGTCATCATGGTCTTCCTCGTCCTTTCTGTGCACTCAGGCAACGATAGCCTCGATGTCCCTTTCTCATCCATGATCAGATTCAGTCTGACTGCAGCAGTGAGGGACGTGATGGACGGCAGAGACAGGTGAACCTGGACACGGTGGTCTTCATCAGAATAAAGCTGCAGAACTGGCTCAGCTGTGTTGAGATGCAGTAGGATGTGGGGTCACTGCCTGTAAATACATGATTTTTTGAAAAAAAAATTTGAATAAAGCTTTTTCATGTGTTGTTGACTGGTTTATTTATTGTCATGGTTACTTTTATTTACATTTTACTCATTTGTTCATGTTTCCTGTTGTCAGTAAATAAAATATAATTGTTTCATTAACATATGCATTAATTCATTACTTGACTGAAAATTGAGATGTATTCGCCTTGGCTGCATTTGTCTAGTGTACAGTCATGCATAGCTATGGCATGTGAAAAAGAAAATTACATTTAGCTTGTTTTACTAAAAAATATAATTAATTATTGGTCAGCATTTATCATTATTATTGTTCATAAGTGTTGGGCAACCAATGCATTCTGAAGGAATCTTAATTTCTAAATAGTAATACTTACATTTTTGGAGTAAAATCAACAATCCTCTCCAAAAGGTAAGATCTTTGAGCGGCTGATTGACAGCTCCTTTGTGCAGAAATTACAAACATGGAGGAAAACATACTAGGTAGGGTTGTGGATTTATTGATGCTTTGAGATGTTTGTGCGCCTGTCGCTCTTATTTTATTTTTATTATTATTTATTATTACTGCAGAACATACAAGCTCAGGGAAAGATGGTAGCTTTAACAATGAACAATCATAATGACACAAAAAAAGAGAAAGAAAACAACTAAATTGGTTTGTGTACATCATAGTATGAGATTATATACACAGGGACAAAAAGAATAAATATCTGAATAATCATAAAATTTATATAATCATAATGCATTAAAATTGCATTTGTTTTTGTTATTTATAAGCCTCAGGGATGAAACCAGAGGGACATTCAACGAGAAAAAAAGGAAAACAAAGGAGATTTAAGCCAGTTTTGCATGTGGATGAACGATTTTGGTTTTTTGTAATAAAAATTAATATCTTGAAGGATTAAACTGTAGGGTTATATTAGTTGAGTTAAAAATATAAAAACTTAAATCAACCCTAAATGTGTTGGTTATACTACAATCATAAGGGCAGCTGTTTCTTCAACAAGACCAAAAATGAGCTAATTTCATCAGCATCAAAATATTTACAGATAGATTAATTAAACCTGTCGCTCATATTTTTTGTTTTTGCGCTTGTTATAAGGTCATAGATCACATGATAACGTCAACATGGCAGATCTCATTCATACTCAACGAGATTTGGCTGTAAAGTACGTACTCTATTAGCGCTCGTTAAGTAAGTACTACTTGAAAAAAAGTACCTACTCGTTGAGTATGCGGTTTCGGATGCAGCCCTAACTTTGCCGTAGAGTTTATCTATGACAACTTCCGCCGCCAAGAGATCCCGGAAACCTGCAAACAGACATACTTTCGGTTGCGTACAAAAGGCTATAAGTTATTGATTCATCATGATCGTCAGGTATGTTTATGATTTTTAACAACATTCCCACGAGCTTCGTGTGCTTGTCAACTCCTAATAAGAGCCAAAATATTTAGTCTGCATTTTAAAACAAAGAAAGGGAGAATGGTTATTAAGCAAAAACAGTGGGAAACTGTATATTCGTAGAGTGTATGCATATCAAAAGATCAAATCTGATTTGAAGCGTGTGACATAAACACACATCAACTATTTATCTATCATTTATTTAGCGTCCATGTAAACACTATGTTTGGATTCATCAGTCGGAATGCATTTCATTCCAATTAAAACAAAAAGTGTCCATTGCCTTGTGGTTCAGTGTGCATGAGGAGTCATTTTCACACGTGAATTGGCCACCACAGAGTCCTGAGTTTAACCCTATTGAAAGTCTTTGGGATGTGCTGGAGTCAACTTTACAGAGTGGCTTTTTTTTTACAGGATCAATTCAATTCTATACCCGCTTATAGTCATAGTTATAGTGTTTTTGTGTGCATGCTTTGATTTCGAATTGCAGAACCATTATTTACATTGTCCTTTTGCAGTGTTGAGTATTGAAGCCAATCACAGACATCTCTGTTGAAAGCAATGGCCAGTCAGAGGTGTTTTCTGTAGGCTAGTCAGAATCCGCTCTGAGCTCATTTTTGTTTTTGCAAGTAGAGCTTTACTCGCTCGCAGATCTACTTATTAGAACGAGAGAGAGAGAAAAGCGTACACACAGTGTGAATAAGAGATTGATTGTGTAGTTCGTCATTGATTATATCATTGAGTTTTCACTTAATAAAGCTCAGTCAGTTGCAGAGGAGCCCTTTGCTCGGTTTCTTAACATATAGGACTGAACATCCACGTATACAGTTTCAGGAATGACAAACGCGAGTGTAAAAAATGATGCACGTGAATCCACTAAATTGTTGCGCCAGTCATTGCTATGATTAAATTATGATTGCTATGATTGACAGTGATAACGGTAGCAATGGACAGAACAAACTATCTGACAAACTGATGTCAAAAATAGACCTGTGCAGAAAGTGATTGCACGGCGGTAAAGTTAGTTTTACGTTTGACATTCATTAGACATTCGGTTTCATTTCAATTAAACTCTTAGCGCCTATTATGTTTCAAGCCGTAACTAACTCAGATAGACAAAAATATTTGTCCATTACATTGCACAAGGCTTAATTTTTAGAAAAAGAATTATGAAAAATGAACCATATAATTGAATTAAACAATTTAACTACATTACATTATACCGTAAAACCAATACTAAAATGTTCTGGAAAACATCCCTGTTATTGCACAAGGCTCTGTTTTTGGAATTGGCATGTTATGCATTTTATAATAATTTTACAACTTTTAATGTATGCAGTAATACAAATACATTAAACAACAATACCATCTGATTTAATGGTATCTTACCAGCTGTTAAAAATATCTAAATATTATTCCCTATAATGCACAAGGCTTCTTTTTTATGATTATGTCTTTATTGTTTTTATATACAGTATAGAATCCATATTTCTCATGTTTTATGTACTGTACGTACTCAAATGAATTAAACTCTGACACCATTAGAGATAAAGATATCGAAACTACTGTAAAATATTCAGAATATTATTCCCTATAATGCACAAGGCTTCTTTTTTATGATTGTCTTTATTGTTTTTATATACAGTATAGAAACCATATTTCTCATGTTTTATGTACTGTACCTACTCAAATGAATTAAACTCTGACACCGTTGGAGATAAAGATATCAAGACTACTGTAAAATATTCAGAATATTATTCCCCACAATGCACAAGGCTTGGTTTTTCAGATTATGGCTTTATTGTTTTTATATATGGTACTGGATCCATATTTCTCATGTTTTATGTACTGTACCTACTCAAATTAATTAAACTCTGACACCGTTGGAGATAATAAATACATAATCATAAAAAATTATCCTTTGAGTAGGTACAGTACATAAAACATGAAAAATATGGATTCTGTACCGTATATAAAAACAATCAAACTTTACCGCCATAGTGATTGCGTGTCTTTTGTCACCTTTTTCACCCATGATGTGTTTGCATTACTGCAATTGAAGCCTGATAAATGTTGGTATTGTCATCCTGGAATATGGACACAAGTACATCTGATTTTGTGGTTTGAGAAATAGAAATTTATGCACTGCATCAGTTAGGGTTAAAATAATCGTTGCCAAACATAACATGCCAGAAATATATTAATCATTGCAATAATGATTCAGTCCTAAAAACTTAAGTATTTGCTTAATTAAATCAGACGGCGACAACTTAATTTATTAATTTATTTTTAGCCAGGATTTTAATTAAAAGTATCATCAGAATAGAAATATAACAGTATTGTGATTTTGTAAGCTCTTATCACATTTGACTATCGATTGATTCTCTGTTTAGTAAAGGAAATGAGTCATTGTGAGCCTAACAGGATGCTTATTGATTAATGTTAATAAGATTAAGAATATCTAAAAACTTTAGAAATTGAGTTAAGAATGATAATGTGAGTAATGTGTTTTTTTGTTTAGAAGTGAGACTGCTTAACACTATTTACATATTAAAAAAATGTGTGTAATTATCATTAATTTGAAATAAGATATTAAGAAGCAGAACCACCAAACTATCAGTATGGGTATCACAGATGTCATTCTGAATAATCAGTATCAGTGCCAAAATTAAGAATTAAAGAACTTGGCATTAAGACGCCAAACACCTCGTCTTGGATGTACACGATAGTGGCGAATTTCATTTAAATTTAAGTCCAGTAGGAAAAGACTAGCATGTTTTATGAAACTAAACCTCGTTCTTGTTCTTAAGTGATATGGGTTAAGTTGTATCGTCAGCGTTTCTAATAATGCTTTTAGTTTGTTCAGCTGGTAAACTGAAGCTTCCTCTAAAAACTACACCATCTGCCTCTCATGAGTATTTTTTAGTGATTAGTGAAGTGACATACAGCCAAGTATGGTGACCCATACTCGGGTCACGTGCTCTGCAACCCATCCAAAGTGCACACACATAGCAGTGAACACACACCGTGAACACACACCCGGAGCAACCTTTGGATTACGACTCTCATTAGGCCACTACTTCCCCTTTTGTATTTGATCACAATATTGAGTCAAAAAGTATTTCTAACCAGCATGCACCTCGTGGTGATCATGTGATCATCTCAGACGAGCTTATTGCTAGTGTGGTGATCTACTGGTTGAGCTACAGGAAATTAATGGAAAATATTTCTGTTTCTACAGATTCTACTTCATCTGTGTGTTCGCAGGGCTGATAAACAAAGGTAAGTATGTGAATGACATATTTAATATCCATGTAAAACATTTACTGGATTGTAATATTTCTACATTGTTTTATTCTTTATTACATTGAAAAGGTTTTAAATAAGCTAATACCCATTTTTGATTTTTTTTTTAGCAAAATGTGTCAAATATATATTTTGTATTTAAAATAGTGTTGTCAAACGATTAAGCGCGATTAATCACATCCAAAATAAAAGGTTTTATTCACATAATATATGTATGTGTACTGTTTATTTATTATGTATATAAATACGCACACATATAATATATATTTTGAAACTATTTACGTTTATACATTTATATATTCATATTATTATATTGTATATTATATATAAATATATTTAATATGTAAACAACATAAATATATACATGTGTCTGTATATATACATAATTAATATACACAGTATACACACATGTATTATGTAAACAAAAACTCTTATTTTGGATGCGATTAATCATTTGATAGCACTAATTTAAAATTTAACTAAAGTATGTTTTTGCCATGAATTGCCAAATAATCTGGCATGGCATTAAACAAACAAACAAACATGTATGAATGTTATATTGTGTGTCTACAGTTTGTGTGATTTCAGTGTGTCTGCAGGACATAGTAAAGGGTGTTATTGGTGGTTCTGTTGTTCTGCCGTGTTCTTCAGCTGAACATGATCACAAACTTCAAGACATTAATGTGCACTGGAGACACAATGGCAGCAAGATTGTGTTTGATATAATCGAGGGTAAAGCTTCAGTAGAGCAACAGGACCCACGATACAAGACCAGAGCTGACACTTTCCCTGAGGAATATCTGAGAGGAACATTCTCCATCAAACTCATCAATCTTCAACACACTGATGCAGGAAAATACAGCTGCTTCATCACATACTCATCTGAACATGAGACTGTGGAGCTGATCATCAGTGGTGTGTAGTAATGGTTAATTGATATATTAATTTAAAAAAAAAAGGTTCACTAGTAATGTTCTGTTCAGTCTGAATGCTGCTACAGACAGATCTGTTGCATGTGTCACATTGCAGTAATTTTTCTTTCTTTCTTTTTCTGTGCAGACACAACAACAGAAAATGGAACTAAATCAGCTGATCAAGAAACCCAAAAACCAGAAACAGATGTGTTAACATAATCTTTGCTGTGGGTTTACATTGTTAAAAAAGTGATTTTACCTAAATTGTTACAGCTTTCATTGTTTCATTCTGGTGTCAGAGACTCTGTTTTGTGCTCTTATATTCTTTATATTTGCACCGCCTTGCTCTTATTGTCTAACAGAATGAGGTCTTGAAACAGGAATTCTGTATGAAAGATTCTGTTAATGTGTTAGTGCCTTAACAATTGTTTCTGTTCCACAAGTTTTTTTTTCTTTCTGTTTGCAAATATTAAATATATTTCTTATTATGTATTTTTATTTAATTAATAATCTGATTCATTAATCCCTGAACCATACAGTTTGCTGAAGATAAACACAAGCATGATACTCAAGCATTCCCCTATATAGTTCTACATGCCTAATGTATTGTACAAATAGTACAAATCAGACACTTCCTCTGTCTGATTGCCTCTTCAAGATGAATCGCTTTTTGTATTCCCCAATTGTAAATCGCTTTGGATAAAAGCGTCTGCCAAATGACTAAATGTAAATGTAAATTGTATTTCCCTGTTGTTTTAACAAGGCTTGAGCAGAGTATGAACTGGGTCATTTTTTTATGTGATTAATAAAGTGTATGTCCTTATTCAGCTCTGCATGTTTTATTTGATATTTATATAATATATTATTTGCTCTTTCAAATTTTGGGTATAATGGAGTTGGTTCAATTATTGGTTTTACCTTTCTCTTTCCTTCCATGGCACACCATTGACTCTTGTCAGCCTTGTTTAAGCATGAACTCAATACATCTCGGTTCTCACAAGGATGCTGCTCTGTGTTCTTGCATCCTTCCGAGTTCGCTCTTCGAAGAAAGCCTTGCAAGACTGGTCTCCACACAAGTCTCTTCTCTGGGTTCTTGGAATTGAGAAACGCCAATGACCTGCATACCTAATTACTGTTTGTTTGAAGAGTGCATAATCTCTTAACAAAAAAGGTTTCAATAAGCGCCACCTGCTGGCGATAGCTGTAAATGTAAGCACAGTAAAAGCTGTCGATTACAAAAGATATTGTCTTCCGAAGACGGATATTGATTGCAATGGTCTGTTTCTTAAATGTGCATTGATTGCTTACCTCCACTGTAACTGATTTCCTCACACAAATGTTAATGATTTGATGCTAACTTAAGTTTGATCACGGTTAAAGCTAGAATGTCCACTAATGTGTTTATTTACAAAAAGGCATGAGTGAAGAAAAATGAAGCAATTTGATCTTTTATCAAATTTTTCATGAAACTGCGATTTAAATATTACTTCTATAGGCTATACAAAAAAGAAAAGAAAAAAAAAGACATATGACATGTTAAATGGTGGTAGCATAGTTTATGAATGGTACACCCCCTTAAGCTCACATGAATAGACTGACCCAAGTCTTCAGCAGCCAATGACACCGACGCGTTCAAACAGATTTTTCCACGCGTCAACAACACGTTAAATACGCGTATTTCACGTGTAAACAACACCTATTTCACGCGTATTTCACACGTAGATTTTCACGCGTAAACAATACGTATTTCACGTGTTAAATACGTGTTGTTTACGCGTGAAATACGCGTATTTAACGTGTTGTTGACGCGTTAAAATTCACGTGTTTTTGGCCCCAACGGCCGATCCATAGCGCAATTTATTTGCGCAAGTCGCGTCCGGTGTGAACGCACCATTATGGAAAGCCAAAGTATTCATAAACGTCTGCTCGTGATTGCACACTGACACGTCAAAAGCGTGCGCTTTGACAGCAAACGCGCTTTTGCCATGAACGCGCGTTCTTAGCACGCGCTTTGGGATTATGGCGAACACGCGTCGGAAACGCGCGGTTACATGTGATTTCCTATGAAAAGTTCTTGACATGTGCTTTGGAGTCACCAAAAATGCGCGTTTTTGACGTGCGTTTATCATAACAGGAAATGGGCGTCGAATAGGTGTGTTTGGAGTCGGACAAAATTAATGCACGTTCTGAACGTGTTACAGGTAAACCAAACAGGTAGAGCAAACGTCTTTTGAAGTATCCACACAGGCGAAAACAACGTGCTCTTTCTGTAGTGTTCTCAAAATGGCACATGTCAAAATCGTGTGCTGACTTCATTGTCCGATTCTGTCATGTGTCTGCTATATCCTCCTGAGACCCCCCCCCCCCCCAAAAAAGCTTTTTTTTCATGTCATTACATTATTTAGAGCATTAGAAAAAAAATGGAAAATTAAAATTTTTGAAAATATATATTTTATTCATATTTTTTTCCTAAAAATAAAATGGCATGAATAGACATCAAAAAGGCAAAAACAATGGGATTTTTTTTTTTAAATCACCAATACATTTTCAGTTTCAGGATTTTTTTCTTCTAAACTTTGTTTAAGGATGATTCTCAACTATGTTATAAAATATATAACAAAATTATTTGATATACCATTTTGTTTTATGCAGTATGTGTGTAAAGATTTCCATAAACTGGTTTTCCCATTAAACACAGTGTATCTATACTGTATCTAATTTGCATATTAATGTGTTGCTGTTGGGACAGCATGTTGAAAAAAGAATTGTCATAATGGGAGTAATAATTGGCCAGATGTTCATAACAATATATAATATTTCATAAGAAAATTGATATATATAATTTATTTTCCTATTCAATTGTTATGTCTCCCAAAATGCACAAAAACGCGCGTTTTTGGTGACTCCAAAGTGCGCGTCAAGAACGCGCGTTTCATAGGAAATCACACGTCGAAGACGCGCGTTTTGATACACAAAAGTTCGCCATAATCCCAAAGCGTGCGCTAAGAACGCGCGTTTGCTGTCAAAGCGCACGCTTTTGACGTATATAAGGGTCTCCGTACCCTCCATACCATACAGAACCAAAACCAATGTAGCCGTCTATGTTCTTTAAATTGCAATTGTCCTCTGCTGCCCTCCAGAGGCTGTAAAGGTAAAAGTCTACTTATTTTTGCATTGCAAAATAGGTTGGATAGCTAGTCACGCACACCGTAATACACAATGGTAAATCTAATTCAGATTTACTAATGGGTTCAATTAGTTCATTACGTGAAATATTTATTTCAAACCAGTAACTCCTGTCCACGTGGCATTTTTTCTGTCCCAGTTGCAGTCTGCCCAAGCAGTTCTCCCTCTGCTATAGAAAGAATGATGTTCCTGTGGTGGCCCAGATCTGCATTACAGACAAGAGCCACACATTGGCCATAACTGGCTCAGCCAATGAATAATCCAATTTATGTTTGACAGCTGATGATCGAGCTGACCGCTGTAGTAATATACACGTAGGGCCTACGTTTAAAAAAATTTTAATATCGTGAAAAAGTTATTTTTTTCTTGTAACTTTTTTCAAAAAGTGAAACTTTCATATATTTTAGATTCATTACATGTAAAGTAAAACATTTCAAAAGTTTTTTTTTGTTTTAATTTGAATGATTAGAGCTAGAGAGTCAAAAATCAGTATCTCAAAATCAGTCTTGGGGAAAGTTACTTTTAAAAGCAATGCATTACAATATTGCTACTCCCTAAAAAAGTAACTAATTACGTTACTTAGCTACTTTTTATGGAAAGTAATGCATTACGTTACTTTTGTGTTACTTTTTAAATATGAGCAGGGCTTGATTGATTTTAATACAAGAAGTTTTATTTATAGCAAATGTAAAAGCCCTTTCACACCAAAAAGTGTAATGAATAAACCTCAGGCTGAAGGAAGAGTAAATTCACATCTGTACAGTAGAAAGCAGGAGAAGAAGGTTCAACCCTCTTCAGCACAGTAATAAAAAAACAATGAAGCACAATTGTTAGTTCATCTAAAGTCATGTTTGCTTATTAGTATGGTTGAACTGGATCATCAAAGGTCAACAGCAAAGACATTGGTTAATAAAATGGGATTAGATACATTTGTGTTGTTTAACATATTTAATTATTGCAGGTTTGCGTCATATTCTGAGTTTGCATTTCACTGTTTTAATACATTTTAATGAATACTAAATCTGTTTTTTGCGAGTGAGATGAATTAATGCACATTCACACTGTCTAGAACTACAGTCACAGCATGTTCACACAGTGCACTGTCAGTCAATAAATGGGAAAAAAAGTAACTCAGATATTATCTTGTAAATTAAAAAGTAATCTGTTACTTTACTAGTTACTTGAAAAAAGTAATAGTATTATGTAACTTGCATTACTTGTAATGCGTTACCCCCAACACTGCTCCAAATATTATAATATTTACATCTGAGCTTCATTAAATGACCATCCCTACAGTACAGGGTGGGCCATTTATATGGATACACCGTAATAACATGGGAATGGTTGGTGATATTAAAGTCCTGTTTGTGGCACATTAGTATATGTGAGGGGGCAAACTCCTCAAGATGGGTGGTGACCATGGTGGCCATTTAGAAGTCGGCCATCTTGGATACAACTTTTGTTTTTTCAATAGGAAGAGGGCCATGTGACACATCAAACTTATTGGTAATGTCACAAGAAAAACAATCAACGTAACTTTATTCGTTCATGAGTTATTTACAAGTTTCTGACCACTTATAAAATGTGTTCAATGTGCTGCCCATTGTGTTGGATTGTCAATGCAACCCTCTTCTCCAACTCTTCACACACTGATAGCAACACCGCAGGAGAAATGCCAGCACAGGCATCCAGTATCCGTAGTTTCAGGTGCTGCACATCTCGTATCTTCACACCATAGACAATTGCCTTCAGATGACTCCAAAGATAAATGTCTAAGGGGGCAGGGGCGTAGCCATCATTTCAAAAGTGGGGGGGACGGAATGTCTAGTGTTATACCTGTTCTTTTTTTCCAGTTAACCCTTGTCTAATTGACAGGTTTTATTTTTAATCATACCTTTTTGCTTAATATGCTTTATGATTATATTGTTATATATGATTATAAAACAGAAGGAAAGAAAGAGAGAAAAAAGAAAAAGAAAGAAAGAAATACAACAGCTTGTCACTGGGACAGTACCATTAAAAGGACATCTTTGTACCTTATTTACCCCAAAAAGTTTCATAGTTGTACATTACGGTACATATTGGTACTCTATATGTGCACCTTTTTGAGTATAAGTTACAAAGATGTCCTTATAAGGGTACTATTGTTTACATATTTCAGATTGTATTTTATGTGTGTTGTATGTAGAGTACATGGCACACAGTAATGGATACTTGCACATTCACATACTCCTTTATTCTGTTCTGTTCTATTATACATTAGTCTGATTAGTCTATGTTAAAAGAAATATCTCATCATAGACAATGCTGTAAATAATCTTTACCTCTGAAGCCTCACTGAAAATTTCTGCCTCATTCACTCTCACTTCTGCGTCTGTCTATAGCAAATAAAGCAGTGTTTGAAACATGTACATACAGGGAATAGTGGCATACAGAAGAAAATAACACATTAAATACACTGCTGGACAATAACCAGTCATTTGTATCCTAAATTATTTTTTAACACTTTAGAATGGGGAACACATATTCACTATTAACTATGACTTTTGCCTCAATAAACTCTCCATTTACTGCTTATTAATAGCTTGTAAGGTAGTTGTTGTAGTTGTTAAGTTTAAGATTATGGGATGCAGAATATGATCTTGAAGAATACAGAATTAATATGTGCTTAAGTACTAATAAACATCCAATATGCAAGCTAATAATTACCTACTGTAGTTAAAAATGATAGCTCAGAAGTTGTTCATCATACTAATGTTATTTTTTATTTTTCTATATTTGACTAATTATGTGTTTTCTATGATTGGTCCATATATAATCCTACAAACGCTTGTGTATTAATAGATTTTATACAATATAAAAACAGCCAGGTGTTAAAAGCCACTCTATCAGTTCTTCTCAGCTGTGAAGTTTGTATTTCTTGCGTGTCGTCCTGATTCTGCTCTAATAAACCTAGGCTGACTGTTTCTTGTTCATTCTTGACAACACATAAAAACGTCAAATTAGTGCACTAATGACAGAGCAGCCCTAAATGAAGATCGGTCCTGTATCAGATCAGTGCTTGCATACTTGATTGAAATACATCATGTAGATTTGGCAGAGTGTCACAATGCTGCAAACGCTGTAAAATCTCAGTTCAACATTATCTTTATTCCTATTTGAAGGGTTCTAATAACATACATACGTGTTAATATAAAAGACGTCACAAAAGAGTTACGGAAAAATACACTGAAAATAAGTGCATGTTTGTCCAGGCAGCTTTTTTTTTCTCCATATAATGAACATCAAAACTTGCTAATTATTCAACAAGAGCAATAGGCAGAGTCACTCAACATTGTGCAACACTATTCGGATCCCACATGACAACTTACGCTGCTTGATTTCTACGTAAAAAAGGAGTGAAGAGTTTCCTGCCGCTTTGAACTCATCTCGACTTCTAATGAATGATGGATACAGCGCGGGACCGCGGGCGCGAGCCTGGGCATGTCGTGACGTCACAAACTGAGTGACTGATTGCCATGGAAACGTAAACGTCATGTATATCTTGTCTCTTTGAATTTTAAATCATTCTGCATTTATATACATTGCTCCATTAAAACCTCAACATGTCGAGAACACAACTGTCCAATGAAAAAGTGCGGGGGACAAATTTACTTTTTATAAAAAGTGGGGGGGGCACGTCCCCCGCGTAATCTACGCCCCTGTAAGGGGGTCAGATCGGGAGACCTTGGGGGCCATTCAACTGGCCCACGACGACCAATCCACTTTCCAGGAAACTGTTCATCTAGGAATGCTCGGACCTGGCACCCATAATGTGGTGGTGCACCATCTTGCTGGAAAAACTCAGGGAACGTGCCAGCTTCAGTGCATAAAGAGGGAAACACATCATCATGTAGCAATTTCAAATATCCAGTGGCCTTGAGGTTTCCATTGATGGTGCACCACCACATTATGGGTGCCAGGTCCGAGCATTCCTAGATGAACAGTTTCCTGGAAAGTGGATTGGTCGTCGTGGGCCAGTTGAATGGCCCCCAAGGTCTCCCGATCTGACCCCCTTAGAAGAGTGGGAGAAGAGGGTTGCATTGACAATCCAACACAATGGGCAGCACATTGAACACATTTTATAAGTGGTCAGAAACTTGTAAATAACTCATGAACGAATAAAGTTACGTTGAAACCAAGCACACCATTGTTTTTCTTGTGACATTACCAATAAGTTTGATGTGTCACTTGGCCCTCTTCCTATTGAAAAAACAAAAGTTGTATCCAAGATGGCCGACTTCTAAATGGCCACCATGGTCACCACCCATTTTGAGGAGTTTGCCCCCTCACATATACTAATGTGCCACAAACAGGACTTTAATATCACCAACCATTCCCATGTTATTACGGTGTATCCATATAAATGGCCCACCCTGTATAAAGTCTGTATCTCTTGTCCTTTGAAACCACAATAATGGGAAAGACTGCTGACTTGGCAATGATCCAGAAGACGAACACTGACGCCCTCCACAAAGAGGGTAAGTCACAGAGGGTCGTTACTGAAAGGTGTGGCTGTTTACAGAGTGCTGTATCAAAGCATATTAAATGCAAAGTTGACTGGAAGGAAGAAACTGGGTAGGAAAAGGTGCACAAGCAACAGGGATGACTACAAGCTTGAGAATACTGTCAAGCAAAGCTGATTCAAACACTTGTGAGATCTTCACAAGGAGTGGACTGAAGCTGGCGTCAGTGCATCAAGAGTTACCACGCTCAGACGTCTTCAGGAAAAGGGCTACCAAGCCACTTCTGAACCAGAGACAATGTCAGAAGCATCTTACCTGGGCTGTGGAGAAAAAGAACTGGACTGTTGCTCAGTGGTCCAAAGTCCTCTTAACAGATGAAAGTAAATTTTGCATTTAATTTGGAAATCAAGGTCCCAGAGTCTGGAGGAAGAGTGGAGAGGCACAGAATCCATGTTGCTTAAAGTCCAGTGTGAAGTTTCCACAGTCAGTGATGATTTGGGCTGCCATGTCATTTGCTGGTGTTGGTCCACTGTGTTTTCTGAAGTCCACAGTCAACGCACTGCTTCCTTCATGCTTCCCACTTCATGCTTCCTTCTGCTGACAAGCTTTATGGAGAGGCTGATTTCATTTTCCAGCAGGACTTGGCACCTGCCCACACTGCCAAAGGTACCAAAAGCTGGTTCAATGACCATGGTGTTACTGTGCTTGATTGGCCAGCAAACTTGCCTGACCCGAATCCCATAGATAATCTATGGGGTATTGTCAAGAGGAAGATGAGAGACACCAGACCCAACAATGCAGATGACTGAAGGCCGCTATCAAAGCAACCTGGGCTTCCATACCACCTCAGCAGTGCCACAGGCTGATTGCCTCCATGCCACGCCGGGGGAGGCCCAACGAACTATTGAGTGCATAGAAATGAACATACTTTTCAGAAGCCTGACATTTCTGATTAAAATATTCTTTTTTTAATTGATCTTATGTAATATTCTAATTTTCTGAGACACTGAATTTTGGGTTTTCATTATCTGTAAGCCATAATCATCAAAATTTCAAGAAATAAAGGCTTGAAATATTTCACTCTATGTGTAATGAATCACAGTCAACGCAGCCATCTACCAGGAAGTTTTAGAGCACTTCATGCTTCCTTCTGCTGACAAGCTTTATGGAGATGCTGATTTCATTTTCCAGCCAGACTTGGCACCTGCCCACACTGCCAAAGGTACCAAAAGCTGGTTAAATGACCATGGTCTTACTGTGCTTGATTGGCCAGCAAACTCACCTGGCCTGGAATCTATGGGGTATTATCAAGAAGAAGATGAGAGACACCAGACCCAAAAATGCAGATGACCTGAAGGCCGCTATCAAAGCAACTTGGGCTTCCATTACACCTGAGCAGTGCCACAGGCTGATTGCCTCCATGTCACAGTGTGGTCAGCAAACTTGACTTCCTCTTACTGATGTGGCAGAAGTTTTTTTCTGTCTTTGCTTCAGAGTTGCAGCAGACTTCAGCTTCAGTGTTGTGTGGAAGGAACAACGTTTATTTACAGCAACAACATGAAGATCATCCAGCTTCAGCTCTGTGAGTTTATTACATGCTATGAATATATTTACACATACTTTGTAAACTTACAAAAAAAAAGGAAAGTGGTTTTAAAAGAGTAATCTTTTAAAGTAATCTTTTCATAATTATGATGCCTGTTTTTATTTGTATTATTATTATTATTTATCTTATAGATGTACTAGTTTGTTGTCAGTATGCAGTGTCAGATCTACTGACTGATTTGGGATCAAATGTGATCATAAACTGTGATCTTGATGAAAATGAGGTTTACTGGATTTTACTGAAAACAGCAGATCCTCCAACAGTGATTCTACGATCAGTGTCAGCTACAACATCACCTTTTTACTTGAATAATGCATTCAGAAATAAATATTCAGTGCAGTTTAAACATCGTCTGGTTATTAATAATGTGACTGCTGATGAATTAGGAGTTTATTACTGTATGAACACAGAAACACCTCCAAAACTCAGCAACAGCACCAGAATATACTTCAATGGTGAGTTCTTTTATTCATTCAGTGATTAAGACATATTGATAAGAATTACTTAAATTTTTGTCTCAGTTTTTTAAATACTTATGAATAACATAATTATATCCATATATTATCTCCGATATACTATCTATATTTTCAGTTTCACAAAATCACAGCTGTTGTACCAATAGTAACAGTTGTTACTTTCACAGACTATGGACACTTTCTTTACAGAATCAGCTCAACTAACTGAGTGTCACAATCATCACAATCATACAGCGGTGGAGTTTGTTCAGAATCAAACACAATGGCAGATTATAAGCATCATATCTACTCTGATGAACGGACTTCAGCTCATTCTGCTGATCGGTGAGTTAATTTCTGCCATCTGTAAAAACATTGATATGATGTTGTTCTCCTGTTAAAGTCCCTAATTTTGATTTCCATTGCTGTTTTGCAATTCATGTGACTATATATATAATTTGAGGGGTGAGAACCAGAAAGGCGTAAGTGACATTTCACCAACTTTATTTTAACCATAGTTTGATCTGACGTTGTGTACTGATTTCAGTTGTTTATAATAAACATTTGTACACTCATGGATAACAGTAGTTTTGTCAGTAGAAAGAGCTCATTAAGAGCTTTCATTTGATGTATATATCTCCATTTCACCAAAAATGTCACTTACTGGTTCTCACCCCTCGATAAAATAATAATAATAAATAAAAAAAACATTTAGTAAATACCTAATCTGACTAAATCACTGTTCCTTTTTAGGAGTAGTAAAAGTGTTTGTTGTTGGAAAAAGAAGATCAGCAAAGCGATCACAACTCAACAGTGATCTACAGCCAACACAAGTTATAGAACAGCATCAGGACCCAAACCAGTTACAGGTAAATTATGTGAAAACACAATCATAACTTTTAAATTTATTAACTGTATTTCTGTAAGCGAGGATTCTTGTTGACTTATTATTACAACTATAGTATTTGTTGGACGATAATGTCATCAGCTGTGATCTCCCCACGTCCAGTTTTTCCCTGATCAAGCTGGTTAATCATGTCCTCAATGCTAATGGCATCGATCTAGAAGTTGAAGTTTGCCAGAACGATTGTCATCCAACCCCAGCCGAAAACCACCAGGCCTCACCAGCTCACCCCTCGCCAGGACCCTCCACATACCCAACCAAATGTTCCGACCACCCAACTCTTCCCAGCACTGCCTCTGTCCTCAGCCCAGAGCGCCCCCGAGAATCCACGCTGCCCGAGTCCCCTGTCCCACCATGGCCCCCCGAGACTCCAGTCCCGCCAGGGCTCCCGGAACGGGTGCTGCTCTGGAGGCCGGTAGCCCTGCCCCCTGATCCCTGGAGGCCTCCAGAGCGCCACCCCCCCTCCACATTGGATGGTGTATGGTGTGAGGACACGCCTTCCGGAGGGGGGCGTAATGTCAGTCCTGTGTCTTGTTTCCCCCTCCTCTCGTGCACATATTTGGACTTCCTGTTCCTGTCTTTTGTTATCATTAGTTAATTTGTCCCCAGCCCTGCGTTTAATTGCTCCTCACCTGTTTCTGTTCATCCTCGTTGATTTCCCAGTGTTCTTAAGCCCTGTGTTTCCCTGCCTTTGTGTCCGGTATTGAATTGTCATTTTACGTTTATCTCACTTATGGTCCATGTTTCTGAAGTATATCATTAAAGGATTACTTTGGTGGAGAACTCCTTGTCCCCTCGTTCCCTTCCTCAGACGCAACGTGACAATGCTGCTCTAAACCTGCCAAAATCATAAACACGTGCATGACTGCTCTTATGCTACTTTCTTGATGTTCATGTAAATGTCTAACCAGGAACTGGTAGACAGTTTAACCTGCAAGATAACAGCCAGCCTAACCTTCTTTAGAGCAGAGCTTTTCAAACTGGGTCTGTAGAAATATTTGAAATATATATAGTGTAAAATTGTGTGTGTATATATATATATATATATATATATATATATATTATCAATGAATTACAAATGTTTAATTCGATTGAATGTGATCATTCTGCTTTCTAAAGATGTAAAAAGGTCTAAAAGGTTGGAAATCATGAAATGAATCACACATATTTTAATGTATTGAAAGCTTCTCTTTAGGTTTATATAGTACATCTAAAATCACTCTAATGCACAGGGAAAAAAATACAGCTTAATAGAAAATAAACTGTCAAGGGGGGCGCGAGCATAAATTAATTCAGAGACATTGCCTTGAAGATTTATGAATACGAGCTTTCAAATCTTCCGCCATCCGCTAGGGGGCAATCTGACTCCCGCTGTTAGAGAATGGTGTAAAATGGTGTAAAATGATTTACGGTTAGTCATGTCAGAAATCCAACCACAGATTGGCATGTTATCTCAGAAACAGGCTCAGCCATCACACTGAATCAGGTAAGCTGGTTATATGTTTATGTTTCTTAATGCTACGCACTGGAAACGCAGCAAACAATATGTGAATGATGTTCGCACACTTTGGGCTCGCGGGGGGCGCATGTCCTAAAAGGTTGAAAACCCCTGATCTAGAGTACCTATAGAGTAGTACTGCATCCTTCATATCTCCAAAAAGTCTTTAGTTTTGTCATAAAATAAATCTAAGATACAGCTTTTCGATTCTCTCTGGAAAAAGGAGAGTTCCTGGAAGCGTGCCATGTGGGCGGAGCTAAAGAGTGATGAGCACTTGCGCCGATCGCAAACAAAACACAGACATTTGACGCTGTTTGACTTATCTGCAGTTCTGAATCATGACCGAGATCTTTTATAGCTGGGACTGCTCCATCTTTCAGTATCAAACGATTTGCAAATCCAGCGTTGAAATGGGCCTTGTTTATAAAACGTTTGTCAACAAGCACACTTGAGAAACTCCATTGCTGCCCCGGAAAATCAAACTGTATCCACTGTTCATGTAACACTGGGTTATTTTGGGAATCTGAACAAGGTTATCTTTCCCTCACAACCAAAAACACACTTCTTTAGAGACATTCTTCCCGAGCGAGCCCCGTGCAGTGCTGAAGAATGAAGCGCATTGATGGGCGCGCTCTTGCTCTGGTCCATGCGTGCACGGGCGCGTTCTTACAGGAGAATTGCCCATATAAGGAGTTCCACCGTCGTTTACGTCAGCAAGAGCCATGATTGAAACAAGAAAAAACAAACCTTTCCTAAACTAGGTCTGCATCTGAAAACTGAAATATGCTGCCTTCGGAGGACACATTCCAGGGTAGGAAGGCATCAAGGCATGTCCGAATCCAAAGTTAGCTTCACTTCCTGTCTCATGAGAAACCTTCATCTGATCAATTTTTGAAGGCTGCGTAGATGTATCCTTCGCTGCCTTTGATATCCCACAATCCTGTGCGTTCCATTCCGTGACGGTGGTTGTGGCTAGAAGGGATACAGCTCCGACAGGAAATGAAAAATGAAATTAATTTTATACCTATTAGATTGTGTTTTATTAATGTCTACACCTACCCCAACCCTAAACTTACCCCTTACAATAATGAAAAAATAGTAACTATTGTTGTACTGTGTGACAAAAATGACTCTTTATTGATGTGTGCATGCCCATAGCGCCATACGTATCCCTTCTAGCCTCAACCCGTGACGGTTGAGCTCATATTTTCTTAACCTGTTTCGCATCTTAATTATTTAATCTATGAATTAAAACAAGTTTTTATAACAGCGACATAATTCTAGTAGGCCTACTGCCCATATTCAGATGTTTGTGCGGAGTGTGGAATGCATGACAGGAAACCCGCGTGATCACTTGAATTTTTTTTTCCTGATAATGAAACAACATCAGTTCGAAACTCATAATAGGCCTAACTCATATTAATAAATAATTAAAATGTCTACTTTTTCCCTGACACATTTATAATCATTAGGCGACTTTCGCCTGTGATTTGTGGCCAGTGTTGGGGGTAACGCATTACAAGTAATGAGTTATGTAGTCAGATTGCATTTTTCAAGTAACTAATAAAGTAACGCATTACTTTTTAATTTACATGAAAATATCTGAGTTACTTTTTCAAAAAAGTTACTTTGTTTTCCCATTTATTGACTGACAAGTCTCCTGTCCCCATGTTGGGAGGAATCGGAAGTACAGAGGCGTTGTGTGCGCTGTGTGAACATGCTGTGACTGTAGTTCTAGACTAAATGTGAATGTGCATTAATTAATCTCACTCGCAAAAAAACTGATTAAGTATTCATCAAAATGAATTAAAACAGTGAAATGCAAACTCAGAATATGATGCAAACCTGCAATAATTAAATATGTTAAACAACACAAATGTATCTAATCCCATTTTATTAACCAATGTCTTTGCTGTTGACCTTTGATGATCCAGTTCAACCATACTAAGCAATAATGACTTTAGATGAACTAACAATTGTGCTTCATTGTTTTTTTTATTGCTGAAGAGTGTTAAACCTTCTTCTCCTGCATTTACTTTTCCTTCAGCCTGAGGTTTATTCATTACACTTTTTGGTGTGAAAGGGCTTTTACATTTGCTACAATTAGAACTTCTTATATTAAAAACAAACAATCAAGCCCTGCTCGTATTTAAAAAGTAACGCAAAAGTAATTTAACGCATTACTTTCCATAAAAAGTAACTCAGTAACGTAATTACTTTTTTAGGGAGTAGCAATATTGTAATGCATTACTTTTAAAAGTAACTTTCCCAACACTGTTTGTGGCAAACTTTATGCGTGTGCTTGAGCACTGAATATATTAAGGCTCACTCTGGATTATAAACTTTGGATAAACATGCGATTAGGCCTAGGCTTAAATGAATGACTGTAGTTGAACTATAGTTCAATTGTCGGGGGCAGCTCTATTAAATACCCAGACATCTCTGTTAAAGTTTTTAAAGCATTTTATATGTTTTTCCATAGTCTGATAAATTCCGCTTTTAGAACTGTCAAGTCCGTAACGGAGAGAAGTCACATCAACTAGACTACATTGATTTTCCCTCTGAAACACAAAAACGAAAACTGAACCTCCTGTTGGACAACATCTCCCAGGCACAATGAACCATATGGCTAGTAAATAAACCTCAAACATACACCAGGGTTTCTGCGGGGTCTTAAAAAGTTTTAAATTTAGTTGTATCAAATTTCAAGTTCAAGTTTATTTATATAGCGCTTTTAACGATACAAATTGTTGCAAAGCAGCTCTACAGGAAATTAAGTTTCCACAATATATTTATATATTGCAGAACCTTAATATGTTTAACTTATGGCAAAATTTGTTAATTCTGTATGTTGTCAGAGCGTTGGCATCCTCTGAGGTCCTCTGAGGGGTTGGCATTATCTTTTCTCAGGTGTTCGGTCATCTCAGATCATTTAAGGGTTGGATCCAGACTGAAGCTTCTGTCATTCCTAGTTACCACGGGATGTTAATCAGAAACAGAGAAACAAAAAGAGACATAATTAGCGTAGCTGCTGTTCCTTCTAAGCAAAAATGATTTGTTCAACCCAAGCTAAAGAATAATAATAATGTACATTTGATCAGATATAACTGCAGTACAAGATTATAAGATGCATTATGTGAATGCTTGGCTAAAGAGATGTGTCTTTAATCTAGATTTAAACAGAGAGAGTGTGTCTGAACCCCGAACGTTATCAGGAAGGCTATTCCAGAGTTTGGGAGCCAAATGGGAAAAATGTAAAGTTTTGCGACCTTAGGGAGTGGGTTGGATTGTAGCGTGGTAGAAGACAAGTTAGGTATTCTATTCATTACTTGTTATTTACCACTTCAGATTTTTAAACACTTTAACTTAAATCACAATAAACCTCTCAGTGGTTGCACCACACAGAGATGTTATATATATATATATATATATATATTAATTTCATATCACACTTTCTTTACAGAATCAACTCAACTAATTGAGTGTCAGAATCATACAGTGGTGGAGTTTACTGAGCGGAATAGTACTGCAGTGAATTGTATAGATCAGAATCAAACACAACATCAGATTATCATCGTCATATCTGCATATAATAATAGTTATTATTCTTATTGTTACATTTACATTACAATTTACATTTATTCATTTAGCTGACGCTTTTATCCAAAGCGACTTACAATTGCTATATATGTCAGAGGTCGCACGCCTCTGGAGCAACTAGGGGTTAAGTGTCTTGCTCAGGGACACATTGGTGTCTCACAGTGGATTCGAACCCGGGTCTCTCACACCAAAGGCATGTGTCTTATCCACTGCGCCATCACCACCCCTCAAATTATCCTCAAATTATCCACCACCCCTTGTTCTCAAATTATATAAACAGTGTGAAAATAGAATTATAATGCTGCCCTCTGGGTGAAGTTTATGGCTTTTGTGTGTGTGTTTTCATATATATTTTTACCATTTAAAAAAAATAAATAATGGAACCATTATTAAATAAATTTGCTAGCAACGCCAAGATCATGGGTTCGATTCCCAGGGAAAGCAAGAGCTGATAAAATGTAAAACTGTAACTTGAATGCAGTGTAAGTCGCTTTGGATAAAAGCGTCTGCTAAATGCATAAATGTAAATGTAAATTTCATTACTGTAAGTTTAATTACTGAGGATACAACCTGTCATCCCAACATAATATTGTAGCTTCTTGTCTGGATTCATTTAAATCAACTGCAGCTGATTTCTTTTTTTCTTTTTTTTCTTTTTTCTCTTCCAGTTCATTAAGGTGGAAAATATTCAGCAAGCAAACAGCACCTGTGTGACAACATAAAAAGTTATTAACATATTGTGTTTAATCAAGAACATATTCTTATATGTTGTACTTTCATGAGTATTTGGGATAATAGTTATCACACTTAAAGTCAGTTTCTATGGGCACAAAGTTATGGCTACAAAAATGATTGAAAATATAATTGGCAAGAGATATAATCATTCATGACTATTTATTCTTTTTTGTTATATTATTGTTATAATTATTGTTATAAGTTGTGTCCTCATCTTCTTTGACAGTGTCAAAAACAGAGTGAAAGCAGGTCAGGTCCTTGTTTTTGATAAATATGTTTTTTTGTTATATAGTTTTGTGTTCGGCAAATATCTACACAGTGTAACTGGCTACACAGTGTGGGTAAACTCAACTGAAGCTCTAACCAAAACCATAAATATGTTTGGTTGGTCACTTGACAGCCAATGAGAAGCAGGGTCTGTCACCTTTGTCTAGAGTGGAGGTTTAACCGAGTACCAGTGTCTACTAGTTCTCACAGTTGTCTTAAACTCAAATTTAAAAAGCAGCATTGCAGTGTGTCTGCTTTTACTGTAGCCTGCAGTATATCCACAGTTAGTTATGTTGTCAATATAATAGTGCACTCTATAACAGTTTTTATCAATTGCTTAAACACATTTGTCCACTCAGAGATCACGTTTTCAAAACACACAGAGTAAAACTGGAGCTCAATGGCCAAAATGACTATTTTAACGAATTAATGAATCTCAACAACGGTGATTCATGCTGTAATGCATGCTGGGAGCCATGGATGACTTTTGTGTGCTGCACCCAGAATGCATTGCTGCATGAATCATGTCACCGTTGTTGAGATTCATACACTGATTCTTGATGTCTGTGGGTTTATGTGACACAGCAGTTCAAAGAGTTTTGTGAAAAATACATTTTAAATATTCTTCTGCACTGTTGAATATTGATATGTGGATTTATATGTCAAGTGTTACTAATGTGAAATTATTATTACATCATCCATGATATTAGTCTCTAGAATCAGGCCATTACATGATGATTATAGTTTTTCTTGCTTGTCTTGCCATAACAAACACAGTTAAAGCAGCCAGAGAAAATCTAATGTTAAAATTTAAAGGGCCAACCGCCCAACTAAAACAAACACTTTTCTCCATAATAGTGACAATTATACCTTTCAATAAAACCGACATCTGAAACTTTGTAATTCTCAAAAACGTTTGTAGAAGTCTGACAGAAATAACATCAGTCTGGTTAGGAATAAGTGAAGCTGGTGATGCTGTTTGTGGAGTTGTTTAATCCTCCTCTGCAGAGATTTAATGTATTTTATTTGCAGTTGTTTTGCAGCCTGTGGCTGGAAGTCAATAGTAGCTGCTATGTTTCTGCTCGTCTCTTTGGTGTTCAGGTCAGCAGGTGTTCGTCACTAATGATCAATCAGTACTAGATTAATCACTTAATTATCTAATGAACTGCAGTGCTGCTTCAGTCTTATTTTAGCACTCTGTAGTATGCATTCTGTGCATACTACAGTGTTCATTTCATGGGACCTCGTGGAAACTGAGGCCAAAAATGGCTGGCCCCAGTTAGATAGTCCAGGTGCCACCCATCTGGGTCCCACATAAGTCTGCTGGCTGGGTAAATGTTTGTGATTTGTGTAAAACTTTTTTTCAGATATTTTAAAGTATTGGTTGGTTGTATTAAATAGTTTGCACTTCAATTTAATCTTGATTGTTTCATTTTAATTATATTCTGGTGGCATACAGAGCCAAATTATGAAGGAAAAAAAAAATCTGTGTCCAAATATATATGGTCCTAATTGTGTATATATATATGTATGTATATTTAAGTTTGACCTAGTGATGTTGGTGATGGCCATTAGATGTTGAAAAGATACGTGGTCAGAGTGAGTTTGTCTTTGACTTCCTCTGCTTGATGTGGAAGGTTTTCTTCTTCCTGTCTGTGCTTCAGATCTGCAGTAGATTCATCCTAGCTGTTGTGTGGAGGGAAGCAGATTTCATTCTGACAACTATAATTATGACAACAACATGAAGATCATTCAGCTTCAGCTTTGTGAGTTTATTACATGCTTTCAATATATTTGCATGCACTTCAGAAACATGAAACAGTCACAAATTGTTTGATGCTTCACGGTAATCATGATGTTCATTTAATTTTGTATTATCTTTTAGACATATTAATGTGTTGTCAGTATGCAGTGTCAGATCTACTGACTGATTTTGGATCAAATGTGATCATAAACTGTGATCTTGATGAAAATGAGGTTTATTGGATTTTACTGAAAACAGCAGATCCTCCAACAGTCATTCTACAATCATTCTCAACATCATCTTTTTACTATAATAAATCATTCAGAAAGAAATATTCGGTGCAGTTTAAACATCGTCTGGTTATTAATAATGTGACTGATGATGAATTAGGAGTTTATTACTGTATGAACACAGAAACACCTCCAAAACTCAGCAACAGCACCAGAATATACTTCAATGGTGAGTTCATTTGCTCCTTCAGTCATCAAGACATATCAATGATCACTGTTTATTTACTATTCATTGTGTTATTTACTACTTAGTTTTTTTTTTTTTAAACACTTTGGGGGAAATCACAATTAACTCCCACAGTGGTTGCTCCACTCAGAGATTAATATGTTATAGGTATTAATTTCATATCACGCTTTCTTAACAGAATCAACTCAACTAACTGGGTGTCACAATCATACAGTGGAGTTTATTGATCAGAATCAAACACAATATCAGATTATCATCATCATATCTGCTCTGAACGGACTTCTGATCATTGTGTTGATCTGTGATATATCATTCTTATTGTTCTAAAATTATCACAGTGTAAAAACATCAATATAATGCTGCTCTCTATAGGTGAAGTTTTTAATTTAGGCTTTTGTGTGTGTGTTTTCATATATATATATATATATATATATATATATATATATATATATATTAAATAATTTGCTGTTTCATTAGTTTTTGCTGTTAGAAAAACAGAGCGGTTGGAAAAACACATTCATACTGATCTGCAGACACGAGTTACATATTGTTACGGGGTTGACAAGACGTGAGACGTGCGGATCCATTTGCAAGGCTTTATTGCAAAACGTGGTCAAGACAGGCAGGGTCAATAAACAGCAGACAGGTATGGCAGAGGCAAGACACAAGAGCAATCCTAGAGCAAGCGTGGGTCGACGATCGGCAAACAGTATCCAAAACAGGGCAAGGCAGAGAGAATAATCCGGGAACACGGGCAGGAATCAAAACACAGGAACTCTAACTAGGGATACAAGGTACGCTTGGTAACGTAGCAAGGCTATCAATACTCGTCCGCGAGCAAGAGCAAGTCCCAGGCTTATATGGTGTGTGTGATGGTGATTGTGAGATGGGCAGTGCAATCAGGGTAATGAGAGATTGGTGCCAGCTGTGTGTCGTCAGTGCAATGCATGATGGGAAATGGAGTCCAATGTGCTGTGTAGTGTGAAAGTCCATGTGGTGAGCGGTGACCTCTGGTGGTGGGTGAACGGAAGTGCATGGCCAGGATTCGTAACACATATCAGCAAAACGTATTTTTTAGGGTGTTTGCTCATCTGCAATACGTCTATAGGACGTTTCCTTTTAGATGTCAAATAGATGTCTATTAGATGTCTTTAAGATGTTTATGATTTAGAATGTATGTAGAACTGACATCTTAAACACATCTGTCAGACTAGTGTTGTCAAAAATATCGATATTTCGATAAATATCGATACTGAAATATCTGAACGGTACCAATATTAATTTCCCGAAGTATCGATACACCGATACTAGCCGAGCTGTCACTTTCACTTCTCTCCAAAGGCGCGTGGACAAGCACCACACGTGACCGCACTCGTCTCCTTCGCTCTGGTTAAATAGCAAAAGTGAAGTGAATAGAAAGATGACTGCTCTGGTTGTTAAAGAACACAGCAGGAGCGCTATCTGTAGGGATCTATGATCTCCGCGATGCAGAGAACGCCACGGAATCCAGTCATAAACACGGAATTACAGAATAATTACAGAATTTACGCGGAATGTCACGGAATTGGTCAAAGTTTGGATGAATTAATCAAAAGTAGGTCATTACACTTAAATCAAATCGCGATATGGACTAGTATCTGTAAATATTAAGCTGCAAAAGTGGATTTAAATATGAATCCTGCATGTTCTGCGCGTCTCTGTGTGAATGTGCTGCACGTGCGGTTGTGTTTACTAATGTGGCGCTCGCGGTGATTTCAGCATCTGCGGTCTCAATGAGGACATAAATACATCAACAATATCTCCAGAACTGATCTGAAAGGCACTTTACGATCATTTTACCATTTAATTTGAGTAAAACTAGCGGCATATCATACACACACAGAACGTTAGAAGTATTCACGGCAACCCGTCAAAATAAAAGTTCGGTTTAACTATTAAAGACCGTGTGCCAGAAATAGGCTATATTACTATTATTTAGTAGAATGTACATAATACTACTACTTACTACTACTGTTAATTTTTTTAAAGAAATAATCACAAAATATTTTAATTTTAATAGTAAATCCCCTTCATTTGCCAAAAATGTAAATGTTTAATTTTCATTAATTCAAATATAAATGAATTAAAATTGTTTTATGCCTTCATCTGATATCCAGTACAATTTAAATACACAACACAGCATTTCTGAGGGGGAAAACACATTTCATAAGGCTACTGTAAGAATAAATAAAAAAAATTGTATGCATTCAAATAGCCTAATAGACATGCTAAAACACAGAATTTGGTAACAATAAAACATAAGGTTCAAACATTTCATACGGCCCTAAACGTGTAATTTTTGTTACACTTTTAATAAATTAAATGTTAAATTGTATAATTTTCATGATTTTAATGAATTAGACATGCTTTTAGATTAATAGCATTTAATTTGACCATTAAAAAAAAAAAGAGTCCAGAAAAATTCAAACGGAAAAAAACGGAATCCAGAAAAATTTAAATGGAAAAAACTGAATGTAGAAAAAAATAACACGGAATTTGGGGAAAAATAAAACTGATTTCATAGGGCCCTATATCTGGAAATATTTTGGTTATAAAGCAAATGAGAATATCAACAAATAGAACTTTGGATTTTAATTAGTACATGTATTAGTAAACATTAGTTTCAATTAACATTTAACTAAGATTAATAAAAGATTAATAAATAAATCAACAAATGCAGTACCTCAAGACATTTTTTTGTTCATGTAAAATATACCGCATGTTCTCGACTTGTTACATTTATCTTTAAATTAAAAAAATTACCCCCTTAATATTGTGGCAGTTTTTTTCTCCGTGGTATCGAAAATGGTATCGAGTATCGATATTTTTCAAGGTATCGTATCGAAGTTAGAAATTCCAGTATCGTGACAACACTATGTCAGACGTTTGTAGACAGCAGATGCTTTCCAGATCAAGAGAGCTTTAACAGACATCTTGCAGACATACGTGTGCTATCTGGGTAGTGGCTAACACCGGAAGTAAGTTCCGGTTTATTTAAAAACTTAAAATACAATTAATAAGATTTGAACTACAATTCTCTGACTGTTCTGTAACCTCCTTGGACTGAAGAAGAGAGAAGCTAGTCTGACAAGAGCTGCTTCCACTGAGACGCTTCAGCAAAATGATTTCAGAAAACTGAAAGAAAAATAATTAGAGGCATACTATGAGCACTATATAATATAACTGCATTTAAAATATAACTTCTGCACACTGCATTAAAAAAAAAAAAAAAAAAAAATCTGCTTAGGTCATTCATGATGGTTCAGAATTACTGTCTGTTTAGTGCATCGTTAAAACTTGTTGTTAAAGTGAAGTAAAATGAAGTTATCTGTATGTGTTGATCTTGCAAGGCTTTCAGATGGATTTCAGAGGAAATCTGATACTTAAAAGACAACAACACCAGGCTCACACAGCTTCAGTTCTGTATGAGTTTATTACATGGTATCTATGATTTAATTTACTTTGTAGTTAAGGCACTTTTCTTAAACGGCATTATGAAAATAATTTTAAGAACATTTGTTCTTCATTACTTTGTGTTTGATTTGTTATCTACTCATACAATGAGGTTATAGCCGATGTCACAACTAAAATTAAACAGAAGTTATATTTGTTTAGAGAGCACAACCAACTCACCCTCCTTCAATCACTGTCCCACCCTAAACCTACACCAAACTACACCACTAGAGGCTCTCTAGACCCACAATGCCTCACTGCTCACAGATCAATCACCAAACTAAAGAGACATTTAAGACTATAAACACTTCATCAACACATTTAACACTTTTTATTCCACTTAACACTGAAAATAAGTGCATTTATTCAATAAGATTATTGGCTTCTGTCATACTTTGTAAATATACAATAGCCTATACTGACACTGTGCATGTTTCCACACACACAAATATAATTCAAACACTGTAGTTTTCTGAACATTTCTGCTGTCATTGTGTCTTTAATACACTCTTATGTTCTGCCTTTATCTTCACTCCTGGATCACAGCAAGAATGCAGATCTTCCAGTGACTTCTCAACTTGACTTGCAAAGAAACCGAGAGAAACAAAAGGGTCAAACATACAGCCTCCTCATAAATTTGCCATTCAAATTTCATTCAGGTTGGTTTATAGTCATATTGGCATATATAGAGGTTTTGTGTGTTTCCTTGGTTGAATCAAATCTTTTTGGTACACATTTGTTATATATCTATTCCTTTTCATTGTTATCATGTTCATTTGTCTTTAGTTTGACATATTATTCATCCAACAATTACCTGGAATTCAAAAGCAGAGCATTTTGTATTGTTTGTATTATATAATTGTATTGTGTTTCTGTATTATGTGGACATAATGACACTGAAGGCTGTAGTGATCAGACTGGTTCTCAAATACATAAATATGTGTTTAGTTTGCGTGTCCACTCGGCTCCAGGATGCTGGAGATATAAACACTGTCACGAGTCAAAAGATCCCACAGCCAACCAAATTTTGCTGCTGAGATACAGATGGGACTCCAGGAGCCATCAAGAACTCAAATCAAAAGAGCCTAGTGTACACTGATGTAACTGAATGATGTGTTATAGGAAATTAAAGAATCAGATTTGGTACATGATAAGCAGTTTTAATATTACCAAAAAAAAAAAAAGATATATAGTACAACTAAATATATTTACACAGCAGCAACTCAATGTATTTATGCATGTACTGTGTCAAAACAAATCCCCATTGAGCTCAAAGTTATGAGTTGTTCTCTTGAGAGCATGAGTATGAATTGTATCTCTGTTCAGGAGGTTTCTTTCAAACCTTTTTTAACCTGATGGGAATAACAGTATCTAGAATGCTAAAGAAAATAGTGTCCATATTGATAGTTGCTACATCGAGTTCATCTGTATTTATAGCAGTTCAGAGAAATCAAACAAGTTTCTGTCTTCAGTGGTTGGAATAACAGATCTACTAAGTCAATGATGATATGGCTAATCATACACACAGTGAACACAAGGCGAGGTAGTGATCTCTATGATATTATGAATTTGAAGAACCGGTACAATCTATATCTTTAATATCAATTCCAAGTGGTATACAGTACTCAGCATAACCTCCTCTGAACAAATACAAAATAGTTTTTCTTAAAGGTCACTAATATGTTTAATGTAAAGATGGCTAAAGGAAGATCTTGATTAGTTGGTTCAGGTTTGTTTAAATTGGGTTGGTACTACACTTTGCTGTACAGTGGCCCGGGAACAGGATTGGACACCCCTGGAGTAACCCAAAACATCCAACATTTATCTAATAATATATAAAATACACCTACCCAACAAAAATGGACTGGCATATAATGTATTGTACATCCTTAAGATGCTAAAACTAAGACTTGTAATTGTGATTAAGAAGACAAAATGGGTTTGGGAACAACACAATGGCACCTTTAGTAAGAGTAGAAGAAGAGAGCTTTCATAATGCTTTGTATGAAAACTTGCAAAAGGGGAAGATTATTTAGCCTAAAATCTGTAAATTTACGAAGATAAACTGTTAATCTACTCCTGGAAATGTGTTTAAAATGATCAATGGCTTCAGCAATGCCACTAGTTTCTAGTATGTAGATCAAATGAGGAACTACATGGACTTATAAATAAGTAGCAAAAACAGCAAATTCAAGACTTTAGTTTAAAGCATTAAGATTTATACTTTGACTCAAAAGTATTTCATCTGCTGAAACTGTACATTCAGCATCTGTAAGGAAGAAGTAGTTTTTGAGACATTTGATTAAGAATCTCATCCAAATGTGCATTTTATGTATGATTACATCAGATAAATCTGATATGCTCTACAAGAATTGATATATTTTAGAAATATGAAAACACAACCGATGCATTATTTCAACTGCTAAATTAATTTAGTCTTATACACAGAGATCACTCTCATAAAATGAATCACACGTTTATTCAGCTTTAAATGCACCTGAGAATATTGCAGTAGAGATCTAAAGGCGAAAGTGTTTTTTCACACTCTCATGAATCTCATGCATTTACATGAAAAGGCATATTATAACTTGTAGCAAGAACCTTATCAAATTGGAATAGTGCATGCGAAGCAAATTCGTTCAAGGTTGTGAATAAATACATCATATTGAGCTCTTCTGACATCAGTCAACATCTCAGCATCTCAACCCTATGCACCATGCTTATCTGTTTTATCTTCTGCACACTTTACATGATGTGCAGCAGCAATTTAACAAATATAATACAGAAAGAATACAAAATACATTTATTCTGGCAAACACAACCAGAAAGAGCACTTGTGGTGCAGAAATGTTAAGGCAGCAAAATAAAAGTTTCAAGATCTCAGTTTTTCAAGATCTCATTCTGTTATACAATAAAAACAAAGCAGTGCATGTGGCAATAAACTAAAAGAACAAAACTCTGTCTTGTACACTAGTTGGTTCGTACACCAGAAGGAACCAATGAAAGATGTAACGATTTGAATAAATGTAACATTTATAACTGTCAGAGAAAGTGTAAAGTGAAACTTTTAGACATGTTTATGTCGCTGTTATTTGTTCTTCAATCGTGGCAGATGAGAATGAGGGAGCTTTAGCTCTCTTTTTTTTCCAGTAAAATATGACGAAACAGACAATAATTATTATTAATACTACTACTAATACAGATACTACAATGCTAACCAACTGAAAAGGCAATGTCACCACATTTGGTACCGTTTCTGTTTGGTTTCCTTTTTCAGTTGATTCTGCAACAAAACAGCAAAGAACAAACAAAATTAATACATTGTGATAAACTCAACAGATCTGTCTAACATTTATATACAGCAGCATTCAGACTGGAACATATATAGCTGGTCAAACACTTATTCAGACTTATTTTATTTCAATAAATGTATTTAAAAACATCAAACATTAATCAAACCGTTTCACACACCTTTAATGATCAACTCCACAGTTTTATGTTCAGATGAGTGTGAGATGAGACAGGTGTATTTTCCTGCATCAGTGTGTTGAAGATTGTTGAGTTTAAGTGAGAAGCTTCCTCTCAGATACTCATCAGGGAAAGTTTCAGCTCTGTTCTTGTACCGTGGGTCTTGTCCCTCTACTGAATCCTTACCCTTGATTATATCATACACAATTGTGCTGCCACTATATACCCAATATACATCAATGTCTTGAAGTTCATGATCATGTTGAGCTGAAGAACACGGCAGGACAACAGAACCACCGATAAAACCCTCTACTGTGTCCTGCAGAGATACTGAAATGATACAAACTGTAAATATAGTTTATACAAGCAGCATGAATTAATCTTTCAAACATAGTTTGTTTCTTGCTCACCTTTATTCACCAGCACTGCAAATACACAGATGAAGCAACAACTGCAGAAACAGAAAACACGTTTCTTAATCTCAACCAGCAGAGCATTACACTAGCAACACTAATGTCAGATAATTACTCCCTTATCTGTGTTTGGATAGTAATGATCAGTGAATACTTTATGTCTGGATATTAAGAATATGCTATTTTATATGAGGGATAGGCAGCCAGATTAAATAATTTAGATCTAGAAAGAGTGTAAAATAGTAATATTGTTTTTATTTGAAGCGTGAAGTAATACTGAGGCACTTGGGGTGATTCAGAACCGGGGCAAAACTAAATTAGCAAATGTTTTGATTTATGCCCCTTAATATAATATTGGAAGTGGCATCATCTTGGTGATCATCTTCCTGGACACACTAAACTCATCTCTAAATATGTTACAGTTCAGTAAAGCAGGCATCTTCACTCATAACTTTATCTTCAATGCACTGCGAGACTATAGGAAAATCATATTATCAGCTAAAACTAACTGCACAAACAACTGTCAATACAAATGCTAACTCTAATTTCAAATAAAAGTTATTTGATAGCCCCTTTAAACATGAATTACTCTGTTTGATGTATTAATGACTTTCCTGTTAATGCTTGTTTTAAATGAAGCAGTTGAAGATCAAAACAAACACAGATAAGTTACATCACTAAGAAACTACGACTCGTCTTTGTCTGAAAATCGTTTCATTCTGAATCCAAACGTACCTGAAGACCATGATGTCCATTTATTATTCATATATGATATATTCAATTATATAACTTATAAATATGTCTGATATAAAGGTAAAATAGTACTTTTTCAAACAAAAAGTACTGAATCACTTCCGTATCAATTTGCCACGCGCACCTCGATGACGTTGAAGAAAGTGTCATCACCAGCAAACACGTGACATGATCGGCTCACTATTATAGTTTTATAATAATAGATTATACTATTATAGTATATTATAGTTCTTCTTTCCCAAAGTTACTACCATACATTTAAGACTCCTGAGAGAGAATTTGATGTTTACATGCTTTTCAGCAAATGTTTACTCTTGATGGCTTTATGGTTATTGATAATTTGCTGAATCTTTATCATTAATTATTGTTGTACTTTTTGCTGTTGTTATAACTCCAGCGCTCTGTCTGTCATGTCTGGACATTGGTCAGTCATAAATAGCACAACTAAATGCAGAGCTGCTCTTTTATTCAACTTGTTATGATTCAGAGAATTCAACTAACCAGTCATATCAGTCAGACAAATAACATCTGTTTTAGATTTAAAATTTAAAAAGCTGCATTATTATTTCAACATCCAAATGTACTGAACACTGAGTATATAATAAATGTCAGTTATGGCTGAAATTAGGCAAATTAATTGCTTGGTCAGTCTTGTAAAAGAAAGACCATGATCCATCACCAAAACCAAAACCAGACCAACATCAGACCAGCACAAAAATAAGCAAAACAAAAAATTAAACAAACACTCATTTAAACACAAACAAAACTTACACGAATACTGGATTGAAGCTTCCTTTTGTTGACTCCTCTGGGGAAACGCTGTATTCTGGATCATAATCCTCAAGTTAATAATTTCTCTGAATGATGTATTATATATTCCTGCTCTTTTAATTGGGTCTCAATCATGCTTGAATTCAGTTTATCATCACCGAGGACCAGAACACAAACCTTCCAGCAGCATCCTCAATCAAGACCTGCAAAGAAATTAAAATAAATTAAAGAGAGAGAATTTAAAACAAGGCTATTTTTTTTCTTCTTTTTTTTCTTTTTTTTTTTACAATAATTACCCGTGTTGAGATTTCTAATGTTTTTCTTCTTCTTGTTTTTTTTTTTTTTGTCTTCATATCTGGGCTCCAGACATCAGAACAATCTCTCTCTGAATGTCATACTATACTGGACTGGATTGACGGGAGCAGTAACTTTCTAAAAAGTTATCAGATGAGATGAGCAGGTGAGTGGGCAGGTGTTTAGAGAGAAACAAATCATAGCTCCTCCCTTTTTGACTTGCGCACGCACACACACACACACACACACACACACAATGTTTTTTATACTGTAATGGTGTTTATACTGTACAAACTGTATTTCCTATCCCCTTACCCTAACGCTACACCTAACCTTACCCCTCACACAAGACTACTGGCATTTTTAGATCTTCAAAAAGCTTAATTCTGTATGAATTATAAAATTGTTTCCTCGTTGGGACCAAAAATGTCTCCACAAGGACAATGTTTACTGGTAGTACTATTCTTGCAGGGACATTTGGTCTCCATAGGGAATATCAGGACCGCACACACACACATATACACTTACATGTTTACTATCTTAATGGGACTGTATTTATATTCCCCAAGTAATAATTATAACTTAACCCTAACAGGAACAAGGGAAAAGTTTATGGATCTTATTGTCAATAATACAAATGAGGATGTCCCTGATTGTCCCCAAAAGTCGGATTTTTTGGATTTAACTCATTTCTGTGAACAAGTTTGTCCACAAAACAGAGACACACACAGTGCAGACATACAAGTGCTGCAATCCCTGTATATATGGCTATTTATTCAGAGTAGTTCAACTGTCTACATTCCTGTTGTCATTGATTAACTGTCATTTCTTGACTTCAGTTTGTCACTGTGAGAGAACAACATGAATGCAGATCATCCAGTTACACCCTCATTCACACCCTCATTTCATAAACTGAAGGAGAGAGAGAAACAAAATTAGCATTTAACTGTTTGGTACATACATTTGTTTTACTATGTACATATACTCCTTTTCATCATTATCATATTTGTCTTTAGTTTGACATATTGTCCATCCAGGCAAAATGCATGAGAAAGCATTTTGTCTTGTATTATATCATTGTGGGTTTGTATTGGACAATGTATTATATGGACATAATGACACAGATCCTGTCTTTCTGTCTTCATAGTGAGCAGTCAGGTTCTTAAAGGGATAGTTCACCCAAACATGAAAATTCTGTCATTAATTACTCACCCTCATGTCGTTCCAAACTCGTAAGACCTTTGTTCATCTTCAGAACACAAATTGAGAATTTTATTTTATTTTATTTTATTTTATTGAATTTTTTGTGAAATCCGAGAGCTTTCTGACCCTGCATAACAATGCAACTGATACGTTCAAGGCCCAGAAAGGTAGTAAAGACATTGTTAAAATAGTCCATGTGACATGAATGGTTCAACCTTGATCGTTGTGGTACTCTTGTGAACACGACTGACACGGAAGTGAATAAATTGCTGAATAAAGCAGGTTTTTTTTATTTGCACACAGAAAGTAAACTTGTAGCTTCGTAAAATTACAGTTGTACCATTAATGTCACATGGACTATTTTAACAATGTCCTTACAACCTTTCTGGGCCTTGGACGCGGTAGTTGTGTTGCTGTCTATGGAGGGTCAGAAAGCTCTCGGATTTCATAAAAAATAACTTGTTTTCCAAAAATGAACGAAGGGTTTACGGGTTTGGAATAACATGAGGGTAAGAGTAAATAATACAAGAATTTTCATTTTTTGGGGTGAACTATTCCTTTAAATGCATACTTTAAGTTTGTTTTGATTAATTTAGTTTGTGTATCACATGATGCCATCATTAAATGTTTTTGTATTTTCTAGGACATTTCTAATAAAGATCACTGACCGATTGAAGAGAAAGTCATAAATGCCCAAGTTGTGGGTAGATTAATGATGTTTCTTCTCATTGTGAAAACATCTGGCCAGGGCTGTTGATCTTTAGTCATGTATTTGGTGATTTATTTCTTTGTTTAGTTGTTGTTGTTGTTTTTTCGTTTTTTTCCTCTCTTTCGCTGTATAAACCTGAAAATTTCATTGTCCCAGTGAAATGAACACTAGAGGCAGTAAAACATCTAGAACTTTTCTTTTTCACCAAAATTATGGTAATTGGGGAAGATTATTGATCAGTGAAGATTCACTTCTGCATAGTTCAATGCACAATATTATGTTATGACCTCAAAACACTTACCATTGTACATTGGGGGTATTTCACTTCAGAAAGCAGTCAGTTCAGAGTACTGGCGTAGGCTAAGCTGAAGCTTTGAGGTAACAGTGACACCTTGTGTGATAAAAGGAAATGCAAGAGGTGGGTGACATGCCTTTTCGTCAAATAGAGAATTAATAACTTTGAGATGCTTTGCTAAATGTTATATTATGGTTTAAGTGATTTAATAATACATGATACATAAATAATAACAAAATGATGCATGAATATGTAAATAAACATACAAATGAATCTCCTGAATCTCTCCGCAGAATCAACCCAAAGGCTTTGTGTTCATACCTTCTAGAATCAGGTGATTTTGTTCTCTCCAGTCAGTCTGTTTCATTGACAAACAGATGGATAACTATGACATTCATTTCCTTATAAAGTGAAAGATGGTGGTGGGCATTTGGTGTTGAAAAATTGTCTACAGCGCAGTCAAAGCAAACCTGACAGACTTCCTCTGATTGAAATGGAAAGTTTTTTTTTTTTTTTTTTTGTCATCTTCCTGTCTTTGCTTCAGAGCTGCAGTAGATTCATCTTAACTGTTGTTTGGAAGGAAACAGATTTCATTCTGAAGTGTTTTAATCACAACAAACAACATGAAGATCCTTCAGCTTCAGCTCTGTGAGTTTATAATATTAATATGATTAGATGCTTTTTATAAACTTCAAACGGTGATAAATTGTTTTATGCTTCACACTGGTAAGCAGGTAATCTTAATTATGATGCTTGTTGTTTATTTGTTTATTTTTTTTATTTATAGATGTATTAATCTGTTGTCAGTATGGAGTGTCAGATCTACTGATTGATTTGGGATCAAATGTGATCATAAACTGTGATCTTGATGAAAATGATGTTTACTGGATTTTACTGAAAACAGCAGATCCTCCAACAGTGATTCTACGAACATTTCCAACCCCTAAATCACCTTTTTACTATAATAAAACATTCAGAAAGAAATATTCAGTGCAGTTTAAACATCGTCTGGTTATTAATAATGTGACTGTTGATGAATTAGGAGTTTATTACTGTATGAACACAGAAACACCTCCAAAACTCAGCAACAGCACCAGAATATACTTCACTGGTGAGTTCATTTACTTCATCAATGATGTGTTATCTACTACTTCATCTATAACAGAGACTGACGGTTGTTACTGTAACTGTTTCTTTACAGAATCAGCTCAAATAACTGAGTGTCACAATCATCACAATCATACAGTGATGGAGTTTATTGATCAGAATCAAACACAATGGCAGATTATTAGCATCATATCTGCTCTGATGAACGGACTTCTGCTCATTCTGCTGATCGGTGAGTTTATTTTCTTATTCTAAAATGAACAAAATAAATGCACATTAGTGTAAAAATATCATTATTATGTTCTTTTTTGTTATAAGCAGGGGGAAGTTTTTAATTACTTCATTATTTTATTTCTCCATATATATTTTTGCAATTTAAAGAAATAATAATATACAGTTAGTAAACACTGAATCTGAATTCTCTGTTTCATTAGTTTTTGCTGCTGGAAAAACGGAGCGGTTGGAAAAACACATTCATACTGATCTGCAGACACGAGTTACATATCAGCCTCAAGATCAAAACCATTGTAGATACAATAAAGTAAATGTAAATTGATATCTTTATTTGTTTTTTATTGATTGATAAATGTCATTACTGTAAGTTTTAATTTCTGAGGATTCAATATACTAAATAAATTGTAAAAAGCATGAGTGTGACTATAACATGTTATTCAAATATAATTTACTTAAGTCAAGCACATATTCTTAACAGTGTAATTTAACTTAACACTATCACACTTCTTACTCTAGTAAAGTCATATTCTATATGGGCATCCATCTTGAATTTTCAGGATATCCTAATATATCAATATGTATTTATTTGTTATGCAGTTTTGTATTCAGCAAAAAATCTACACAGGGTAACTCCACAGGCATGCTGTGGTTAAACTCAACTGAAGCACTAACCAAAACCATAAATATGTTCCATTGGTTGGTCACTTGGTCACTTCACAGCCAATGAAAAAGTCCCCTTTGTCTAGAGTGGAGGTTTAACCTTGAACCGTGTGCAGTGTTTTTCCAGTTCATTTATAGGCTTCATATCTCAGTTCTCACAGTTGTCTTAACTCAAATAGAAACAGCAGTACTGAAGTATGTCTACACATTTAAAGCAAATGTATTTATTTATTTAACTAACCTTGAAATATCAGTTTCAACATAATTGTGATGGTACACGGACTTCTATTAAAGGGATAGTTCACCCAAAAATGAAAATTCTGTCATTAATTACTCACCCTCAGCATTTCTGGTCTTGTGAATGGCACTTCGGAAGAGGAGTTCATCATTCTGAATAAAAATGAATAACTGAATCCTTTCACAAGGCTGTTATAAAGTAGGCTGCATCTCAGTCAGCTCCCTTGGTAAAGAATCAGTATGTTGTATACACGAGTTCGTGGAAAGACCGTAGCTCAGTAAACTTTGGGACAATTGATCAATCAATTTGTAAACGTTACCACTGGTATTTATCAACAACAGGCAGGACCGTTATATTTTGATACTATTTTATGCTGTTTAAGGTAGCTTATAATATGAAATGCACATGTTCTGTTACAAATCCTTGCAACAAATGAACACAGTCAATGGCGTAGGCACAGATTTATTTTTGGGTGGGCCTGGGCAAAAGTGAGCGGGCACTAACTAACAGACAGAGTCGGACTCAATATTCAGGTCATACACTGCAAAACCCAACAAGTTAGGCTAACTCAAACCGTTTGAGGAAACGTATTGTCTTAAACCATTTAAGTTTTTATAACTAACAGTTCTGAGTACTGAATAAAAACTTATGGTCCCACTTTATAGTAGGTGGCCTTAACTACTATGTACTTACATTTAAATTAATCATTTGGTACGATGCACTTATTGTGTACATACATGTTTTTACATTGTTCTTATATTTTTAAAAATACCTATATGTAATTACATCTATAATTAATTTCTGTAATTACATTTATAATTACACTGTTGACCCACCCCTTACACCTTAACTCACCCTTAAACCTACCCACACCACCAAACCTGTCCCTAACCTTACCCGTATCCCACCTCAATAGCAGCAATAGTGTTTTGCAATACAGTATGAACACAATAAGTACATTGTACTTATTTTTTTGATGTAAGTACATAGTAGTTAAGGCCACCTAATATAAAGTGTGACCAAACTTATTTCTGTTGAGTTCACTAAAAGAAGATATACCCGACAAGTCAAAGTAACTCAAACCGTTTGAGTAAACCAATTGCCTTAAAAACCCAAGTTAGGTTAACTCAAACCGAAACTTATAGTCTTAAACCATTTAAGTTTTTAAAACTAACAATTATGAGTGCTCTGAACTTATTTCAGCTGAGTTCACTAAGTAATTAAGTGATTAATTAAGTGCTGATTGAGCATTAGTGATGAACACCTGCTGTTAAAAACCAGAATCACTGACAACAACAACAACTAACTGAAATCAACTGAAATAAAATGCATTAAATCTCAAGATCTAAACAACCCCACAAACAGCATCACCAGCTCCACTTATTAATAACCAGACTGACTTTATTTCTGTCAGACACTCTATTTCATGTTGATTTAGTTTCATTACATATTTTTATTTTTTAATGGTCACCATTGTTGAGGTTCACAAGCTGATTATTGATGTCTGTGTGAGTCTAGCTGCTACTATAGATTAAAACTTTTTTTTGTGGATAAACTGTTTGGAAAGTATTTTATATTAATCAGGTTTTGAGAGATTTAATGCATTTCAGTTGATTTCATCTAAGGTGATGGTCATTCTCTTTTCTTCAGTGATTCTGTTTGTTAACAGCTAATGCTAGTCATCACTAATGCTCAAACAGCACTTAATTAATCACTTAATTGCTTAACTGCAAGTTTTAAAATTGACATGGTTTAAACCAAGGAGAATTTGTTTACTCAAAACGGTTTGATTTACCCTAACTTGTTGGGTTTTGCAGTGTACTGAAAAATAAACCTGAAAACACAGTGGAAGACACACATAGTAAAACTACAATGTGCAGCTCCTCTTTGAATGGGGAAACATCAGATTCTCCAAAACTGTTCACCAAGCTTAAGATAAAATTTCATATTTGAAATCACCAATGAAATCTGACAACAACTGTCTCAAACATGTTATTTATTTTGCTCAAATAGCATTTAAAAAAGCGTATTTTTCAGGCTAGATCATGCGCAGTCCTAAGCACACCTCTCTGAATGCTGACTGTTTCTATAGCAACCGGGACTTCTAACTGCAGCTGCAGTGACGCGCTGACTTTACCGATTAGTGATTGACTGTTTTGCTCAGAAGGCGGGGCCTCGTTCGATAGAGCTGCCATATTAAGCATTGCATTTTTATCCATTTAAAACTATACGAGTGACACGTCTTCAGTATTAGTCTTTGCTAATACGAATACAAAACACAGTAGTGAACTTGTAGCCTATCAGAGGGACCTCTGGTCGAGTTGACATGGAATGACTCTATTTTGATTTAAAACCCCACAACACACTGCATCCACTGTTCCCTTAATCTCGGGTTCTTTGGGGAGCTGAACAAAGTTATCTTTCCCTCAAAAAAAAAACACACTTCTTTGGTGACATTGTTGATTTCATGGTCTACAAACAAAATGGCAAAACCTTTTTGAGCATGTCCTGTGCAGCGGTGCCAACTCGAATGAAGCACGTTGATGGGCGTGAACTTGCTCTCGCTCTGGTTGATGTGTGCTCGTGCTCTTCCAGGAGAAGTGCCCCTGCAAAGAATTCTGCCCTTTATGATGTCATGTAGGGCCATACTCGGGGGTGGGGGGGTGCTTAAACAAACCTTGAAACCTATACAAACCCTGAATGAGAATCCAACTCTTTAACAGTGTAAATAAGTAAGAATGCATGAAATAGCATTACACCTTCCCTTAAAGGGGTCATTGGATGCCCCATTTTCCACAAGTTGATATGATTATTTAGGGCCTTAATGAAAAGTCCTTAACATACTTTGGTTAAAATTTCTCAATGATAGTGAAAAAAAACACCCTTTTTACCCTGCCAAATTCACCTCTTTTTTCAGCAAGCCATTTTAGTCCATGTTCCTTTAAATGCTAATGAGCTCTGCTTGCCCTGCCCCTCTCCCTCCATGGGGTGACACGCAGTTCTCTGGAAGACTGTAAACTTTAGCCACATTCATCATGAAACTTGCTAACTAGCACATTGTTAGGAAAGGTGATTTGCAGAATTCATTAAAAAAAAATCCCTTCTTCATGGAGGTGAAGCTGGCTAATGAATGATCCACGAGAACATAGATGCATTTAGGCAGATCGGGGATCGGCGCATTCCCTTCAAAAACAAACATACTCCACTGCATCTTCAGTGGATCAGATGACGGGAGTAAATGACGATTGTCAAGTTCATTATTACATCCAACAACAAAACAAATCAATCGCTTATGAGACATTCTTACAACCGCTCCGGCGTCGAAACAATGACGGACTGATGACAGCTCACTCAGAGCAGGTCTAAGGTAAAACACCAGTGTCAATCAACAATTGTGGGAGGGGCCTGGGTCCGTGTGACGTCATACAGACAAGAATCTGAAATCGGCTTGATTTGAAAAAGGGGATATTATTTATCTGGATTTAAAGAAAACACTGGTTGGATTTTTATCATTATAGGGTGGTTGTGTACACACACTACCAACACACATTTATGTTCAATCAACATGTAAAAGTGAATTTAGCATCCAATGACCCCTTTAAGCCACAGCTTTGTCCTGAATTTGCTCTAGTCTTCCTCCAGGAAATCAACCTTTTAAATTCTGGACTAGACTTAATTTAAGACTCTTTAAGACCATTACACAGAAAGCAGATTTCGGTTAGACTGTAACGATTGAATAAAGATTTAAATGAAAAGTAATCATTTGTTTTATGTTACATTCATCCATCCATCTTCTTCCGCTTATCCGGGGCCGGGTCGCGGGGGCAGCAGTCTAAGCAGAGATGCCCAGACTTCCCTCTCCCTAGACACTTCCTCCAGCTCTTCCGGGGGGACACCGAGGCGTTCCCAGGCCAGCCGGTTTGTTACATTCAATTGTGTTCATTTTTACGGTCATGTTATTCAAAGAATTTTTTGCAAAAAATCGCTAGAGTTTGCTAACGTCATTACTGACTGTATGATAGTGCCACAACATATTTTCACATGACGATAACTACCATATAGATTGAGGGGGGCTATTCCCCCCAATAATTAGAAATCACTAAACCTTTTGCTCAAATATTGCCAGTTCCAGAAAAAGAGAGAGAGATTAAAGTTGCGTGTACGCACGTCTGTGTGTCTCTCTTTACAATGAGTGAGTTTACTTACCCTGGTGTCCCAGTTCTTAGGGGAATGTTTTCACCCCTACCCCTTGACACTCTGTTTCAAGGGACAAGGGGAAGGGGTAGGTGAAGGTGTATAAAATAGAATTGGGATTGGGCCTTAATCTCTGTCTGGGAAACCGCCCCTATACCTTGTATAATCCCCCTTTTTGCAGAGTCAGACTTAATGAATCATATTCCTGTCATGACAACTCTCTGAGTTCTTTGCATGGTACTGTATATGACAATGTTAATGTATTTGGTCTTGGTGGAATAGATCTGCTATGCTGCTACTGCTCTAGCAGAGCAAGTACTGAGACTTGCTACTGCCAACACATGCACAACATGCTGCTGTGAGCACATGAGAAATATTGCTGCTGCACATTTAACATGAATAACCCCTCACAAAGCAGGAGACAGAGAATCGACAATACAAGCCAAAAACAAGACAAAACACCCCCAACACACAGATCTATCACCAAGACATATGTACTGCTGCTGCTCTGAAGAGCCATGAGAACCGCATGTATTACTATCTATGTATGCCTGGGCTACCGCGCCGACTGACTTAACTCTAATTAGATGTGCACTATGTGTTTTCTTTGCATAGAAAACGTATTCTCATAGCTTCGTAAAATTACGGTTGAACACCTGATGTCACATGGACTATTTTACCGATCTCCTTACTATTGTTAGGAGTTTGGACTTGAGTTTTTTTTTTTTTTGGCACGTCTGTCTGTTCATGTTTTTCCTTATATGGTTTTATTCCTGTTCAGTTTAGCTTAAGGATTCATTTGCTCATTAGTCATTATTAGTTTGCCCCTTGTCAGCTACACTATTTAAAGTCATCTTTTCTGGTCAGTTTTTGTCGGTGATTGTTTATGTTATCAGTGTTTCTGCTACTCAGCTATATACTTGTGATTTATCATTAAAGTTCTTGGTGGATTATTTTTCATCGTCATTACCTTTCTTGGAGAGACTGTAACAACTATGTTTCTGTGCCATGATTGTGGTAGTATCGTTGCTGTTTATTGAGGGTCAGACAGCTCTCAGATTTCATCAAAAATATCTTAATTTATGTTCCAAAGATGAACGATGGTCTTACGGGTTTGGAACAACATGAGGGTGAGTAATTAATGACAGAATTTTCACTTTTGGGTGAACTAACACTTTAAGGCTATTTTATTCACTTTAAATATCGGATGAAGTGATTCTATCTCTTTAATACAGATGATGCTGGATCATTAATAAATTAGTCATGACGAAAAATGATATCCAATGTATTTTTCTATGAGTGATTGATAAGGTTACCTAGCTTAGCTTCTTTAATACCATAGCTTGTCACCCACTACAGCAAACATGGCGATAGGCCTGTGTGTGAACTGATATTAGCCTATTATTGTAGATACCGATGTGTTGGGTTTTGCTCAATATGATGTTAAGTGGCAGATCCGTGGGATTGCTGCAGTTGAATATCTAAATAAGAGACGTCCTCAGTCCCAACGAAACCTAAAATATGTGGAGGACGCAAAATTATTTTATAATTATAATATGAACACATTGTGAACCTATGAACCGAACTCACATTTAAACAGTCTCCATGCTATGTACACATGCTGTGTATACACATATTTATCCTTACAGGTACAATTTAGTTATTATTGTCCCCTTCAAAAATTGCTCTTGAGAAATTTTGTGTTTATTGTCCCCCCAATTGTTAGATGAAATGTATGCCCTTGATGAACACAGACACCTATCGAGGGTCATCATCACTGGTAAATTGTCCTTCAGTTATCAAGACCTGGTTTACATTTACATTTATTCATTTAGCTGACGCTTTTATCCAAAGCGACTTACAATTGCTATATATGTCAGAGGTCGCACGCCTCTGGAGCAACTAGGGGTTAAGTGTCTTGCTCAGGGACACATTGGTGTCTCACAGTGGATTCGAACCCGGGTCTCTCACACCAAAGGCATGTGTCTTATCCACTGAGCCATCACCACCCCGGTTTAGTTGCACTAAGCAAATGTACATGCTTGTATCTAACATTAAAGTACATGAGAAAGTCAACAGTGATTCTTTGAAAATGGCCAGCTGTGACTCCTGAAAATGGAGTAACACCTTGTATTTGTATTGTATTTTCTATTGTAATGTTCTTGACTGATTTACATTGATGTTCTCATGGTGAATATTTATTTAAAATGCATGTATGATTTAACGGCACACAAACATTTGGTATGTACCTCAGTTTTGATGTCATGGTTCAGTATGGTTTCGGTAGAGCAGGAGGTAAAAATATTAAACATATTTATATTTATTATTATTATTATTACACAGTGTTTTACTGAAATTGCCCTTTTCTTTAAATAAATAATTATAATTAAAATTGTATTTAAATGTACCTCATAATATATATATTTTTAAATCTACCTCAGCTTCTGCTCTAAACTATAGAGAGCCCTTTTACATTACTATAATGTTACAATTAACAACAGGGGAGCCCAAACTTAAATTTAATTACTATTTATTTTTAACTATAATAATCAACACTCAAATAATAAAAAAAGAAAACAAAAATTGTATGCAAACATGTAAATTGCACTCAATGCAGTTTTTGAATTAAGTTCTAAATTATACAATTTCTATTTTCTAATTTCTAATTTCTATTAGTTTTTGAAATATAAGCTAATCAGTGGCTGTCATAACTTATTTCATAAAAGATTCGTTTAAATATACATAAACTATACATAAAGGGATTAAGACATCACAGATAAAGTAAAATATATAGTCTAATATTTCGCGCTTTATTAACTGCTTTTTTTTTTTTAAGGTTTTTGCTAATATGACAGTTTGCTTAACAGAAAAATCAAAGATTTTAAAGCTCTCACACTATAATCCTTTGATTATGGCTCCTCCCTCTGGTGACCCTGCCGTGGGCCTTCATCCAGGCTGGTCTCTGGACCACCAACTTCCCCTTGGCTCCTCCCACCCTCCACTCCCCCCATGGACTGTATTATTTACTCTGGACTGGACTATTTTTGTTTTTCTTTTGATTCCTCACCCCGCTGCAGAACCCTCACCCTCCTTCCTCAGTTGGACCTGTTGTGGCGCGAGGATGGGGAGTGGGGAGTGGGGGATATACTGCCAGGTTCATAGTTTTGTTTTCCTTGGTTTTCGTTTTTCCCCTCTAGTTTGTTTCTGTGGTTTCTGATTAGCCCACACCTGTTTCTGTTAACCATGATTAAACTCCCTGTATATTTAAGTCCTGTGTTTCCTTAGTTCTTTGTTTTCTTAGTTCTCTCTGATCTCATTTATGTTGTGCTATGCTTATTCTTATGATCTCCTATGTTTGTTCCCTGTGAATGTATTGTTATTTAAAGATTGTTTTGGACTTTCTTTCTTTAGCATTACAGTGTAAAAGAATATTGTGTAGGCTACATAAATATAAAAATGTCATACATGTCATAATAGATAGTCATTGCGTGTATCAGAATTGGCCTGCCTATTTGCTCGCGCATGAGCAGATCTGTTTGCTCTCTAAAGACGCGCTCAGTCTGTGCGCCTTAAAATTACGCCGTGTAAATAGCAAAAAGCTTTGTGTTCATAATCGTTCATCAGTCATACCAAAGACTAAAGTAAATTAAAAAGTTAATGTAATAATGGTGATGTTTCATTAGAAAAAAAAAATAGATGGGGGTGTAGAAAAAAGTATGTGGTCAGAACAAACTTGACTTCCTGTGTTTGAAATGGTTTTCTTTCTTCCTGCTTTGCTTCAGAGCTGAAGTGATTTCATTTTAACTGCTGTGTGGATAGAAAAGTGTTTTAATCACAACATGAGGATCATTCAGCTTCAGTTCTGTGAGTTTATTACATGATATCAATATATTTACATGCTTTATTAACTTTAACTTTTGAACAGTATTTGTTATCTTTCACAGCTAATATGACACGTTTATCTATAATGCTAATCTTTTTATTTATTATGTTTTAAATCTTGTAGATGTATTAATCTGTTGTCAGTATGCAGTGGCAGATCTACAAACTGATTTGGGATCAAATGTGATCATAAACTGTGATCTTGATGAAAATGAGGTTTACTGGATTTTACTGAAAACAGCAGATCCTCCAACAGTGATTCTACGATCATTCTCAACAACAACATCACCTTTTTACCATAATAAAACATTCAGAAAGAAATATTCAGTGCAGTTTAAACATCGTCTGGTTATTAATAATGTGACTGCTGATGAATTAGGAGTTTATTACTGTATGAACACACGCACACCTCCAAAACTCAGCAACAGCACCAGAATATACTTCACTGGTGAGTTCATTTGGTCCTGTAGTGATTAAGACATTGATGATCAATGTGTTTCTTTACCTTTTTATTATTTGTTATTCATCACCTCAATTTTTATACACTTTATCATCGATATCCCTCTTTCTGTTTGTTCCAGACAGAGAGGAATAGGCCTGTTTTGTAGATATTAAACTGCAGTCATTGTAAAGACTATCAGTTTTTACTGTAACTCTACATGTTTTCTTCACAGAATCAGTTCAACTAACTGAGTGTCACAATCACACAGAAGTGGAGTACATTGATCAGAATCAAACACTATGGCAGATGATTATTATTATCATATCTGCTCTGACAAACGGGCTTCTAATCATTGTGGTGATCGGTGATTTCATTTTATTATTGTTCTAAACATGTTCAAATTTTAATACACAATAGTCTAAAAAATATCGCAATGCTCTTTTCTAAAGACAGGTGAAAGTTTTTAATTACTTGCTATATATTTGTACCATGTAAGAAAAAATATAACCTTTAGTAAATAGTAAATATGAATTCTCTGTTTCATTCGTAGTTTTTGCTGCTGGAAAAACAGAACAGTTGGAAAAACATATTCATAATACTGATCTGCAAACACGAGTTATATATCAATCATAAGAACCAAACCAATTGTTTCAATTGTAAGGTAAGTGAATGAATATCTTTATTTATGTATTGCTAAATGTCATTACTGTTTTATAATTAAGGTTTAATTATTAAGGATTTTGATGTTATCACAACAAAATTAAGTAGCATTTTGTTTAGATTAATTTACACTGCCGCTCAAAAGTTTGGGATCGGTAAGATTTGTAATGGTTTTTAAAGAAGTTTCTTCTGGTCATCAAGGCTGTATCTATTTGATCAAAAATACAGGGAAAAAAGTGTTATTTTGTGAAATATTATTGCAATTTAAAATAACAGTTTTCTATTTTAATAAACTTTATTCCTGTGATCAAAGCTGAATTTTCATCATCATCAATCATCATTATTCCAGTCTTCAGCGTCACATGATCCTTCAGAAATCATTCTAATCTGAGGATTTATAATCACTGTTGGAAACCGTTGTGCTGCTTCATATTTGTTTGGGACCTGTGGAATTTTTTTTTTTTTTTTTTTTTGGATTCTCTGATTAATAAAAAGTAAAAAAAAACAGTCAGTATTTTTTTCTTTCTTTTTTTTAAGAAATTTATATTTTATTTAGGAGGGATGTGTTAAATGAATAAAAGGTCATAGTAAATACTTACATTGTTTGAAATGATTTCTATTTTGAACAAATGCTGCTCGTTTTAACTTTGTATTCATCAAAGAATAAAAAAAAACAATATTAAGCAGCACAACAGTTTCAACACTCATAATAAATCAGCATATTAGAATTATTTCTGAAGGATCATGTGACACTGAAGACTGGAGTAATGATGAAGAAAATTAAACGCTGCATCACAGAAATAAATTCTATTTCACAATATTACTGTTTTTTTTCTGTATTATTGATCAAATAAATACAGCCTTGATGAGCAGAAGAGACTCCCTTAAAAAACATTAAAAATCTTACTGATCCCAAACTTTTGAGCGGCAGTGTAAATCAACTGAAGCTGGATGTTAATATTGTTTTCTTGTTACTCTTTCAGTTCACTGAGGTGGAAAATATTCAGCAAATTAACAGCACCTTTGTGACTCTATAAAATGTTACCATATGTTTATCATGTGCTATTGTCAGGATCATGGACCTGTTTTTGTTGTGTTTTGCTCCCCATGTGTTCTGTGACCCAGTTTTTCCCTCATATTAATTGTTAATTTGATCCCATGTGTGTCTCCTTAGTTCCCTCGTTATTGTCTTTAAAAGCCCCAGTTCGTTCAGTTAGTGTTTGTCGGTCCTTGAATTGTCTTCCCTGCCTGTGATCTGTTATCTTCTGGATATTAAAGACCTGTGAGTGAATTCCTCGTCTCCTGGCTTCCGTGCCCCGTGCTTCCTGTGAAACGTGACAGCTATATTCTTTTGCAGAGTAATATAAGTATTTGGGAGACTAGTTACACTTCTTACTCAAGTGAAGTCTATAAAATACTCCTATAATCCCTTGCCTGATTACACAGCACCTGTTTATTATTTGTTCTTGGCTGGCAATGCTGAGTGGTTTCTGTTTCCATTTCTTTGTTTGTTTGATCTTGAAATGTTTTTCTCTGTTTTACGATTGCCTGTTTAAATAAAGATGCAAATGGGTCATCGCTTGAATGTTTCCAAGTCTGCATCACAGTCGTTAAATTGTACAAACCTCTGCATGGTATAGCTACAGGCAACACAATGCGGTTAAACTCAACTGAAGTGCTTAACCAAAACCAAACATTTGTTCCATTGGTTGGTCACTTGACAGCCAATGACTTCACATTAGAGTGGAGGTTTAACCTTGAACCGAGTGCCAGTACCTTCATGTACAGGTCCTTCTCAAAAAATTAGCATATTGTGATAAAGTTCATTATTTTCTGTAATGTACTGATAAACATTAGACTTTCATATATTTTAGATTCATTACAACACAACTGAAGTAGTTCAAGCCTTTTATTGTTTTAATATTGATGATTTTGGCATACAGCTCATGAAAACCCAAAATTCCTATCTCAAAAAATTAGCATATTTCATCCGACCAATAAAAGAAGTGTTTTTAATACAAAAAAAGTCAACCTTCAAATAATTATGTTCAGTTATGCACTCAATACTTGGTCGGGAATCCTTTTGCAGAAATGACTGCTTCAATGTGGCGTGGCATGGAGGCAATCAGCCTGTGGCACTGCTGAGGTGTTATGGAGGCCCAGGATGCTTCGATAGCGGCCTTAAGCTCATCCAGAGTGTTGGGTCTTGCGTCTCTCAACTTTCTCTTCACAATATCCCACAGATTCTCTATGGGGTTCAGGTCAGGAGAGTTGGCAGGCCAATTGAGCACAGTAATACCATGGTCAGTAAACCATTTACCAGTGGTTTTGGCACTGTGAGCAGGTGCCAGGTCGTGCTGAAAAATGAAATCTTCATCTCCATAAAGCTTTTCAGCAGACGGAAGCATGAAGTGCTCCAAAATCTCCTGATAGCTAGCTGCATTGACCCTGCCCTTGATAAAACACAGTGGACCAACACCAGCAGCACTGACTGTGGGTACTTGACACTGGACTTCAGGCATTTTGGCATTTCCCTCTCCCCAGTCTTCCTCCAGACTCTGGCACCTTGATTTCCGAATGACATGCAAAATTTGCTTTCATCCGAAAAAAGTACTTTGGACCACTGAGCAACAGTCCAGTGCTGCTTCTCTGTTCAAAAGTGGCTTGACCTGGGGAATGCGGCACCTGTAGCCCATTTCCTGCACACGCCTGTACACGGTGGCTCTGGATGTTTCTACTCCAGACTCAGTCCACTGCTTCCGCAGGTCCCCCAAGGTCTGGAATCGGTCCTTCTCCACAATCTTCCTCAGGGTCCGGTCACCTCTTCTCGTTGTGCTGCGTTTTCTGCCACACTTTTTCCTTCCCACAGACTTCCCACTGAGGTGCCTTGATACAGCACTCTGGGAACAGCCTATTCGTTCAGAAATGTCTTTCTGTGTCTTACCCTCTTGCTTGAGGGTGTCAATGATGGCCTTCTTGACAGCAGTCAGGTCGGCAGTCTTACCCATGATTGCGGTTTTGAGTAACGAACCAGGCTGGGAGTTTTTAAAAGCCTCAGGAATCTTTTGCAGGTGTTTAGAGTTAATTAGTTGATTCAGATGATTAGGTTAATAGCTCGTTTAGAGAACCTTTTCATGATATGCTAATTTTTTGAGATAGGAATTTTGGGTTTTCATGAGCTGTATGCCAAAATCATCAATATTAAAACAATAAAAGGCTTGAACTGCTTCAGTTGTGTTGTAATGAATCTAAAATATATGAAAGTCTAATGTTTATCAGTACATTACAGAAAATAATGAACTTTATCACAATATGCAAATTTTTTGAGAAGGACCTGTATGTATCTCAGTTCTCACAGTTGTCTGAAACTCAAATAGAAACAGCAGCATAGCAGTTTGTCTGTTTTGTCTACCATATATCTACACATTTAGTGTCAAAGTGCTTTACAAGTGTTCAAATGCATGTAAAGCCCTTCACATGAACTGAAGTTTGTATTGCTTTAAATATCCAACAGTTAATAAACTGCACCTATTGTTAAATATTCACACCTGATCTCTGCAGTGTTTATCAGTCTATCTTGACCTTTCTGTACTTCTTGGTGAGTGGAAAAACAATAACAACAACAACAACAACAATAATAACATAATCCAATTTTCAACATTTTGAAGTGAATGTTTGTGCATGTTTTAATATTGCCAATGCTTTGCGTGGAGGAGGAGGAGGCACATGATACTGAAACAACTTCAGTTCTGTGTGAGATTATTAGATATCATTTATTTCATGTGCTTGTAGCCACTCTTTTTACAACTTTTGGAAATTATTTTAAGACAGTTTGCTCTTCATTACTTTGTGTTTGATTTGTAGGCACATATAGCAGAAGTTACAGAGATTAACATCTTTAATTAAATGGAAGATGGGTTCATTTATTTAGAGAGAAAAACTAACCCGCCCTCCTCGTGTCAATCACTGTCACACCCAAAACCTACAGCACACTTCACCACTAGAGGCTCTCTAGACCCACAACACCTTCTTACTCTAAAGCTAGAATAATCACCAAACTGAAGTGACACTGAATGCACCAAACATTTCATAAAGACACCTTGATGAAAGGACTGCATAATTAAAATCTATAGGCTAGTCAAGTATCGTGTCACACCTTAAGAACTGAACTCTTGCTTCAAACTTTTTATCACTGTTCAGTCTGATTCGGTATTATGGTGCAAACCATAGTTTCTAACTCAAACTGATATAATTGTATGATTATTCACATGGCGCAACTGATTTCTTTTCTCATCAGCAACCAATGAAGTTGCTGCTCAACATTCAAATTATTGGCTAGTGCTTGCTGCAGCGGTTGTGCCACCCTCCACCTTCCCCAGCTCCACCTGTATAGATCCACTACGGGGTGATTCATGTATGCTATATGGGGGTTATTCATGATATATTTGCAGCAGCAGTATTTCTTACATGCTCACAGCATGTTGTGAATGTATTGGTAGTAGCAAGTCTCTGTACTTGCTCTGCCTCAGCAGCACCGTAACAGATCTATTCCACCAAACATATTAACATTATCATGTACATTACCATGCTAAACTCTCAGAGAGTTGTCATTACAGAACTGAGTTTATGTGAAGGATTCATCTGATTCAAACCAGTAACTCCCATTTTTTCTGGCCCAAATCCAATCCAAAGAGCCAGTACTTTTAGTGTCTTCAGTTCCCCAGTCCTTCATGTCTTTGGACTGTAGAAGCAATCTGGCCTGGCTCGGGACTCGAACCAGGGACTGTCTAACAGAGCCTCCCGCTCATGCACCATAACACTCTTAATCTGCACTCAATCATGCACTCTTAATCTCAGTCATATACTGTTAGCCATAAACCAAAGAAAAAAATATTATGTTTGAGGGTTGATTCTAAACTTTGCAGGAATGCAATAAGTCTCTACACACTCAAGTGGCATGTATTGTATATACTTTAATATTTTGAAATAAACTTCATATGTGTTGTGTTTTATACAATATTTTGATCTTTTAAAATACAAAATCTAAAACAGTATTAACTAGTGCAAAATGAATGGATTATGATGAGAAAATACATCACTTAATACATGTGTGTTATACATTATAAAATGTTCTTTAGGAAAAGACTTAATAATAACAATTTAGAAATGTCTCAGATTAATTCTCAGTTATTCCCAGTACAATTGCTAAAATATCTCTTTCTATCAAGAAATTAAGACTTCTTTCCTGCTCAGTTTTTAAATGCAGGGTCACATGATCACAGGCCTGACTGGAACCACACACTTCTCAACAATCAGCCCTCATGCTCTCTGCCAGCTGTGCATTTATTGCCACACATGACCCAGGTTTTGGCCATCAGTGCCAGCCGGAGGCAACATCAGGCTAAGATCAGTTCAAGGTGTTTTTTTAACAATTCATTATTTACATGTGCACCAGTGTGAACGAGCAGTAAGTTGTTGGCTGCAGTTCACTTGACGGCCACCAGTGTCGTTAATAACAAGGCTTTCTGGATTCTGCCTATCCAAATAGACAGAATTGGTTGATTAGAGTCATTTTCTCTTGAATCAGACTTTCGTCGTGGAGCTGTTTATTTGGTGGTTGAGGGTAGGGATAAAATGTGAGCTAGTTGCTAGTTATGGTTTTTGAGTTTATTTCAAAATTAAATTTGACTGATTTACCAAGTTGGTGTCGGGCATTAGGTGTTGAAGAAAAGTGTGTACAATGGTCAGAGCAAACTTGACTTCCTCTGATGTCAAAGAAGTTTTGCTTTGCTTCAGAGCTGCTGTAGACTTCATTTTCAGTGTTGTGTGGCGGGACAAAAGGTTTCATTATATATTTAACTATAATTAAACAACATGAACATCCTTCAGCTTCAGCTTTGTGAGTTTATGATATGTGTATTTACATGTAAAGTGCTTTGTCATAAATGATGTTTTATAGGTTCAGTGTTTTAAAGCAGGTAGTCTTGATCATTATGTTTAAGTTTTGTTTAGTTTTTTAAATAGATGTATTAATCTGTTGTCAGTATGGAGTATCAGATCTTCTTACTGATTTGGGATATTGTTTTGTGTTATAGATTCAGAGTGGTTTTGAGCAGGTTTTCTTAATGTATTTCGCTTATGTATTTTTTATTATCTTTTAGATGTATTAATCTGTTGTCAGTATGCAGTATCAGATCTACTGACTGATTTGGGATCAAATGTGATCATAAACTGTGATCTTGATGAAAATGAGGTTTATTGGATTTTACTGAAAACAGCAGATCCTCCAACAGTGATTCTACGATCAATGTCAGCAACAACATCACCTTTTTACTTGAATAAAACATTCAGAAAGAAATATTCGGTGCAGTTTAAACATCGTCTGGTTATTAATAATGTGACTGATGATGAATTAGGAGTTTATTACTGTATGAACACAGAAACACCTCCAAAACTCAGCAACAGCACCAGAATATACTTCACTGGTGAGTTCACTTAATCAATGTGATTATTTACTTTTCATTATTTGTTATTTATTTATACACATCATCATAGTTATCCCTCGTTCCAGAGATGAATGTGCTCCAGTAAAAGACTGACAGTAACAGACTGTGAACTCTTTCTGTACAGAATCAGCTCAATTAACTGAGTGTCACAATCATACAGTGTCTGTGTATACTGAGCAGAATCAAACACAATATCAGATTATTATCATCATATCTGCTCTGATCAACGGACTTCTGATCATTCTGCTGATCGGTGAGTTATTATTCTTATTGTTCAAAACATTATCAAATTAAATACACATTAAGGTAAAAATATCGATATAATGCTGTTCTCTGTAGGTGAAGCTTTTATTTAGTTGCTGCTTTATTTGTTTATTTGTTTTGTCTCCATACTGTGTACAGTTCAGTTCAAAAGTTTACACCCCCCTTTCAGAATCAGTTAAATGTTAATTATTTTACCAAAATAAGAGGGATCATACAAAATGCATGTTATTGTTTATCTAGTACTGACCTGAACATATAGTCCACAAGAGAAAATCATATTTGAATTAATAAAAATCACCCCGTTCCAAACTTTACATCCCCTTGATTCTTAATACTGTGTTCTTACCTGAATGATCCACAGATGTGATTTTTTTTCTTTAGTGATGGTTGTTCATGAGTCCCTTGTTTGTCCTGAACAGTTAAACTGCCTTAGTTAAAAAATCCTTCAGGTCCCACAAATTCTTTGGTTTTCCAGCATTTTTGTGTATTTGAACCCTTTCCAACAATGACTGTATGATTTTGAGATTCATCTTTTCACACTGAGGACAACTGAGGGACTCATATGCAACTATTACAGAAGTTTCAAATGCTCACTGATGCTCCAGAAGATAAAAACATGCATTAAGGGCCGGGGGGTGAAAACTTTGAACAGAATGGAGATGTGTACATTTTTCTTATTTTGCCTAAATATCATATTTTTTCATTTAGTACTGCCCTTCAGAGGCTACAGAAGATTGTTACATGTTTCAAGAAGACAATATAAGTTATATTTACCCTGATCTTCAAATTCAAAAAGTTTTCACCCCCCGGCTCTTAATGGGGGGGTCAGTACTAGGGTCAGAACTAAATAAACAATAACATGTATTTTGTATGATTCCTCTTATTTTGGTAAAATAATGAACATTTAGCAGATTCTGAAAGGGGGATGGTAACTTTTCACCTCAACTGTATGTTTTACCATTTAAGAAACAATAATCTACTTGTTAGTAAATATTGAATCTGAATTCTGTTTCATTTTTAGTTTTTGTTGCTGGAACAACACAACGGTTGGAAAAACACATTCATAATGCAGATCTGCAGACAAAAGTTATATATCAACCATAAGAACCAATTCAACTGTAATGTAAAGTCAGTTTCTATATGGGCACATTTGAAAGTCTTGGCTAATTTTTATTTTTAATTTTTTTTGGTAAATGGTCCTTACGTTATTAAGCCTCAGTTAATATTGTCGTGTTGACGTGTATTTCAGTCAGAATGTGTCCTGGCATGAGTTTCTGTTATAATGTTATTGACTCATTCATGTTCTATGGGTGGGATTTCTGTAAAAACCTGATAGAGCAATGATTTGGTAGAATGAAAATTATCAGACATGACATTTGACAAAGATTTCATGTGAAATGACAAGAACTTTTTCAAATATTTTCTGTCAGTCATCAGAGATAAAATGACACATTCATGACTATTTATTTATTTTATTTCGTATATATGAACAGACTTTAAGTTGATCACGTCCTCGACCCCTGTGAAAAAAAAAAAACTTAGTTGTTTTCGTTTATTGGTGACTTGTATTTTTTCCCCTGAATTTCAGGATATTCTTATACAGTATATCAATATATATTTTTTATATAGTATATAGCAGAAATCTACACAGTGTAACTAGACTGTGGTTAAACTCAACTGAAGCTCTAACCAAAACCATAAATATGTTCCACTGGTTGGTCACTTGGTCATTTAACAGCCAATGATAAACAGGTTCTGTCACCTTTGTCTAGACTGGAGGTTTAACCATGAACCGGGTGCAGTGTTTTTCTGGTATGTGTGTATCTCAGTTCTCACGGTTGTCTGAAACTCCAATAGAAACAGCAGCAGTTTGTCTGTTTTGTCTACCGTATATATATCTACACATTTAGTGTCAAAGTGCTTGACGAGTGTTTAAATGCATGTAAAGCCCCTTTGCACAAGTTTGTAATGCTTTGAATGTCCGACACTTATAATAAACTGCAAAGCTGTTGTTAAATATTCACAGCTGGTCTTTGTATGTAAAAGTTTATCAGTCTGTCTTGACTTTTCTGTATTTGTTCTTGGTGAGCGGAGAAAGAAAAACACATGGCTCACACCGGAAGTTCAGTTTATCCAAAAACACAATTTATTAATGGAATCTGGATTTTAAAACACAAATGAAATGACATTTAATAACATTGTGAAAGGATATTTAGGTCTCAAACAGCTTCTCTCTAACTGAACGAGTCATCATGAATACATGCAAGATGGTTTGTAACCGTTATTTCTGAACTAATTATGAACATAAATGACCTGCAGAGGGCAGCAAAGAATTTAGATCCAGCTGTTCCTTTATTAACATACAGTTTATAGATTTCAGTCTCTTATCGTTTCCTTTGTAGTTTGCTGAAACAGTTTTGTTGAAGGATCTCTTGACAGACCTTGTGAAGCGTCTCTCCTCCACACTAAACAGATGAAGGAGTTCAGAGAAGTCAGAGAATCGTAATGATTTCTGAGAAATGGTATATAAACTTTATGCCAGGCTGTAAGTGTTTAGATCAAGACAACAGCACAAGGATCACACAGTTCCAGTTTTGTATGAGTTTATTACGTCATTTAATATAGTTTTAGGTGCTTTGCACTGTAGCTTAGAGTAGGTTTTTTTTTTTTTTACAATGCTTCGAAATCTTTTAAAAATTGCTCTTCATTACTTTGTTTGTTTTTCAAAGATAGACTACTCATGTTATGTAACTGAGGTTAACAGAGATGAACAACTCAAATGAAATGGAGAAAAACCAACCCCACCTTCAATCACTGTCCCACCCTAAACCTACAGCACACTTCACCACTAGAGGCTCTCTAGACCCACAATGCCTCCTTACTACCTACAGATCAATCACCAAACTCAAGACACATTTAAGACTATAAACACTTCATCACGACATTTAACACTTCAGTAATACCAGTGAAGTGAACATAAATGTAACTGATACCATCGTATTTATTCAATAAGATTCTTGCCTCATGTCATACTTCATGTAAACACAGTGTTGTGCATGTTAGTGCATGTTTCACAAACTAAAAAAAAACAAAATTCTCACTTTACAGCATTTTTCAATCTTATGGTCACAGTGGAACATGACAAGAATGCAGATCTTCCTGTGGCGTCCTCAGTTTGACTTTCAGAGAAACTGAAAGAGAGAAACAAAAGGGTCAAACATACAACCTGTTCATGAATTTGCCATTCAAATTTCATTCATATTTGTTCATAGGCATATAGGTTTGGTTTCATGCGTTTCCTTTTAGTTTGTTCAAATCAGACCGAACTCTTTGGCACACTTTGTTGTATATTTATTTTCATTATTACCTCATTACAAAGACCCCCAGTGACTGACTCAAATCAAAAGAGTCTAGTGTACATCGAAATAATGAAAATGAATGATGTGTTACATGAAGTTAATTAATCAGATTTGGTAAATGATGTGAAGTTGTATTATTAACAAGCATAAAATAATATACCAATAAATCACACATCATGGTACTATTATGAACAAGTGTCAAAGACTGTCACGGAAGAGAAGAAATTGTTGAATAAAGCCATTATTTTAGTTTTCTTTGCACACAAAAAGTTATATATATATATATATATATTTCATAACATTATAGTTGAACCACTCATGTCACATGGACTATTTTAATGATGTCAGAAAGCTCTCAGATTTCATCAAAAAATCTTAATTTGTGTTCTGAAGATGAACGAAGGTCTTACGGGTTTGGAACGACATGAAGGTGAGTAATTAATGACATAATTTTCATTTTTGGGTGAACTATCCCTTTAAGTTCAGTTATGGATTATTTTACTAAAGATATATTTTTGGGTTATTTTAATTTGCATGTGGTCTCCCTATGGTTTGAAACAAAGGTTTTTACAGAAGTGGAGTTTGGACACAAATCAGTGGAGTTAAAAAATACTGATAAAAAAAAATTAAAAAATAAACATTTCCCCATGTTTTAGGAATAAAATTTTGTATAAAACCAGGCAAATGACATATGAACAAACCCCTTCTTTAAAAACTCATGAAACCAAATATTAACCTTACACATCTATGACTTCCACTACTGAGAACCCTGGAAATGTGAAAAGGGAGACATGCAAGTCATGATATACATGTACATATCAAAGACATCAGGGCACCATTAACATCGAGTTTGTTTTTTAAATAAATTTGTTTACACAAAGTGCATCATACTTCCTGAACAATTCACATTGAAACTTCTGTGATCCGTGTAAAAAGAGCTGATGTCATTTGTGTCTTATTTGCATTTAGCCTGGGCTGTTTTGAGCCAAATCTGCTTTATTTAAAGGAACATTCCACATTTTTGGAAATAGGCTCATTTTACAACTCCCCAAGAGTTAAACAGTTGAGTTTTATTGTTTTCGAATCCATTCAGCCGATCTCCGGGTCTGGCGGTAGCACCTTTACCGTATCTTAGCATAGATCATTGAATCGGATTAGACCATTAGCATCTTGCTCAAAAATTACCAAAGAGTTTCGATAATTTTCCTATTTAAAACTTGACTCTTCTGTAGTTACATCGTGTACTAAGACCGGCGGAAAATGAAAAGTTGTGATTTTCTAGGCAGATATGGCCAGGAATTTTTTTTTATATTACATAGTGCCTGAAAGTAGTCCCCAGCTATATCATAACTAGTTACTAGCTGGGGACTACTACCTACTAGACTACTGGGGACTAGTAGGATCTGTGTGTTAAGTTGCTGTCTGTTGGTGTATTGTCAGCATCTACCAGCAAGGGTTAATAGGAACATAACCAGAAACATCTACAGGAACCTGCTATACAGCCAATTCCTGACTTCCTCGTTTCTAATACAATAGCAGAGGAAGAGAACATTGCTGTGGAAATACAGTCATGAACAAAATAGAAGAAGAAGAATTTGCTGTAGGCTAGTCTCTCATTCACCAGAAGTTTATAACATGTTTATCGTCTATAACGACTTCTGCGACTGAGTATCCTGGAAATATGAAAAAGGAGAAATCTAACAATACTTTCGAATGTGTACAATTTATATTAATGACATCAGGGCACCATGATCATCGGGTATTTTTATGATTTATTTAGTTTACACAAAACATGCAATACTTCCCACACATTTCACTTTGAAACTGCTGTGATCCGTGTAAAAACACCTCACATAGTTTTGTGCTCGTATTTGCACTTAGCCTGGTTTGTTTTGGTCCTCACCTGCTTCATTTAAGCTAGCATTAACAAACACAGTTTTGGATATTGTTAACACATTAAACATGGATTCTATTATACGGGGCTGTTGAATGCTTCTGATTGGCTGACGAATGTTCAAGGTGTGCAATTATTTTCAGGGAAACGCACAGCAAACAGTTCCAGGGAGGTCTTGACCACATTACATCTCCATATCACTTATCTCCAAATGATTTCAGTTATTTCAAAGGTCCTTACAGCCTAAAACAGCAAAAGAACTCAAACCCACAACGACACTGACCAAGCAAATAAACAATAAAATAAAAATGACAAATTATTTTCATGTTTTTGCCACAAACTTAAGTTTTATTATGTACAGAAACAATCTCTTTCTCCTGCTCTCTCTCCCTTACAAACACACACACACACACAAAGACACACACACAGAGACACACACAAAAAACACACACAGACACACACACACACACAGACACACACACACAGAGACACACACAAACACACACACACAGAGACACACACAAAAAACACACACAGACACACACACACACACACAGACACACACACACACACAGAGACACACACAAACACACACACACACACACACAAACACACACACACACACACACACACACACACACACACACACACACACACAGAGACACACACACACACACACACAGAGACACACACACACACACACACACAAACACACACACACACACAGAGACACACACACACACAAACACACACACACACAGAGACACACACACACACACACACACAAACACACACACACACACACACACAAACACACACACACACACACACAGAGACACACACACACACACACACACACACACACAGAGACACACACACACACACGTTGTCAGTGCAGCTCTGGTGATTTTATTAGCAAAATATTTTAGCAACTACAGAACATTTTAGCAAGAACTTCACTGCTTGCTCTGATTCATTAAATCCTGATAACACAACAGTCAAATAAATGTTTTGTGTGTTTATTTTCATGTTAATATTTGTCTTCAGTTCAGCTATTCATCCAACAAATACCTGTCATTATTTTGTATTGAATGTAATACAGCAGGGCTGAGCAGCTTTGGTCCTGGAGGGCCCCTGTCCTGCAGAGTTCAGCTTCAACCCTAATCAAACACACCTGTCTGTAGCTTTCTACTGATCTTGAAGACCTTGATTATCTTGTTCAGGTCTGTTTGATTAGGGTTGGAGCTGAACTCTGCAGGACAGTGATCTTCGACTGAAGTTACCTAGCCCTGATTTATAGCATTGTTCTATTGTGTTTTATATTATATAGAAACAATACAATGTGATATGTTTATTTAGTGCTCTGTGGTTGTTAAATTCTTAGTTGTGTCTCATTTAGTTTCCACATGCGTCACATGATGCCATTGTTTGATGTTTTACATTCACTCAGGTGTGGTGTTACTATGGCAACACTTAGCATCAGGATGATGCAGATATAAACACTGTCAGAAGTCACAAGAGTCCACACACTTCTCTACCAAACTCTGCTGCTGAGATACAGCTGAGGCCCCCAAGAGCCGCCAAGAGCTTTATTACAAAGAGCCCTGACCCAGATCAAAAGAGCCTTCTGTAGAGCCAGAGAAAATATCAAATAAAATCAACATCTGAGAATCAGCATCTGTGTGTAACCCTTCTCTTTTTTTCTTTTAAAGATGTTTGCCCAGCCGAAGTAAAAAATAAATAAAAATAAAAATAATAATCTGACAATGAACCGCAAAAACCATGGAGTTTCAATGTTCATCACATTTCTGAAGCACAGAATATTAAACACATGATTCAACTCAAGCAACAGTAATAAAAATGACATAAACGTCTAAAAGTTTCACTTTTTTACTTTATATTCTTTCTTTCTTTCTTTCTTTCTTCTTTTAGCTGAATTGTTACAGATGATCTAAAAGACACTGTTGTACTTTTCAGGATCAGCAGTATAGAGAATAAAAGGATGGATGGATAGATATAAAGGATCAAAGGATTCTTTGTAGCAGGCTGTGTGTGTTCTTCAAGAGAGAAACAATACATTTGTGTCGTGTTTGACTTTGTTTCTTTTATATTAATTAATTCTTCAATTATTTATTCATTTATTTATAATCTTTTATCATTTAATCATTTTATAATTCCATTTAATCTTATAATAGTTTATAATAATAATTTTAGACCATTTCTATACTAATTTCACTGATTTATTCATTGAACAGTAATTTAAATGATATTATTGTTTTCATATTATTTTTGTGTATTCAGGGGATATTTGTCTTCACAAGTAAGAGGTAAGAGAATGTCTCAATTTCAAGGTTTTTAATGTCACTGGACGTTGTTGTGAAGCACTAATTTTCCTTTGCTGTTGATTGTGGCATAAAAACACTTGTTGACAGATTCTGAGCATTGAAACCTAACTAAGATTATACAATAACCTCCTTTTATCATCACTTGATTTGTTTCTGCTCTTCACTTTCAGTCAACCTCTTGGCTGATCTGTTCATTGAAAAAACTAACAACAATGTGCCAATAATCCACATATTTTAGGATTCAGTTTTTTAGACTTATTGTCATTCATTGATGTCTCTTTCTTGCTAATTAAAACTATGCTTCATTTGCAGGTCAGTCTGTTGCTTGCATATGGAAGCAGTTTGGGAATAAAATGTCCAGTGATTTGCTGCTCTATCAAGTTTGTTGGGAAAAGGAGGAAGCAACCTTGTTTCAGGTTTAAGCATGGAGATGTTTGTCTGAAATGTGAAAGGATGGCCAGAAGAGATAGTTGAGCCAAAGACTAGAGAGATCCGTGATCCAGACATTTCAAGGCTGGAAAGATCCAGAACCCCAGAGACGGGATGAGTGGATCTGATATTTGGCTGAGATTTATTGTCCAAAATGAAAATATTTAGATGAAAAAGAGCAAAAATGAGAGATGAAACCACTTTTAGAGACTACAGTCTCTCACCCTAGATGGAAATAAGTGGGCAGAAGAAGAAAATGTAGAAAGACACTGGGGTCAATACTGAAGTTAATTCAGACAGGGCCGAAATGAAACCCATGATGTAGGGCCCATGTCTTAAGTCCATATTGTGTCCAAATTGGCCTCATCATGAAATGTTGGCTGGGATGAAGATGAGTAGGACTCTCCACTGAACACTTTCCCAGAAAGATGCAATGTGTATGAAGGAATCGAGGAAAAACAGCCCAAGTTGAAGCTGTAATTCTCCAGTGAGTGACGTGACGATGTTCATGTTGGAATCTGGTCATTACAGTAACTCTTATATCTCGAATATTCATGTAGGCCACGCTAACAGAAACTGAAAAACATGTAAATGTTTGAACATCATGATATCACCCATTTTTACGGCAAGAAAAAGGTGGATAGATTTAATTAAAAACAAATAAATGAAAAATAAAACAAATAAAAAAAATCAGATTGTGATGGTGTTTAGCAACATTTTTCTTCTTCTTCTTTTACATTTTATTCTTCTTCTTTCTTGAAATAGTTAACACTCCTGCCAGGTTGTTTCTAACAATGCGCTCTAAAAAACTTATTTTATTTCATTAGAAAACAGGTCTACTTTTGAAAGTTTCCGTCTGTTGGTGTATTTCCAGCATCTACCAGCAGGGGTTCAGAGGAACCGTGACCAGAAGCATCTAACAGGACCCGGACCTCCAGGTTTCTAGAGCGTGAGGAAGTGACGTACATTTGACATCATCTTTCTCCTGGTACTGTGATGCATTTTTCGATATTTTTACTTGTTTTGGAAAGTCGTGGAAATGCAACCGTGAGCAAAATAATAATAACAACAATAATAATATGTATATAGCAATAAATAAATAATGCCGAGAAACATCTAACCGGACCAGGTTTCTAGGGCGTGAGGAAGTGACGTACATTTTACATCATCTTTCTCCTGATACTGAGACCCCGGAAACGTGAAAACAGAAATACTTTCGGTTGCGTACAAAAGGCTATACATTATTGATTAACCATGATCGTCAGGTATGTTTATGATTTTTAATGACATTCCCAAACACGTCATACTCCCACATATCTGAACCTGCCGCGATCCGTAAAAAAAAAATACTTAATGTAGCCTGGTTTGCGAGCTCGTATTTGTGTCTGGCCTTGTTTGTTTTATGTTTTTCCCCCGTAAGTTAACTGTTTTATTGAAACTAATATTAAACAAAGCCTTTGGACATCATTAATAGACCTACATTAAACACAAATTAATTAACTAATTATTTACATGTGTATCTGTTGGAAAATTGCTAATTATTATTTTGATTTAGTTATTAGCAGTTAACATCTGCATGTTGTATCACTGTATTTTGTGTCCCGGTGCATGTTTGTTTGATAGTAATTCAATAAGTTCTCAAGGTTTTAGCAGCAGGTTAAGATCCCCGCTTCACAACATTTACTACTGAATTATAACATATTTAGAGACGAGTTTAACAGGTGCATAAGGATGATTCATCAACTAATATATTGTTAAGGGAAATATTTGCTCTTTTTTTTTTAATGCGTATTGACAAGTTAGTTGAACAAGGACTATTAAAAATCCCAGTTAATTACACTAATTATAGGAAATATACACTGCCTGAAAAAAGGTCACAATTTGGATTTTAAAAAAAGCAAATACTGAAGAGTCTAGGATTGAATATTTAGTAAAGTGATTAATATCTTTCTAGCATGTTATACGATTTATAACAAGTCTTTTAACTTGGGCTGTAAATACTTAATTACACAGTGTGGTGATTAATTAATCGAATTAATCACTTATTAATCACAAATCAAATTTGGCTGTGAAATTACCCACAAAAGATAATGTAAATCCAATATTTTGTTGTGTTATTCCCGTACCCAGAAGCGTGGTAAGGACATTGGTAAAACAATCCATGTGACATCAGTGCTTCAACAGTAATATAATGAAACTACGAGAATACTTTTTGTGCGCAAATAAAACAAAAACAACAACTTCATTCAACAATTCTTCTCCTCCAAGTCAGTGTCCTCTGCCATTATCGAGAGTACCATGACATATGCGTGTGCTTTCCTCTGCTCGTAAACAAGGCACAGTCAGAGACTATAGAATACCCAAGACGTGTCACTCGTATAGTTTTGAAAGGGGAAAAAGGCAACTCTCAATATGGACGCTCTGTCGATCAAAGCCCCGCCTTCTGAGCAAAAAAGCCAATCGCTAATCGGTAAAGTCAGCGCATCTGCCGTTAGATGTTACATGTGCACTGGTGTGTGTAGCCTGAGAAATAAGCATTTTTAACGCTATTTGAGCAAAATAAACAACATTTATGAAACAATTGTCAGATTTCATTGGTGATTTCAAATATGAAATTTAATCGTAAGCTTGGCGACCAGTTTTGGAGAATTTGATGTTTCTCCATTCAAAGAGATAGGAGCTGCACTTGCATGCCGAGAAGCGTTTCAAAGATGGCCGCAGAGTGACATGACTTGCTTTAAAGGGACTTTGGCGCAGTGCATGTGTTCAATATCAGCAGCAGTGATACTCTCGTGGTACTCTTGATAACAAAGAATCATTTTTTAACAAAGAATAATAACTTCTGTAACAAATGTAGCTATTGCTCATTGTTAATGCATTAACTAAGTTTAACTAATGAGACCTTATTGTAACGTGTTATCTGTTGTTCTTTATTATTCTTCTACAACCCTCTACATTGTGAGTAAATCACTTGCATATGCGACTAAATCTTCACTCTGGGCGACTAAATGATGTCTAATATTAGGCTAATAAATTCTCAGATTTTACTCACCAGTGTGTAAGTTTGAGGATATAAATTTAGTACAGATTTATTTTCACTCGCCGAACACTCTGACTGAGCGCTTCAGAGTTTCACTCTCCATCAAGCGATCTGTACTATTTTTATCAGTTCATCTTAATGGATGCGCAGAGCAACTGTATTTGACGTACAGTAAACGACTCGCTGTCGCACACGCAAAGAAAGAAAGAGCGAGAGACTCTTACATAACATGCAGAATTGATGTGCTACATATAAACGATATTCTTTGTTGTATTTTCCTGTCAAAAGTTCCTTTGGAATTCTATATGGAATAATATACATATATATAGTATATCAGTCTGGCGAGTAAACAAAATAAATTTACTAGCCAATGGCGATTCAATTGCTAAGGTGTCCGTAGAGGGTTGTTTTGGAGTTTAATCTGTTTGAAACATTTGTTTACTTTATAAATTGTGTATTGCTTTATTGTATTTAAATCTTCAGTTCTTATTGTCATAAAAGTTATTAAACCTGTTATTGACAACATTTTTTTGCAAATAAATTTCAATATGATAATACCATTTACCATGATACTGTAACGGGGCGAACAAGACGTGAGACGTGCGGATCCAAGTGCAAGCATTTATTTATATCATAGTAAATAAACAGGCAGGGTCAAACAAGGGCAAACAGGTATGGTACGGGCAAGACACTGAGCAATCCTAGGGCTTGCGAGAGTTGACGATCAGCGAACAATATCCAACAGGGCAAGGCAGAGAGATAATCCAGGTATACGAGCAGTAGTCCAAGAGAGGTGCAAACAGAGTCCAAACAGCAAGGCAAAGGGTAAATCCAGGAAACATGGGCAAGAATCAAAACACTAGAAAAACACACAAGGCAAGACTATGACAACAAAATGGGTTCCGTATCGCAGCTAAAACTAGGAGAGTTATAAATGCAGAACAATACTGGAACTAAACAGAAAAACACAGAATGGCTTGGTAAGGCAGCTAACACTAGGGGAGTGATAAACGCAGTACAATACTCGGCAGAGAGGAAGAGGAAGTTCAAGGCTTATAAAGGGTGTGTAATCAGTGCAATCAGCTGTGTGATCAGAGCAATGTGAGATTGGTGACAGCTGTGTGTCGTTAGTGCAATGGTTGATGGGAATTGTAGTCTGAGGTGAAGTGCCAGTAGTGTAGTGTAGTGCAAGAGTCCATGCAGAGAGCGAGTGACCTCTGGTGGTGAGCGAATGGAAGTTCATGGCCAGGATTCGTGACAGATACAAGCTTTAGCAATTATCGAAACTTTGATAACGTCACATGCCTACAGTGCAGACAGCTTCATAATTACAGCGGGAGTTGTTTTGAAAGTGCTTAAACTTGCGCTAGATTGAAGTTAGTGATAATATTATTTGATGTTCTTTACTGGCATTCTGTATATAATTTAGTTGCTGTAGATGGGTTTATGATATGCTAGTTAGTTGGACTCAAGGGCACTTTAGCACAAGACCTCGAGCACCATGCTCCACCATGCATCAAAAATGTCTTAATTTGTTCCGAAGATGAACAAGGCTTTTATGGGTTTGGAACGACATGAGGGAGAGTGATTAATGACAAAATTTTCATTTTGGGGTGAATGTCTCCTACATTTCACTGCTGGTTATACTCTGTATAATTGTGTATGTGACAAATAAAAATCTTGAGGAGTAACCCTTTAAGGGGCCTCACAAATGTGTGGTAGTCCATAAAGTATAGTATATATAGTATATATACTACATATAGTATAACATAAAGTTACTGCGAGAGCTATAGAGAGTAGACAACTCTGTAAGCTTTCGAATGGCTCTCGCAAGACTTTAATGTCATACAGCGATCAGTCTGCGTAGCGCCGCTTCAAGTCGAATCAAGGGACTTTAATCGAAACAATTTAAGAAATGTAAGATGATGACATATGTGGGGCGAGTGCAATAATTGCATTAAAAAACATTTTTCCATAACTAATTAATCAGATTAACACATTACATTGACAGCCCTATACTTTTAACCCTAACTAATGCAGTGTGTAACTTTTCATTTCTTAATGAACCATGTTAAACATGTACTCACAACGTTATCATTAACAGTAGGTGCGTTTACATGGAGCATTGTATTCTGATTATAGTCATTCAGAAGTCCAATCTGAATGAAATGCTTTATTGCACAAAGCTTCATGTGCTTGTCAACTCCTAATAAGAGCCAAAATATTAAGTCTGCATTTTAAAACAAAGAAAGGGAGAATGGTTATTAAGCAAAAACAGTGGGAAACTCTGTATATTCGTAGAGTGTATGCATATCAAAAGATCAAATCTGATTTGAAGCGTGTGACATATAAACACACATCAACTATTTATTTATAATTTATTTAGCGTCCATGTAAACACTATGTTTGGGTTCATCAGTCGGAATGCATTTCATTCCAATTAAAACAAAAAAGTGTCCATTGCCTTGTGGTTCAGTGTGCATGAGGAGTCATTTTCACACATGAATGTTTAACCCTATTGAAAGTCTTTGGGTTAACATAACTACAGCAGTGACAAGTCTGTGTTGGCTGAATATATTAAGGATAGTTAAAGATAACTTAAAACACTCTTTTAGATTTGTCCTTTTTAAGGATTTTTTTTTTAAATTATGATTTTAAATTAAATCTAAAAATATTTCAAAATATTTAATGCATTATTATTTAATTGTACTTGCTATACTACTTAAGCACAGTACTAAAACTTGATATAATAGTAATTTTATAATAAATCCCATCGTAATAAGAATTCAAAACTAGGGAGTGGAAATGGCAACTGAGCTAATGAGTGATCCTCTGCTGCCATCTACTGGATATGGTGGTAAATTTATGTAATTGTCATCTTAAAAGTCTTTGTTTTCCTCCAGGATTTTTGGCACGTTGTTTTATGTCATCTGAAACAGTGAAAAGTGAATCTTTAAAGTGGATTTTACAGCACAATTGTAGAGTTAAAATATAATAAAGGCTTTAATATAATGTATAAGTATTTAAAAAAAAAAAAAAAAATTGGGGGGGGAGTGGGTGTTGCATGTCTTTTATCACATTTTTCACCCATGATATGTTTGCATCCCTGCAATATGGACACAAGTACATCTGATATTGTGGTTTGAGAAATAGAAATGTATGCACTGCATCAGTTAGGCTTAAAATAATCGTTCCCAAACATAACATGCCAGAAATATATTAATCATTGCAATAATGATTCAGTCCTAAAAGTATTTGCTTACTTAAATCAGACGACGGCGACTTCATTTATTTATTTTTAGCCAGGATTTTAATTAAAAGTATCATCAGAATAGAAATGTAATACTATTGCGATTTTGTAAGCTCTTAAGAAAAATAAAGTCATGTTTTTTATCACATTTGACTATCGATTGATTCTCTGTTTAGTAAAGGAAACGAGTTATTGTGAGCCTAACAGGATGCTTATCGATTAATGTTAATAAGATTAAGAATATCTAAAAACTTTAGAAATTAAGTTAAGAATGATAATGTGAGTAATGTGTTTTTTTGTTTAGAAGTGAGACTGCTGATATGGGGAGAGTTAACACTATTTACATATTAAGAAGTTGTGTAATTATCATTAATTTGAAACAAGGTATTAAAAAGCAGAACCACCAAACTATCAGTATGGGTATCACAGATGTCATTCTGAATAATCAGTATCAGTGCCAAAATTAAGAATTAAAGAACTTGGTATTAAGACGCTAAACACCTCGTCTTGAACACAACAGTAGGAAATTTCATTTAAATTTAAAAGACTAACATGTTTTATGAAACTAAACCTCGTTCTTATTCTTAAGCGATATGGGTTAAGTTGTATCGTCAGCATTTCTAATAATGCTTTTAGTTTGTTCAGCTGGTAAACTGAAGCTTCCTCTAAAAACTACACCATCTGCCTCTCATGAGTGTTTGATCACAGTATTGAGTCAAAGTATTTCTAACCAGCATGCACCTCGTGGTGATGATGTGATCATCTCAGACGAGCTTATTGCTAGTGTGGTGATCTACTGGTTGAGCTGCAGGAAATTAATGGAAAATATTCCTGTTTCTACAGATTCTACTTCATCTGTGTGTTTGCAGTGCTGATAAACAAAGGTAAGTATCTGAATGACATATTTAATATCCATGTAAAACATTTACTGGATTGTAATATTTATAGATTGTTTTATTCTGCTTATTCCATTGAAAAGGTTTTAAACAAATCAATACCCGTTTTAGATTTTTTAGCAAAATGTGTCAAATATATTTTGTATTTAAAATAGTGCTGTCAAGCGATTAAGCGCAATTAATAGCATCCACAATAAAAGGTTTTATTCACATAATAAATGTATGTGTACTGTTTATTTATAAATACACACACATATAGTATATATTTTGAAAATATTTACGTTTATACATTTATATATTCATATTATTATATTGTATATTATATATAAATATATTTAATATGTAAACAACATTTTTCATAAATATATACATGTGTCTGTATATGTACATAAGTAAATACACAGTATACACACGTATTATGTAAACAAAAACTTTTATTTTGGATGTGATTAATCATTTGACAGCACTAATTTAAAATGTAACTAAAGTATGTTTTTGCCATGAATTTCCAAATAATCTGGCATGGCATTAAAACAAACATGTATGAATGTTATATTGTGTGTTTACAGTTTGTGTGATTTCAGTGTGTCTGCAGGTCACAGTAGAGGGTGTTATTGGTGGCTCTGTTGTTCTGCCGTGTGCTTCAACTAAACATGATCTTAAACTTCAAGACATTAATGTGCACTGGAGACACAATGGCAGCAAGAATGTGTTTGATATAATCGAGGGTAAAGATTCAGTAGAGCAACAGGACCCACGATACAAGACCAGAACTGAAACTCTCCCTGATGATTATCTGAAAGGAAACTTCTCCATCAAACTCAACAAACTTCAACACACTGATGCAGGAAAATACACCTGCTTCATCACACACTCATCTGAACATGAGACTGTGGAGCTGATCATCAACGGTGTGTAGTAATGGTTAATTGATATATTAATAAAAAAAAAAAGTTCACTAGTAATGGTCTGTTCAGTCTGAATGCTGCTAAAGACAGATCTGTTGCGTTTGTCACATTGCAGTAATCTTTCTTTCTTTTCTCTTTCTTTCTTTCATTCTTTCATTCTTTTTTTTCTTTGCAGAGACAATAACAGAAAATGGAACTAAATCACCTGATCAAGAAACCCCAAAACCAGAAACAGATTTGCTGTGGGTTTACATCACAGTACCTGTATTAATAATAATGCTTATAGCCGGTTTAATCATTGGCTTTAGAAAAAACATTCAAGCTGCTTTATTCTCTCCTGTCATGACTGAAGATAAAGCGACAGAAATAAATGTGTAAATGTTTCAAAAGTTATTTTACCTAAATTGTTACAGCTTTCATTGTTTCATTCTGGTGTCAGAGACTCTGTTTTGTGCTCTTTTATATTCTTGCTATTTGCACCACGTTGCTCTTATTGTAAAACCACATGAGGTCTTGAAACAGGAATTTTGTTTAAAATTGAAGAATGAAAGATTCTGTTAATGTGTGCCTTAACAATTCTGTTTCTGTTCCACAAGTTTTCTTTTCTTAGTTGTGTTTGCAAATATTTATTTATTTTATTTATCTGATTCATTAATTCTTAATCCATACAGTTTGCTGAAGATAAACAGAAACATGGTCCTCAAGCATTCCACTATATACTTCTACATGCTTATTGTACAAATTGTATTTCCCTGTTGTTTTAACGACCCCCCCATTCAAGTCATTTAAAAAAAGTGTTTAGCATGAGCCATTACAGGAACATACAATGAAGAACATTATGTAATACATAAACACAATAAAAATATGTAAACTTTTTTATGAAGAAATAAGACATTATTAAGCTAACATTTAAAAAAAATCTTGCATGCATTATGTTAAGATGTATATTTCTGACTGTAGTTTCCACTGTCTGACTCTATTATATTGTATGATGTCTGTCATTGGCTTCAATACTCAACACTGAGTATGAACTTGGGTAAAAAAAAAAAAAATGTGATCAATAAAGTGTATGTCCTAATTCAGCTCTGCATGTTTTATTTGATATTTATATAATAGATTATTTGCTCTTTCAAATTTGGGGTATAATGGAGTTGGTTCAATTATTGGTTTTATCTTTCTCTTTTCTTCCATGGCACACCATTGACTCTTGTCAGCCTTGTTTGTCTGCTTTGTGTTATGTTGACATTCAAACTATCGGACATTGAGTAGTGCTTATTTACGTTTCATGGAAAAATAAGACGCATTTTGTACATCTGAAGCTTAATACAATATTATACATTTGAGATTAATTAAATCAAACAACAGTTATACCATTCGGCACAAGAGAGGTAATCTATACTGTAACTGTGATTTGTTTAGTTGGTCTTGAGAATAGACTTTAAGAACCTCTGGAAAACTGTGGTAGACTATTGTTCCTGAGATATATATATATATATATATATATATATATATCTTTAAAATTTTAAAATTAAATTCTTGATTTTATACATTATCACATATAGTTGAATGTTACTCAATCTTATTTTGATGAAATGGGAACAAAGATCGTAAACTGAAAATGTCAGCAAAGATAATAATGGGTGAATTTAATCAGTAACTTACGTAAGTATGAGAGTGAAGCTTCCTTTCATCAGCTGCACTGGAAAAACTGTATTCTGGAGTCTGATTCTCAAGTGAAAGGTTTCTCTGAATGACGTCTCATATTCCTGCTGTCAGTGAGTCTTTAAAATGATGCCATGTCATGACTTGAGTTTATCGTCACTGTAAGAGCAGGACAAGAATGCAGAGATTCCAGTCCCATCCAGAGAGAGAGAGAGAGAGAGAGAGAGAGAGAGAGAGAGAGAGTGAAACAAGTTAGTTAAAACAACAGGGAAATACAATCTGTCTTTTCCATGAATTTGCCATTCTAATTATATTCACAGTACCAACAGATGCAGCTGATAGAACAGAATTACAACACTTACTCTCTTCTGAAAATATTAAATAGTTTTAATGTTTTCATCCTGATGGACTGTTCAAATCTCTGACAGTCTGATGGGAGGAAAGACTTTAATTTAGGGATTTTAAGACCGTTCACAAAAATCAGACAAGCATGTTATTTTTGACCGGCAGCTTGCAATGCTTTTATAATAATATAAATATTTTGAAGTTCTTTATCAATAATTGCACACTGTTCATTGAAATTAATCAAACACTGTAAATTTGTCAAAAGCTATTTATTGTGAATTGTCTCACATTCCTGCTGTCGTTCTGTCTTTAATAGCCTACACTGTCATGTCGTGACTTCAGTTCTGTGAGAGAACACATGAATGCAGATCTTCCAGTTACACCCACATTTGTGACGTTCAGAGAACCTGAAAGAGAAAAAATAATAGAGAAAAAAAAACATTATTTTCAAAGTTTGCGGGATTGATTGATCACTTGTGTGCTTATATGTGCTGTGTGTATTTTAATTCAGTTAAATCTTTTGGGACATTGAAATGTGTTAACACCTATTCTTTGTTATTGTTGTACTAATATGTGTCTTTAGTTTTATTACTTTTAATTTCACTTGATTTTGTCTTATCTGAGCAAAATAGTTTGTTCTGCTTAGTCTGGTTCTTACATGTAGATGAAATCCGTTTGCTGTGATGTTTTACATGTATTAGTATTTCACTAAACAGAACATAAAAATGTTGTATTATATTGTTATAATTATATAATTATATTATATTGTTGTTATTATTTACAACTATTATTATTATTACACCAGGTCACCTTCCATACCATACAGAACCAAAACCAATGTAGCCTTCCATGTTCTTTAAAGTGCTATTGTCCTCTGCTGCCCTCCAGAGGCTGTGAAGGTAAAAGGTGTACTTATTTTCCCATTGTAAAATATGTTGGATAGCTAGTTACGCACACCGTATTACACAATGGTAAATCTAATTCAGAAACGGCTCTAATAGGTTCAGTTAGTTCATTATGTGAAAGATTTATTTCAAACCAGTTCCTCCTGTCCACACAGCATGTTTTCTGTCCCAATTGCTGTTACGAATCCTGGCCATGCACTTCCGTTCACCCACCACCAGAGTTCACCCGCTCACCACATGACTTTTTCACTCACAACACATTGGACTCAATTTCCCATAATCCTTTTCACTGACGACATGCACAGCTGTTCACTATTTCGCCCACACCTGATCACCATTTCTCAATCAGTATCGCACTATTTAACCTGGGACTTCCTCTTGCTCTCGGCCAAGTATTGTTAGTGTTTATCACTCACCTAGCGATAGCAACTTTACAGAGCCATTGTCTTAGTCATAGTCTTGCCTTGTTTTCCTGCCGTGTTTGACCCTGCTCGTGTTTCCTGGATTTACCCTTCGCCTCTGCCGTTTGGACTCTGTTCGCTCCCCGTTTGGATTATTGCTCTCGTCTCTGGATTATCTCTCTGCCTTGCCCCTTTGGATACTGTTCGCTGATCGTCGACCCACGCTTGCTCCACGGACTGCTTTGTCTTGCTCTTGCCATAACTGTTTGCCACTATCTGACCCTGCCTGTTTACTGATCATGTTTTATAATAAAGCTTTGCATATGGATCCGCACGTCTCACGTCTCGTCAGCCCCGTAACAGAATACTCGGCCACACAAGGATCCAGCGGCTTTTCAAGAGGACATTGGCCAGGTATGGACTCTGCATGACTGTTATTAACCCTCGAGCAGGGCTCGCAACCGCTCGAGGATTATATTCAGGAGTACTTAGACCTCGCCTACTTTTTCTGATCTGCTGGACTACGCACTCATAGACTTTTTTTGTGAGGGCATTAATCAGCCGCTCCGGTCACAGTTAATCCGCGAGGGTCCCCATTCATCTCTCAGTCAATTTATGGACTATGCTTTGCTGTGTGTGGGCTCTTCTTTTACTGTGGGTGTCGCGGAGGAACGCGACACCGCACTCACTCGCAAAATGGCGGCAGCAACAGCAACCCCTTCATGTCATCGCCGTCAAGCCAGAGTCTGCTCCCGTCAAGCCAGAGTCTGCTCCCGTCCGTCAAGCCAGAGTCTGCTCCCGTCAAGCCAGAGTCTGCTCCCGTCAAGCCAGAGTCTGCTCCCGTCAAGCCAGAGTCTGCTCCCGTCACGCCAGAGTCTGCTCCCGTCACGCCAGAGTCTGCTCCCGTCACACCAGAGTCTGCTCCCGTCACGCCTGTCCAGCCAGAGTCTCTTCACGCCTCAGCGCCTCAGCCAGAGTCTCTTCACGCCTCAGCGCCTCAGCCAGAGTCTCTTCACGCCTCAGCGCCTCAGCCAGAGTCTCTTCACGCCTCAGCTCCTCAGCCAGAGTCTCTTCACGCCTCAGCTCCTCAGCCAGAGTCTCTTCACGCCTCCGCCGAACTGCCAGAGGCTGTTACCACAGATTCAAGGTCAGTCCTTCGAGTTCTGATATCCAGTGTGATGGACCCACCACTGATGTCGGTGCGAGTAGCTGGCATTCCCAGGGCCTCAACCCTGGCTGTTACAGAGACTGTTCCCCTGACCTCAGTGCTTCCCGTTATGGTGGTCGCCATTTTGAGTGTGTGGGCTGCACACTGTGCTCCTGAGGCCTCTCCTGTCCACGAGTCTGCTCCTGAGGCCTCTTCTGTTCACGAGTCTGCTCCAGTGCCTCCAGAGGTGGCGGCTTCGGCTGCAGAACCTCCCGAAGTGGTGGTACCTACACCCCAATCCCCAGAATCCAGTTCTCAAACTACGGCCCGATGTGCCGATCCCGAATCTCGAGAATCCAGTTCTCCAGTCACGGCCTGGAGTGCCGTTCCTGATTCTCAAGTATCCGCGCTGCAAGAGCGCCCTCAAGTGTCCGCGCTGCAAGAGCGTCCCCAAGTGCCCGCTCCTCCCGAGCGCTCCATAGAGCCCGCTCCTCCTGAGCGCCCCACAGAGGCCACTCCAGAACTTCCGGTAGCTCAAGTCATGGCTAAAGTGGCCGTCTGTGAACTCACGCCCGTCCTGTCACGGCTAAAGAGGCCGTCTGTAACTCCTTGCCCTGCCCTGTCACGGCTAAAGAGGCCGTCTGCGAATCCTTGCCCTGCCCTGTCACGGCTAAAGAGGCCGTCTGCGAATCCTTGCCCTGCCCTGTCACGGCTATGGAGGCCGTCTGCGAATCCTTGTCCTGCCCAGTCACGGCTAAAGAGGCCGTCTGTGAGCTCTCGCCCTGTCCTGTCACGGCTAAAGAGGCCGTCTGTGTACTCTCGCCATCCCCTCTGTGATCATGAATGCTCTCCCTGTATTGTCTGTCTCTGCTCTCCCTGTGTTGTCTGTCTCTGTTTCCCCCAGATCTCAGACTCTGCCATGGTTTCCTGCCCAGTCTGCTTCCTGGCTAGGGTTTTCTGCTCAGGTCTGGTGGTCGTCTGCCCCGCCGTGGTGGTCTTCTGCTCGGGTCTGGTGGTCGTCTGCTCCGCCATGGGGGTCTTCTGCCCGGGTCTGGTGGTCGTCTGCCCCGCCGTGGTGGTCTTCTGCTCGGGTCTGGTGGTCGTCTGCTCCGCCATGGGGGTCTTCTGCCCAGGTCTGGTGGTCGTCTGGAAGCCACTCCTTGGGGGGGGGGTTATGTTACGAATCCTGGCCATGCACTTCCGTTCACCCACCACCAGAGTTCACCCGCTCACCACATGACTTTTTCACTCACAACACATTGGACTCAATTTCCCATTATCCTTTTCACTGACGACATGCACAGCTGTTCACTATTTCGCCCACACCTGATCACCATTTCTCAATCAGTATCGCACTATTTAACCTGGGACTTCCTCTTGCTCTCGGCCAAGTATTGTTAGCGTTTATCACTCACCTAGCGATAGCAACTTTACAGAGCCATTGTCTTAGTCATAGTCTTGCCTTGTTTTCCTGCCGTGTTTGACCCTGCTCGTGTTTCCTGGATTTACCCTTCGCCTCTGCCGTTTGGACTCTGTTCGCTCCCCGTTTGGACTATTGCTCTCGTCTCTGGATTATCTCTCTGCCTTGCCCCTTTGGATACTGTTCGCTGATCGTCGACCCACGCTTGCTCCACGGACTGCTTTGTCTTGCCCTTGCCATACTTGTTTGCCACTATCTGACCCTGCCTGTTTACTGACCATGTTTTATAATAAAGCTTTGCATATGGATCCGCACGTCTCACGTCTCGTCAGCCCCGTAACAATTGCAGTCTGCACAAGCAGTTTTCCCTCTGCTATAGACAGAATGATGTTCCTGTGGTGGCCCAGATCTGCATTACAGACAAGAGCCACATATTGGCCATAACTGGCTCAGCCAATGAATAATCCAACTTATGATTGACAGTTGATGATCAAGCTGATTGCTGTAGGAATATAGGTCTCATAGAACATTAGTAAAATAAACACATCAAATATTTACATGGGTGTTATATGTCATAAAATGGTCTATAGAAATAGTTAAAGTCGATCAAAAAAAGAATAGAGTAATCTGCTTTTTTTCATATTAATCATGTTTGTTTGTTTTTCATTTCAATTTATTAAAATAATGAGATCATAATCATTTATATGTTGGTGCAATTTGTTTGTGTTTATTGGGGAGTGGGGCAAATGGGGACTAGTTGCTAGTATTGATTATTGAGGTGGTTTTACCAAATATTTTTAATGATCAAATAGTATATTTTAAAACAGTAAACGCACACACACAGGTATTCCTATATTGTGGGGCCATAGATGTAATGGCTTTACTGTGCTGTTCCCTTTACCCATACCCCAAAACCTAAAACTCACACAAAACTTTCTGCTATTTTAGATTTTCAGAAAACTTAATTCTTTATGACCTTTAAGCTGTTTTCCTCGTTGGGACCTAAAAAATGTCCCCACAAGTTCAAAATTGACTGGTATTACTATAATTGTTGGGACATTTGGACCCCATAACATAGGAAAACCGGGTACACACATACACACAAACTAAACATGCTCAGCTTGTTAAATAAAGTAATGTTGGTGGTGCTTTAGGTCTAGGTGTTGGGCATTAGGTGTTGAAAAAAGTTTGTAAAGTGTGGTCAGCAAACTTGACTTCCTCTTACTGATGTGGCAGAAGTTTTTTTCTGTCTTTGCTTCAGAGTTGCAGCAGACTTCAGCTTCAGTGTTGTGTGGAAGGAACAACGTTTATTTGTGGGGGAGTCGTGGCCTAATGGTTAGAGAGTCGGACTTGTAATCCGAAGGTTGCAGGTTCGAGTCTCCGGCCGGCAGGAATTGTAGGTGGGGGGAGTGAATGTCCAGCGCTCTCTCCACCCTCAATACCACGACTGAGGTGCCCTTGAGCAAGGGCTCAACAGGGGGCTCAACAGAACCCCCAACTGCTCCCCGGGCGCTGCAGCATAAAATGGCTGCCCACTGCTCCGGGTGTATGTTCACGGTGTGTGTGTGTTCACTGCTGTGTGTGTGCACGTTGGATGGGTTAAATGCAGAGCACGAATTCCGAGTATGGGTCACCGTACTTGGCTGAATGTCACTTCACTTCACTTCACTTATTTACAGCAACAACATGAAGATCATCCAGCTTCAGCTCTGTGAGTTTATTACATGCTATGAATATATTTACACATACTTTGTAAACTTACAAAAACAAGTAAAAACTGTTATGATTCAAAGTGGTTTTAAAGAGTAATCTTTTAAAGTAATCTTTTCATAATTATGATGCCTATGATGATAAACTGATCTTCACTGGTGTTACCCACAAGGAAGGTGACACCAGTGACAGTTTTAATAAAAAATGCATTTTGCAAAAAGTCTGCTGCAAGGTATCAAACCACATGTTGTCCATCATGGTTTACTCACTAAATTTATTAGCTTAATACATTTGTATTCTAGTTTTTTACAATCCCCCTGACAATAAAGTAAGTCATACCAGTGACTTCAACTAAAAGCTTCATATGAAATCATGAGATAAATGAGAAAATGTCTGATAACTGAAAAGAGACAGTGGATTTATCATAGGCCTTTCTTCATATCTTCAGGAAATAGAAAGAAGGAAGTCAAGTGATGTCATTAGTGTGATTTCAAAATAAATTATTTTTGTTATAAATTATAACACCGGTGACACAACTCCAGGGGACGACTACTTTCATTATACTGTATATTTTATCATATTTATTTGGCATTTTGTTTTTTATGTCATTTACATCATGTATTTGACAGTTGTGAATACATTATTGCATTTTAAATGGTAGAAAAACCTGTTTTTGACCTCAAAATAAAGCAGGTTCCCTCTGTACATAGCTGTGGGGACGAGCAGTTTTGTGGTGCTTTGAATTCTTTATAATTAATTAAAAACAAATATTGCCACATTGATGGCTCAAGAAAGTGTAATTGTTGAAATAACACATTGCTTCATTTTGAAATATATATATAAAAAATTGTAATCCTAAAGTGTTTTTCAAGTGTAATAATTCTGTAAAAGCTAGGGACAGAAAAATGGACAACATTTCTATAGAATGACCCATTTATCAGAAATGCTTCTTTGGTAAAATCAGCATATTAGAATGATTTCTGAAAGATCATGTAATGACACTGAAGACTGGAGTAATGATACTGAAAATTTAGCTTTGATCACAGCAATCAATTACATTTTAACATATTCACACAGAAAACATCTCATAACCTTGCACTTCAGTTAAATGTGATTAAATAAATAATCTTTTGTCTAATCTTTCTGATTTTGCTTTCCTGTTTATATCTCTGGATGTCCATCCCAAGGTTACTAGAGATTACACCAGTTCCAGTTTGGATCCAGCCTCGCGGCTGAAGACTTCAGAAGACGCCAACACTCACAAAGACTTCAGATGATGGCAACTAGATGAACATACAAAGCTGCCAAATAATCCTTATATTGCCCTAAAAGGTAAGTTTGCAGATTTTCAACCAGCTTTGTATTGTTACAGTGTTGGTATGTAAATTAACAAGGTTTACCTGTTGTCACGAATCCTGGCCATGCACTTCCGTTCACTTGCCACCAGAGGTCCCTCGTTCACCACACTGACTCATACTGGCACATTACATTGAACTACATTTCCCATCACCCACTGCATTGACACAGCTGTTCACATTGATCACACTTGCACCTGAGAACCAACTCACAATCACCATCACCCAATCACACACACTATATAAGCTTGGGACTTTCTCTTGCTCTCTGTCGCGTATTGTTAGCCCTGCTACTCTACGAAGCGTTCGCTGTTTATAGTTTTCCTGGTTAGATTTCCTGTGTTCTGATTCCTGCCGGGTCGCCTGGATTATTCTCTCTGCCTTGCCCTGTTTGGACTCTGTTTTCTGCTCGTTTGGATTATTCTCTCTGCCTAGCCCTCTGGATACTGTATGCTGATCGTCGACCCACGCTGCCCTTCGGATTGCTCTGTGTCTTGCCTCTGCCATATCTGTCTGCTGTTCATTGACCCTGCCTGTCTTGACCATGTTTTGTAATAAAGCTTTGCAAATGGATCCGCACGTCTTACGTCTCGTTAACCCTGTTACACCTGTTCTCTGAATTTCTTGTATCGAGATTTCTCCATTTGTGACCTGTGCTGGCAAAATGAGCAAATTTTCAAAAATAGATCACTTCTTTTTAAATAACATTCTCCAATAAAACACCTTCAAAATGCTATATGAGTTGAAAAATGACTGAGCTACACCTGTTTTAAGTCGATAAAGTCAGCAAAATCCATTTAGAGAAAAACTGATTTAACGTTTTATATATATACTACTACGATTAAATTATTAATCAGTTTGGAAATCTTTTTACCATGTTTACTAAAGAGCAACTTTGGGACTGAGCATGTATTTATGATGCAAATGTAAATGACTGTAAATGAACCTAAAAAGCTGTAAAAACACAGTGACTTCATTAAATGACCCACTGTGAAAATACAGATTTATCAATGCACTTTCAGGGAGGAACTTGTCAACAAATCTACCTCAAAGTTCCTCAATTTCTGGAAGAAAATTTCTGTAGAAATATATAACTTGAATCTTGCATACAAAAAAATAAAATAAAAATAAAACATTGAATATTTCCACCGTTATTGATCAGGGAAAATATACAGTTTAGGAGTTTACATACTTATGCATTAACTATCATGTCAGATTCATTGGTACATTATTTGTAGCTAACAATAAATTAACTGAAAAGAAGTCTAAGCTATTGGTTAATACAGAAATATTTACTTATAAGGGAAATATTTATTTTTGAGGGAAATATTTACTTATGACATATGCGCGAAATTGTACAACCAAATCTCATAAAAAAATATTCTTAATATACAATATACTTTTTTTTCCCCCATAGCCTATTTGTCGTATCTATGAAAAATGAAGACATTTGGAAAACGTTTCATATGAAAACATTTAGAGGTCCTCTAAAGCCTTTATAATTGTATGTATCAGAGTTAACCTCAAATGGAAAAGGCAGCATTGTAGTAGCCTATAAACACCGCTGTACTTCATGACATGTTTATTGTTTGTATATCTATATCAGAACATTAGACAACATGTAAAACCACTTCACATTTAATACTGAAGTAAATTTGTTTTATGTGAATGTGCAGCAATTCTGGAAATTTTTAAAACGTATGCAAGATTTTTAAACAAGACTCAAATGATGTTCAATGCAAAACATTCAATTAACCCATTCAGCCTTTGACTATTCATTTCAACTGTTTTCTGTTGCAGTTGTTTTTTTTATCTATACTGAATTAGTTTTTGAATAAAACCCTGTGTATCTTGGGTCTGGTCTAAAGAGGTCCTTTGTATTTACTCTGGTTATCTTTGTGTAATATGAAAATTAGTTTGATGAACTGAATCATCTAAGTGTGACATGCAAAAAAAACAAAAACAACAAATAAATAGCAGGAGGGGGCAAAAACTTTTTCACACCACTGTAGGTTTTAGGACAACTTTGATGAAAGGTTTTGATCCACCTCAAATGTTGACTAGTGTGGAAATCATAATACATACAAAAACCTCATGATGCCCTAATAGTATTCTTATATTGTGTTTAACACATAAATATTTCTGGAATTATGGTAGCTGCTCTTCCACGTCTTTATGCCGTGTGAATGTAATATCGTCAGGTAAAATTTTAGATGTGCACTATAATTTTTATTTCACTACATTGAACTTCATATTCATATTAATATTAAGTTACGTGGCAAAATTCTGCAATGTTCAGCACACAAGGAAGAGGTAGCCTGAGATTGTCAGGTGCATTGTCAACAATAAATCATATTGTGGGAGACATGAAAAGTAAGACTAATGGGATTTATTTGGGAGTCTTTTATGACAAAACATGCAAACGATCTGAACACCAACATTTGCACTATTTCATCAAGTTACAGTTTAAATACAGATCAGTGATACATAGAGATCATCTAGAATTTATATACAGCAGCATTCGGACTGGAACATTAGTGAACTTCAGCTTTCCATCACTTACTGGACTCACTTATTAGATTTTCTAGCTTTTTAAATGAAAAACTTCATATATGAATCAAGCCGTTTCAGCTGCACAGAGGCAAATGTACTCTCCTGCATCTGTCTGAGTGAGATTGCTGAGTTTGATTGAGAAGTTTCCTCTAAGATACTCATCAGAGAAAGTTTCAGTGTCTGTAACTCAACAAGAAGAACATTAAGCTAGAAACAGTCATGGGTTTGATTCTCAAAAATATTGAATGCAAGACTAGGTGATTTGCAGTAATCATTAATTATCATTAATTATTGCGTCAACTGCCCCTTAAAACACTCCATTAGTCTAATGTACACACACTTACAGAAAGAAAATATTTTTCCATTATTTCTTAACAATCAATATGTTAAATAATTGAAAACACACATAATCGGCAGCCATATCACCCTGTAGCCCAAGACTGGTTGCCCACTGAAGCTAAGCAGGGTTGAGCCTGGTCAGTACCTGGATGGGAGACCTCCTGGGGAAACTAGGTTGCTGTTGGAAGAGGTGTTATTGAGGCCAGCAGGGGATGCTTACCCTGTGGTCTGAGTGGGTCCTAGTGCCCCAGTATAGTGATGGGGACACTATACTGTCAACAAGCACCGTCGTTCGGATGAGACGTTAAACTGAGGTCCTGACTCTCTGTGATCATTAAAAATCCCATGTCCTTTGAAAAAGAGTAGGGTGTAAACCCAGCATCCTGGCAAAATTTGCCTATTGGTCTCTGACCATCATGGCCTCCTAATCATCCCCATATCTACTGATTGGCTTCATCACTCTGTCTCCTCTCCTCCAGTAAGCTGGTGTGTGGTGGTCGTTCTGGCGCAAATATGGCTGCCGTCGCATCATCCAGGTGGATGCTGCACATTGGTGGTGGTTGAGGAGATTCCCCCCTTCCACATTAGCGCTTTGAGAACCCAGAAAAGCGCAATATAAATGTAACAAGTTATTATTATTATATATTGATTAATATTGAGCGGCAGAATTGGCACTTTTCATATATTGAAAAATATGTCACAGTATATTTATCTTGCCATGACTTTAGAAAGACAATCAGTTGTCTGAAAATCCTAAAAATCTGAATTCAGCTAAACACTTTTTTTTTCTTAAATACTGGCATGTTCTTAGGGCGGTGCACAGGGGGGTGGCACGGTGGCTAGAGCCAGCTTTCTGGAGACGACAGTCCTTCCCAAAGGTCGATGCATTACAATTTACATTACTGTCACGGATCTGCCTGCTTTTCACCAGTCACGTCACTCACGCACCTGTTTCTACCTGCCACTGATCACGCTCACCTGCTCCTCATCATGTCCCTCGTTACCTCCTCCTATAAAGACACACACCGCCAAACAAACACTTGATGTCCAGCATCGTTAATCCGAAGAGGACTGCTAGCGCAACCCCAAGCCTAGTACTACTGCCTTTCTGTGAAACTTACCCGATAACCTTCTTACCTCTTGTGTGTATGCTCCTAGGATTCCTTGTCTGTCTGCTCCAGGAAACCCTCCAAGTCTGCTCCGTGACGGCGGTGTGTGTCTCCTTCGTTCAGTCCTTTGCTCTGTATCTCCTGCAAGGCAAGATCCAGAGTTACTCTCCAGCGACTCAATCCAAGATTCCAAGTCTCTTACTCCCCTCTATTCCCTGTTACTGCCTCACTGCTGGTTCAATAAATTTACCCATAACCATCTTTCTGTCTCCGGGCCTCTTCTGTGACAACTACAATGCTAACCCATTGAAAACGCAATGATGTCACCACATTTGGTATCGGTTCTGCTTGGTTTGGTTTTTCTTGATTTAATGCTTATGTTTTAGATGCATACCGTATCTATATGATGGCAGAAGCAGAATTTACCTGAAAGTTATTTTTTATAGTAGTCAGATGTGACACAACAAGGTTGATTGTCCATACTGAAAGTCAAAATGGTGCACAACACAAAAGCATATTTAAATGTAAAGCAACTGTTCAGTTTGGAAATCACAGGAGGAGTTATTTATATCAAAATCATCAGAAAAAAAAGTTCTGTAAAACTTCACTGTAGGGCAGCACTGATCGTTCTAGAAGACACTTCTCTAATTGTATTATTTATAATACACCATTAAATAATCTACTTATCAAAGTTATATTATTCTTAGCCTAATTATCATATTAAATTTATTTGTGTACATATCTATGTTGTGTCAAATGATATCATGTGGTGTTTGATGCAATTAATTTTAATTGTACAATTAATAAAAGAAAAGCAAAGAAAATGAACATGTTTTCCATAACTACAGATTTTCCAGTGTAATGTTTCTTATTTCGAAACTAAATAAACACTGGCCAGCGGTTTTGGCCTGAACATCAACATAAAGAGAAGCAGCAGAACACGCCAGACAAGAATCTTTACTTTAGCACAGTTCTGCCCTCAAGAGTTTATGTGTAAACAGGTTTGTTGGCTTAACAAAAATGGAACGGGATCTATTATAATTTCTTGTGCATCTTTAAGACACTAAAACTAAGGGTGTATTCACACCAGGAAAGTCCTCTAGTTCACTTGTTTGGTCCGGACCAAATACATGTTGATTTTTTTTTTTGTTTTTTGTTTTTGGTGCGATTCTCTTTCACACTGCTCTTTTAGCAAGCGAACCAGAAATTGTAAACAAAACCACACATGTGCTTAAGGTCATCCATTCATTCGTTCATCCATTCAACTGTACCAGTGTTCGTTAGGAAGCGGACCGAGACCACCTCTTCAGCTGGGTCTCGGTACAGTTGTTTGGTCCACACCCGAGGGCCATTGCTGTATTCACACCTGCCCAAAAGATTCGCACCAAAGGGGGAAAGAACTTGAGTTCAATTCAAATGAACCAAACAAGACAGGTGTGAATACACCCTAAGACTTAAATGATGTATATAAAGAAGACATACTGGGTTTGAGGGTAGCATAATAATACCTTGAGTAAATGCAAAAAGAATCTACTTTGGGCTTTAGGCCACGCCTGCCCCGTTCTGGTGCCGACATGGCTAGGGCCCATAGAGGGCATCATTGCTCTCACTTTTTCTTTGTTTGTTTGTTTTACACAGTCCTGAGGAAATATGAAATAGCAACCTTGGTTTGTTTTGACAACTGCAATGAAATACTGCAGTTTCCTCTGCTGCCCCCAAGAGTGTGTAAATGATAGTTCACCACCATCTTAAACTCAATGGATACCTCAAATACTATTTGAAATCAACAATTAAACTCTATATTCAGCATCTACAAGGAAGTGGTTGGTTATGATGAGGGGACAGTTGAGTTTAAACCAAATGAGCACACCAATTAAATTTCATATTACCACAGATGTGCTGTATTATTACTAATATTTTGTTAGTTTACCAGAAACCATGTGGGAGACATATGAACAGAAAGTATAAACAATGGAATTTATTTGACATTAATGAGAAAAAGTTGTTTTGAAAAAGTGTACGAAATATAAAAATATATAATGTTTAGTCTTTCAGTTGCAGCATAAAATGTAGATGATCAACTTTTTATTACTTTTTCATAATTATGACTGTCATAATTTTGACTTTTATCTAATAAATTATGATATTTTACATACAGTTGACATTTGAATTGCTAATTATGATTTACCAAAGCGTGATGGGCCCACAAACTGAGCCCATGATTACAGATGATTATCCTAAAAATTAATAAATCAAGGAATGATGAAAGATGAATACATGAAAAATTTGGAAATGTCATATGCACTGAAATGTTCAGGGTAGAGGCTCTGGTCTTTATTTTGATGTATTGCATGTTCAGATATTCATACAACAAAATATTCTGGGGGCCATGCAATCTTTCAAAAATTCTGGCAGTGGCTGGCAACTTAAATAAATAAAACGCTGGCAGGGAAAGAGTAGAGTTAAATACCAAGAGAAGAAGAAATGTGCATGTGACACGCAAGAACCAGTGAGGGCTGTTCTAGCACCTCACACTTGCTTGAGCGTCTGTGTTCAGTGTATTTGATGGGGGTGATTCAGATTAGAATGGGGTCCAGGACTGTATGAACACAGACATATTAAAGGGCATCATCACATTCATTGGTAAATGGTTCTTCAGTTATCAAGACTGGATTAGTTGCATTAAGCAAACATATGTTTGTAACTTTAAAGTAAATGAGAAAAAGTTCAACACTAATTCTTTGAAAATGGCCTGCTCTGTCTCCTGAAAATGGAGTCACACCTTGTGCTAGGCTGCACAGTGGTTAAACTCAACTGAAGTGCTAAACCAAAACTAGAAATATATTCACATGGATGGATCTAGGTCAGGTTTTAAATCTTTGCACCAATAAAATGTGCAACACTTTGTTTTACTACTAAATTATATGACATATCTAATTAATAATAATATTCAACTTACACTTGAAACGTTTCTGTTTCTGTGACACCTCTTGGGATAAAAAAATAAAATAAAATTCAAAACAAATCAAATCACTTTTATTGTCACATCACCACAGCACGTGTGCCTTCGTGAGTGAAATTCTTGAGAGCGTGCTCCAGACACTGCAGAAACAATTTACATATAGACAATTTACATATAAACAATTTACATATAGACATTACCATACATACGTACAGACTTATACAGATGACAATGTGTAATATACACATACATATACTCAGTACACATAGTGTACTATTTGACAGACATACAGTTACCGATACACATTATACACAGTATGTAGTACACATTCTACGTTATATACACACAGTAATATGCGAAGATGCAGCAGATTATATATAAACCGGATGTGCAAAAGTCATGGATGTGCATTGGATGGTATCCAGTGCTGGCAAAAAGATTGTTGTATTTGTGCAGTAGTGTACTGGTAGTCCAGTTTGAACTGTATTGGAATTAAAGTGCAGTGCGTGGTATATTGTAAAGTGGGAGTGTGCTGTAGGGTGTATTAGTTTTTTTTTTTTTTGTTATCAACATTTTTTTTATTTTTCATACATAACACAACATAAAAAAACAACAATATATTAAGAAAATAAAATAATCAAATAAAACAACAGACACATACTCAACATCTCAAAGTCCAGTCAAAAGGAGGGAGAAAAGGAAGGACCGAAAAAAGAAACCCATAGAAGTCACTCCTCCATACAGTGGGTGTATTAGTTTTTACTGTTCATTAGCCTGATAGCCTGAGGAAAAAAGCTATCCCTCAGTCGGCTAGTGCGGGATCGGATGCTGCGGAGACGTCTTCCTGAGGGCAGCAGAGAGAGCAGTCTGTGGGACGGGTGGCTGGAGTCATTGATGATCCTCCGGGCTTTCTTTATACACCGCCTGGTGTAGATGTCCTGGAGGGAGGGAAGCTCACCTCCAACAATGTGACGGGCAGTTCGCACGACCCTTTGCAGAGCTTTGCGGTTGCCAGCAGTGCTGTTTCCAAACCAGGCGGTGATGCAGCCGGTCAGGATGCTCTCCACAGTGCAGGTGTAGAATGATCTGAGGATGCTGGGGCTCATTCCAAACTTCCTCAGCCGTCTCAGGAAGAAGAGGCGTTGGTGTGTCTTCTTCAGCACTGCATCTGTATGAGCGGACCATGTGAGATCCTCAGTGATGTGAACACCGAGGAATTTGAAGCTGTTTACTCGCTCCACAGGTGTCATGTCGATGGTGATGGGTGTGTGTTCTCTGCTCTGTCTCCTGAAATCCACCACCAGCTCCTTGGTCTTGTCGATGTTGAGTGAGAGGTGGTTCTCTTGACACCATTTAGTCAGGGTTCTCACCTCCTCTCTGTAGGCCGTCTCATCGTTGTCAGTGATCAGGCCTATCACCGTTGTGTCGTCAGCAAATTTGACGATGACGTTGGAGCTGTGTGTTGCTGTACAGTCGTGTGTGTACAGGGAGTACAGGAGTGGGCTGAGGACGCAGCCCTGAGGAGCACCAGTGTTGAGGGTCAGCGGGGATGAAGTGTTGTTGCCCATTCTGACCACCTGACATCTGCCTGTCAGGAAGTCCAGGATCCAGCTGCACAGAGATCCGTTTAGTCCCAGAGTCTGGAGCTTCTCAACCAGTGTGGCAGGCACTATGGTATTGAATGCTGAGCTGTAGTCCACAAACAGCATTCTCACATAGGTGTTCTTATTTTCCAGGTGGGAGAGAGCAGTGTGCAGGGTGAAGGCAATAGCGTCGTCTGTGGAACGGTTTCTGCGATATGCAAATTGTAGGGGATCCAGTGAGTCAGGCAGCACAGAGCAGATGTAGTCTCTGATGAGTTTCTCAAAGCACTTGCTGAAGATGGGTGTCAGATGCATGATATGGGATACTCTTAGTGTGGATTTAGTGACTGTCAGGTTCATGGTCTTGTTTTCCTTGGTTATTGTTTTTTCCCCTTCTAGTTTGTTTCCATGGTTTTGCCTGCTATTGCCCTGGAGCCTGAGCCTCACAACATTTCTTATCAGGTGAGTGAGCCGGCAACAACTCATGACGCTGTGGGATTGTTAGTGGAGTAACCTTCCAGTCACTAGCTCCGCCCAGGCATGAAGATCCCCAGTTTCCTCCACTAGCCTCTGAGCCCTGAGACTCCACCTCGGCCCTCTGACCCATCAGTTCCACCTTGGCTCCATGCTCCCTCGTCTCATCCATGGACGGTCATCCCCCTGGCTCCACCTTGGCAAGTTCCAACTTTTGGTTGGAAGTAACCAGTGTTAATTTTGGCAGGCATTTTTGATTTAGTCTTAGTCTTTATCTTGAGACGAAAATGCTTAATAGTCTTAGTCACATTTTAGTCATTTGAGTCTTTCATAGTTTTAGTCTAGTTTTAGTCATTTGAGTCTTTCATAGTTTTAGTCTAGTTTTAGTCGACGAAAAGTCATTGCATTTTTGTCAACTTTTAGTCATTAATTTTAGTCAAACTGCAGTTACCAACATTTATTTTGGTAGCTATTTTATATGTAGTATTCTAACAAAAATAGTCATCAATACTTCTCTCTTTAGACCAAAACAATTAAGCTTAGTTATGAGAAATTTGAATCAAGGATGGAATTTGGAAAAACTGGAATAAATTTAAATTTTTTGGTAGAAATATAAATTAAACAAATTTTTCAGATACAGTAGGTTTACTTAACAAGTATACATTTATTTAACATCTTTTGTTGGTTAACATTTATGACAGGTATGTATGTAATAGCCTACTGACATACATTCAGTTTTCACCCACCTGTTTAAGCTCACTTAAACCATTACGGACTGTATTTCCGTGAGATACTCTACATGAGAGACATGTGGACTGCTGTGTGTGTATTTGAGCACTGAGAACTGATCGCGCGCTGTATGAGAACTGAAGAAGTGGAGCGCGCGCGAGAGAGAGCACTTATATCAGCGCGTTTCTGCCTATCGCACCTTCACTGACTTTAAGTTAATCGACAATGAATTGTGACTCCCGGGGAAAACGGGACGTCTGGTCACCCACTCCCTAACCCTTCGGGTGCTGAGGCCATTGTTTCAGATCGCTAGTTCGCGTTTTGGTAGCCTATCCGTCCACTGCGGCTGCCATACTGAGACTAGATATGCAAACGCCCCTTATCCAATGACAGAGACGCACATTTTGAAAGACAAGACAGTTAACTTAGCCTATAGGATGTATTTTGAATGTCCGGTAGTCCTCAAATAACATTTTAGTCCCGTCTCGTCTTGTTAACGAAGACGCGCATAAATTTCGTCATAGTTTTTATCATCAGATATTAGTTTTAGCTCGTCAACGTCTCGTCTTAGTCACAGAAAAAAGGTTCGTCGACGAATATTTTTCGTCGTCCTCTTCGTCAACGAAATTAACACTGGAAGTAACCAACTTCCCCTTGGCTCCTTCCAGTGACTGCAAGTGTGGGTATTTGAACAGGTCCAAACTCTACAGCAGGAGTGTCCAATCATGCTCCTAGAGGCCCAACATCCTGCAGAGTTTAGCTTCAACACACCTGCCTAGAAGTTTCTAGTGAGAATTTGTTTAGCATGCCTCCTGAGACTCTCCTCCACAGAATCAACCCTAAAGCTTTGTGTTCACATCCGTCAATCAGTCATACCAAAGACTAAAGTAAATTAAAAAGTTAATGTAATAATGGTGATGTTTCATTAGAAAAAAAAATTGAGGGTGTAGAAAAAAGTATGTGGTCAAAACAAACTTGACTTCCTGTGTTTGAAATGGGTTTCTTTCTTCCTGCTTTGCTTCAGAGCTGAAGTGATTTCATTTTAACTGCTGTGTGGATAGAAAAGTGTTTTAATCACAACATGAGGATCATTCAGCTTCAGTTCTGTGAGTTTATTACATGATATCAATATATTTACATGCTTTATTAACTTTAACTTTTGAACAGTATTTGTTATCTTTCACAGCTAATATGACACGTTTATCTATAATGCTAATCTTTTTATTTATTATTTTTTTATCTTTTAGATGTATTAATCTGTTCTCAGTATGCAGTATCAGATCTACTGACTGATTTGGGATCAAATGTGATCATAAACTGTGATCTTGATGAAAATGATGTTTACTGGATTTTACTGAAAACAGCAGATCCTCCAAAAGTGATTCTACGAACATTTCCAACCCCTAAATCACCTTTTTACTATAATAAAACATTCAGAAAGAAATATTCAGTGCAGTTTAAACATCGTCTGGTTATTAATAATGTGACTGCTGATGAATTAGGAGTTTATTACTGTATGAACACAGAAACACCTCCAAAACTCAGCAACAGCACCAGAATATACTTCAATGGTGAGTTCATTTGGTCCTGTAGTGATTAAGACATTGATGAAAAATGTGTTTATTTACCTTTTTATTATTTGTTGTTCATTACCTCAATTTTTATACACTTTATCATCGATATCCCTCTTTCTGGTTGTTCCAGACAGAGAGGAATAGGCCTGTGATGTAGATATTAAACTGCAGTCATTGTAAAGACTATCAGTTTTTACTGTAACTCTGCATGTTTTCTTCACAGAATCAGTTCAACTAACTGAGCGTCACAATCACACAGAAGTGGAGTACATTGATCAGAATCAAACACTATGGCAGATGATTATTATTATCATATCTGCTCTGACAAACGGGCTTCTGATCATTGTGGTGATCGGTGATTTCATTTTATTATTGTTCTAAACATTATCAAATTTTGCAATGCTCTTTTCTAAAGACAGGTGAAAGGTTTTAATTACTTGATATATTTGTACCATTTAATAAAAAATATAACCCTTCTCTGTTTCATTCGTAGTTTTTTCTACTGGAAAAGCAGAACAGTTGGAAAAACATATTCATAATACTGATCTGCAAACACGAGTTATATATCAATCATAAGAACCAAACCAACTGCTTCAATTGTAAGGTAAGTGAATGAATATATATATATATTTATTGCTAAATGTCATTACTGTAAATTTTTATTATTAAGGATTTTGATGTTATCACAACAAAATTAAGTAGCATTTTGTTTAGATTCATTTACACTGCCGCTCAAAAGTTTGGAATCAGTAAGATTTTTAATGGTTTTTAAAGATGTTTTTCTGTTCATCAAGGCTGTATCTATTTGATCAAAAACACAGAAAAAAAATGTTATTTTGTCAAATATTTTGCTATTTAAAATAACAGTTTTCATATACTTTTTTTACTACTATTTTAATATACTTTAAATATATAATTTATTTCTGTGATCAAAGCTGAATTTTCTGCATCATAACTCCAGTCTTCATTGTCACATGATCTTTCAGAAATCATTCTAATATGAGGATTTATAATCAATGTTGGAAACCGTTTGTCACAGATCGGCCAGGCTCTCCTCTCCGCCAATCACAATGTTCCACATCACCTGAGTTCTGATCACGCTCACCTGCACCTCATCACCGCAGCAATCATCCTCAGTACTTAAGCACACACTCCATTCACTCCAGCGTCTCGTACACAACGAAGTGGACTTCTCTCCAGACATGGTCTCGTTGAGTATATGCAATTGAAACTTACCCTCTGCTACGTACCTCCTGTGTGTTCCTCCTGTGTGTTCCTCTCCTGCCAGATTGGGCGTCTCCGTGATCAGTGTGCTCCAGGAATCTCCCCAGTGCTGTCTGTACTCGATACCTGTGGAAGAAAGGACCAAGCTCATTAGACCATTCACCTCCATCTAACAACGTCTTCTATATCCAACCACTCACCTCCAGTCACCTCTGCACAACCTTGGTTACTCACCTGTTCAAATAAACGCCAATTCTCTTTTACTAACATCTGTGTCCGGGGTTTATGTTACACCGTTGTGCTACTACTTTTTTTTTTTTTTTTTTTTTTTTTTTTTTTTGGACCTTTTAATTTTTGTTTAGGATTATCTGATTAAAAAAAAAAAAAAGAACAGTATTTATTTTAAAAAAATAATTGTTACAATATACAATGCTATTCAAATGTTTGGGGACAGTAAATTTTTTCATTTTTTTAAATGAAAAGTAAAGACTTAAATTGTTAGAAAAGATTTCTCTTTTGAATAAATGCTGCTCGTTTTAACGAATCAAAGAAAACAATATGAAACAACAGTTTCAACATTCATAATAAATCAGCAAGTTAGAATGATTTCTGAAGGATCATGTGACACTGAAGACTGGAGTAATGATGAAGAAAATTCAATGCTGCATCACAGAAATGTTTTTTTTCTGTATTGTTGATCGAATAAATACAGCCTTGATGAGCAGAAGAGACTCCCTTAATTAAAAATCTTACTGATCCCAAACTTTTGAGCGGCAGTGTAAATCAACTGAAGCTGGATGTTAATATTGTTTTCTTGTTACTCTTTCAGTTCACTGAGATGGAAAATATTCAGCAAGTAAACAGCACCTTTGTGACTCTATAAAATGTTACCATGTACTTATCATGTGCTATATTCTTTTGCAGAGTAATATCATAAGTATTTGGGACACTAGTTACACTTCTTACTCTAGTGAAGTCTATAAAAAACTCCCATAATCCCTTGCCTGATTACACAGCACCTGTTTTTTGTTCTTGGCTGGCAATGCTGAGTGGTTTCTGTTGTCATTTCTTTGTTTGTTGTTCTTTAAATGTTTTTCTCTGTTTTACGATTGATCGCTGCCTGTTTAAATAAAGATGCAAATGGGTCATCGCTCGAATGTTTCCGAGTCTGCATCACAGTTGTTAAATTGTACAAACCTCTGCATGGTATAGCTACAGGCAACACAATGCGGTTAAACTCAACTGAAGTGCTTAACCAAAACCAAACATTTGTTCCATTGGTTGGTCACTTGACAGCCAATGACTTCACATTAGAGTGGAGGTTTAACCTTGAACCGAGTGCCAGTACCTTCATGTATGTATCTCAGTTCTCACAGTTGTCTGAAACTCAAATAGAAACAGCAGCAGTTTGTCTGTTTTGTCTACCATATATATATCTACACATTTAGTGTCAAAGTGCTTTACGAGTGTTTAAATGCATGTAAAGCCCTTCACATGAACTGAAGTTTGTATTGCTTTAAATATCCAACAGTTAATAAACTGCAACTATTGTTAAATATTCACACCTGATCTCTGTAGTGTTTATCAGTCTATCTTGGCTTTTCTGTACTTCTTGGTGAGTGGAAAAACAAAAAAATAACAACAATAATAATATAATCCAATTTTAAAAAATTTTAAGTGAATGTTTGTGCATGTTTTAATATTGCAATTTTGACACACTGTCTACAACCCCGATTCCAAAAAAAGTTGGGACACTGCACAAATTACGAATAAAAAAGGAATGCAATAATTTACAAATCTCATAAACTTAAATTTTATTCACAATAGAATATAGATAACATATCAAATGTTGAAAGTGAGACATTTTGAAATGGCATGCCAAATATTGGCTCATTTTGGATTTCGTGAGAGCTACACATTCCAAAAAAGTTGGGACAGGTAGCAATAAGAGGCCGGAAAAGTTAAATGTACATATAAGGAACAGCTGGAGGACCAATTTGCAACTTATTAGGTCAATTGGCAACATGATTGGGTATAAAAAGAGCCTCTCAGAGTGGCAGTGTCTCTCAGAAGTCAAGATGGCAAGAGGATCACCAATTCCCCCAATGCTGCGGCGAAAAATAGTGGAGCAATATCAGAAAGGAGTTTCTCAGAGAAAAATTGCAAAGAGTTTGAAGTTATAATCATCTACAGTGCATAATATCATCCAAAGATTCAGAGAATCTGGAACAATCTCTGTGCGTAAGGGTCAAGGCCGGAAAACCATACTGGATGCCCGTGATCTTCGGGCCCTTAGACGGCACTGCATCACATACAGGAATGCTACTGTAATGGAAATCACAACATGGGCTCAGGAATACTTCCAGAAAACATTGTCGGTGAACACAATCCACCGTGCCATTCGCCGTTGCCGGCTAAAACTCTATAGGTCAAAAAAGAAGCCATATCTAAACATGATCCAGAAGCGCAGGCGTTTTCTCTGGGCCAAGGCTTATTTAAAATGGACTGTGGCAAAGTGGAAAACTGTTCTGTGGTCAGACGAATCAAAATTTGAAGTTCTTTTTGGAAAATTGGGACGCCATGTCATCCGAACTAAAGAGGACAAGGACAACCCAAGTTGTTATCAGCGCTCAGTTCAGAAGCCTGCATCTCTGATGGTATGGGGTTACATGAGTGCGTGTGGCATGGGCAGCTTACACATCTGGAAAGGCACCATCAATGCTGAAAGGTATATCCAAGTTCTAGAACAACATATGCTCCCATCCAGACGTTGTCTCTTTCAGGGAAGACCTTGCATTTTCCAACATGACAATGCCAGACCACATACTGCATCAATTACAACATCATGGCTGCGTAGAAGGAGGATCCGGGTACTGAAATGGCCAGCCTGCAGTCCAGATCTTTCATCCATAGAAAACATTTGGCGCATCATAAAGAGGAAGATGCGACAAAGAAGACCTAAGACAGTTGAGCATCTAGAAGCCTGTATTAGACAAGAATGGGACAACATTCCTATTCCTAAACTTGAGCAACTTGTCTCCTCAGTCCCCAGACGTTTGCAGACTGTTATAAAAAGAAGAGGGGATGCCACACAGTGGTAAACATGGCCTTGTCCCAACTTTTTTGAGATGTGTTGATGCCATGAAATTTAAAAAACTTATTTTTCCCATAAAATTATACATTTTCTCAGTTTAAACATTTGATATGTAATCTATGTTGTATTCTGAATAAAATATTGAAATTTGAAACTTCCACATCATTGCATTCTGTTTTTATTCACAATTTGAACAGTGTCCCAACTTTTTTGGAATCGGGTTTGTACTTTGCGTGGAGGAGGAGGCACATGATACTGAAACAACTTCAGTTCTGTGTCAGATTATTAGATATCATTTATTTCATGTGCTTGTAGCTACTCTTTTTACAACTTTTGGAAATTATTTTAAGACAGTTTGCTCTTCATTACTTTGTGTTTGATTTGTAGGCACATATAGCAGAAGTTACAGAGATTAACATCTTTAATTAAATGGAAGATGGGTTCATTTATTTAGAGAGAAAAACTAACCCGCCCTCCTCGTGTCAATCACTGTCACACCCAAAACCTACAGCACACTTCACCACTAGAGGCTCTCTAGACCCACAACACCTTCTTACTCTAAAGCTAGAATAATCACCAAACTGAAGTGACACTGAATGCACCAAACATTTCATAAAGACACCTTGATGACTTGATTTATTAACATCTACAGCATAGGCTAGTCAAGTATCATGTCACACCTTAAGAACTGAACTCTTGCTTCAAACTTTTTATCACTGTTCAGTCTGATTCAGTATTATGGCGTAAACCGATAGTTTCTAACTCAGTCTGATATAATTGTATGATTATTCACATGGCACAACTGATTTCTTTTCTCATCAGCAACCAATGAAGTTGCTGCTCAACATTCAAATTCTTGGCTAGTGCTTGCTGCAGCAGTTGTGCCACCCTCCACCTTCCCCAGCCCCACCTGTATAGATCTGCTACGGGGTGATTCATGTATGCTATGGGGGTTATTCATGTTATATTTGCAGCAGCAGTATTTCTTACATGCTCACAGCATGTTGTGAATGTATTGGTAGTAGCAAGTCTCTGTACTGTACAGCAGCACCGTAACAGATCTATTCCATCAAACATATTAACATTGTCATGTACATTACCATGCTAAACTCTCAGAGAGTTGTCATTACAGAACTGAGTTTATGTGAAGGATTCATCTGATTCAAACCAGTAACTCCCATTTTTTCTGGCCCAAATCCAATCCAAAGAGCCAGTACTTTTAGTGGCTTCATTTCCCCAGTCCGTCATGTCTTTGGACTGTAGAAACACCTTTGGACTGTTTCTTCATGTCTGTGGCCTGGCTCGGGACTCGAACCAGGGACTGTCTAACAGAGCCACCCGTTCATGCACCATAACACTCTTAATCTGCACTCAATCATGCACTCTTAATCTCAGTCATATACTGTTAGCCATAAACCAAAGAAAAAAATATTATGTTTGAGGGTTGATTCTAAACTTTGCAGGAATGCAATAAGTCTCTACACACTCAAGTGGCATGTATTGTATATACTTTAATATTTTGAAATAAACTTCAAATGTGTTGTGTTTTATACAATATTTTGATCTTTTAAAATACAAAATCTAAAACAGTATTAACTAGTGCAAAATGAATGGATTATGATAATACATGTGTGTTATACATTATAAAATGTTCTTTAGGAAAAGACTTAATAATAACAATTTAGAAATGTCTCAGATTATTTCTCAGTTATTCCCAGTGCAATTGCTAAAATATCTCTTTCTAACAAGAAATTAGGACTTCTTTCCTGCTCAGTTTTTAAATGCAGGGTCACATGATCACAGGCACTTCTCAACAATCAGCCCTCATGCTTTCTGCCAGCTGTGCATTTATTGCCACACATGACCCAGGTTTTGGCCATCAGTGCCAGCCGGAGGCAGCATCAGGCTAAGATCAGTTCAAGGTGTTTTTTTTAACAATTCATTATTTACATGTGCACCATGCAGTAAGTTGTTGGCTGCAGTTCACTTGACGGCCACCAGTGTCGTTAATAACAAGGCTTTCTGGATTCTGCCTGTCCAAATAGACAGAATTGGTTGATTAGAGTCATTTTCTCTTGAATCAGACTTTCGTCGTGGAGCTGTTTATTTGGTGGTTGAGGGTACGGGATAAAATGTGAGCTAGTTGCTAGTTTTGGTTTTTGAGTTTATTTAAAAATTACATTTGACTGATTTACCAAGTTGGTGTCGGGCATTAGGTGTTGAAGAAAAGTGTGTACAATGTGGTCAGAGCAAACTTGACTTCCTCTGATGTCAAAGAAGTTTTGCTTTGCTTCAGAGTGCTGTAGACTTTATTTTCAGTGTTGTGTGGCGGGACAAAAGGTTTCATTATATATTTAATTATAATTAAACAACATGAACATCCTTCAGCTTCAGCTTTGTGAGTTTATGATATGTGTATTTACATGTAAAGTGCTTTGTCATAAATGATGTTTTATAGGTTCAGTGTTTTAAAGCAGGTAGTCTTGATCATTATGTTTAAGTTTTGTTTAGTTTTTTTAATAGATGTATTCATCTGTTGTCAGTATGGGGTATCAGATCTTCTTACTGATTTGGGATATTGTTTTGTGTTATATATTCAGAGTGGTTTTGAGCAGGTTTTCTTAATGTATTTCGCTTATGTATTTTTTATTATCTTGTAGATGTATTAATCTGTTGTCAGTATGCAGTATCAGATCTACTGACTGATTTGGGATCAAATGTGATCATAAACTGTGATCTTGATGAAAATGAGGTTTATTGGATTTTACTGAAAACAGCAGATCCTCCAGCAGTGATTCTACGATCAGTGTCAGCAACAACATCACCTTTTTACTTGAATAATGCATTCAGAAAGAAATATTCAGTGCAGTTTAAACATCGTCTGGTTATTAATAATGTGACTGCTGATGAATTAGGAGTTTATTACTGTATGAACACAGAAACACCTCCAAAACTCAGCAACAGCACCAGAATATACTTCAATGGTGAGTTAATTTACTCCTTAATCAACGTGATTATTTACTTTTCATTATTTGTTATTTATTTATACACATCATCATAGTTATCCCTCGTTCCAGAGATGAATGTGCTCCAGTAAACTGACAGTAACAGACTGTGAACTCTTTCTGTACAGAATCAGCTCAATTAACTGAGTGTCACAATCATACAGTGTCTGTGTATACTGAGCAGAATCAAACACAATATCAGATTATTATCATCATATCTGCTCTGATGAACGGACTTCTGATCATTCTGCTGATCGGTGAGTTATTCTTATTGTTCAAAACATTATCAAATTAAATACACATTAGGGTAAAAATATCAATATAATGCTCTTCTCTGTAGGTGAAGCTTTTATTTGGTTGCTGCTTTATTTATTTATTTGTTTTGTCTCCATACTGTATGCAGTTTGGAGTCAAAAGTTTACACCCCCCTTTCAGAATCAGCAAAATGTTAATTATTTTACCAAAATAAGAGGGATCATACAAAATGCATGTTATTGTTTATCTAGTACTGACCTGAACATATAGTCCACAAGAGAAAATAATAGTTGAATTAATAAAAATCACCCCGTTCAAAACTTTACATCCCCTTGATTCTTTATACTGTGTTCTTACCTGAATGATCCACAGATGTGATTTTGTTTCTTTTTGTTCATGAGTCCCTTGTTTGTCCTGAACAGTTAAACTGCCTTAGTTAAAAAAATCCTTCAGGTCCCACAAATTCTTTGGTTTTCCAGCATTTTTGTGTATTTGAACCCTTTCCAACAATGACTGTATGATTTTGAGATTCATCTTTTCACACTGAAGACAACTGAGGGACTCATATGCAACTATTACAGAAGGTTCAAACACTCACTGATGCTCCAGAAGATAAAAACATGCATTAAGGGCCGGGGGGTGAAAACTTTGAACAGAATGGAGATGTGTACATTTTTCTTATTTTGCCTAAATATCATATTTTTTCATTTAGTATACTGCTAAATATATCAGAGGCTACAGAAGATTGTTACATGTTTCAAGAAGACAATATAAGTTATATTTACCCTGATCTTCAAGTTTTCACCCCCCGGCTCTTAATGGGGGGGTCAGTACTAGGGTCAGAGCTAAATAAACAATAACATGTATTTTGTATGATTCCTCTTATTTTGGTAAAATAATGAACATTTAGCAGATTCTGAAGGGGGGATGGTAACTTTTCACCTCAACTGTATGTTTTACCATTTAGAAACAATACTTGTTAGTAAATATTGAATCTGAATTCTGTTTCATTTTTAGTTTTTGTTGCTGGAACAACACAACGGTTGGAAAACCACATTCATAATGCTGATCTGCAGACAAAAGTTATATATCAACCATAAGAATCAAACCAGCTGTAATGTAAAGTCAGTTTCTATATGGGCACATATTTGAAAGTCTTGGCTAATTTTTATTTTTATTTTTTTTATTTTTTTGGTAAATGGTCCTTACGTTATTAAGCCTCAGTTAATATTGTCGTGTTGACGTGTATTTCAGTCAGAATGTGTCCTGGCATGAGTTTCTGTTATAATGTTATTGACTCATTCATGTTCTATGGGTGGGATTTCTGTAAAAACCTGATAGAGCAATGATTTGTAGAATGAAAATGATCAGACATGACATTTGACAAAGATTTCATGTGAAATGACAAGAACTTTTTTAAATATTTTCTGTCAGTCATCAGAGATAAAATGACACATTCATGACTATTTATTTATTTTATTTCGTATATATGAACAGACTTTAAGTTGGTCACATCCTCGACCCTGTGAAAAAAACCGACCCCTGTGTGTTATTGGTGACTTATATTTTTTCCCCTGAATTTCAGGATATTCTTATACAGTATATCAATATATATTTGTTATATAGTTTTTGTATTCAGCAGAAATCTACACAGTGTAACTAGACTGTGGTTAAACTCAACTGAAGCTCTAACCAAAACCATAAATATGTTCCACTGCTTGGTCACTTGGTCATTTAACAGCCAATGATAAACAGGTTCTGTCACCTTTGTCTAGACTGGAGGTTTAACCATGAACCGAGTGCAGTGTTTTTCTGGTATGTGTGTATCTCTGTTCTCACGGTTGTCTGAAACTCCAATAGAAACAGCAGCAGTTTGTCTGTTTTGTCTACCGTATATATATCTACACATTTAGTGTCAAAGTGCTTGACGAGTGTTTAAATGCATGTAAAGCCCCTTTGCACAAGTTTGTAATGCTTTGAATGTCCGACACTTATAATAAACTGCAAAGCTGTTGTTAAATATTCATAGCTGGTCTTTGTATGTAAAAGTTTATCAGTCTGTCTTGACTTTTCTGTATTTGTTCTTGGTGAGCGGAGAAAGAAAAACACATGGCTCACACCGGAAGTTCAGTTTATTTAAAAACACAATTTATTCATGGAATCTGGATTTTAAAACACAAATGAAATGACATTTAATAACATTGTGAAAGGATATTTAGGTCTCAAACAGCTTCTCTCTAACTGAACGAGTCATCATGAGTACATGCAAGATGGTTTTTAACCGTTATTTCTTAAGTAATTATGAACCTAAATGGCCTGCAGAGGGCAGCAAAGGATTTAGATCCAGCTGTTCCTTTATTAACATACAGTTTATAGATTTCAGTCTCTTATTTCTTTGCAGTTTGCTGAAACGGTTTTGTTGAAGCATCTCTTGACAGACCTTGTGAAGCTTCTCTCCTCCACACTAAACAGATGAAGGAGTTCAGAGAAGTCAGAGAATCGTAATGATTTCTGAGAAATCGTTCAGATATAAATAATGAATTAGAAAATTAATTTGATTCCCATTCCCTACAAACCTCCTCTTTGATTTAGTGTTCACAGTATACTGTCTACATCACACACACACACACACACACACACACTTGTTGGTTTTGTGGTTTATGGGGACTCTCCATAGGTGTAATGGTTTTTATACTGAACAAACTGTGTGTGCTATTGCCCTACACCAACCCTACACCTAAAACTTAGCCCTCACAGGAGACTTTGTGCATTTTTAGATTTTCAAAAAAACACAATTTAGTATGTTTTTTAAGCCTTTTGAATTACGGGGACATAGGCAGTGTCCTCATAAACCACCTTCATATTGTAATACCTCTGTCATACCCATGTCATTATACAAATTTGTGTCCTCATAAACCACATACACATGCGCGCACACACACACACACACAAACACACACACACATATGCACTCAAAGGCATCAGAATGTTTACAAACAGATTATAAACTGAAAATGGAGGCAAAAATAATAAGTATATATAAATGTTTAGATCAAGACAACAGCACAAGGATCACACAGTTCCAGTTTTGTATGAGTTTATTACGTCATTTAATATAGTTTTAGGTGCTTTGCACTGTAGCTTAGAGTAGGTTTTTTTTACAATGCTTCGAAATCTTTTAAAAATTGCTCTTCATTACTTTATGTTTGTTTTTCAAAGATAGACTACTCATGTTATGTAACTGAGGTTAACAGAGATGAACAACTCAAATGAAATGGAGAAAAACCAACCCCACCTTCAATCACTGTCCCACCCTAAACCCACAGCACACTTCACCACTAGAGGCTCTCTAGACCCACAATGCCTCCTTACTACAGATCAATCACCAAACTCAAGACACATTTAAGACTATAAACACTTCATCACGACATTTAACACTTCAGTAATAACAGAGAAGTGAAGATAAATGTAACTGATACCATCGTATTTATTCAATAAGATTCTTGCCTCATGTCATACTTCATGTAAACACAGTGTTGTGCATGTTATAGTGCATGTTTCACAAACTAAAAAAAAACAAAATTCTCACTTTACAGCATTTTTCAATCTTATGGTCACAGTGGAACATGACAAGAATGCAGATCTTCCTG